>NW_026622775.1:16375000-17000000 GCF_023065955.2 Ursus arctos | reverse complement strand
GTATTTTTGAAAACTTTAGATTCATGTAAGAAAGGAAGAGGTCATTGTAATGCAGAGAGAAAAACCAGGAGCAGATTCATCGAATCTGATTTGTACCAGACTTATAACAACAAACATCTGTGATTTAAATACATCCTCAATTAAATTCTAGAAGTCACCGATTAATGTTGAAGCCCAGAAGAAGACAATGTAGGCAACTACCACATCACAAACATTCCAGATGTTTCTTGAGCCCGGTTTGCTCCCCACTTGCCAGCCTATGACAACCATCATTCAATCTTTGCTACTGCCTTCCAAAATTGCATATTCAATATTCATTTTTTAAAAACAAAAGAGGCAAAGTAGAAAAAGGAAAGTAAACTTGAACAAAGACATATAGTTTGTTTTCTGTCCAAGAAAATAAAATGTGCGTTTGTTGAGAAACATGTGAATGAATTTCCTTAGAATGATGCAACCCTTCCAAAAAACTCACAGGAGTCATCACCATGGGTGGTAGGATGCTGAGTTTCCCACAGGAAGCGGCTCAGGTAATTGCTCGTTTGTTTTGTACCGAGAGGCATCTTATTCCGTGCCTACGGGTTTCTTCTATGAGAAAATCTGCCACATGGCCCATTTTGTTTCAGGCATTTCATAGGCATTTGTCTCATGTGTTTAGAAAGTCCATCATCTTAATAAGTGATCTGTAGAACAAATGACTAAATGGGAAATACATGCTGTTGGCAAACAAGCTATATTACAACATAAGAAAAAGTCTACAAATAATGTAAAGATATGAATTCCAAGTTAGAAAACATAGTCACTTCTGGAATAAGACCACAAATCAGAGAAGGGTTAGATTATCCGGCTGGTTAAGTTGTCTGGAAGGAATTCCAATGCTGAAGCCATTATTAGGCAAGCCCCATGAAAGGAAGTAGGAATTACTTCATCACTGTCTCCATCCCCATGGAGCCCAGTGAGGTCAGTTTAAGAGTTCTACAAATAACTCTAGCTTGCACGCACTGCACCACACACCATGCTCCACGGTGGGGATACGGAACGGGATACTATGTGGCTCTTGCTGTCATGGAATTAAATTCAGCAGAGAAAACAGACCCATACACGGATCATTCCAAATTAAGAAAGGACATAATGACAGAGCTATTCACAGTGTGCAATGGCATCTGAGGGAAAGAGGGCATTGGGTCCAGTATGAAGAAGGGAAAGGCTGTCCTGGAAGGCTTCCCCGCAGAGACTGTCCCTGGCCTGGGCTTTGAAAGATGGGTTGGAGTCTTGCAGTCGGCAAGGTGAAGACGGGCAGATGAATATTTCAAAGTACAAAAGGGTGTGAGCAAAGGCACGTATGTCCACAGAGGCAACTGCAAGCCATTCAGTATTACCAGGGTATGAAGTTTACAAGCTAAGGCTGAAGAGGCTATAAGGGCCCCGGCCTCAGAAAACACACGCACTGTGTTGACGAGCTTAGATGTTACACAGAGAGCACTGGGAAGTACCCAGAAAGCAAAATTTCTCCAGTCCCTTCACTGTCCCTCTTCTGTCACCAGCACAGAAGACAGTCATGAGTCCATCACTTCAGGAAGCAGTGGAGAAGTGGAAGGGTGGGGAGAAGTATCAACCCATTCTTTCTCTTTCTGCTGCCATCCTTGAACAAATGTTAGCTCTGCCCCCTTGTCAGACTCATTGGATTGAACATAGCATATCTGGGATACAGAAGAGAAGGCTAATGAGTGTCACGTAGAAGCAATATTAGAAGAAAGTGCATTCTAATACAGGGCAAAGGGGAATGTATTGATAACTAGAAAGCAAAGAAAGACTCTGCAGGAGCAAAGGAGCAGGCCTGTGTAGGGATATACATGAAATTTGCAAAGGTGAGGTAATGAATATCCAGGAACACATAGAAGAACATAGGAATCATTGTAACAGTATCTAGGTGTATTTCACATGTAAAATACTGTTTTTGTGCTTAAATAAGTGATTTCTATACATATTGAAGGAAATATAATACTACTGAGTTCTAGTCCCAAAATTTCTCCTGGGAACCAGTCCAATTATTTTATAAGGTATGCTATATGTCCATGTATATAAAATAAATTAATCAAAAGAGGAAAAACAAATACATTGGGATAAGTTGAGTGAAAGAATTGAACTGAGAAGAACAACATAAGAAGGAAGGCTGAACAAAGGAGAAGAAATACAAAGTCCTGCTGTAATAATCACCAACCTTCAGTGAGTGTTTACGATGTTCTTACTCTAGGGACCATCCTAAGGGCCTTAATTCTATCTCATTCAATCCTCCAACAGCCCCACTATTACTTTGCCCATTTGACAAGCAAGGAAACTGAGGCTGAGTGAGGTTGAATAGCAGAGCTGCTAAACCGAAGCCACACAGGTAATAAACGGCACAACAGGAATTGGAATCCAGGGGGTCAGAATCCAGGCCCCCTGAGTGGGAGGATGTTGCTCTCCTAAAGAAAACAAGAAAACATGGTTTCTGGGTTGAAACCATGCATTAAGTGAAGCAATCTAACCCCCCCCCCCAAAAATACCCCAAAAGGCTTCCCTAAACACAAATGTCATGAAAAAAAGAAAAAAAAATAGTTTCAATTCTCTTGGAATGTCTATGTTAAAAACATTGAAATCTGTGCTGTTTTCCACCATGTTCCAAGGGTAGTACCATTGGTTCTGAGGCATAAATAACTTGTTACTAATTACAAGCATCTTGGTTTGTAAATGCAAATTCTATTACAGGAAAAAAATAACTTTGCACATCTAGAAGGAAGCTATAATCAACATATGTTACTTTATGTGCATACACATAGCTTCCCATCTAAAAAATAATAATAATAACGACATGCATGTAAGGCTTGGCTACAAAAGAAGAGAATCTGCCTAAAGTTATGATGGAGCAAGTGGCAAAATCACTTTGGAAAAGGTCTCTCGTGAGCGAAATAAATTTCTACTTACTTAGCTGTATCTTTTAATTAGTTATATAAAGAGAGTAACCAATTACTCTGACCAGAAGCTTATTTATTCAACACTTTTTATTCAGAGCTAATAACCTCTGCGGCTTCATGGTTCTGAATGTTTATCCATATCTGGGCAGAGTTAATCTGACTACTGGTCTGATTTCTCTATGAAAGGATACTGTTCAGGGCTCCTGGATGGCTCAGTCAGTTAAGCGTCTGCCTTCGTCTCAGGTCATGATCCCAGGGTCCTGGGATTGAGCCCCATGTCAGGCTGTCAGGCTCCCTGCTCATCGGGTAGGCTGCTTCTCCCCTCTCCCACTCCCCCTGCTTGTGCTCTCTCTCTCTCTTTCTCTGTGTGTCAAATAAATAAATAAAATCTTAAAAAACAAAAAAAGAAAAAAGAAAAGAAAGGAAAGGACACTGTTCTGAATATCGTTATATTACACAAACTACAGTTTAATTAAGCCATGGAATAATGTTGGCTTTAAAAAGACCAGTCTATAAGTCATTATTTTTATACTTCTAATGTCTACATTAATGCAGTTAATGAATAACACCTTTATTATCATTATTAGTGCTTATTGGTGGCTGATATCATCAAGTAATCAATACACACTTACACTCCAAATATCTTAAAATTCATTCGTTCAGCACATCTTTATCAAATGTTTATTAGGTACAATGAACTGTAAAGGATGTTTTAGTGATAAATAATGCATTAAACTGGAAATCAAGAACCTTAGTAGTAGTCAACACCTCTTTTTATCTACTAACTCCCATAATTAAGACATAAATATTTAAATAAACCAGCAGTCTAATCTTTCAGAATACCTCTAAGCAAAGTTTGTCTCAGAAGGGACAACCTTTGTTCTGTTTTCAGTATACCCAAACCATATTAAGAAACCCAGCCCACATAATAAGATTTCTATTTCTAAGACAGTAGTGAATGCCTGATATTTTTACTTCATATTTCTAAATGCAGCTATGTTCTAAGTGTTCCTGTGGAGGAAAGAAAACTCACAACAGAAATCATTTGCTTTTTTTAATTTAAAATGTCACATCTTCAAGTCATACTTTCCACAATGAAAACATGTCCACTTGTTGACATGCTCTACTTGAGCTGAAATGACACAATCATTTCAACCCCCGAATTTAAAATTGAAATGTCTTTTCCTTCTTTCAGAAAAGAAAGAACCACCCTATGATTAAAACTCCCCACAGCTTCTTTTAAAGTGCTTGAACTAAAAAAGAAAGAGAGAGAGAAAGAAAGAAAGAAAGAAAAGAAAAAGAAGGAAAGTTCTCTATTTTTATCAGAAATTACTCTTCCCACACAGACACTGTGGCTAGCTCAATGAGTGTTGGCAAGTTGAGTTATTTACAACAGTAGACTTCCCCTCCCTCCATTCCCCCACTCTTTCCAGGAGTAAAAGTGGACAGCTGCCTTTGAGGATTTCCTATCTTGTTCCCCTGGCCCCTCCAAGCACTCATTTCTTTCCCCTTTCCAGCTGTGGCTTCCCTCAAATTGCTGAACTGCCCAGAATGTCCTCTTAACCCCACATTAGTTGCCATAGGAAATTGAGTTTTTAGATGATATAATGTCTAAACAATAACACCTACTCAAATCTTTTCAAACAAGAATATCTCTGAATTGCTTTTGAGGTCATTATTTGTCTCCCTACATAGCCTTTATTAGGCCATTACCATTATTCAATTATATATTCACCCAATACTTACTGAGCATCTATATAATGCAAGTTAACTTTCCTTGGACCTGAAGGAAAAAATTTAATGTAATGACACTGTGACTCTCCTCTAGGAACTGATGCTTACAGGTTGATGCAAACCTACATAAATCTACTACAGAAACACTACTGAAGTACTATAACAGAGGGAAAATAAAAAGCAGAGGGAATGGGAGGGTCTAGAAGACAGTAGGTGTTGTTGACATTGCCAAGGAAAGATTTCATTGATATTTTGAGATCCAACTAACTGAAAGATCAAAAGTGCAAGAAATACTGAAATAAAGAGGCACTACAATTCCAAGCAACTAAAATAAAAATTGGAATTTTTTTTTTTTTTAATAAGGATCTGTCTAACAATATCTAAGTGTTTATAGCTCTGGGGGAAATCCCTGAAAAATACAATAAAAATTCATATGAATTAAGTTTTAAACCATATTCATTGAAAGGCATCAAGTATGTTCCCCAGGGACCTAGATGAGACTGGAGTATCTCTCTAGCTTATTTCCATTCTACTTGCAACAATCTACACTAATTGGTGCCACTCTCCCTTCAGACAAAGCTCCTTTGGTGGTCTGAATGGCTCAGGTTTAATGAAGCCACAATGAGGCTTTCGCCATATTCTTACAAAGCTCTGCCACATCCAACCTCATCCAACAAACATGTCCTGAGCACCTACTATAGGCAAGGGAGAAATGAAGAAAAGAATTCAGGCTGATTATGTCTTGGACTAAAATTAAACATTCAACATAAAGGTAGTCGGAAAATTCAAAAATACTTAGAGATTAAACAACGCACTTCTAAACAACATGAATTTAAGAAGAAATCTCAAGAGAAATAGAAAAAATGTTTTAAACTAAATGAAAATGAAAATACAACTTAGCAAAATATATGGGATGCAGTGAAAACAGTTCTTAGAGGGAAACTGAAGAAAAGTAGAAAGATCTAAAATCAATAAGCTGAAATTCCACTTTAGGAAATTAGAAAAAGAAAATAAAATTAAAACCAAAGTAGATGAAATAATAAAAATTAGAACAGAAATCAATGAAATTGAAAATAGGAAATACATAGAGAAAATCAATGAGACCAAAAGTTGGTTCTATGAAAAGATCAATAAAATTTTTATAAGCCTCTAGTCAGTATAACTAAGAAAAGAGAGAGAAAAATCAAAATTACTGATAACAGAAATAGTAAGGGGGACATCACTACAGATCTCATGGATATTAAAAGAATAATGGAATACTATGAGCAATCATATGCCCACAAATTTGAAAGCCTAGGTAAAAGAGATCATCCTTGAAAGGTACAATCTGCCAAAATTCACGTAAGAAATAGACAACAAAAAGATGTCTGTATCTATTAAAGAAATTGAATCAATAATTAATAACTTTCAAAAGAGAAAGAACCAGGCCCAGATGGGGTCACTGGTGAATTCTACCAAAGAGTTAAGGAAGAAATTATACCAATTCTCTACAATCCCTTCTAGAAAATAGAAGCAAAGGGAATACTTCCTAACTCACTCTATGAGGACAGCATTACCCTAATACCAAAAAATAAAAAAGGACATTACAAGAAAACTACACATTAATATCTCTTATGAACATAGGTATAAAATCCTCAACAAAATATTAGCAAATAGAATCCAAGAATGTATAAAAAGAATTATATACTATGATTAAGTGGGATTCATCCCAGGTATGCAACACCGATTCAACATTCAAAAATCAATTAATACAATCCATCACATCAACAGGCTAAAAATGAAAAATCACATAAACGTATCAATAGAAGCAGAAAAAGGGGCGCCTGGGTGGCACAGCGGTTAAGCGTCTGCCTTCGGCTCAGGGCATGGTCCCGGCGTTATGGGATCGAGCCCCACATCAGGCTCTTCCACTATGAGCCTGCTTCTTCCTCTCCCACTCCCCCTGCTTGTGTTCCCTCTCTCACTGGCTGTCTCTATCTCTGTCGAATAAATAAATAAAAAAAAATAGAAGCAGAAAAAGCATGTGACAAAACACAACACCCACTCATAAAACTCTCAGTGAACTAGGAACAGAAAGGCACATCCTCAAGTTGATACAAAGAACATCTACAAAAAATCTACAGCTAACGTGGTATTTAATGGTGAGAAACTAGAAGCTTTCCCACTATGATCAGGAACAAGGCAAAGATATCCCCTCTTGCCATTCCTTTTGATTATCATCCTGGAAGTCTAACTAATGCAATAAGACAAGAAGAGGATTAAAGGTATACTGATTAAGAAAAAAGAAGCAAACTGTTTTTGTTCTCAGATGACATGACTTTTTATGTAGAAAGTCTGAAAGAATTGAAAAAATCTCCTGGAACTGATAAGCCACCATACCAAGGTTGCAGAATACAAAGTTATGTAGTAAAACTGATCATTTTCTTATATACTAGCATAAAATTTGAAATTTAAAGCAAAATACCGTTTGCCCAAAAGAAATAAAATACTTAGGTATAAAACTAACAAAAGGGGCTCAGTGGGTTAAGCATCTGCCTTCGGGTCAGGTCAAGATCCCAGGGTCCTGGGATCGAGCCCCCACATCAGGCTCCCTGCTTAGTGGGGAGCCTTCTTCTCTCTCCCTCTGCTGCTCTTTCACTCTCACTCTCTCCCAAATAAATAAATAAATTCTTTAAAAAAACCTAACAAAAGGTGTACAAGACCTAAACACTTAAAGATTAGAAAGTATTGTATTGTCCTATACATATGGCTTTTTGCTACACTGAGAACATTTTTTAGTTTTAAGAATCATGTAATAGAGCATCTTCTTCGGGGTTTTAGTCCAAGTAATGAAGCAATTCATTCATGTGTATTAATTAAATGGATTCCGTACTCAAGGTATACAAATGACTATGCTGGGAACCGAGGATAAAAGACCAATAAGAGATAGTTCTGGCCTTATTTAATTCGGGGTATTGAAGAGGGAAAAAGAGAGTGAGGAGAAAAGTTTAGAGTGGGATTTGGGCTTACAGTCCCCTGGTTCGACCTACTTTACATTTTCTATTTCTTCTGGGGGTGGGGTATAAGAAAAGTCACCTAAGCCAGTTACAATTATTTAAAGGTTTCCTGTATGAGGCTCTGTTACCCAGATGGAACATGAGACCGCCAAACCTTGGAGTCACCCTTCTAATGCAGTTTCTGCCCAAGTAGCACCTGAAAAGAGCAAATGTGTTGGCCCAGAATCTATACCATAGGGTGTAGGACATCAAACCAGAGATCACTAAGACAGGAAAAGTGCTTATCTTCCCAGTAGAAGCACACTTCAAAGGATTAGGCACATACTTCAAAGAGTGTTTACCCTCCTGTCTCTTGGATGCCTTGGTCTAGTAGCCAGTACTAACACCCCATTAGCACCTCATTAGCCTGGGCTCAAGAATGCTGGAAAAGAGTCCTGGACCTAGGAAGCATCCTTAGACTAAAACTAAGAGATTCCTCCATTTTTCTTAGCACTTTTATAAATGCTCCAATAGTCATCCATCCCCCAAAATAATACATAACTGAGTTCTAGGGTTGGTGTCAGCTACACCTATGTAACAAATTAGGGCAAATTTTAACATCCAGTATTATATATCCAAATCTTCCTTTAAAAATACCCCCAAAATAGGCAGCAGGTCCAGGGACACTTTGGCAACATGGGTCTCCAAAATCTTTACCTAATAATGAAATATGCGCTCAATGTCAGAATTTTACAATAACTTGGTCTTTTCTGCTTTCTGTATACTCCAAATCTGGCCGCCTGTAGACCATTTAACCCAACAATTCATAATACAACATCTGGGATGTTGCGGACACCAAAATTCTCACACAGCAGTTCAAAACATTCTTTCCTCACAAAAAGCAAAATCATCTCCCTGAAGATTCTATTATTAGCACATGGAATCTGCTTCCACAGCATCCTGTAAGAGAACTGGAACCCCCCCTATAAATTTTCCCAGATGCATTCCACAGAGTGCCCATCAGACTGAACAGCCAAACACACCAACCTAACATAAACTGTACAGTTGCCAGATAACTAAGATTTTCAGAAACTTTGAAAGTGTTATTTGAATGTGAAAGAAAGATCAAGAATCCTAACTTACTAAGGGGGGGAAAGAGTAAGACCTCTTGATGCTATTTTGTTCCAAAGGACAGTATAGCACTTACTCTCTCTACATAGCTAGAAAGAAAACTGGAAATATATGATGAAAATGAAACGACTATCATCCCTTTAAATTAACAGACATATCTGATAAAACCGGGTCACTGCATTTCACATCTCATGGTCTGATTGAAAGGTTAAGTTTTCCATGGAATATCGAGTTGTGATTTCACTTGGGAATTCCAACTATTAAAGAATGAGAGAAAAAAGATCTTATTTGGTAATGCTATCTTGTGAAAACACGTTGATAAAATAAACATCTCATCTGGGGATCATTTCGTATGACATAAAAATATCAAAGCACTATCATGCACACTTGAAACTAGTAAGATACTGTATGTCAACTATACCTTAATAAAAAATGCTCCATTCACAAATCTATACATATTTTTATTCAAATGGACACATATACATTGTTCTGAACCTTCCTTTTTAATTTGAATATTATATTTCAAGTTATTTTCGTATCCACATAAAGATAGCTATACGTTTTTCTTTTTAATGGCTACGTATTATTTCCCTATCATTTAACTTAACTTGGGGTTATTTCCAGTTTAGTAAAGCTAGGTGTGAAATTTCCTTTTTTTCAGAATCTGGTTTCAGTGTAGTTTTGCAAAAATAAAATGGAAGGCTTTCTCTACTCAGTTTCGGAGAAGATTCACTTTTAAAATACCATGAGACTTGACCTTTTTCATAGGGACAACACTTGAATATTTTTTTAAATAATCTTCTTCCTTGTACTTGTTCAGTGTGAGTTTTCCCTGTCATCTGATATCATTTTGGTCATATGTACTTTCCTAGAAAATCATCCACATATCCAGATTTTTAAATATTTGTGGGAAAAAAAATTTAAACATTTCTTATAATTTCCTTTGTATCTGGCTATTTTTTCTTTGGTTTCTAATTTTGTGGGCTTGCATCATCTACTTTTTCTCTTTAATGAGGTTAACCAGTGATTTATCAGTGTTGTTGGGAGACTGATTTATGTATTATCTCTACTCTTTCTGTATTCTAATTTCTTAATCTTTCCTGTAATTTTTATTAAACTTCTACTTCCTCTTTCTTAAAAAATAGTTTTACTGGGTTTTTTTTTCCCCCTAACTTATTCTGTTAAAAGATCATGTCATTTGTGCTGAAGGCCATGAATCTTGTCCTGAGCATGGCTTCGGCTTTAGAACCTAAGTTCTTATATATAGTGTTTTATTACTGTTATTTTCTACACGCTCTGTAACTTCAGTTCTGAGTTTTCTCTTGAGCCTAAAACTTATTTGAGAATTGTCTTTCTTGTTGTTGTTGCTTTTAATTCTAGATGGTTGGGAATTTCTTATTTTACTTCTGTAACAAATTCTAGTTTCATTGTATTGTGATCTATGACCATATTATGCCTTTTTTCTAGTTTTCACAACACAATTTATTGAGGTTTTCTTTGTGCCCCGACATAAGTTTATCTGTTTGTTTTTAATATTCCAAGAGCATTAGAAATGAGACCATGTTCTCTGATCTCCAGTCAAGGAAAATGTGTATACATATATATATATACACATATTATATACATGTATATATATATACATACACATACTGTATATATGTATATATATTTGGCTTACATACATACACATACTATATATACATGTAGTTTATGTATGTGTGTGTGTGTTTATAAATGTATAGTCTAGATTTCATCATGTACCTTTTTAAAGAAAGGCACATGGGTATTTTGTTCCCTGCCTTCTTTCATGTCTGAGGTGATCCGTCTGTGTCCTACATACTCAAACAGCTCAGCTGGGTCCAAACATCTCAGCTTGTCTGGCAACACTTTCCTCCCTCCACAACCTTCTCTTCTTGGATTCATTGTTTCCCTTCTGTGACTTTTCACTTCACAAAAGTAATATTGTCTTTAACCTATTTGATAATGTGGAGAATTATATGTTCGAAATGGTTTTTTCTACTTGTGGGCATAATTCCTACTCTGGTGTGAATTAGTCATCTGCCTTACATCACAAAAATAATAGTAATAACTTGAGGACTCTCTGCATGCCACTTTACATGGATTAGCTCCTATTCCTCTTTCTTTTGTGTTCAATATCTGTGTATAGATCCCATGTTCATTCTTTCCAGAAAATGCCATCCTTGAATGAAGAGAGTTCTTTCATGAGATTGGTGTGGGAGGAGCCGGAGAGAAAAACTGGGAGGACAAGTATCTTGAATTCAAACACATTGTCTCAAAGTCCTTTCTCACTAATTTTCGGGCCTAGGTATGTCGCCAGTTACAGTGCTCCTTGCATTCAAGTTGCTAAACCTCCATTTTTCAGTCCCCACGCCCAACACGGAGTGAGGAGGCTATCCTGCTGGGGCATTCTGAAGCACCTGTGGGTGTCCATAACTCCTTAACAGACAATCGTAAAAATAATGTATGCATTCTTACATCCGCACACACTTTTACATATCTGCATTTTATATACACATAATAAGTGTACTGTAAGTTTTACTGATATAAAGGATGTATAGTGCACAGTTTACAAAATATTCACAAAAAGATAACTGTAAAGTTTATATAGCCAATTGATTCTCCCAGAATGCTTTTATTGAGTTTTACCAAATTCATACCCAGCCTATGGTTGTGACTGACAAGCAAATGTGGTTCTGACACAAAGGTTGGATGATATTTGCGGTTAGTTAATAAGTAAGATGAAAGTGAAACAGCAAACACGCACATCTGGAAGCCTCACACTCTCATCGGCGACTTGAGCAGCTTACTCACTGAACCAAATAATAGATTCAGATACTAAAAGGATACTTCCTCAACTTTTTGTGCTGCAGACGTGACACTTGAATCAGCATTATTCATGTTTTCTCTACCACTTTAAGTCCATAATAAAGAAACAATAAGCAAAGTGCTGATCTCTAGCATTTGCAAATTTTCATGATATAATGTTCCCACCATGGCTGTGATCACAAGGTTGGGAGGAAATGCACAGAAGGGCACTTTCATATAATATTTCAACCAATCAGATGCAATCGATGTAAACACGTCAAGAACATAGATAATAATAAAATATGGTAATTAAGGAGTGATGAGTTTTGAGTACTTATTACCTTGGTTTTTAGCATTATTTTAAGTTTATAATTTAATTTTTAATGACTGTGTTTAACGAGCGACTTGCAAAATTTCAAAAATGTACGAATTGCCCCTAGACAGCGGACCATGAGTTGGCTCCAACATACCACGGTAGTCTTCAGCGGCCTGCGATTCCCCCGCAAATCCGTTTGCCTTCTGACATCTGCCCTCCACCTAGTGGTCAGCCTGCTTGTGAGAGAAAGGGATATCTGAGTCATTCTGTGGGCACAGCCTGCCCTGCTCCTCCCTGGCCACATAAACCTGAATTCAATGGCCTTCCTACAGCGGACCCAAACCCCCAGACTCTGTCATTCCTGAGAGAGATCCTTGGTGGGCCTTTCAGGACTGAGTGCCCAACTTGTAAAGCACTCCAGTCATTACCTGGGATCAGAGATGTATGTGTCAGCAGACCGAGGTCATCTCAGTGTGGTCCTAATGTCACTGTTTCCGGCATGTACACTCGGCTGGCACGGCTTGGGTGTGCCCGCTTTCATTGAAGATGGCCTTTCTTATTTGTTTTACACCATTGTTATTTTGTATTATTTCAAGAAATAAACTGGGATGCAAACACATGTCTTCTGCCATCTTTAGCCAAAAGTCTGCATTTGGTCTTTAAATTTAAACATTTTCACTTGAGAGTCAGGTTCCTCTTTATAAGCAATGCCCTTGAGATACATAATCTAAAAGAGGTACCATAAGAAAATTAAGGATGTCAGTACCAAAATAAATGTGCCTCACAAAAGGAAGTGCTGAGTATATAGGGAATGATTACAATAGTGGGGGGAGAAAAAAGTCTATATGTTAGGACATTTGCCGATCGTATACAAATGTTTAAAGAACCAGATCTTTTTAATCCCCAGCTGAAATGCATTACACACGTTGTTTAACGATAAGAAAGGAGGAACTATCTACATGTGTTTCCCATATAAATGGAAGAGACAATTTTTGAGGAGGGAAAACAAGGACATTGACTCACAATCAAGTCATTCCAAAGCGGTGGAGTCTGTGGTATTTATTCTCTGTGTGTGTGGAACATTTACAATTAAAAAAAAAAAGATAGCCCACATCATTCCCACAAAGTCTATTTGCTGAAAGGAAACATGTCATTGGACCGAAGAGCTCCAGAAGAAAAACAGAGGTATGTGATTACCATTCTCAGTGTTTCTTTCTTTTTTAAATACAGATATGTTTCAGAACATTTTGAGATGTATCCTAATATTTAACATGGGAATACTTGAACAAATGCCCATTTTGGTGTATATTTGTTCTTCAAATTTTGCCTCCAAATGAGAGAGAGAAAAAAAAAGTATGACCTAGAGCAAGATAGAGAGAAAAATTTGTTTCTGGGAAGGACGTGAAAGGATCCGTGAGACAGCAACAAGGCATTCAGTGTGAAGCTACTTATCAGGCCAAAAGTCGGCTATCTTCCCAGAGGAAGGTGTAGGAGGGGAGCCCCGGCAAATCTTATCTTCGAAGGGAGATAGATGGTCCCTAGAGTAACAATGACTCCATCAAGTTTTCACTGAAGAGTTTCCAGATAAATAATGTCTTTCCACAAATAATTTGCTCTCGAAAGGCAGCCCCCAGACATGGGTAGCAGAAGGAATGGCTAAGGGCTGTGGAATGTTCTGAACATGAACAGTAAAGAATGTCAGTCTTTGTAATTGAGAAATGAGATCACTTTGAAAAAAAGAAATGTCTAGAACCAGGGCTATTGCACAAGGAAGGCACGTTTTTGGAGCCTCAGAAAAATGCATTCTCAAGATTAATCTTTACATCTGTTTCCAGAGGCTTCATTCAAAAGTTGACACTTTTGTACAAAGAACAGCCTAGAGCTCACTGTGACAAGCAAGCAGCATTGCCAGCAAAGTACTAGCGACTCATAAATCTGCGGGAGATTGTGCATATAGAGTGCAGACACCCTCGCGACACCCCTGCAACCTCTCCTTGCCCCCGAAATTTGGAGGCTTGGGGTAAAAAGAGAAAATAAAAGCAATATAGAGTGTGAGAAGAAAGTAGCCTAATATATAAAATGAAAGACAAAGGCAGACTGGATTATGCCAGCGAGCCATCTGCACAGCTGAAGGCTTCTTCCAGCAAAAAAGGCTCCACTGTTCCTGAATCAATTGCTTCCTATTCACAGGCTCGCTGTATAGGGCTAAATTCAAAATGGCTCTCGGGAAATTCTTGCCAATCCTGTGGTCTGATTTTAGGCTCTATTTTTCTCTTTCTTTTTAAGACCCAAGGATGTAAGTATGTATCAGTGCTGTAACCTTGCCAGCGTTCGCTGGAATGAGTCGAAAGGACCTGCCATTAAATCACAGGGATTTGAGCTGCTAATAAATACAGCAGGCCCCATCCATTGTTGATTAATTCTGACCGAAGTCTAAACACCAAACAACAAACACTCCTCTGAACTGCGCTGGTACCCATTAGTTTGATGTGTTTATTAGACAGGGCTGTGTTCTTTCAAGTTTATTAACAACAGATTAAAAAAACTGCAAACAAATCTAGGTTCCTTTTTATGATTTAAAAGTGTGGGTACCATTTGCTAATGTTTTTAGGGTTTGACAGCAAATCCAAACAAAGCTAAAACATACCATCGTGTCAAATTAAGATCCTGGTACAAAGTATGCATAGTTATTGTCAATGCGCAGCTCCTGTTATTCAACAAATGATCAAAATTCTACTGAAGTTTGTAACTTTAAGAGGTGTCATGTTTTTGTTTTTTTTAAATCCATCTCGGAATAGAGATTTAAGTAGTATCATAGGATGAGATGTAAAATCTCTACAAGTGATATAATCTATTGCATACTTTTAAAGATTATAGAGGATATGTCATGGTATTTGACTATAGTTATCATAGAGCACTTCCTAGAGGTTAATTCTAAAGTGGGTCAACTAGCACATGGCCATGAATATGCTGTATATTATCTATTAACAGTGCTTAAAGTGAAAAAATTTACAAGCAAATGTTCAATGTGCAAAGATAATCAATGGTGTCTCAGTATCAAAAAATCAAGAGATCAAAGACCACAAGTACAGATTTTCAAACTTTTAATATTAACTCTGGCTATTAATGTCTGGGTAAATCCTTGAAAATGTCCAAGGTATATACTTTTAACAACCTGGCAGAAGACACTAAAGTCCCAGAGAGTCTCAGAAAGATACAATTACAAATTACTGCTATTCCAAGTTCATCAGTGGAAGCAAAGATACAGAGACACATAAGCCATATTTATAGCCCAGGAAAAATTCCATAAAGTGTATTTACCTTAATTTAAGCTGTCTAAAGACTATAAATAGATTTTACTGGCTTAAAGACTATATATATATATATATATATATATATATATATATATATATATGAGATATATATATAGAGAGAAATATATATATATATAGAGAGAGAGAGATATCTATATATATCGCTCCTATTAATAGTTTCTGCAAACCATGTAATTTTAAATAACTCTTTAGGTAATGTGTGAAGGGGGAATAATTTTCAAATTTTTACTAAACAGAAAATTTCGCATCAAATCTAGAGCCTTGGGAGAGCCACTATATCCTAAGGTCATGTGAGGCAACATCTTGATTTGAAAAGCCTTCCATAAGTGCATCTGCTATTGCATTCACAAAATATTCCAACCCAAATCTGTCACTGCAATATCTGGATTCTCCCCAGAGCTTCCCAGACCACCAGAGCTCAGCTAAGCAACTCCAAAATTAAATCATTACCTCCTTTAATCCTAAATCACGTCCTGTTAATTTTTACAGCATGTAAACTACTAAGCTCTTATTCTCTGCTTTTTTTCATGAATGTATAAAAACCACGATAGTGAAGATCAGAAGACAACTATAACAGATTATAAAATTGATTGGTCTATTCAACCCAAAAGTTACTGTTATTATGATGGTACTGGTGCTGATTATGATTATATGAGTCAAGAGTAATGTTTGATTTTATGACATGTATAAACAAATCCTTTTTACCAAAAGAAAGCATTATAAACATTTCAAAGACCATACGGTATGAAAAATACTGCATTGCGTCTAAAATGGTAAAGATCCAAGCACCTCATTTAAAAACAAAAAAGCTACGTATGTTTCATCTAGTATATGCCTCCATGACTAACTATTGCTTGAAAATCAATTGAGTAGAGAGAAGAAAAGAGGAGGGAAGAGGGTAAAGAAGAGGGAAAGGGAGGGGTGAAGCAGGGAGAGAAACAAAGAAAGGAGAAGCATCTATTGAAGCTAACATAAATCAAACAATATTTTCAATCAGTGACAGGTAATCCTGAAAACTGAAAGAATAAAAGGATAAATGACACCAATTACCAACAATTAATGACTAAATATTCTGCCTCTATCAGTTAGAAAGTTAGCACTTTATAAAACTAAGCTTTGCATTGTCAATTTTTTGACAAATACATCAATACAATTAGTGTCTTATCTTTCAAGATAAATGCAGAAAATGGGGAATTTTGTAAAAAATTCATCTTTTTTTAAATCATATTTGAAGCAAAATTCCTCTATCCAAAAAGTAAATAGTATTATGGGTTGGCATCCTAGGCCCTTAATAATGTAGCCCTACACAGAATTTCCAGACTTATTTCCTATGGTGCCCTGATTTTGCATTCATGTGGTTTTGTTCCTGTCCTTTGTTTTATGTACAATGCTCTCCCTTCTATATCTATCTGTCAATTCTCCAAAGTCTACTTCAAAGGCAGCAGAGTTAATGAAAAAAATATAAACTCTGAGACAGATAACCTGATCCAGCGGAAATCTAGATAAAGAAAGTATGAACAATAATTACATAAAGTAGAATATCTTAAAATTGTAAGCTTACGTACAGCTTCCTCCTAAAATTGCACCATAAACAGGATTATTATCAATCTCTATATTCAGTCAAAAAAAGCCTTCTTTTGTATCTATTAATTATTTCTTGAGTTCCTACCATATTCTGAGTACTATGCTCCCAATATCAAGGTGTTATTAACTGTCACCCTTTCCTGATCCCCAGGTTTGTTCTAAACCATCCCTCTGAACCACTTTAACACTTAACACATTCTATCTTTTTTGGTGTTTGGGTTTTTTTGTTCATTTGCTTGTTGTTATTTATTTCATGTCCCACTATATTTAAAAACCCTCAAAAGCAAGGTATTTGTCTTTAGAGTTCCCAAATGTCTAGTACCTGGCACATAGAGAATATGTGGTGATCGCTTGTTGAATTAAGACACAAAACTGAGGGGTGCCTGTGTGGCTCAGTCGGTGAAGCATCCAACTCTTGGTTTCAGCTCAGGTCATGTTCTCACGGTGGTCATGGGATGGTGCCCCATGTCAGGCTCTCAGCTCAGTGTGGAGTCTACTTCAGATTCTCTCTCCCTCTCCCTCCCACTCTCCCTCTCTCAAATAAATAAGTGAAATCTTAAAAAAAAAAAAAAAAAAAAAAGACACAAAGCTGACTTTTAGAGAATGAAATTCAGAATACAAAGTCCACTTTAGCACCACAAACAGATAGCTAAAGCCCAAATCACACAACATGGGAAAGGATTTCCAAAAGCAGTGGGGGTGCAGCAAGTTAAAATGAGGTGAACCTGAAAAAAGGACTCTAGAGGTACAGAAAGAGCCAGCAAAGTAGTCTTCTCAGAGGCAAGGAGCACACTGCAATGTATAACCTAAATCCCATTTTTGCAAGAATTGGAAGCATGTGTTCTGCCTGGTCTTGGGAATTTCCCTGTGCCTGGTTCCAAAAAGCAAAGGAGAGGAGGACCAATGGGAAGCCACACATACAGGCCATATTTGCAGAGAGCAACAAAGGAAGAAGGGAAAATGCACTGGAAAGAAACAGACACATACCCAAGGGCCCTCCCCAAATAGCTGCCCATCTCCATTAGAAAAGTAAAGCTAATTAAACTTACACACAAAAGCCTGAGCTATAGTACAAATCCCAATTATCCTGAAACCAGCCCTGACCACTGCCCTGTGTGAGCTTCCTACAGAGAGTTTGCCCAAGAACAACTCACCTCATCCAAAGACAGGTTATTAGAAAAGAACATTCACAACATTAACTCAAAGATACTTTTCAGAAAAGGAGAAAAGGAACAGGAAATACAAATTATAAACATAGACCGGTTTCCAGGAAAATTTGTCACTGAGGAGATAAATAGCATGACCAAACATTTTCACCGTTAATTTGAAAACCTCAAGGAAGTAATAGCTTCTATTATGCTAGAGCACAAAGCCGTAGACACAAAATGTGAGAGAACCCAAGAAACAGTGAGACTACTGGAGAAAATGAAACATGAACCTACAGCTCCAGGAAGGAATGGAGGAAAAAATGAGATTATCACAGAAATGAAGAGATCAACAGGATTAGAAAAGAAAATGATGCATGGCGAAAGTAGTGAAAAGAAATTTTTCAGATCCTAAGGAAGAAAACTAAAATAATGGAACCACACATACTCTTAAACATAACTCAAGAAAACTTTCTGAAATGAAAGAGAATTTGAATCTATGCTAAGGAGTACAATGCGTCCCAAGAAAAATTGGCACATAACAATCAACAAGTAGATAGCAACTAATAAAATTTAAAGAAAAAGAGAAGTAGGCATTGGGAATTCAGGCAAAAACACCATGCGACTTATAAGACAGAAAAAGTCAATCTGGCATACTTTGCAAAAGCAAGATTGGGCTAACAGTCAACAGTCAAGCCCATTTAGAGTAGAAGATAGTGAAGAGGCAGAAGACAGAGTAGCTACATCCAGAAAATCATCAAGGAAAGGAAGTGAGCCTATGATTTTTCACTCAAACCATCAATCAAGTATAAAGACAACAGACGGTTCTGCACATGTAAAAAATCAAGAAATATTCCTCAAAAATATCTAGCCCCCTTTTCATTGAAGGAGACTCTGGACAAAGTGGTTCAGGGCATATTGTTTCAGGTATGGAAATGAAGAAGGAGCCATGAGTTTGAATTTGAATTATGGTGAAGTATGGTGAACCAGTCACTGTCCACCAGACCTAAGATACATGCAGTTATATAAACCAAATTGGACTTTAGTATGCTGTTCATCTATTCCAATACTGTAGGGTTCAGGACCAAATAACTACTGCCAAAGATCCCTGCAGACCAAACCATCCCATGAACTCTTCCAACCTTGCTGCCAAGTTTGGTAACTACACTGCCTGATGGCCCCTGATTCCTTCATGCATTCCTCCTTGAAATCAGGACATCCATTTCAACAGTACTATCTCACACCTTACTTCCTGGACAGCAACCACTGCAAAACTGCTCCAATGATGAGTCCTCACCACCCTATTTCTCAATGCCTGGTAGGGAGAGTATATTCTGGGCCCTTTAGGATATATAGTGAAGAAGTGAGTGAGTGGGTCATATATGATAAATCTCCCAAATCTTTGGATCCCTTCATCAATCCTAGAAAAACTGAATTGCCAAGAAAGGGAAACTGATTAGAAACAATTTTTGGATTTGAACTATATCAACAGGTAAGCAGCTGTATTGCTGCTGACAGCCAAATCACAATAGCACAGAAAAAAAACATTTCTCCTTGATTTGGTCCAAGAAAAGTTGGAAAATAGCCAATGACACAATTTCTAGTCAGTTCAAGAGGTTTCATCTAAGAGTGATGTATAAATCTCCATTGAGGTTATTTCTTCGCTAGTGAAGGAAGGGGGAAGAGTAAACATTTGTTAGTGATGGCCCTTAGCAAAATGTTTTCCTTAAAGGCAAATTCTATCCCCATGTCTATTTCAGAAGAGCCTACAGACTGGCATATCGATCTCAATGAATTCATGAGAAGCCAGTTATTTAGTCAAACAAGAAATGGCAAATACGATGCAATCCATTCCAGAAACCACAGAAAAGGCAGAAAAATGAATGGATTCTGGTTCACTCAAGAAAGGAATTTATTAATGTCAAAGAGAGAAACTTGAATCTAATCCTCAAGAGAAAATTATACGTAGCAAAATGTACACCTCTAATACATGTTATTAATAAAAGTACAAGTTAAAAAGAAAAGCTTAAAC
Source organism: Ursus arctos (assembly GCF_023065955.2). Taxonomy (NCBI): domain Eukaryota; kingdom Metazoa; phylum Chordata; class Mammalia; order Carnivora; family Ursidae; genus Ursus; species Ursus arctos. The sequence goes on along the minus strand of NW_026622775.1, from coordinate 16,979,971 downwards.
TATTTCCTAATATTTTAGTTTGTGCATAAATAAGAACAAATTTCTTAGTGGAAAGAATGATGGTTGGGATATAATAGGAGCTCCGATTGGCTTCCAGACTCACAATTAAATAGTTGTATACTAAAGGTTCTATCTTTTAACTTGGTCAGGTAGTCAGTAATGCAATTATCCATTTACTGGATGTTTAACATGTTCAAAGTAACTGTTCAAATGTTCAAAGTAACAAAAACTATGTAGAAAACAAAACAAAAGCTGCCCCTCCCTGACGGAGCCTAGACCCACTTCAGGAGAAAGAGATGCACATTGAACAGACAGAATCTCAAATAAATATATGATCATTAAGAAAGAGTCAAGAGAGGGGCACCTGGGTGGCTCAGTCAGTTAAGTGTCTGCCTTCTGCTCAGGTCATGATCTCAGGGTCCTGGGATCGAGCCCCACATAGGGCTCCCTGCTCAGTGGGGAGTCTGCTTCTCCCTCTCCCTCTGCCTGCCCCTCCCCACTGCTCATGATCTCTCTTTCAAATAAATAAATAAAATCTTAAAAAAAAAAAACGAAAGAAAGAAAGAAAGAGATAAGAGAGAGAAAAAAAGAAGTAGGAGAGGAAGTAATGTTTGAGACTTGATATGAGGAGTTTGCTCAGCAAAAGGTAAGTTAAGAGGACACCTCAGGTGCCAAGAATTGCATGTACAAAGGCCATAAGCCTAAAAAGAAGAGTGTTTTAAGAACCAAATGAAGGCCTATACTATTGAGTCATGTAAGCAACGAAGAGGGTGACTCCAGAGGAAGTTGGACAAGGTGGGCTGTGGTCAGACTGTGCAGGTTTATACTAAGTAGCTTAGAGGATATTCAAAGAACATGGATAACAATTGAAGGTTTTTAATGATGGAAAAACTGGGTTTAACTAAAAGTATAACCAATAATTTTTGTAGTTTTCCTCAAACTTGAAATCCAAACTCCTTACTGTGACCTAGGTAGTACAGCATAATTAGAAATTACTCTAACACACACACAAAAAAAAAATCGTATGACCGATGGCAGTGGAAGTAAAAATAGTCCCTTGTTTTCCCCTATAGTTGGTATGCTGCCTTAGTGAAATATGTCTATCCAGTAGGGGAGGGAGAGTGTGCTATTCAGAAACCATCTGGTAGCTATATTCCCCATTAGAAAATCTGAACATGAAAAACACAGACATCGTAATAGAACAAAACAAAACAAAAAGAGCAGAGGACATAAAGAGGATTTTCACATAGGAGAAAACTCAAATAGTTAATAAACTTATGAAAAAGTATTCGATGTCATTAATAACCAAAGAAAAGCAAGTTATAGAGAAACAAGAGGCTTTGGGTTCTCTTAGATTAGCCGTTTAGATTGGCCAAAACTTTTTAAATGCTGGTATGTGTATGGTGGTACCGACACCTCCGTGCTCTGCTGGTCAGGCTTGCAAATGAATAAACCTCCTGCAAAGCAAACTGACAATGTGTGTCGTGATGGCTACAATATTCAGTAATTATAATTCTAAGAGTCTATCCAAGCAAAGAGTGAAGAGACATATGATCTTTTCAATTTTAAGGTTTAATGTAGTATTCTTTATTTTAGTAAAAGAATGAAGAACCTAAAACTGCAAATGTTTGACTCTCAGGTAATAGTTAATGAGACACTAAATGATATGCAGCCAAAAAAATTCACACAATAATATGTTTGAGTGTCATAATTGAGAAATGTTTTAAAGACTAATGTGTGATGTTAACCAACTGGAATTTAAATAAGAACTTGAAAAAAAAGACTAATATGTGAGGTATACAACAATAAGCAACAAATCTTTCCTAAGATACACTCGGAGTAAGTGATCGGAATATTGAGAGAGGACTATTTCTAACAGTATGGAAGGGCCAAGAATACACATATTCAAATTCTTGATGAGCAAAGGGGCATGGATTCTAGTGGCTCTCCTTCTTGATGAATGGATTGCTGGAGGAGTGTATCTTAAGAAGTAAGGTGGTCAGGGGCACGTGGGTGGCTCAGCTGGTTAAGCGTCTGCCTTAAGGTACTCCACTGTTATCATAAATCAAGTATCGTGTATAGATAGGTCTATTTCTTTTTTTTTTTTTTTAAGATTTTATTTACTTATTTGACAGAGAGACAGCCAGTGAGAGAGGGAACACAAGCAGGGGGAGTGGGCGAGGAAGAAGCAGGCTCCCAGCAGAGGAGCCCGATGTGGGGCTCGATCCCAGGACTCCGGGATCACGCCCTGAGCCGAAGGCAGAGGCTTAACGACTGAGCCATCCAGGCGCCCCTAGATAGGTCTATTTCTGAGCTCTTTTTTGTTGTTCCACTGATCTTATTTCTGGGATCATACCAAACTAATTTTACTACTCTAGTATATTTGGTACTAAATCACTGCACATTATTCTTCATCAAAAATATCTTAGCTCTTCTGGATCTTAGCACCTGTAAACAAATGCTAAACTCAGCTTGTCAGTTTTCAAAACAAAAGAAACCTACTGGAAGTGTGATTCTTCCAATCCTTGAGCATGATTAATGTCTCATTTTATTGAGATCTTTTGTCTTTCGATTTATAATTTTTTCCATAAAGATCTCACATAAAGTTTAAAAGATTTATTTCTAGGTACTTGATACTTTCACACTACTGTAAATGACGTTTAAAAACTTCAGTTGTTAAATGCTTGTTGTTCATTTATAAAAAAATTTTTTTTGAGATGCTTTCTTATAAAACCAACAATTTATGGATTCTTGGGAACTGTCTAGGTATATAATTAGACTATCTTCAAATAATAGCAGTTTTCTTTCCTTCTTCCGATCTTTATAAAATTTATTTCTTTTTCTTGCCTTAATGAACTAAGGTTACCAATATAATGTTAAAGCATTCTAGTTTTATCCCCAATAGTATTGGGGATGTTTTCAATATTTCACAATTTACCATTATATTTAGTATAGTTCTTTTGTCACCCTTTATCAGGAATATGCCTTCAAGTCCCACTTTGCTAAGTTTTTTACCATAATTGGATGTTGAATTTTAGCAAATGCCTTTTCTTTCTCATTGAAATGATTATATGACTTTTTTCTTCAAACTGTTAGACATTAATGGGTTTTCTTTTTTTTTAAGATTTTATTTATTCGTTTGAGAGAGAGAGAGAATAGGGCACAAGTGGGAGGAAGGGGCAGAGGGAGAAGGCGAAGGAGAGGGATTGAATCTCAAGCACACTCCCTGCTGAGTGCGGAGCCCAACACGGGGCTTGATCTCATGACCCTGAGATCATGCGCTGAGCCAAAATCAAGAGTCAGATGCTTAATCAACTGAGCCACCCAGGCACTCCCAACATTAATTGATTTTGTAATGCTAAACAAAATTTACACTCATAGACAATTCCCAACTTGGTCATGAAGTTTTTTTCTAATACATTGTTGGATTTGGCTTTATTAATGTTTTGCTTAAGAATCTAGAATGTATGTTTATGAATGAGTCTGACTAGTCATTTTTATTCTTCATTCTCTCTGTTAAGTTTTTGTTGCCAGGGTTATGCTAGACTCATAAAATAAGTAACTGATTTCCTGATTTTTATATGCCTTGGAATAATTTGCACAATATTGGAACTACTAATGCTCTAAGTGTTTGCAAGAACTCTTCAATTTAAAAAGTCTGGTCCTTATGATTTTTTGTAGGAAGATTTTTTATCTACTGGCTTGATATCTTTAATGGTTATGATATTATTCCAGTTTTCTATTTCTTCTTGAGTCAGTTTTCTAGTACATTTGGCCACTTTATATAAGTTTTCAACATTTTTGGCATAAAGTTCTTGAGAACAGCTTTTTATTATTTGTTATCTACAGCATCGGAAACCCATTGCCCTTTCTATACTTATTATTGGATATTTGCATGTTCTCTTCTTTTTACCTTGATTAACCTAACCAGATATTTGTCAAATTAGTCTCTGAAAAGAATAGGACACTTACTCTATTAATATTCCCTATTGAATTTTATTTGCTGTTCCATGTATATTTATGTGGCATTACTTCCTTTCTCCTGTTTTCTTTGGGACTATTCTGCTGTTACTTCTCTGATTTCTTGAGATGGAACTTTATTCATTAATTTTTATTCCTTCTTTTATACTGAAAGCATTTAAGGCTATAAATATCTTACTAAGTAGTAATAGAGATGAACATCACAGTATTTTGTAAGTTATATTTTTTACAATGCTTAGTTCTTAATTTCTAAAATCCATCATGATTTTTTATTTGACTCACAAAGTATTTAGAAGTATTTTTCTTTATTTTTAAAAATACGGAGTTTTTGGGGCGCCTGGGTGGCACAGCGGTTAAGCGGCTGCCTTTGGCTCAGGGCGTGATCCCGGCGTTCTGGGATCGAGCCCCACATCAGGCTCCTCCGCTATGAGCCTGCTTCTTCCTCTCCCACTCCCCCTGCTTGTGTTCCCTCTCTCGTTGGCTGTCTCTATCTCTGTCGAATAAATAAATAAAATCTTTAAAAAAAAAATAAAAAAATAATAATAAAAATAAAAATACGGAGTTTTTCTAGTTATGTTTTTGCTGTCGGTTTCTAACAATTGCTTGGTTGTCAGAGAATGTGATCTGTGTAACATCCAGCTTTAAAATTTATTGGAACTTATTTTATAGCCCAATGTACAGCTAGTTTTTATAAACATTCTATGTTTTTATTTAACTATATACTGCTTGTAAAGAGACAATTATTAGTTTTCTTTAAAAATGTTTTTATTTTATCTTCACTTTTGAATGATAGTTTTCACTGGATAAAGAATTCTAGGTTGACAGTTATTTTCTCAGAAGATATTATTTCACCTCACTAGTGTATATTCAGGCTGCATATCCATGTAAGGGTTGACTATGGTTACAAATTCTTAGAGATTTTTTCCCCCTTTACCAGCATCAATGTTTGAGACATATTTTCTTGAAGTTCTCACTTGGAAATGGAGGAAAAGGAAGGTTGTATTCATCCTTATTCAGATGGTGTAGTCCTTAGAATATCAACTCTATGGATACCCCTCCTCATAGGTAACTTGGATAGGCCCTGGGCTTTGACCTCCATCCTCTGAGCTCAGGTTGAGTAAGTATCTTCAAGGTGAAAGCCATCATCACTGCTGTGCTTACATCTGAGTTCCTCCTTTGACTCAGTTCCTATGCTGAATACCCTCTCATGGTGTCAGCACATGATTGCATTCCAGAATTTTTTACCCAGCATTTTAAATTGTTTTCAGAGGAAGGGTTTATTCTGGTCCCCAGAATATCACATTAGAGAAAACAAAATTGTTCCCAGTTTTTAGTGCCCCACTTTTAATATGAACAAACAACCAAAGATCATCAGAATTTTTTTTTTCCTAGAGAGAGAGAGAGAGAAGTGGTTGGGGAGGGGCAGAAGGAGAGAGAATCCTAAGCAGACTCCATACCCAGTGTAGAGCTTGATCTCACAACCCTGAGATCATGACCTGAACCAAAAACAGGAATCGGGTGCTTAACTGACTGAGCCACCCAGGTGCCCTGAGATCATCAGACTTTTGAGGAAAATCTCTATCATGAAAGATGTAGACAGATACAAATGGGGTGGGAGAGAGAAGCTTGGAAAAATGGTAACCATACAAGCAACAAAAGAAAACTGCAAAACCATTAATATCCTCAGAAACATAAGAAAAGATGTTGCGTCTCTGAAACAAAAACTGTTTAGATAGATACATCAATAGAACCTAAATGAACTCTGGAAATTTTTAAAAATCTATTAGTAGAAATGAAAATCAATAGATGTATTAGAGTATAAAGTTAAGAAAACCCCCCAAAAATGAATTTAAATATAAAGACAAGAAATGGGGAGACTCTGAGAGACTAAGAAAAAAAATAAGAAAATCAAAGAAGGAGTCCAAGAGAACCATCATCCAACTAATAGTAGTTTTAGAAATGAAGAACAAAGAAAATTTACCCAAAATAAAGGATGTGATTTTTCAATTTAAAATATCCTTCTGCATGCTCAGCAAACATACAAACAGATATACAATAATGCATATTGTCATAAAGTTTTAGCATACTAAGGGCAAAGGTTCGGGGCAGTGAAGAGAAAGGAACATGTCAAAAACAAAAAATCAGGAGTTATAATAGCATCAGAACTCTCTCTTATAAATATTGGAAGCAAAAAGAAAATGGAACAATGGCCTAAATTTCTGAAAGACAATTATTTTCAACTGAGAGTTCTATGTCAAACTCTCAGGAAAGTATAAGGATAAAATAAAAATATTTGAAGACATACAATGGCCAATAGTACATATAAGATGCTCTATACCACTGATCCATCAAGGACATGCAGATTAAAACCACAATGAGCTATCTCCTCACACTTGTTAGAGTGGCTATTATCAAAAAGGCAAAAAATACCAAGTGGCAACAGTTGGCAAGGATGTGGAGAAAAGGGAACCCTTATGTACTATTGGTAGGAATGTCTATTCATTCAGCCACTATGATAAACAATATGGAGAGTCTTCAAAAAATTAAAAATAGAACTACCATATGACTCAGCAATTCCACTTGTGGATATTTATCCAAAGAAAATAAAAGCACTAACTTAAAAAGATAAATGCATCCCCGTGTTCATTGCAGCATTATTTACCATAACAAATATGGACATAATGGACAACTTAAATGTCCATTGATGGATGAATGGATAAAGAAAATGTGGTATACACAATGCACTATTATCCAGCCACAAAAAAGGAATGAAATCTTGCCATTGGTAACAACATGGATGGACCTTGAAGGCATTATGCTAAGTCAAGTAAGTCAGACAGAGAAAGACAAATATCTTAAGATCTCACTTATATTTGGAATCTAAAAAAAAAAAAAAAAAAAAAAAAAAAAGGCTCATAGAGACACAGAACAAATTGGTGGTTACCAGAAGCAAGGGTTGCAGGGTAGGTGAAACATGTGAGGGGGGAATCAAAAAGTACAAACTTCCAGTTATAAAAATAAATAAGTCATAGGGATGTAATGTACATCATGGCAATTATAGCTCATAATAATATATTGCATATTTGAAAGTTGCTAAGAAAATAAATCTTGAAAGTTTCCATCACAAGAAAAAAATTCTTCTATGTATGGTGACAGATGTTAACTAGCCTTATTGACTCGCTTCTCAATATATACAAATATTGAATCATTATGTTATACATCTAAGATTAATATATTGCTGTATGTCAACTATACCTCAATACAAATATTTTTTTCAAACATACAAGGTCTCAAAATATATATATTTCATGCATTTTTTTTCAACCAAGTACTGAAAACTGTGTCAACCAAAACAAGAAAACAAACCAAGAAAGAGGAAGATGTGGTTCCAGGAAACAAGAGGTCTAACATCTGAAAGAATCAAAGAGAACTCACATGATGATGGTGAGTGAGCATCACAGGCCCAGAGAGATTCTCCAAGAAGACAAATTCCACAGAATATTTTAAACGTTACAATGTACTGAAAGAAGAATTAGAAAAATGATCTAGTTTGCAGTTGATAAGAATACAGAACACCAGGGAGCCTGCATGGCTCAGTCGGTTAAGCGAGTGCCTTCGGCTCAGGTTGTGATACCAGGGTCCTGGGATTGAGTCCTGCGTTGGGCTCCCTGCTCAGCGGGAAGTCGGCTTCTACCTCTCCCTCTGTCCCTCCCCCATGCTTGCTCTTTATCTCTCACTATCTCTCCCTCTCTCTCAAATAAATAAATAAAATCTTTAAAAAAAAAGAATACAAAACACCAATCAAATACACAATCAGAATAGATAAAGAAGATGTGATATATATATAGAGAGAGAGAGAGAGATTATTCAGCCATCAAAAAAAAATGAAAACTTGCCATTTGCAATGCTGTGGATGGGGCTAGAGTGTATTAAGCTAAGTGAAATAAGTCAATCAGAGAAAGACAAATACCATATGATCTCACTCATCTGTGGAATTTAAGAAAGAAAACATGAACATATGGGAAGGAGGAAAAGAATAAATAGGAGAGAAGGAAACAAGTCATAAATGACTCTTATGATAGACAACAAACCAAGGATTGCTGGAGCGGAGGTGGGTGGGGGATGGGCTAGATGGGTGATGGACATTAAGGAGGGCACTTGTGATGAGCACTGGGTGTTGTATGTAAGTGACGAATCACTGAATTCTACTCCAGAAACCAATATTGCACTACATGTTAACTAACAAAATTTAAATTTAAAAATTTTAAATTTAAATTTAAAAATTTTAAATTTAAATTTAAAAAATACACAATCAATCAGAAAACCAAGACAATTATTAACTCCAAGGAAAATAATAAGTTGTGTAAGAAAGAAAGAGTAGTCATTTAAAAAACCTGCATGGCTCGGGTGGAAATAGTATTTACCTGATAATAAATACATAAATTCCCAATACTTACCTCGGCAAAAATTTTATATCCTAAAAATGTAGGATCACAAGGGATGTGTTCACGTTATAGGGGTTTGTGAGAGCTAAAGTCTCCTTCCTCGCAGAAGGAAGTACTAATCAATGTCCAAACCTAAAATATTAAGAAGCAGCAATAGGAACCTGTCACTGAAGATGTTGACATGAGTATAGGGGATCAGCTCACTTTGTTGAAAACAATGGCCTCTAAGAAGGGGGAAGAAAATCAGAGGAGAGTATGGGGGGGCTGATGGTCTTATGTAATAAAATTAATAGAAAAAAGGATTCTTTAAACATACATAATTTTGATTAAAAAAAATACGAAGATTCAGCCACTACTTTAGTTGGGTCTACAATATGGGGCACCCGAACACCATATGATTTAAATATTTTGATTTTTCTCCCATTATACAGACAAAAACCAATCTGAGGCAAAGCCTATACCAGGACACCTGTATCGTGAGGAGCTCCGGTTACACTGGAGAAAGGGAGGAAAGTGAGAAGTGTTGCCACGTTTCTCTTGGCTCAAGTCGCCACTTCATGAGAAGCTGCCATCTGGCGGATGATGATGCGTTATTGGGTCCTTACGCCTGACAACATAGTGCTTATGAGAAATATATATGGTCTTCCTTTCACAGTGATACCCTAGAATCTTGCCAATGAAAGGCACTTTTCACCCACTTTGAGCATCGTTATCTCTTTCTCACAGTTTCTACCTTTATAAGAAACTTTATAAGAAACTTCCCTTCCACCACATGAGAGATTTTCCCTATGCTATTTCTATTATCCTGAAAATGTTTTTCTCACCCAGTTCCTCACGCTGGTCTGACTACCACACAGCATTAATGAAGCTTTATGCATAGGTTGGGGTGGGGAGGGTGACAATGCTCTCTGGTTTTTACTTCACACAAATCATTTCATATGTTTCACATTTAAGGAGGTTGGACTCGATCACTCATTCAATCTTTCTAAAGCTCCGCTATGTTCTGCTGCCAGAGCCCATAATTACCATAAAACAGGTTGATTTCAGGCCGAATTGCACTGGAAAATGACATTTTGCATTTTTATTGGCACTTTGAAGCGAACATATTCTTCTCCAGTTATTGTACTTTTAACACTAAAATACTGAGAAATAGTCTTTCCATATGTATTATAAGAAAAAATATTTAAAATTTAAGATTTATTCCCTCCTCTTATAATTTTTATTAGCATTTTAAGCAAGTTCAGTGCCCATCAGACCTAGGTCTAGTTATTTTTATTGATGCCATATAGACAATCCATAATCAAAACCACCAGCAAAACTGCTATGTCTCCTCTGCTTCTGCTAGAAAATTGGCAGAAAATTCTCATTTAAAACTTGCAAGAAAAACCCAGAGGAAGCTTGCAGAAATCCTTTATGCTATATTTCCCAGCAACAGAATATTTTCCTGCCTTTGAAAACTCAATTAAATTTTACTTCACCAAAAGTGTGAAAACCAGGTGGCACCTAAGAATCCCATCCCCACTCCGCTTCATTCTTGTAAAAATAACACTATGATATTTTGCAACAAATACTATAAATCCCCTTTGACCACCCTAGCAAAATGTTATATCAGAGACCATGAATATGGAATATTGATTTTCCCTCCAAGCGCGAAAGGAAGAAACCTGACCAGGGCACAAAACTCTCTGTTCCGTGTACTTCACCAAGAAAATTGATACTCTGCTGCCTGGTGTGGTACTATCATTGCCTTTGTGTTCCAAACTCTCTTGGGTATTCGATTCCTATAAAGGATGCTTAAGTAAGCTCAAGCCACATTTTGAAAGAAAATCCCTCAAGTGACCATTTAAGCCCCTCACTGCCCCTAAACTTCACCCAGCCTCAGAGCACGTCGGAGACTGACCTTACCCTTCTCCGAAGAAAGCCAGTTACTGTTTCTTTTGTGGGCTTAGAAGGGACCACAGTTGGATTTCATTCTTCCTTTACTCATGTTCAATTAATATTGCTTGACCGAGGCCAATCTCGCGAGAGGCCTGAGTTGAAGAGAAGCACATCATGAAGGCTTCCAACAGCACCACTAGCTATTGCAACTGTGAGAATTATCTCCGTTTTGCTTGGTTCTGCCAGGGCCAAAGTTTCGTCCACACTTTGTTTTGTTACCATGTTGGACTGGTAGAGACAGAACCACAAAGCAAGTGAAAATACTAAGCAGAGTTCAGAATTCTTTCAGCAGGTTAGAGAAACTATGTTTTAGGAGTCTTCAGGGTTTCTCAGGAAGGCCTAGAGAAGTCAAGTGACAGTTTGAATTCACTAGAGGATTAATGGCAGTGCCAAGTGTAGAACCCACTTTTCACACCCCCCTGCACCGTGTCAACATTAAACTAGAGTCCCTAGGTGCTGAACTTCACAAGTCAAAGTAGACATCCTGCTGTAACCAGATACAGGGCTGGATTCACATGAAAGGACTGAGTTCGAGATACACAAATGAGGGTTGCAGCCATTGACTTTCCCAAGAGAGAAAATGTAAGTGGATATATTTGATATGAAAAAAGAATACACCTAAAATTTATGGTTTTGACCATTTGAGAATAAACTTGACGGCCCAAGACACATAGTGATTTGAAACTTTGCTAAAATTGGAAGAGTAACCAGTCTATGAACCTGGCCTCAAGCCTCGCATGCACACTTCAGCAGAGCTTTTGTTCTAGGTTTTTCCTCTGCACAAAGTAATGCTCATAGAGTGATTTTTTTTTTACTTCTTATAAAGAAAAATGGCCTCAAAAGAGAAAGTCAACCGGATGTGTGAATGAGGAAATAACAGAAAAGCAAGGATATGTAAGAAAATAATCTCCCTTAGATGACATATTAGGTAAAATATATACTGTTGAATACAATCATTCAATCAATTAACCAACAAAAAATACTCTTTGAGTTCCTAATGCATGCCTGGGCTAAGTCTTAGGGGTACAGCTGTGAATACCTATGACACACTTCATGTCCTCAGTGAGCTACAAATAACCAGTTTCAAACAAGATGCCTGTTATAAAGAAGGAGTATGAGGTATCTCAGGAACATAGCACCATGGAGCCTGACATCGTCCTCCAGAGAATACCCACCTGAATGGGGGACGCTGAAGGCTAACACCTGTACTTTAGGTAGAAATAAGAGCGAGTCATTAACTTGTTTCAGCAAACGCCTTAGTCAGTCCAAAAATTATATTTTGTGGAGAAAACGATATCTTTTAGAAGTTATTGCAAATTTGGGGATTCTAAAGATTCTAGAACTGTTTATCCCTTGAGAATGTTAACGATAGGAGAATAACGGAGGGCTGATGCCTGAGACTCCTGTCAGGAAGTAAAATGAGGGCTATGACCCAGAGATACAAACAGAGAAATGCGGCTAGAGAGAGGAGAGGAGGTGACCAATGGCACGAAATGCTTCAAGGGTTTAAGAAGAGCAAGGAAAGGGGAAAGACAGTTTTATTAGAAATCTTCAAGGGAGTGGTTGGAGTGGAATGGAGGGTGGTCTGACTGTAAGGGGGAGCAGGGCTCATGTGGACTGGACATGGAGGGAGCAAATAAATAACTTTGCTCTTTAAAAAGTGTCACAAGTGGTCACCCCTCCTCACTTCAAGGACCTCCTGAAATCCTATTTCTTTCAAGAAATTGTTTTTAATAGGAAGAAGAGAAGAAGACACTCTCGTTTGCTCTTCCTCAAACATCAGCACAAACTGTCACTAAACGTTTGCATATTCTAAATGCTTAATGTCTTATTTATTCCACAGCTATTTTGCACAGTCAGATGAGACGCTTTTAGATGGGCAGCGAACCAGAGACAATATTTGCGATTTTGAATTACTGATAATTAAAGCAATAAAATCACTACCCACCAAGACTATTCTAGGAAATTTTACCTAGAGAGAGCCTTAAAAGAGTGCCACCTTCAAAGCTGAGTCTGCTCAGCCTCTCACTGTGTGGCAAAGTGGCCCCAGTGTTTCCCACACTCGGTCTGCTCTGCCATTCACAGCTCTCGGGTAGGTCACTGTCTGCTCCAAATCATTTCAGGTTTCCCTTACCTACATTAAAAAGTGAGCATGCCTTAGCTTGCCCTAAAGTGTCCTCCACCATACAGTCCCAGCTTAGCCAACCTTCCAATATTACCTTCTGAAAATCTTCCACCCCGTCCAACTGACCTACTCCCTATTTCTTGTGCCATTCCTTCCTGAATGAAAGCCAATCTCCTCCTTCATCTGTACATATTTCTCTTGGCCACCTCTGTTTTATGCCCTCCACTTGACTATAATTGAGGGACTATAGTTAAAGTATTTATGACAGTGTCTGGTGATAAATACATTTTCTTTCCTTTTTCTCCCTTCCGTAGACATTTATTAATGAACTCTGAATGAATGATAATCTAATTTCTATTGTATCCTGTATGCATCTTGCATGATTACTTTTTGCCTGATTATTCTTTTTCAGATGTCTTTTTTTTTTTTCCATTTTAGTTCTAAGTTCCTAGAAGTAGAAAGTCTGTGTACTGACATTATAAAACCAGCACCTTAGCCACCCCATAAAGACCTCTGGATGATGATGATGATCGCTCATTTTCCTTCAGTGTGTTAGTATATACAATGCATGGCAATTAATTGAACTATGAATTTATTCTCTATCATAAGGTTAGCAGACAAGTAAGCCAAAGGATTACCTTTATTTATGCATATAGTTATGATTCCACAAGAAAATACACTTTTTTATTTATTTTTAAAAGCCAATGCCATCTCTCAGTACTTTTCCTGTTTCATCCTATTTCATTTCACTATGGCTTCAAAAGATATCCTAAGCTTTTTAAAGTTAATATTCTTTAAATCCAATATCAAATATGAGTCAGTGGTATGCAATATAGCTACCTCTCCTCCAATTCAGAGAAGTTCTATTTTCCACATGATAAAATATGCTTCTGTCCCTTAAGGAATACATAGAAAACCTCTACATTTTTGCTCTCCCATAAGTTCATTTTCTGCAAACATACATAACATCAGAGTCTTATTTCTTCGTTTAAGTGGCTACATAATAATGACATAAACATTCTTAACCCACATTTATTGTAGAGTAGCACCATCTTTCACACTAGAAAGAAATGCTAGTAAAGTTGTGCAAAATTCAGGGGTGGCTTCCAAAACTTTTTGTCAACATTTTTCAACTGCTCTGTTTCAAAACCATAAAGTTTTGAACCAAAGACATTTGGCAAGAAACTGAAACCATGTGAATCAAAGAAGATGAGAACAAGAATAATGAAAGTTGACTGATGTGAAACCCGCAAATCTCTCCCAGTTTTAACCAAAGAACCATATAAGATGACTGTGCTTTCCTCTCCTCCAGCTCCTCCCTCCCCTGCCCCCCCAACCCCACCAGTATCTTTCGCTATTTTATGTGGTTGTTACTAGACTGAAAATTCTTACCTTTTCCTGCATCTTGAGAAAATGAGGAAACATTAACCACCAGGTCTAATAATTACCAAATCCAAAGTATAAATATCCTTTGCAGCTATCATTCGATTTTTATTGATTGATTCTACAAACTCTTACTGGGCAGATTACTTTTTCTTGTATCTGTACAACACCACAAACCAGTTATTAAGTAAATAAATAAATAAATAAATAAATAAAAATTCAAATGCTGAATCAACTATTTTGCCCAGTCACTGGTTTTTGGCTCCAGGGTTTTGTTTTCTATTCATTTCAATTCCTTTTTTTTTTAATTGACCCAAAACTGGGTGTTATGTAGACAGATTAAGATAATAAAAAGCATCTTGTTTAAGGTCGCACAGACAACTAATGAAATTCAGATCACACGGCGGTAGGAGGCTACTGTACACATAACAGGACATCACAAGAAAATAATATGAGTCCAGAATCTTCTTCTCACAAAGGTAACTGGGGAGATAGAGGACACAAAACCATTATAAATCTCAATCCTGTTATTTCTTATCTGCTCAACCATGGGCTTTCACTTAAGTCTTACCTGTAGAAGTGACGTGGTGGGATTTAATCAACTTTAAGTTTAGCCCCACAACAGGGCCAAGAATAGGATGCAAAATGTAATGGGGTGCCAAAAAAATGCAGTAATCAAGGTAAGTAATAGTTTAATGTAATATTTTTAGAAATGAACCAACTATGCCCCACAGACTAGCTGCCTGATTTTTAAATAAAGTTTTATTGGAGGGCCAGGATTAGGGTGAGGCAAGTGAGGCAGAGTTGTTCAAGGGCAGGATCAGATCTGCCTTTTTAAAAAATTTTCATACAGGGCTTATCATGTAGGGGCTTTTTGCCCCTTCTTGATTTTTTTCAATATGGCATTAAAATAGCATTTATCTTCATTACTGAAGTTTTTGAAACCCCTTTAAATTTGTCCCTGATATGAGTGCCTCGCTCACCTTACCTTAAACCTAACCCTTCAAGACTCTAAGAAAAACTAAAAATAAAACACTAGGAAAATATGTAATGTAATTACAAATATGTAATGTGTAGGTAATAAATTCCTGAAATTATTTGCCAGCAAGCAGCTTTAATATCCAATAGATACTACATTTCATTTTAAATAGACAAATTTCACAAGCAACCTAATACTATAAAAACCCAAAGCAAGAAAACCATCTCCAAAGGCAGGGTGGTAATATACAAAAGGAAAAAAAAAAACAAAACCCTTTTATTAATAAAAGACTGACAAATTAGCAGCTAGTTCTCAGTTTTCTTGCCCTCTTGGTATGACTGGGCTGTGTTTAGTCTGGCCATTCCTTTTCATAGCCAAATCTTTGAGTGTTAGACAGTGCAGCCTGGGACACCTCAGTTTCCACCTACTGCTTAGTACTCTAAGAACAGCTTGCTTAGAAAGGTGAAAACAGTTTCAAGTACATGTTACGTTGAATTTCTAGCCTTTCTTAAAAGGCAAGTCCCTTCCTGACTCTTTAGAAATGCTGATTACCTGGCTTTGCTTCTGTCCAGAGGCAGCTGTCCCTGCCCGGCAGACGCACTGGGGCCTTTCCTGTGAAAGTGCTCCACACAGAAGGCATTGGGCATGAGCTCTGAGGCCTAATATAGGGAGGTTCGAACTGCAGGTGGGACCAGTGTGGGGGGTTGAAGGAATTCGAGATTTAGAACTTTGGAGAACGCTCTCTTCATTCCCCCTGTCTATAAGCAAGGCCCCCCTCAACAGCTCTACCATAGGTATGACTCCCCTAATCCAGAGTTCAAGGTTATAGAGAGCAGTTCAAATTACCATTTATTTATTACAACTCATTATTTTCACAACTATACAACTATATTTTCACAAATATAGGAGAGGAATTAAGCGATTTTTCAATTTTTTCTGTAGGATCGAAACTCCATGATAGCAACATTAGAGGAAATTTCTCTTTACAAAAATATTGCAACAAATAAGTGTTGCAAAATAATAGAATAATGGTATTATCATTTGGGTCCACAGCTAACCTACCCAATAGGGTAGCTACTACTCACATGTGGCTATTTACATTTAAATGAATTAAAATTTTAAAAAATTTAAAATGTAGTTTCTCAATCACCCTAGGCACACTTAAGAGCCACACGTGCCCAGCGGCTGCCATATGCAAATATATGCAAATATAGAATAGATCTAGAACAGAGAGAGTACTAATATAGAACATGTCCATCACCACAGAAATTTCTATTGGAAAGTGCTGCTTTAGAAAAGTCTACTCTAGACCATGAACTTCAATTGCTGCCAGAAATTGCGTGACAGAAGTACCCAACAGCACCTTGCCAACAAAATAAATCAAACCTGAATAAAATTAAGCCTCTGGATCTAATCGCCAATTTACAGGAAATACAGGGGACAGAATGTGTTACACAACACCATGGGGACCCAGTCAGCAAATTCCAGACTGTGGAACACTATTCAGAACAAATGACGCAGTTTTGTTGATAAAAAAAATTACAAAAAAAAAAAAATTGATGGAGGAAGAAACTTAAATCTCAAAAATTCCACAAGATTTAAGGAACATATCAAATAATTATAATCTGTAGCCTTTATTAAAAGCCTATTTCAAACAAACCGTGAAATGAATAATTACCATTTTAAAACAATTGTGGAAATTTGCACACTGACTGGATATTTGTTGATATAACTACCGCTAATAGCCATAAAAATGGTACTATGGGGATATTTTAAGCATCTTTACCATTTAGGTACATACTAAAATATTTACAGATGAAGTGATTGCTTGGACTGTACCTCAAAATGATGGGGATGTGGGACCTCGGAGAAGTAAACGATGAAAGAAGCTTGGCTATGACTTTGTTGGAACTAGATAATGGGTACAGGGGAGTTCATTATATTTTTCTCTCTTCTGTGCATGTTTGAATTTTCCCATAATAAAAAGTTTTTAAAAATTTTATTGTCAGCCAATTATAATCCGCTATCATAGAAATCTGTTAACTGCAGATGAACTAGCAACAATATTTAACTATTCCTCATCTGTGATAAAACAACTTATACTCTAGATCTTGGTAAAGCTCATTGAAACACAAGCCTCCATTGTAGGATGCTTAAACTTTATATTAAGTATAAGAAGTTTTTTCCCAAATAACATATGAAAATATTCATCTTAATTAAAACATTTCTCAGTTAAAAGAAAAAAAAAAAAAAGTCCGATATCACTCTTAACATGACACCAGTAGGGGGAGATAGATGCTGGCTTTCCTCTGGGAAAATTTTTTGAAGAAATAATCCATGTTTAATCTGAGAGTCTGGACAGTTTGGAGGTGGGGAGGACACTCTCCTACTGTGTTTTCATCAAAAAGCATGTCTCCACCCTCAATTCTTTAACTTCCATTTCCAGGAGAGGAATTGTTCACTCCACACCATAACATTCTATTTTCCATTTGAAATCTATGTTCAAATTATAGTAATAACACTGTCCAAATTGTGCTTCTGCTCTTATCTTATATCTCCATAATGGACTTCCTAGATATTATTCAAGTATTTCTTTAAAAGTACTTCTTTTACTCCTTCATGTATAATGCTAAGTTCACATTTGTGGTAAACTAGTACTCTTTCAAGTAATGTCATTCATTTATACAACCAGTTCTTGAATATCTACTATGTTCAAGCATCTGTGGTCAGTGCTGGAGTTTTCATGAAGAATAAGAATTAGTTCCTACCCTTAAGCAGCTTACGGTTTAGTAGAAGAGCATAGCATACCGTAGGATAAGATAGGGGTACACATGATAGTATGGGAGCCCGGGGAAGGGCAACTAACCCATCTTGGAGAAAGACTTCCCAAATGGAATATATAACCATGTATTTCATGTATTCACCAATTTGTTTAGATACTTAACATATTTTTATTTTATCTGTTCAACAAATACATACTGAGCATCTTTTATGAACAAGACACAGTGTCCTCTTGATTCAAATCACCATAAATTCTTCTTGTTCAGGATATACAATCTTGGACGAGTGTGCCTGCCTATAACAATGAATAGTCCTAAACAATTTTTCTTCACTTTGTGAAGTTGACATTTTCAATATAAATTCTTCCTTCTACTGGAAAACCCCAGTACTTCAAATATTACTTCTGGGTATTTCATTCTAATTTTTTAAAAAAGATTTTATGTTATATCCTTATACGAAATTAAACAGATTCTCTTTCTTTAATGATTATGCAATTTCTTATGCTCTTTAACCAATTCACTTAAAATATTTTTATTGTCAAGACCATAACTCCACAGAAAAGACTTCATTATGGTTCTCCCTCTGTGCTAAACTTAATTAACATGATCATCTCATGGTCAGTAAGGAGAAGCTTTCTCTTCCAAGAATGACATCCTTTGGGTTATAGCCTTTTATCACTTTCTGGTAGTCCTAAGGATCATCCCTTCCTCTACCATAGTCCAACACAGGCAGATAACTAAACGTGCACATAACCTTTCTATTTTGTGTGGAAATCTGAGTTGTAGAATAGTCCCTACTTGGCAACAGTCTTGAGTATTCAGAAAGTTCCACAAGGGGCTCTCTTGCACCACTTTTTTTTTATGTCCCCAAAAGGCCTCTCTTTGTAGATTTCCATCTGGTCTCACCTCCTTCCTTCCCTAGATCCAAGCTGATACTTCATTCTGAGATTCCAGAAGGGAGTAGTATGGGATCTTTACCCATTTGGCCCCGGGCTTTCCATTTCACTTCCGGTCTGAGCAGCTTAGGATCACCACCTCAGCCAGCACGTCCCTGAGTTGTCCTTTCCAGGGCTCTCTGATTAGCCTTCTGGGTGTTTCTGGGCATTGAGCCACACACTCAGCTCTCCCCTCTCCAAAGTGCTTTCTGCACAGTTTTCCCTCATGTTCCTCTTGCTGACTTCTATTGATAATGTGCCCTTGCCCTTGAGTTACTTCAGCCTTCTATTATGAATTATCTCCATCAAGTTATCTCAAGCTTCTTCCTCAAAATGTCACTAACATGCCCTCTTATTTCTGTCCTCTAAGCTTTTGAATTTGTTGCTCTAGTCTGCGAGGTTGCCTGTTCCGATACATGGTTCCCTTAGTCCAGTCCCCAGATACTCCTTCTCTTGCATAACTTCCAGCAGCCACCAGATGATTTTTAAGGGGGATGCTTTTCTCTTCCAAAGACCATGCCTCTGAACTTTGCCCTTTCCTTCAACTCTGGCCATTCACCATACCCAGCATGTCTAGGGAATCTAGCCCACACAGTTCTTTCAAGTGTCCAACTGCTTTTACTACAATAAAGAAGACTGAGGATATAACGATCTCCACAAGAGTGAAGTTACAAGTACATAGCCCCATGTTCTTTGGCTTGACAGGAGGGTTGCAGCATTAGTCTTGTCCAAACCCCTTCTGTGTTTATGCCGTTTTTTGTCACAGGCAACCCTCCTAGCCCTGATGCTGGGGGGTAAGTACCCTCACTGGTTTCTTCTATTTTCACTTCCTGCTGCAGGTCATGCCTCTCTGGAATTGTTGGGACCTTTTCTACCTTGAGCTTAAGGCCACTTCTCAGCCTTAGCTCCTAATGATCCTTCTCCAATCATATGCTCTCAAGAGTTTCAGAGCATCCCACATTTACCGGTTCATTTCTAGCTCCTTCAGACCTTCTTTCCTCTTCTTCTCAATAGAGGTATATTCACTTTGCATCAGTTCATACTGGAGCTCCCCCTTCTTTTGCCTCTCCCTCCCTCTCTCTCGAGTTTTTATTTTCTCTAAAAGCTTCAAGCTTCTTCATAACTCTGCTGCCAGCATCTCTAGCCTCTTGCATGAAAAATCATCAGGGTCAAACCAGGCACATTGGCATAGTGAACTTTTAACTAGCTGCCACCCCTGAATTCTGATCAGGGACTCTCTATACTAATATTTTTTATCTTAATTACGTGTGTTCTTTAAAAAGTCCATTTCCAGTTTCTCATATCTAGTTTATAAATCATAGTGTGTTGAAGGGAAGTATACTTTCATACCCTTTTTTGAGAATCTCTTTGCTGTATTTTCATTATCGTGAACTGAGTACCTGTTGTAAACATAGAGTAGTCATGCATTTTCATTTGGAATAAACAACAAACAAACCAACCCTGGAATTCTGGAGTGTTACCTAAACGGTCTCAGTGTGCCATCTAACCTGGTTGCACATCAGAACTATCTGTGGATCATTTAAAATGAAAAAGCTCTACCTTCCCCTCTCCTTCTCTCCAGGGGCTCAGACTCAGAAACTCCTTGGGGAACTCAGAATCTCTAATCTAAATGATTCTTGAGATAGTGATATCAATAGCCACAGTGAAGGTAAGGAGCCTGGAATTTCATCTCTGTGAACAAATGTAAGTGATAAGACTGGCCTTCTGTGATTTTGCCTTGCCTTCATGTTGCCCTCTTCAAAGGATTGCACTTCACATGTTTTTTTCCCTACTCCTGTGGACTTCCATCCTGATGTTTTAAAGTCAAGTCATTTTTTGATGGGCACATAAATAAACAACATAATACCCTTTGCCAAAGGAAAAGAAAGGGTCATCACACTCAATTTTTACATTGTGGTTTATCATGCTAATTTATCTCCTGGAATGTATGAGGATTTCTTTCTATATCCAGAATGGCCCTTGGACTTATTAAACGTCTAACGGTCTTCTTAAGATGGAGATGGCTGAATAAGATTGAAAAAAAGACTTGGAAGAAAGGCTCTCCGGAAAGAATAAAAGCAAAGAAAATTACCAAGGGCCTCCCTTGCTCACACGACATTTATTAAACAACCACTGTTGTTTATAGAATGTCAGACACTGTTAGTCCTTGACATTTTCTACAGTCTAACTTACTAGCTCTTCATTTTAGGAGACCAAGTTTATGAGAGAAAGAAAGGGGAGGAAGGGCTAGTTTCTTTATGT
The DNA here is from genome assembly GCF_023065955.2 of Ursus arctos. Taxonomy (NCBI): domain Eukaryota; kingdom Metazoa; phylum Chordata; class Mammalia; order Carnivora; family Ursidae; genus Ursus; species Ursus arctos. Next base: position 16,959,143 of record NW_026622775.1, on the reverse strand, counting down.
GTTTGTCAGGCCCAGTCTTTCATTATTCTACTCCTGACCCGTCCCCCCCCCCCATTTTTTCTTCAATTTCTTTCTTTGTGGTTAATGCAGTAAGTAAAAGAGAGAGAATCTCCTACTCTTCTAAGAAATAGCAAGGGATTCTAAGTAATTATGCCTATAATATGTGTCAAGTGAGCTTGTCCTATTACTGGTTTGGCTGTTAAATTATTGGGAGTTCTGACATTGCTGATGATTTCTAGGTGACTTAGATTTCCCAAAAGTGGGCAAGTTATTCCCTAAAATATTTGAGGACGTATGGGGTAGACAGCCTAAAGCAACAAACCTTGTTTAATTGTAGTCTCATCTAATCATCTATGTGATCAGAGGAGGCCCTTTACGCCTGAGACTCAATTTACCCCTCTGTAAAATGGAGATAGAGATCTATATAAAGGGTGATAAGGATTATAAACAATGTCCATTAAGCATTCTAGCATAATTCCTCTCTCATGGTAGATGTCAATATTATTATTATTATTTACAACTCTTAAATGTCAATGAGAGTCTTTGAGACTCCTGTATGACCAGGACCACATACCATTAAGTTTTAGGAATAAGAGAGTTTTGTCAGTAAATATATCAAGGGCTCATAGACAAACACTTCAAATAATCCATCACACAATGACACCACCATGCTGCCAAAGAGCCCTTATCAAGCAAGAGGATATGTCATGTGAAAGACACCAGATACATTGAACCATATTACATGACTACTCTGTTTTGTTTTTACCACTGAACTATGTAAGACTGAATGTTTTGTTTTGTTTTGTTATTACTTGCAGCTGTTCCAAGAAAAGGAAGGAAGGAAGCTTCTTCCTTTGAATGCTGAAGCTTTAACTTGCACCTAATTTTGAACAGAAAGCAAGGAGAAAATATCAGTTATCTTCTCAAACTCTAATTTTATGCACCCCAATTAGTTAAGTAGCCCCTTGCCACCATCATGCAGAGATCGTGGACTGATAGCTAAGAAGAGAAGAAATTTCCCTAATAGCAGACCTACCCAAATACAAAAGAAGGGAATATTCTAACGACATTCATCCATTCATTTCCAAGTAAATAATCCTACAGAAATAAGGAGGAAAAAAATTAACCTACATTTTTTCACTTCACAACATAGTTCCAGATATGGTCTTTGGTTTTATTTTCATAACAAGTAATGTTCTTTACATGTCATACTGTATTTCAGGGAAAGTATTCATTTGCCATGGTTCCAGATATTAATGTCTGCAGTAAAATTGGTGATTCCATTCACTTCTAGCTGTTGAAGTTTCTGTCTCCTCAAGGTCTTTTCTGCTTCTAAATTTCTCAAATTCTTTAAGGCCTTCAAGGTGATTCTTGATACAATTTATTTGTATTGCCTACCATATTAGACCTTCAGAGAAGATCTTCACATTTGCATGGAGGCCTTGTGTCCTCCAAAGTGGATCACCTGCTGGTAATGATCAGAAAAGTAACACCCGTGAAAGAGCACCTATGGGCCAGACAAAGCATTTTGTAAACAGAGAGCAGTTTGTGTAATCCTCCAAAGGCCCTGTAAACTAGGTTTTCATTTCCACATGTTGTAAGAGAGGCTTCAAGAGATTAAGGTGGTGCAGGTTACAATTTGGTAAAAATCTGGAACTAGTAAAATCTACATCTCCCTGACTCCAAAACTTGTGCTCTCTTTTTTTTTGCTGCACTCCCTAGAATAAAAAGTGAAATGTGTAAATACATTATATCACCGGACAGTTTTAGAACCTACAGAGCTGAGATATGCAAAGTCTACTCGCAGTGATTCAGGAGCAAAGCCTGGGGGTTGGATACTGGCAGCCCCGAACGTTCAAGAGCCATGTTTCGATTGACCTTCACAATGCTTGGCTTCACTTCAAATTAATTGCCAACATTTAAACCTCTACGGAATTCACATAAAATCAGGCTCAGGAACTTCTACTGACGAACCAGCCTATGCGGCCACCCCAGGATTCCACGTTCCCATATGACAACTATGAAGGAAGCTGAGCAGCAGACCCTCCTTTAGACAAGACACTCCCTGTCCCCTACACTGCAGCCTGCTCTCCACGAACAGAGCTGCTGTGCCTGAGCCCCCAGGCTTTTGAATTTGTGACCTCTTCCTTTTCTCTATGGCATCATTTCTAGAAAAATTAGAAGGTAAAGTGTTCTCAACTTCATAAACAGACAGTATGTCAAAACTATAAGAAAGGGCGTAATGTGTACCTTTTCCTCAATGGTTTCCTCTTGGGAATGACCCAAAGATTGTGAGGGTTTGGAGAACAGCCTAGGGCCTTCAATTAAAATAGTTTTGTCTTTGGTTACTACCGGAATAAACCTGTAAGCAAACAGCTGTTTCATGCCAGCTGAAATTCTAGTCTTGGGTGGGATGGCAGAGGTTTACAACTTCAGATGAGAAACAGGCAGGAACAGATTATATTCTTATGCCAAGTTTCTTTCTTTATTGCCATGGAAGCAAGAAGAGAAATGCGGAAAGAGGAAAGCTTTGCTAGACCCAATGTTTCACTCAGACTTTCTGCTAGGCATCAGGAGCTGCTCAAGATTTTGCAAACACTTTTACAGGAAAATCATGGCTATAGAAAACTCCTAAAATTAAAACAGAACTGGAAAAGAATAAAGACCATGCATTTGTCTTTCAACTCAGGAGTGGAACCCCCTGGGATTTGGTATTCTATAATAAGACTGGAAACATTATTAACGTTAATAAATAAACATCTGGATTGACTTGCAGTCTAAATTTAAGTGTCCTAAATATTTTGGCTCCATTATAACTATATGCATTTTCCAAAATTCTCCAATGTTTCCTCTGTCCTTAGCCTACATTTCATTTTCTTCTGAGTCTTTTAACTCAGGTCTTGTTTTCCATGAAAATGGACCTTGTTATATAAATGTTTAAGCACCAAATGCCCATAAAAGATAAGGAATTGGTCTTGATTTCATCCCTCATATTGCATAACCTGGGTCCTTTACAGACTTATATCCTTTTAATTGAAACCATGTAATCACACCATTTGCTTCTCTTCCTTTCATGTAATGCTTTGTGCTATAGATCATCACTAGAGTGCCAGAATTTACTAACAAAAATTTTGTTGAGCTAAAATTAAAACTTAAGGCCATTACATTAATTCCACTTCTTAATGTAAAATTAAGGCACTGTTAGTCTGGTTTTGGATAGTGTTAGGGAGAAAGCATACAATATGGTGGCCTAAACCAGAGTAAGCCCTCATCATGGCCAAGTTCCACTTAGATCCTCAAGTGTACTCCAAATGCAAGAGCAAATGTGAAAGTAAAGGTCAGCAAAACACACCTTCACCAAGAAAAGTGCAATAAAACCAACGCAAAATTAACTGAGCCGGCTACAGAGAATTCTACTCATAAACACAGCGCTTCAACTTAATCTGTTCCTCACCACCACCATTTGAGAATGTTAGTCTCAGGTCCCTGGGCTGCTGTTGCTGCCTTGAGTCTTTCTCTAGTTGTAAGCCAAGGGGTTGCTATGCACAGTCCCAATGCATGGAACCAGAGTTAATCATTCACAGGCCCTTTTGCCTGAAATAAGATGCTTTTCATTTCCCTTGGCTTATGTGAATAATGAAAAAAGAAAACAAACAAAGGAGATAACTGCACTATGTTAAAAGATAATCCCCTAGCATAACTATTGTCTAGAAGGCTGAGCACCATAGGCAGGCAAAAATCCAGTCTGCGTTCAGCCACTACATTGACATTTATTTATAAGAGATTATGCCATGACAGAGCTTCAAGTCGTTTAGAAATGCTCCCATTTCCCAAGGCTTCCACTATATTTATATGCAGGATCCCATATTATTTTTCCTGGTGTTATGGCAACAAAGATTTCAATGTTTACAGAGCTATCAAGTTCTGACAGGCCAAGCTGGGGACTTTGCATCACTGGCTCACATTGAAATGGAGCGAGGGACTTGGGGAGCAGAGCACGAGCGCAGCTGTCTGAACAGCTAATACCTGAGCAGAAGAGACAGAGAAAGCAGGCAAATGGTGCTAATGAACACGCAGAGCCGCTCTCCCCCAAGGGAATTCACCCTCATGATCCTGTGCTTTAAGGAATACATTACAAAGGATCCTGAACCCAGGAAGTCACATTAAACCCGAAAGAAAAGCAAACCCCAAATTCCTACTACAATTTTGGCTTCCATGTGGATTTTTAAAGCTCTGTTGAATATGGGATGTTGGAGTCCATTATTAGACCTCTGGGGTAGTGGAAGGGGAAATGAAAATTCAGTGGGTGAAGAAAGGGTAGAACAAGTACTCTCTCTGTGCCCACTTTTTGTTTTTAACTACACAGTAGAGAGCAGCCTGGCTTACCTTTACACCTAACTCAATCTTTGCCCGTAGCTTAGAAGTTTCCGGTATACTCCAACTCTGGGGCTAATTACGGTATGAAGCTGGCTATGATTATGTCCTAAAAATACTTGTATCTCACAAACAAGATTATCTTGAGAATTTGCCACTTACTCCATGAAAATAACTATGTGTACATGTGGCCTCATGGTCGAAGGTTCTCTGCACTGAAGCTGTCTTCTAGAGTTTGCCCAGACCACTCCATACCCCATGGGACTGAGACATAGGGCTAAAAACAAGACATAGTATTAAAAAACAAGTCCTCCCAAACATACTCTTTGGATATCTTGCTTATGGTTGAAGCAGGAGATAAAAGCCATCAGCTTAACCTCAGATACAAGAAGCCACCACTTTCCAGTCCTAGCTGTGGGCCAGGGAAACAATCAAGTCAGAGCAAAATGGAACAAGAAATGCTAAGCCAAGTCTCTTTCTCTCTTTCTTTTCTTTATGTACGTGTATTCATAAGATTACTGGTATTTCCTTGGTTACAAAAGTGTAGGATGGGCTTTACAAGCATGTGTTAAATTTTTTTTTTTAGCTTGAGGATTTTTTCTGTTTAAAATTGTAAACAGCAAGAAATATGCATGTGTCCTAATGCTCAAGATGAACGTTCCAACAAATAATAAACTGTGACTTATGATGTAACATAAGACATGTGAAAAAAAAGTTTTGTTTACATGTTATGGAATTTCCACTTACATAAAATAAATGTTAAAGTATTGGGGGGAAGTTATCAATAATAATTGTAATAAATGTCTCTCCATGTATTTCTAGATAAACTAGAGCTGTGTAAAAAACAGATAGAAATGACTAAGTATGACGCCATGGTCTTCCCTTTGGAAGTTAATAGTGTTGACAGTGCTGTTTCCCAAGACTAGTTGGAAAGACTAGTTGGAAAAATTAGTTGGAAACCTGTGAGAGAAGAACAGAGCTTTGTGCTCATTATCTGCATCAGGCCCATCCTCTCAATAGCAACTGTGACCATGGTTTGCAATATCTGTTGCTATCCATGACTTTGCCTTTCTTTCTTCAAAAGCTGACTTTGCTCGCAGTTTGCCAGTTCCCTTGGGATCCTGGCACATAGACTAGTTTATCCATGGCTGGTCTTCCCAACAGTTGGAGATTAAAGGATATTGTTTGAAACTATGCTTTAGTGTGTCCTTTTATTTCTTCTGGTCAACTCACTTCAGCTTACCACCCAGCTGCTGCAAAGGCAGCTGACATTAACATCTTCATCGTCATCAAGAAAAGAATTTATTACAAACACAATTAATGACCCAGATAGTTTCCCCGAGTACTCGTTCGAGAAAATTATGTAAGCTTAAGTCTTACCACGAACTCTGCAAATGTGTTATTCATTCATTTAACACATAGTTTTTAGCTCCTAACTTACATATGGCACGGTACAATGCACTAGGCCTCCAACGATACGTAAGGTAAACAAGGTCTTTCCCTCAATTGAGCTTAAATTCTATGGCGAGACAGTCAACAAACACAAGTAAATCAACCAGTAATACAATTGCTAGTGTTAAATATGGTAAAAAGGTAATTAAGAGAATATTATGACAGCCAATATGGAATACCTTCAGATATTGGACGCTTAAACACTTCTTCCTTGAATAACATTTAGGAAGAGACTTGGATAAGAAAACAGTTCTGAGGGGCACCTGGGTGGATCAATCCGTTAAGCGACTGACTCTTGATTTTGCCTCAGGTCATGATCTCAGGGTCATGGGATCAAGCCCCATGTTAGGCTCTGCGTTGGGCATGGAGCCTGCTTAAGATTCTCTATCTCTGCCCCTCCCTGCTCATGCTCTCTTTCTCCCTTTTTCCCCTCTCCAAAAAGAAAAAAAAAAAAAGAAGAAGAAGAAGGGAAAAAAAAAAAAAAAGCTCTGAAACTAAACAGACTGGAAGCATTCCATTGATGGTAAACCTAATGCTGTTTAGGCCTCTTAGTGACTACTTATAAAGTCAAATAAAATATTTCTGGCACGCTTTAAATCTCTGTCTTCTGGAAGATTAAATAGGATGATCTGGGGGGGAGACTTACGTCTTAGTTCAAACCTTGATACTACAATGTTAACTGATTCCATCTGTTGACGTCTTGTGGATATCTTGGCTTTTATAACAAAAACAGGACCTTCCTTTACTGAAGATATAGAAAAGAGTTTTTAACCTGGCAGATTAATAAGGGATTTCTCTTAGTATCCATCCTGAATTTATATGCAAAATAAACTGTGTATGATTCATATATACAATTTACTAGTGAGAACATCTAGCACTTTCATCAGATTTGTAAAGGGCTCTGTGACCCAAAAAAAGGATACAGCCACTCAGACAGAATAGTCAACGTGGTTTATTGCTCTAGAATCTTTCAAAGAGCTGTCTCGTTCTTCTTAGGCCTTCAACTGATTAGATGAGGCTCACCTACATTATGAAGGCAATGTTTTTACTCAAAATTCGCCACTTCAAATTTTAATCTCAACCAATAACACCCTCACAGAAACATTCCAAAGTAATGTTTCACCAAATATCTGGACACCATGACCTAGACAAATCGACACATGATATTAACCCTCATAAAGTATATACTGCATCCTGAAGGACAGTGGCCCAGACTCACAGGATGTAATTTCCAAGTCGATGCCTTAGCTATGCCTACAAAAGACTACTACAAAGCTTTATCAGGCCACAGCTTCTGGATGAAGGAATTTATAATATGATAGGATCCTATGATTATTTATCCACTGCCATACCTCCTTTGCAGTGAGGTAGGTCCCTTCGTTCAAAGAAATGTTATGCTAGATCTCATGTAGATAAATCAGATATTCTGTGAGCCCTTGGATAGCAGGGAAGCCGAGAAATGCAAGCAGGAAGAAAATCCATACCTAGAAATACACATAAATCCTAGTCATGACAAATCACTGCTCTCTCCATGACAGAAAGTGCCCAATGTAAATAATTTGCCACTAGGTGGTTTGTTGGTCTCTTTGAGGAATATTATTACATTAGGGGTTCAGCATCAAATTATAGTAGGGGTCTCTGCTGCTGACAAGTTGCATATTCAGCAACAACAGCTAGAAGAACATATGCCTTTTGTCTCTGCCACCATGTCACACCCAGTTCATTTTGGTAGCCAAAGACAACATTCTAAGGTAGCCAAAAACAAAGGATGGCTGGCATCCACTGGCTAAGTCATCCTGTTCACCTGATCTATCACTGGCTGGTGTCTGGTGGGCATTAACATGCAACAGAAAATTCTAACACTTTTTGCCCACTCCTGTAAGTCCATCCAAGCTGCCTCAAACCCATCCTCTTGTCCTCAATCTTCTAATCTTGCTGCTTTCAGAACCCTGACTAAACAGATAAACCAGTCTCCACTACCCTGGAGTTTATATATGTCCTTAAGTTGGTCCACTTTTCTTTCCAGACAAAGTGGATAACCAGCTACCCTGCCCAAAGCCCTGTCTACTGGAAGAATTTCTTTCTACCACTGTTCTGGGCCACTCATGAATGATCTTTGCTGAAACCACCTGCTAAGCAGACCTATCTGTGAACCAAGCTCAGTATTTTTTCCTCCTCCAGCAGCTAGTCATAAAGCTCTAGGTGTAAACTGAGGAAGAAGCATTAGTACCATAGAGATAGGTGACATGGGGATTTGAGCCACCTATTTATAAGAATTATTTGTGCCCTCAGGACCTGCTGATACCTGCTTCTGGATATATCACTTCCATTGTATGTTTGATTGCTTCTGGGCCCACCCAATCTTATAACCTAGCAGGTCTGAAAACACCTACCTCACGTTAGGCAGCTCTGGTCATGTAATCATTTGGTGTTCCATGTTCATATGACCAATCTCTACCAGGACCAGTAGCAGTTCAGAGCTGCTTTGTAAATGATGCAGTACTCAGCTGTAGACGGCTGTTCCGGAAACTTGGGTTCTACACTGTGATTCTCCTATTAGATCTTGCCAGAGACTATTCCTCTAGAACTATGGGATCTACTCAGTCAGAAGAGCCAAGAGGCAGAGCTGCTTCTACTATAGCCTGGACCTACTGTGTAGTCCTTACTCTTTCTGTGCCCCGCTCAAAACTGGAAGTCTACCACACCATCCAACAAATGGATCAGAGAAATATTTCCAAGTGTGGTATATGCTGCTACTGAAATACAAAGAGGCTGAACAAATGTTGTGCTTATTTTTTAAGTGGTAGGAACTCAAAGTTGCCAAAACATGTTCTTTAATTTAAAGGGTGTACTAGTCAAGATTCTCCAGAGAAATAGAGCAACTAGGATATATATATATTTACTAAAAGTACACTTACTAAAAAATATACTTATTACGGAAAGGATAATTGTTATGAAGAATTGGCTTATATTATGGAGGCTGAGAAGTCCCATGATCTAATGCTTACAAGCTGGAGATCCAGGAAAGCTGATGGTGTAATTCACTCCTAGTCTGGAGGCCTGAGAACCGGGAGAGCAGATGGTGCAAATCCCAGTCCAAGGGCCAGAAAGGAGATGAGTTGGCCCAACTCAAGTAAATGAGGCAGGGGGAAAAAGGGACAAATTTCTTAAAACTGTTGTTCTACTTAGGCCTTCAAGGGACTAGATGATGCCCAAATACAGCGGGGAGGGCAATCTACTTTAGCGAGTCCACTGATTCTAATGCTAATCTCATCTGGAAACACTCTCACAAAGACACTCAGAAATAATGTTTAATCTGAGCACCTCCCAGCCAGTCAAATTAACACATAAAATTAGCCATCGCAAGTCCATCCCTCATCAGCTTGGCACCCATACACATCTCTTTAAACCATACTTAATCTCCAAATAAAGATAATAACAAGGTCATAAACTGTCCTACATGCAAAGAAAAACACAAACATTTTCCCTAGAAGAGGGGATAATTCTTTGAGTGATGTTTACCCTTGATGTCTTATGACTTAAATATCATGATGTAAAAGTATTTAACAATACTTAAATACTACGATATAAAATCAATAATATTATATTACATAATAAGGAAATAAGACAAGAAAGAAAACAGGTTGTAGCTGATATTTATAACTACCTTCTTTCACTACCCATTCTGTATTCCCTTTGCCTTCCATAAGCATCTCAGCTGATCATGGTTCTTCACCTGGTAGGGTAAACCTGAAGGTCTGGACTATTAGTAGCCCTGCATGGATTGGGTTGTTGTAGTTTTCCATTGACCTTAATCACAAGGCATGGTAATACTAAGAGATACCTTTAGAGATCTCCTATAGCATCCCAGACATACTCTTCCTTACTTCTATTATGGAGTGGCAGTCCAATTTCCCCTTCATGGTCAGGATCATTCACCCTAGCCACCATAGTAACCCTCTTCTTTGCCTGTTGATTCAAAGACATCAAAAGCCCAAAATGCCTGAGCAGCCGTCTTAACTTACAGTTCAATGGAATCATTGTTGTGTCTCCTGGTGGAAGCATTCATCCCTTCAGAACTAAAAACTCCAGGCCAGCAAAGTATAAAGTCGCAAAAACAGGAAGCAAAAATTTTGCTAGTGGGTCACTAGGTGTAATAGTAAGTGGTGCCACTCCCATTTCTACCCCTTGATTCCTGCACCAGTGAATCCTGGCTATTAGAGAAACACCATCATATACTGAGCACTGATTCAGAGTATATACAGGCTTCTGGAGATCCTTGCCCCAGCCCTGAAAGGTACTACCACCTAGCTGGCATTGTAACAAAGTGTTCAAAAGGTCATTTCACCACTCTATCAAACCAGCTGCTACAGGATGATGCGGAACATGGTAAGACAGTGAATTCCATGAACGTGGGTCCTTGGCTGCACTTCTTTTGCTGTAAAGGCCTAGCATGGTCCCAGACTAGTGGAACCCTAAGAGCTTTACTGATATGGTAAGCTGCTAACTCTTTACAGAGTTTCTCTCAATCTCTCGAGTGCATGTGTCTTACCAAGCCATGTATCTTACTTGCCATTTCCTGCTCATGTGTGATTAACATGCTATCACCAAAACAGGGAACCAAAGTGATATTTTGTGGAATGTCCAGACGATCAAGATCCCTTCAAAATATATTGTGACAGGGAGCCTGAGAGCTAACTTAGGCCTTGGAAAAGTCTATGAATGCATACTGTTGTTCAGCCTGGTGAACTGCTTCTGATCTTCATCATAATAGATATTGAGAAGAACACATCTGCCAACTCAATAGCCACATACCATGAATGAGAAGTAGTGTTAATCCATTCTCATAAAGATACTACATGCAGCACAGAAGTTGCGTTAGGGCTAACACCTGCTTAAGTTTCTGATAGTCCACTAAAGTTTCTAGTAGTCACTCTCACCTGCCATGATTCATCTCATTTCTGCAGGAAATAGAATGATGTATTAAATGGAAATAGAATCAGGACAACCATCTGCATTGGTTGTGAGTCTTTGAGGATGGTGCTAATCTTTGCCATCCACACAGGGGTTGGGGAACAGCATTATTTTTTATTTACCATCTCGGCCTGGGTGATTTCCGCTTCATCTCTCCTTCTACAGTAGTTCTTACTCCACAGGTTAGGGAATGAATATGAGTATTCTGCCAGATGCTAAATATGTTCACCTGATTATTCAGTCAGGAAATTGGAAAATGACTACCAGATGCGTCCAGAGGCCAACTGGACCCAATTGAGATGGTCCTGGGCCAGAACTTCATTTATCATCCAACCTCCATTCTCCCTCATTCTAACAGAGACACCATGAGAGTGCTTTGGGTTCCTAAGTAACAGTATCATCTCAAATTCATGAGGAAATGATCTGTTAAAAAAAAAAAAAAAAAAAGTGCCCTCAGCAGAAGTGCAAAGGAACTGGAAGTAGCTGAACAAAGAAGGGGAAGAAGTAGAGGAAGTGTCTAATGTCAGGCAAAATCCCAGCCTTGGAGTAATCTAGCAAGTGAGCTTTCGAGTGGAAAACTAAAACTAAGAGTGATTTGTCCAGATTGGAGGCAAGGGAACTGGTCTTTCATACTTCTACTAAGTCAGTCATTGGTTAAATGCCACTGGGGGGCAGGGGCAAGAGTAAGAAGATCAATGTCAACTTCAGGTGCTTCTGTCTCTCTTCAAGTGGGGGTCCAGTGGAAGTCTCCAAAGAGGAGTCACAGGTATGGCTTGTTAGAAGCGAGCACATGGAGGTCAGGTAGAGGGATACACAAATGAAGATAAAAGGGACCCAGGGGATTCTGGGGAAGCACCGACTAGATCCACTACGGTAATTAAATAGGCAGATAATGGCCAAAAGGTGACAAAAGTGGAAAGCATAAAAGGACAAAAAAACTGGTAAAGAGGGAAAGTTAAACAGGGAGAGTTAAGGTCAGTGTAATTGGATGGTCTAAGATCAAAGAATAAGACAGGATCTCAATAGTCCAAGCATTCACCTCTCCCCTCTCATTTCTCCAATGTCTACTGACATGCCCCTCCCCACCCTTCCCCTGCACACACACACACACACACACACCCTCAGAAGAATTATCAATAAAACAAGCACCCACATTGTATCATTCCATTAAACTTGTTTTATTGGTTTACTTGCATCTCAAGGGGAAATACTTCCTCAGTACTGTAGCTAGTAGAATTCAATATATGAGGGGCAGAAACCCTGGTTTTCAGAAGCTAAGTGACCTTGTGCAAGTTACTAACTTCCTCTAGCTTTAGTTTCATATCTTTAAATGTGGATAATAATACCCACAGTACAAGGATTTTTGAAGATTATATTTTAAAATCTATGAAGAAAAAATAAAATAAAACCTATCAAAAAATGACTAGCACCATGTCAGGCATGTAATAAGTACTTAATAATACTTTCCTTGTTCCTTTAGACATGTCTCTAAACCAGACTGTACTTTTTTGTTTCCCGAAATTCTTGAGACCCAACTGGATTCCTGTTATTACATGGTTCTCAGGGCACCCTATTAAAAAACCTGAAGTCTGAGGACTGCAATCTGATACGATGCTGGCAGATCTCTCAAAAAGAAGGAATTATAGTTTTTCCTTTGTTTTAGTTTCTATAGTGAGAAAAAGCTTATTTTCATAGTGTATTTGAACAAATAGAATTGACTTCTGTTTTAAAACATATGAAGTTGATTCCATGTATGATTGTGTGTTGTGACTTCTGACTTTGGGCTGTCACCATTGTTTACCACTTGGACATCACGACACTAACTATCAGCAGATAGGTGTCCAGGAGAGAGGGCTCATGTAGCATGGAGATGTGAGGCCTGCTCTGACAATCCTCTATGGGAATCACTATATGTCCACCTAGGTTGAGTTGCCAAGCAACAATTAGCATTGAAGCAATGGTCCCATCTATAAAATTAGTCCTGAGAGACAAGAGGGAGAGAAAGAGAAACGTGATGAGGAGAAGAAAAGTAAAATTGTACAAGACATAAAGGGCGGGAGGGGTGGTAGGAACAGAGGAATTATATGACTGGATAAGAAATCAGAGAACAATAATTATTGGCAAAGTTAGTTAATATAAGATATACAGTTCTAGCTTACTACTTACATTTTCTAATCTCAAAATCTGTCTGCCAAGGTAGAAGAATGAATAGGTGGCAGATGAATGGAGAGATAATCATAGATATTGAAGGTATAACTATTGATTGATAGCTGTTGAAATGAATTATTAAGGGAGAACATATTCCAAATTTCTAAGCAATTATGCACTACAGTTCCCAGATGGAGGCTTTATTTTTCCATGTGTCTTTGTCATTTTCCTTCCATGTATTACCACCTGGCGCCCTTTTGTTCCCCAGCTTGGCCCCATCAGAATGCAAGTTGCTTGGCAACTGATCCATCCACTCAAGTGTCTCAAGGAAATAACCCTAGCTCCTAGGATGGTGCCTGATCCATGTTATTATAGTAAGCTCTAGTGTTTACACCTAAGCCTGGAGAGATAATCCTTGTTCACAGTATTTCCATTGCAGTCTATGAAAATCCATGTCACAAGCCATAAAAGGTAAACGGGAGCTATATGACCTGTTCTTTCTTTCAGGAACTATTAATTTGACAGTATATGAACAGGTGCTGGTGCAACTTAGTTTAATGCTGAAATATTCTGTGGTCAAATATAACCAGGAAAATGTGTGAATATAGGCAATCAAGATGATACTTATTAGATATTTTCAGTATTCTAAATAATAGAAGCCTTATAACCCATATAATGCAGATTAAATGCTGTATTTTTTTGCTTGAAATCTTTAGCCTTTCCAACCTAAAGCTTACAAACACACGCATTTATACACACATACCCCCTAGCTGAAGTTGCTACTTTTCACACTGTTAGAGAGAGCAGTAAAGCACTCGGATGGAAGTGGTATATTATCATTTGCTTCAAAGGTTTTAGGGCTTATAGAGCTAGAGACAGAGGTCATCTCTTCAGCAGTAACAAGACACAGAGACTGGAAAGGGTCTGTTGGTCTATATGGACACATTTGTTAGCCAAAAATGTATAAATCTGCTGTGCAAAACACAAAAGGGTAACTTGGAATGCTTCTGTCCCTTTACGAAAAAAATTATTTTCAGTATCCTAGGAACAAAGCTCCCACATAGAGCACAAAAGTCAGGTTCACCCCATTACAACTACCCATGACAACTAAAATACTGTTTGTAAACTTACGTTTTTCCCTAAAAGGTATACTGTGTGAAGGAACTCTATATAAGATCATTATTCCCTTTCCCCAAAATGTAACCACTTAGACTTTCAAACATGGAGCTTTCTCACAGCGAAATACATACATCTTTATTATTTATTGGTACTTAAAAAAAAGCACGAGGGACTGAGTGAGTAAAGCTCAGTCAGCTCTATAAAAGTTTTTCCAAAACTAATAGATATACAGAAGTATGGAGCCATTTGGAGGCAGTCTCCAGAAATGATGTGATGAAGCCCTATTTTGGGAGGAGTAATTGTTTTATTTTCTTATTTTATTTTTAAGTATCATGCAATAATGAGGTCTTTCTTATACTTTGTAGTAAGTGGCATGATTCCTATCCACCCAGAATCTAACAACAGAAAGAGGACACTTTATTCTAAATTAAAAATATCAACATAGCATGGCGACTATAACCAAAAATACTGTAGTACATACTTGAAAGTTGCCCAAAGAGTAAATCCTGAAAGTCCTCATCACAAGAGAAAAAAAACCAGAGTATCAAAAATGTGTAAACCTGGGGCATCTGGCTGGCTCAGTTGGGAGAGCATGCAGCTTTTGATCTTGGGGTTGTGAATTTGAGCCACATTGCAGGTAGAATTTACAAAAAAAAAAAAAAAAGAAGAAGAAGAAGAAGAAATAGGTGCAAACCTAAATTAAAATAATCAGATTCTCTTTTTTTCAACTCACAAGTTGGTAAAGCTTTTGAAGTATTGTGCCCAATATTGCCGAGGAACCAGAAAGATTAGCATTCCCATGTACTATTAACAGAAATGTGATTGGATGTAAATTTTTCAGAAAAAACTTGTCAATATACCTCAAATTGTTTCCAACAAGCACACAGTTTAATCTAGACATTCTATTTCTAGGAATTTACCCTTAGCAAAATTGAGTAATACTAAGAAATAGCTGCAAAGATGTCCATATAAAGTAGTGCACAATAATAAAGGAAAACAACTTTGGGGGAGCTTGGCTGGCTCAGTCAGTAGAACATGTGACTCTTGATCTCAGGGTCTTGGGTTCAAGCCCCACATTGGGCATAGAGCTTACTTTTAAAAAAAGGAAACAATTTATAAGTTCAATAATAGGAGATTTGTTCAGGCATTCATTTGACAACTTTTTTGCATACATATCATGCTTATGGGGATATAGTAGTGAATTTTTTTTTAAAGTTATTTGTTTTCACAGAGTTTATATTCAAGCGGGGGAAACAAATCATTAAAAACTATATAATTTATAGAGAGCAGGAGTGGTTGATGCAATTGATTTGAAGTGTAGGAGAGGATTCAAGGGTGAACCAAATAATGTTGGCCTGAGCCACTGAGTGAGTAGCACTAGTGAGTCTCTAAGTCAGAAAATATCCCTTCATTCTACCCTGTGCTATGTCCCCAGGAGATGAGGGGCAATGGAAAACCCAGACAAGTTTGAGGGGGTCTAAAGAAAGAGGAAATATGTGCCTAACTCCCCGGGAGCCAGAAGAAAAAAAGTTCATAAGGAAGCCAGAGAAAGGCAGGGGCCTCTCTAGTGGGGGGAAGGGGAATAGAAGGATCTACTCGAACAGCATGCTCAAGTCCAAGTGCCAGCAGAGGTGAGTGCCCGAGGAGGCGTGGGGGACCCGAAGGAATCTGGTGGTGTATAAAAGAGGGATACAGAGTAACTTAGGAGGGCCTGATGATTGGGCACCATGGGAGGGGAGTCATGAACAAAAATGGAAAGGAGCACAGTAGAGGTCAGCAGGTGCCAACAAGGAAGGCTGTAGACCGGAAGTCTGCTTCTCACCAGTGTCACAGCCTCGCCAGCCCTCCCAGGCCCCCAGGATTCAACACAAGAGTAAAGATAGACAGGAGGAAACCTGAACTATGTTTACCCTGGATGCTTGGATATCACTGAACTGACAGTTTACCAGAAATAAACCAGATCTACCATTCGGAATAAAAGCCTGAAAGAGTCTAGGTTGACTTACAGAAAATTAATATTACTCCTTTTCCTTTTTCCCTTCCTTCCTTCCTTCTTTTTTTTTTTCTTTTTTTTTCTTTTTTGCATGCCTGAGTCTGAGGCTGATAAATTCATAGCTGAGATATAGAATCCGAATATCCTCTAGGTGCTCTAGCTTGTGGATCCCAAAAGGGACCTGTTTAACAATTAGCCCCTAAGATAATGGTAGAACCGGCAGTTAGCTAGATATGAGAAGGGAACAGATGCTTTCCCACCAATGAAAAGGGTGGAAACCGAGTTCTAAACAGTTGGGAAAGACTTTGAGGGATATGCATGTGTTCTCCCCTGTACCCGCTGCCCTACAGTAACCTATAGCTTCATTATAACACATTTATATCGTGGTTTTGAGCCCTCCCCCGCCCACTGTGGGGGAAAGTTGCCATGACAGTTCCAACAAGGACCATATAGGGCCAAAAACTCCTCCTACTTAGAAGACTGGAAGCAAGCTCAGTCAGAGTCTGCCTCAGCTGTGACCCATAACCTACACAAACATGCAAAGACAACCCTGACCCCCGCGCAGTTGCCACCTCTGCACCTGCCCGCTCTCCCACCCTGGGGGTGTATTTTCGTTTGGGCCACTATTAAACACTTACTTGTTTAAGAGTTTGGCTCTGGATTCTTTCTAAGCCAAACTCAAGAACCAAGGCTGGGAACAGGACTCACCGCTAACAGCAAGAGATAACAAATACTGGCGAGGATGTGGAGAAAGGAGAACCCTTGTGCGCTGCTGGTGGGAATGCAAACTAACGCGACCTTTATGGAAAACAGTATGAAGGCTCCTCAAGAAATTAAAAATAGAGCTACCACGTGATCCAGCAATCCCACTTCTGAATATTTCCAAAGGAAATGAAACCATTATTTCAAACAAATATCTGTACTCCCGTGTTTATTTCCACGTTATTCACAATAGCCAAGGTATGGAAATAACCTAAATGTCCATCAAGAGATGAAATGGACCAAGACAATGTAATGTATATTTATACACACAAACAATGGAATATTTTTCAGTCTTTAGAAAGACGGAAATTCAGGGTGCCTGGTGACTCAGTCAGTTAGCTTGCGACTCTTGGTTTCAGCTCAGGTCATGATCTCAGGGTCATGAGATCGAGCCCTGCGTCAGGGCTCTGCACTCAGTGCAGAGTCTGCCTGTCCCTCTCTCTTTGCTCCTCCCCCAGCTTGCTCTCTCTTCCTCTCTCTCTCTCTTCCTCTTTCTCTCTTTCTCTCTGTCTCTTTCTCTCTCTCTCTCTCTCTCGCTCTCTAAAATAAATAAATAAAATCGTAAAAAAAAAAAAGAAGGAAATTGAAAAACATGGATGAAGCTGGAGGTCATTATAAGTGAAATAAGGCAGACGGAGAAAGAAAATACTGCCTGGTATCATTTATATGTAGAATCCTAAAAATCAACAACAACAACAACAAAAACCTCATAGAAACAGAGAGTAGAGTAGAAAAGTGATTGCCTGGGGCTGTAGGATGAGGGAAATCAGAAGAAATTAGTAAAAGGGCATAAATTTTCAGTTTTGAGATGAGGCCTGAGGATCTAACATGGAACATGGTGAGTATAGTGGGTAGCACTGTATTATATAACTGAAATTTGCCAAGAACTTAAATGTTTTCACAAAAACAAAAAAAAAAGTGGAGGAAGGTAAATGTGGGAGGTGGTGAATGTGTTCATCAACTTTTCACAATGTGTACGTAGATCAAAGCCTCACACTGTACACTTTAAATATCTTATGATTTTATTCATCATCTATACCCAAAAAAAGCTGGTGGCTGGAGGCAAAATAATAGATAAATAACCACCTAATTCTTCTGGATCAATAGATGTGAGCCCACATCCAGCTGAGTCGTTGGCACTGCCCAACGAGGGGGCTCTGTGGCATTGGTGGCTCTACAGCCCTGAGCTTTGATGGCTGCCCTCACCGTACTGCCCCACTGACCCCTTGTCCTTGACCCATCCATTCGACTCTCAGCAGGGCAGTGTCAGAGCTCAACTGTACATGTGCTATTGGTGAGGCAGTATTTTAATAGGAGGAAATTTTCCCAATTCAACATTTAGAAAAAATAGATTGATTCATAGTAAGAAAGTGTCAAGATCCTCAACACTAACTGAAAGGTACTTCTGCTTCCAGAGGATTTTTCCCACTTGGTTATATAGACTGTCCATTGTGAAAAGGATACTCCTTAGGTTATTATGGGTTAACAGAAATTTCCCCTAAAGAGACCCAAATGTGTTGGCTCTGGCTCAATCCTAACCTAGTATGAGGCGAGACCTTACCCCAAGGTCAGATGTGTCTTCACTTACACATTAGAAAAGTGGGATTTTGATTTTCCAGTAAATCCCTAATAAAGTTAGTGACTATGAACAAATCCCTCAGAGCCAGAAATATCTGCAAAGATGAATACTAGAACGACCCACATCTGTCTCTGCAGTCAGGCTTGTTGGTACTTCGCAACAGATCTTTTCTCTTTAGAAGTTTTTGGAAAGGAAAGGTAAATGGAGCCTGCTGGAACACCATCTTGAAAATAGCTTTATAGCAGGAATAGCCCTGGAAGATATGCCAATAACAGACCTAAAGACTAAACACAATTACAGGTTCAAAAGCCATGGACCCTAATTCCCTCACCCAACAATCAAAGACTTGGTTCTCAGAATCTTCTGAAAGAAAAGAGGAAAAGTTCTCAAAATTTTAGGGTCATGTCTGAAGAGAAAGAGTTGATTACTCTAAAATCTCATCATCAAAAATAGAAAGGGATGAATACAAGAATAGTATACAAGCGTTGCACACCTTCTGATAACCTTGATTGCATTGTCGCCCACCACATATTTAGAATTAATAAGTTTGTGCCACATGATGCCTTTAAGGAAACAGTTCATATACAATCACCAACCTCTTTTTCTAACCTAGTATGAGATGTTCAACACCTTTGAGCTTATTTGGGGTGTGGTGGGGTCGGGATATTTTCTTAGATAATTTTCTTCAGAGAGTTCTGTGTTTAGAGTACCAATTTGACTGAACATTAAATATATATATATTAATTAATATATATATTATATAATAAATGTATATATAAAACTTCCCATATGTTTATTTCTGAGCTCCTGAAAAGGTAGAAAATAAGATTTGGAGCTACGATACAGCATTCAGGAATCCGAACAGCACTTCGTATTTATGCAGCACCCCCCTTGTAAGTATCCAGTCATATAGTCCAGCCGATGTTCTAAGATCCTGTAAACACTCAGTACAACCAGCTAAGAGTTACGTGCTGTTGTGTGGTCTTACTTCATCACAGCTGTAATAAGTTGCACGTAGGTATTTTTGTTTGTTTGTTGATTTGTTCTTTCCTACCTCAGCTCTGACTTTTCATTTAAAGCCAAATAAGGACATCAAATTAAAACATTAGCTGAAGAGACGGATCAGACAGGAAATTCCAAAGTTAAGTTTCTCATTGTAATTTTAACTTTCCCATGATATGCATTTTCAGTACTACTTAGTATCTAGCATGTGTAGCTTTGTATGAAGAGCCAGATTCTGACCTCAGTCACACTTGTTTTATTTTTACTGAAAACGTAAGAGGGAGCAATGAAGAATCAAAGTAGGGCCAGAGGTCAGTAGGCTGGAAAGCAAATGCTGATGGACGAGGTTACGGACGCACACAAATATGGAGACTGGGAAAGGAAACACAGGGCGCTGATGGACTTCTGTTAGTGACTGTGCAATTGTATTTCAGAATTCCTTAATATGCAAGTTTTCATGTACTTCTTTTCAAATATCTGTTAAACAACAATTTGAATCACATTGATTTTTTTATTTTTATTTTTTTGTTTACATAGAACTAGAGCGTTTGGTTCTCTTTGATTTCACCTCTTGCTTATAAATCTTCCGACCAGTCATTAACTGCTTGTAAAGCCCTGGCACCTCATATATTGTCACTTAATTATGTTATGCTACAGTGGGCTTCCTAGGAGGCAAAAATTCTACACAAAAACACTTATAAAGAAAGCCAGGGCAGACAGCCTGACTAAGCCAGTAAGAATAAAAATTGTTGCTGACAAGGGAATAGAATTGACAACTAAAGCTTTCTGAACCAAAGGGGAAAATGAATAGCCAAGACATTTGAATTGTTGAAGGAAAGGATGTTTCAGATCTAGGCAAGGGGGAGGAACAGAGCATAAAACTGGAAATAGAAGATTAACCACTAAGCCTGCTCAGAATGAATCATAAAGAGAGAAAAGGGATTATTAGCCTAAAGAATCTAGGCAGGAAGGGCCCAGGGCAAAGCCTCCTGGTGCATCCTGCCTTCGTGTCTAAGATGTTGAAAACTGTACCCTGATGCACAAGAGCCTCATTGGTGTGAGTCTGCCCAAGACATGAGAGAATAAGAAAGGAATAGAGAAAAATGTATTCAAATTGCAGGGCACTGTTCAATTTAAAAAAAAAAAATTGTTATCATCTTCATGATAATACTCAATGCTGGTGAAGATGTGGTAAAACTAGTACCCACATACTAATAGGGGCAGCATCAGTTGATATAAGCCCTTTGAAAAATAACTAAATAATATATATTGAGAGCCATAAAACTGCTGTTAGCTTTAATATAGAATTTTCTTTTTAGGTTATTTATCCTAAAGAAAAGGATACAGAAATATAGAAATTAAATATAGAAAATACAGAAAAATCTCTATCCACAGAAGTAGTCAAGATAGTACTATATATAAGTTAAAAAAGAAAAAGAAACAATATCCAAGAATAAAAGACAATTTAAATATAATATTGTCTATACACTCAATGAAATAAAAATCATAGAAATCACAATTATTGAAATGATTCTTGAAATACAGAGCACCATCTATGAAGTATTCCTGTCAAATATATACACATATAGTTGAACTGGAATCTAATCACGCTTTTAGATAAAACTTCCAATTTATAGGAAATACCAGGTTGAAAAAAACAAGTTAAACTCTGCGTAAGTAAGCAATACAGAATTATGGACAATTGACCTAGTTTCTTCGCTAATTCAGTGAGGTGGGAGCAAACAAGGAAGATGTTAACATTCTAGAGGCTGCTGTCTAAGAGAACTTTCTGCAATGATGGAAATGATCTGTATCTGCACTGTCCAATATGGTCATCATTAGACATGTGGAACTGTTGAGCACTTGAAACGTGGCTAGCGTGACTTACAATCTGAATTTCTTAATCTCGCTTAACTTTAATTAACTAAAACCTAAAAGTCTCTTGTGACTAGCGGCTACCATGTTGATTGACACAGTTTTGGATTAAAAAGATTTAAGAGACACACAACCCTATGCAGTGTGTGGATCTTGTTGGATCCTGAAGCAAACAAACAGATTTAAGATGACCTAGGTCATCGGGGGAAATTTGAATATGTCCCAAGTTAGATGTTAATTTTGTTAATTGTGATAAAGGTATACAGGTCATGTGAAAAATTACTTATTTTAGAGACCCATACTGAAATGTTTAGGGGTGAAATGGCAGAATGTCACAATGTAGATTTGCTTTAAAATGCTTTCAGCAAAGAAAGAAAAAAGAGAGCGATGAAGCAAGGGTGACAACATGTGGATAATTGCTTAATCTGGGTGAGGGATATGTAGGGTTCATTACATTTTCCTTTTTTGTGTGTGTATACGTGTATGTGTGTTCTACTTGAAATATTTTCATAATAACAATTTCTAAATTCATAATTACATGGGAAATGCTTATAAATAATATTAAATGGAAAGGTAGAATTACAAACTTGCCCCTTCAGCGTTACTTTTTTTTTTTTAACATTTTGAATAGATTTTATTTTTTAAATCAGTTAAGCTCACAGCAAAATTGAGCAGAGGTACAAAGAGTTCCAATGTGCCCTTTGCCCCTACACTTGCATGATTTCCCCATTATCAGTATCTGCACCCAAATGATACCCTTGTTACAGTCAATGAACCTACACCGACACATCATCAGCCGAAGTCCGTATCTTACATTAGGGTTCACGCTTGGACATTCTGTGGGTTTGGATAAATCGAGAATAACATGTATCCACTATTACAGTGTCATACAGAGGCATTTCTCTGCCCTAAAAATCCTCTGTTCTCCACCTATTTATTCCTTCCTGCCCCCAAACCCTGGCAGCTACCGATCTTGTAACTGCCTCTATAGTTTTGCCTTTCCCAGAATGGCCTATAGTTGGAATCGTGTAGCATGTAGCCTTTTCAGATTGGCTTCTGAAATACTTAGTAGTATGCATTTACGATTCTTCCATGTCTTTTTATTGTTTGATAGTGAAGGGGAGGAAGAAATTTTTCTTTTTCTTTTTCTTTTTTTTTTTTTTTTTTGGCATTGGGGATTTGCTTGTTTTCTTTTTTAGTTTTAATTCAATTAATTAACATACATTGTATTATTAGTTTCAAAGGTAGAGTTCAGAACTATACCCATTTAACTAGTAATGAGCTCAAGTTTTTTTTAAGACTTTATTTATTTATTTATTTATTTATTTGAGAGAGAGAAAGTGTGCATGAGAGAGAGAGAGTGAGAGAGCAGGAGCAGGGCAAAGGGAGAAGCAGACTCCCTGATAAGTATGGAGCCCTACACAAACACCAGGCTCAGCTCAGTCCCAGGACGCTGGGATCATGACTCCTGGGATCATGTCCTGAGTCGAAGGCAGACACTTAATGGACTGAGCCACCCAGGTGTCCCATGAGCTAAAGTATTGATACTGAGTTACAAGCAATCTATTAGGATGTTCACACTTACAAATGATTTTCTTTACATTTCAGTGAAGAGATAGAATATAGTCAACATGCTAGGAAATGCGTATAGGACTATTTTCAGCATGTGTAAGTAAACATCCATGAAGTATGGCAGCAAAACAAATAGTTTGAGAATCATTGTTATGAAGACATACACATACCCATTCATGTCCATATACAAAGAGACCAGACAGGAGCACACCCTACAGTTTATTCCGTAATGGTGGTTTTGTCCATGGGGTTGAACTATTAAATAAGGAATAGAAAATTTTTTGTAATCTGGTTACGTTACTTTTAAATTGAGATTAAAACCACATTTAAAATAAGTTTTTTAAAACGTTAGATAAGGTTTGGTATGTAGAGTTACTCTTAATTGACCCCAACAACTTTTATTGCCAAGACACAGATCTATTTCTGCACATACTACTGCTTTTTAAGGTTTTCAGAGGCATGTGAATGGAATAGAATAAGAATATTCACAAATTTGCAAATGTACTGTAATATGAAGAGAAATTTTTTTAAAGATTTTATTTATTTATTTATTTATTTATTTATTTATTTATTTGACAGAGAGAGAACAAGCAGGGGGAGCAGCAGACAGAGGGAGTGGGAAAAGCAGACTCCCCACTGAGCAGGGAGTCCAACACGGGGCGCGATCCCAGGACCCTGAGATCATGACCTGAGCCGAAGGCAGACGCTTAACCAACTGAGCCACCCAGACACCACTGTGAAGAGAAATTTTAATGTAACATGTAGAAAAAGAAAAAAGGGTAATTTATATTACCTTAGAAGTTAAATAAATTTCTCTTTTCCTCTTATTTCACTGGTAATGGTAGATATTACATAATAATTAATGTTAATATTTAATATTTGCCATTTATACAACATATATTTAATATAGCCAGGCACTGTTTCAAGCACTCTCCTTATAGAAATTCTCACAACAGTGGTTTGTGGTATGGGATATTACTGCTCCCATTTTGAAGCTGGTGAAATTAACACACAGAGAAGTTAAGAAACTTGTCCAAGACCACACAGCCAGTAAACAGTGGAGCCAAGTTTTAAACCCAAGAATTCTATGCTAGCTTAGGTAATCATGTCTATTGCTTTTGTTCATTGGCAAGTGAAAATCAAATACCTTCGTCTCTCATTACAAAACTCACCCCTTCTCCTGCCGCCCAGGGAGCTATGGACCTTCCAGTACCTTATGAAAAGCAAAGGTAGTTGAGTCAAAGAAAGGGACATAGCTTGCTGTTCTCTAACTTATATCTGAACCGGACTCCCACTCAACCCTTGGGAACTAAACCTCCCCTTCGTGGACCATGAGTCGTCCTCCTATTCTCACCCTCAATGAGCCTACGTTGTCACGGACGGCGGGTCAGTTCACAGGATGCGGCAGAGCAGACCACCTTCTTGAAAACGCTTATTGCCGTGGTTCGTTCAGAAGCAAAGTACCAATTTCACACCTGGCCCTGCAAGAGATGTTTTTACATGTGGTGCCCTCATTCAGTCTCACTGAAAAGTCAGAGGGTTTTTCCTGCTAATTTTCTCAATATGTGAAGGTCAGTCTTTTAAAAAGACATTATTTTTTAAGTACATCTTTCTAACCAATAATCAGGAGAGACTGCCTTGTCAGACGAAGTATGTGGAACAGAATATAACCTTATCTCGCTGTAAAGGTCGTTGCATAACAGCATGTGCGGAAGAGCAGCCCTTTATCACCCCTTCGGTTAAGGAGACAGGAGCGTGCTCTTGGGCAGCTGCGCTCTCTGAGTCCCCACACCCGTCTCTGACGATAGAGTTCTGGCGTCCTGCATGGAGTTTATCAGTTGTTTTATCAGTTGCTAATCTTACTGTCCTTTCTCTAGCCATCATTCATCTCCTTGTAATTTCCAGCTTCGAATTGCCGGTGGTTTTGGAAACCATTCATGCCCAGTGAACCTGTGATACACGAGTCCGTCTATGAATGTATGAATGCATGAATTTATGAATTATGAATTTATGAATGTACGTATACATACCCCTTTCCACGAAGGATTTGTGACAGCTTTTTTAAAGCACCCGGTTTAAAAGGTAATGATTTTTCAGAGAATTGGAATGAAAGGAAAATAAGAATAAGTAAATAACAAAGGCAAGAGTGGTACCACATACAGACCACATCCCCTGTAGCCCTCTATAATTGCTGGCCCCGGGGAAACAAATGGAGCCATAAGCTTCTTGGAAGTCATAGCAAAGATGAAAAGGTAATCAATGAACTGCCAGTTCACAATGCTCAGAAAATAAAAACAAGCCAGCTATTCAGAAAAATTACCACCACTCCTGACGTGAGGACCTAAGAGAATGTTTTTGTGTGATGTTCATAAAAACGATGATACAAGATAGAACACGTAGCATCGTCAATGGCATTCTGACAATGGTTAGTGTAATACATTTCAAATAGCTTCTTTAAAAATCCCTTAATAGAAGCCAAAAGCAAATATCCAAGTAAAATAAATATGCAAAGTAAGAGTGAAAGCAATTGGACTGAGGAACTATGAGACTCTCACTAAGCCACATGCACAAACTTTAATATATGAAGTTTGTGATAACTATTTTCCTTGAGTAAAGGTTGCTGGCACCTACTTCCTAATTGATGGCGTATTCCAGATATGTAGGTTTATAAGCATTTATACATATTTTATGGGGAAATCTATTTCTTTTAGGAACTATGTCTTTAAAAACCATTCTATACTGCTGGCCATTAGATTTAGTTAGTTCTCAGTTCCGGCCTGGTTGCTATCATTATTTTATGAGAAGGGACGAAGAAATCTTATCATTTGCATACTCTTTATAATCTTCAGCTTCCAAACCTTCAATAAAAAGATAAGATTGCCTCATTTTTAACGGAAATTTCTAAATCTGTAAATTAGCAAAGTGAATTGAATAAAGACATACTCTAATTCACACACTAACTTGGAGATATTCTTTCATTATGAGCCCTTCTCTGAAGTGAATTTAATCAAAGTTTATTCAGTGAATTTCAAAGAAAATCCACCAGCTCACTTTACCTTCCATTTAGGTCCCTAACAACGGGATTTGAGGACTGCTCCTCACTTTAATTCTTTCGTTGTGCGATGCCTACTGTATGTAGAGAATGTTTGCAAGTTTGGATTCTCTGAACAACACAATGAATTCCCTCTACCAGACCACAGCACAATTGCTCGGCTATCAAGTAAAGCTTTTTTATCCCGCTGAGTTCAAAGTTCAAAATTTATTTCTTAGCTTAATGCAATGCTAGTGCAAGTGTGTTTAATATATTCATTCTAAATGCCATCAGAGGACGGTGGTGTCAACATTTTGGCTTTGTTTGGACAGCTTTTGTGCAAGTGCAAACACTGAGTGTATGAAATCTAATGAGATTAGGCGCTTACTACAAAATTAAAGGCAGGCGACTAGACTTCAAAGATATTACCGCAGTGCAAATCCCTTACTATGGTTCCTGGGCCATTTCAGCAAACTGAAGTTTGAGAATCACCTTTACCAAAAGATTTTCTTCATAGCAACCCTTTATTAGAAGACTTGATATTAAATACCTCCTAAAGAGTACACGTGTTTTAGTTGTTGTGTTTTTTAAAATCATCATTAAAGAACACTATAATTAAGGAGGATGAAATAGAATCAAGACAAGTAAGAATTAACCAACAGGTCTTTCAGACCCAGCATTAAACACGAATCCTTTAAAAGTTGTGGATTTTGAGTGTGGTACTGTTTTGTTTTTGCGAAAATATAGAAAACAACAAAAGAAATTTGACCTCGTCACAACATGATAATGAATCTTCTGATTTTTTTTTCACATAATTAACATAATAAGGGCTTACCATGTCCCAGGCACTGTTCTAAGTGATTTGTACATAGTAAATTAATTCCAACCACAACCTTATGAGACTGCTAATATTATTAGTACCAATTTACAGATTAGAAAACTGAAGCTTACTGAAATTAAACTGTGGTTTATTAAACTAGAATAATAGACCCAGGGGAGAGTATAGATACATGCTGAAAAATTGAGCTAAGAACCTTGTTTCTAATCACAAGCATTTTTCACTTCAAACAAGAGATACAAAGGACCCACCAAAGAAAGGACAATAAACAAGTCCATATCACCTAAGAATCCTGGGCCTAAACCAGATTATAAAAAAGGACATGCAAGCTTCCTTATGGCACTCCAGGGATAACATGGTTAGGAAGAAGAAAAAATCAGAGAATAACTATAAGCCTTCCCACTTGCAGGGGAAATGGAGGAGAAATGGAGAGATGAATAGAGGAGGGTGTTACTGCAGATGTCCTCACTCTAACAAACCCACAACCATGTGTCTAGAATTGTCGGTGGTAGTAAAAGGCTAGTTGGAAAAAACGTTTGGGGAAAGCAATAACTTCAGTGTGGGGATAGCACTTCTAGGTTGAATCATACAGAATAGTTTTTGAGGGGCGCCTGTGTGGCTCAGTTGGTCAAGTGTCCAACTCTTGGTTTTGGCTCAGGTCATGATCTCAGGGTCGTAAGATCGAGCCCCATGTTGGGCTCCACACCCAGAGCTTAAGATTCTCTCTCTCCCTCTGCCCCTCCCCCTTCTCTTTCTCTCTCTCAAATAAATAAACAGATCTTTAAAAAATAAAAATAAAAAATGAAATAGTTTTGACCATTTTTTTACCTACTAAATTGGTTGCAGGCTGGCTGTCGTATTGAGACCCTTAGATGCAACTCAAGGTTTTGAGATATTCAGGTCTGGAGGCTTCTGATAACAGCATGCTACACTGGACAGATGCTTGGTACAGTAGGAACTCCATATATGGATTTATGCATCATCTAGACACAGCTGATAATCTGAAGCCAAGTCAGAGGTTGCATTTCCAAAAGTAGAAAAGTAGAGGATTTTCAGGGTTACTCAGAGTTAAAAGAGAGAAAGAAGTCAGTAACGTGTGAGAGTAAGACACTGCATCATGACTAATGTTAGGCCAGAAATAATTGATATTTCTGGAGTCAAAATCGAAACAAAAACTTTGAGTACAGACAAAAGATGACCATAGTATAAATGATTTCTAGCAAATGGCAGATGGCAAGGGCTGGGGATACAGAGAATGGATGGTAAGGAAATATGGCTATAAAAAGTATATACACATTTCATCAGTTTACTCTTGAGAGGAAGATAAAGATGCGTTTTTTCTTTATTAATTGGATGACATCATAAATAAAAAGGAGTGAAGATCCCTTGGTACTTTCCCAAAGACAAAAGAGACCCAGGTGTTTTACCAGCAAGAAAAAGAAATAGATGACAGTGCAGCAGTGAGTACCCAAGAGCCAAGGGTGAGAGCCCAGGATCTAGTAAATGAGACAAGAGAGCCCTCACCTAATGAGTAATCACAGCCCTACAACGGATGGAAATACTGGTGGGTGACTAGGGGTCCACAGGAGGAGGACTATTTCTGCTCGTGGTAACTTTGTGGTTCAGAAACTTTAAGAAAAAATTCTGATAGAAGTTTTCAGTAAGAGAAATCTGCCCTTATCCTCAGGCAAGCATGTTCACAGAAACATTATGATTGCTAATGTCCACTAGGAGATCTCGTTCCTGTGTGCATGTGAACAACCGAAGACTGATCAGACGGAGCGCAGGGGGAATCAAGTCTTAACGGTCTTCCTGCACGTGGTGGGATTAGCCACCGCTAGGAGAAGACCAAGAGTTTAAGAAGTCATTGGAAGTTGTAAAAATTCAGTGACGTTGCTTCAAGAGAAACTCATAAAGGACAAACAGCAAATGATGTGTCAGCACCCAAAAAGACAGACACTGAGCAAGATAATTTATCATATCACCAAACTTTATTTCTACCATTTCTTATCCCCACCTCATGTTACTTACATTCTGTCATACATGCACGCACGCGCGCGCACACTCACACACACACACACACACACAGAAACTTATAGGGCAGGGATTTTGTATTCATACTTCTGTTTCTCAAAAGACCCAGCACAGTGTCTTGCACATGGCAGACATTTAATAAACATATTAGATGAATGGGGTGAATTTCTAATACGTTATGAGCTTTGAGAGTTAGAATTTATAACACAACAGTTTAAAAATACTTTAAATGACTGATGAAAACGAGAATAATAATTATAACTAACACTTATAGAATACATACTATAGGCTCTATTTTTACACAGATTATCTTTCAAGATTTTATTTCTTTATTTATCAGAGAGAGAGAGCACAAGTAGGGGGAGCAGCAGGCAGAGGGAGAAGCAGACTCCCCGCTAAGCAGGGAACCCGATGCGGGACTCCATCCCAGGACACTGGGATCATGACCTGAGCTGAAGGCAGATGCTTAACCAACTAAGCCACCCAGGCATCTCATACACAGATTATCTACTTTATTCTCCATAATAATCCTAAAAGGTAGAGACTACAGTTATTGCCCTTTTACAGATGAGAGAAATGAGGCTTCAAGAGGTTTATGGTAGTACAAGGATTTAAACTTGATGTTTTCTCAAAATCATTATGTATCTAAAATGTTTGGCCAAATGCTAGGCTTCTGTGATATTGTACACAGGCAGACGCTATAGTACGACACAGGTCTCAATACGACAGCCAGATTGCAAGCCGGCATACCTAACAACCACATAACAACTACATAACAACCACATAACAACCTCCGAGGCACTCCACCTCTCTATTTCTTTATCTGTGTAATAAGAAATTGGACAAGATCTTTAAAGTACCTTCCAGGTCTGAACTTCTACAGCTTTAGACCTATTCTTAATAACAGAATTAAAGGTGGTTAGAATTCTTGCATCATTTTAGTTGGTTAATGCCGGAAAGGACTGATAATCATAGTATTTGTAAAACTGAAAGGGGTCTGTAAAAGTGTAAAGGGCTTTGGAAAGTTAGTTGCTAGTCTTGGAATTTGTCTTCAACCGTGGGCAACTATTTATGTTACCAAGAGAAAATAAAGCAAAAATTCTATAACATTTTCTTTTTTTCATTTGTCTTAACTAGCAACGTGCAATAAAAGTAGCCAGGTAAGATAGTATATAATGTCATTCTTACCATATTCTCAGGAGTGAGACAATCACAAATGAAATAAAACTTGAGTGTTCTGATAGCAAGTATGAGCACCTTCTCCCTAAACCACCATATGAATTCAGTGGTATAACTTTACAGTTTCTCTAACAAGAAAGCATGCATTTTTAAAGCATGAGGGACTCGAATGACAACGATATTTTATTTTATTTTATTTTATTTTATTTTATTTTATTTTATTTTATTTTATTTTATTTTAAATATTAACGTA
This sequence comes from Ursus arctos, assembly GCF_023065955.2. Lineage (NCBI taxonomy): Eukaryota > Metazoa > Chordata > Mammalia > Carnivora > Ursidae > Ursus > Ursus arctos. Next base: position 16,928,958 of record NW_026622775.1, on the reverse strand, counting down.
TTTATTTTAGAGAGAAAGAGACAGTGTGAGCATGGGGAGGGGCAGAGGGAGAGAGAGAATCCCAAACAGACTCCAAGCTGAGCATGGAGAAGGATGCAGGGCTTGAACCCAGGACCCTGAGATCATGACCTAAGCTGAGACCAAGAGTCGGACACCTAACTGACCGAGCCACCCAGCTGCCCCAACAATGGTGTTTTAAAACATAACACCAGGGGCACCTGGGTAGCGCAGTCGTTAAGCGTCTGCCTTCGGCTCAGGGCGTGATCCCAGCGTTCTGGGATCAAGCCCCACGTCAGGCTCCTCTGCTAAGAGCCTGCTTCTTCCTCTCCCACTCCCCCTGCTGTGTTCCCTCTCTCGCTGGCTGTCTCTCTGTCAAATAAATAAATAAAATCTTAAAAAAAAAAAACAAAAAACATAACACCAAACCCCCATTAAATGATATCCTCCCAGCCACTAGATAATAATAATATGTTATCCCCTAAATATAAAATGATCTTGTTTATACCTGGATGGGAAAACATGTTTATCACTCTTAGGCTAGTCAGAGACCATTGCATTTTCATTTGAAAAGAAATGGACGGGTGGATTCTGTTCAGTTTGTCCAAGGAAAAAAATATCTTCTTCAAACACAGAAGTGCCCCCAAAGACAAAGTTCTTCGTTCCTAATGAGAACAAAGAATTTTAACTGTGCCATAGTTTTGGTGTTTCTTTACAGCAACTCCCTGTATACTGATTACACCTAAAGTGTATTAAGGTAGGATGTCATCATTGTCGTCAACCAGGAAACTGTTATCCTTGTTTCTCTCCTTTTGGCCCCCCAAATAACTTAGTCTGGCCCAAACCTCCAGTATTGCAACAATTTCTCTTCAGGAATTTCAAAGCCTTTTTAAAACTATAGATTCCTTTCCTGCTCATTAATAGAAGAGGAAATCCTGTCCTTTAGTCAATGTCACAGAAAAGCATTTGGTGAATCACCATAAAACACAAGAAAATATGTAATGACTTCTCAATTTCAGAAATTACTTAGCACTTTACTTGCAGTTCAACACATAGGGAATTATTTGCAGAAGAGAATAAGAACAAGAGGTAGATTTTCTCAAGTTAGCAGATGGGAAGCAGGGAGGGTGCACACCACTCCTTTGTGTGTGTGTGTGTGTGTTAATTTAAAGGAAGTCTCACTTTCACAGGAAAACCACCCGCGGTAGTAAAGATGATGACTCTGACCTACCAGGTTGGCAGTTGGGTTCAGATTCTTGGGAAACCAGTCTCTGTGGTTCACCTCACTGCCTGATAATGACAGGCCCCTGCCTTACCCTCAGCCCTGAGAAAGAAAAAAATCAACACTAAAAATAAGAAGAAAAGGGGAGTAATGTTCTTGCCAATGCTAGTAGCCAGGAGGCCTAGAAAGAGGCCACTGGATACCCTACTATTTATTGACCATTTCCACCCATAGGAAGCTGGGCTGAGCGCTTGCCAAAGGGAAAGAAAAAATAAAAATGTTCTCCATCCTTCCTGTTTACATTAATAGAACAGAGTCACGTACATCATTCCAACTCTATTATTTTCGCCTTCTACATAGAATAGTTTCTTTTTAGGTCAAAGTTTTTAAGAAAAAGAATTTTAAATTGTATCTTCAAGTTTTATACCCCTACCTTTCATCTATCTTTTACTTTTCTTCTGTTACTCAACTGAATTTATGGAAATAAAAGACTGTTTTCACCATCTTATCTAAGGGAGTATGTTTTCTTATTTTAATGGACATAAGTTAAACAACTAGAAGTTCCCTTAGCCTGATATTCCAGAGTGAACCAGCTATTTATTGAGACTGAGTTTACACATTAAAAAAAAACAAAAAAAAACCACTTCTTCCCGCAGGGAAAATAAGGTCAAATTCCTAGGATAAGAAACCATAATAAATTTAACTTTACTGCAGAAGCCAGTGGTTTGAGGAAAGCTCAAACCCAATCCCCAGTCCGCTAAATCATTACATCTTTAAAACAAAGAAACTAAACAGTATATTTGATACACAATTATTTGTGTACTTCTCTGAGAAGGAATTTTACCAGATGAAAGGGTTCCCCTAAAATCAAAAGAACCTCACTTATAGCTTGTAAAGCCTGCAAGGAGATGGGGTGCTGTCATGGGGAACTCTTTTTTTTTTTTTTTTTCACTTGTTGTATACACACTTGAACTCGCTCCCCATGCCCTGTCCCCAGTCTCGGGGACTCCACATCACAGCCTTTTCTCGGCTACTGCCAAACTTCCAGACCCCCTGCTTCCTGGAGGCTTTCATCACTCTGTTCCCTCAGCCCAGATAGGCCTTTCCTCCTCCCTTACCCACTCCCTTTGCATCTCCAACCCTATCTTGTTTTTCTTGTTTTGGTGTAAATGTCACTTCCTCAGGAAATTCTTCTCTGAATTCCCAGTCCGGATTAAATCCCATCCTCCTGCCGCCCTCACCCCCACTCCCCACCATTATTTGCTCTCATGCCCGTATGTTTCATAGCCCTTAAGACATTTGTGATAAATTAGTTCTCTGTGTAATCATATATTTAATGGCTATGTAATTTTTATGTAATGCCTGCCTTCTGCACTTAATAAACTCCAACACAGCGGGGGCCGTATCTTTCTCGTGGCTGCTTGCGAGTAATGTAAATACTCAATGAACTGCTCTGAATGAGTGACTAAAGTTTGGCACGAAATATTCCTCACCATCCTATCCATATCATTTTTTATTTTCTGGGAACCCTAGAGAATAGGACTGGGAGTTTTTTTTATCAGAAATCATCCTATTTGAAGCAATAGCGTTAAAAAAAGGAAAACAGTCCATGAATCTCTGATCTACCAAGAAAGAATGGCAAGTAAAGTAAACCTTGTCAGACAGAGGGGCACTGATTGGAATGGATGATAAAGCTAGAAAGGCCAGCTGGGGGTGGGAGAGCCAGATTATGGAGAGTTAAATTCAAACTTTGATATATCAGAAACAATCAAAATCATTTGCATAATAAAGTGACATGATGAGGTTGTGAGATTATCTCAGAGGCAAAATGCAATATTGATTCAAAGGGTAGAAGTTGAAGGCAGCAACCAATCCAGAAACTAAAATAATCTAGCTTTGATGCAAATAAGATCTCAATTATTATGGCAGGAGTGGCAACATGAAAGACTAGATTATGAGATCAAGAAAGGAGGTTTGATAAGACTGGGTGAGGGAGGAAGGCCCAAAATTCTTAGAGACATCAAGCCCGATGGAATGGAGTGGGGTCCATCATAAAGAGGTCTTCCCTCTGTTCTCAATTCTCTGGGTGACCTCAAACAGATCACCTAACCTCCTCAGCCTCATCTTCTTCATCTACAAAATGGAAAGTCTGGACCAGATGATCAGCAAAGTTTAGCATTCTCTGAATTCAGCTATTCACGGAAACCAGGGAGTCAGCAAGGGTCATGGGTTGGGCAAACAAAAGAATGTGTTTCCTGTTGGACATGTCAAGCTGGAGATAAAGTCAGACAAGCAGAGAAAGATCTCTGGCAGGCACTGGGAATACAGGACAGCTAAGCCTCAAAGAAAAGCAGGCAGATCCTAAAGTCAGGGTTCTCAAGGTTTAGTTGAAGTGATGGGTATGAATAAAATGGCAGAGGGCAGTTGTGAACGGACAGGAAGGAGTGGCCAACTCAGAGCCTCTCCAGTCCAGGGAACCCCAACCTCAGGTTGCTTGTGGCCATACATCTCCCCTGAGGGGAAAGGGATTCATTACCATTCCAGGACAGAGCTTCTGATCCCATCGTACACTTGCGCCTTCTTTCACTCTACTGGTGGTGAATTGTCACTGATAAGCAAGGTGGGAAGCAAAGGTGCAGAGAACTTGCATTCCCTGTTGCTTCCTGTGTCAGGTAGAGAAGCCCTGGAGTTGTGTGGCAAAGGCAAAAAGACTCTGTGGCCTCTAGTGGTCTCCACTAAAAAGCCGTTTAGCTCTGATGCCCTCCCTCTGTGGAAGCTCCCCTTCCAAGACCACTGCAGAATTACCCCGAGGCCACCCAGCCCACAGTGCGAGAGCAGACTGCACAGCATGGGTGTAATGCTTCAGTGGCAGTCCTGGGAAGAGAATCCTGGTCCCCTGCCTTTCGATCCAGTTTTCTTTCCCAGTGATCATCCCACCTATTAAAAGCATATGTGCTACACCTTTAAAATTCTCTTTGCCCTTAACTGTGAATAGTGTTTCATTGTCCGCTGTCATCCTACCAGAGAGGGAGTTTTGTTCAGTTGGACAAAACTTGCACCCTTGAGCAGCTGAGAGCTCAGTTTCCTCAGTGATCCGCGGGCAGGCGAACACTGCCAAGGGCATGACTGTATATTGGTTCTCCTTGAATTGCATATAGGAATATTGTTGCTATGTGGCCTGAGCCAAACAATCCGAGTCACCTGACATCCTCCATCCAACATTTAGGAGTCATCAAACTTAATTTCCCCTTTGTGCAATAAAACACCAAGAGGAAGCTTTAATAGATTGTATTATGTAACGGTTCTATAAAAATAGCAGGCCAGCACTGGAGCACTTCCTTCCTGGGGCCCAGTAACCTATGCTGAAAGGATACACACTGGTTGCCTGGGCAACCATGAGAGATGACACTAGGGAAAAAAACAGCAACAAAAGGACCATTTTTTGGCTCAGTCAAATGAGGTCTGGCTTCAAGCTTGTGATACAGTGAATACAGACAGCCCAGCAAAGAGAGAGGAACCAGTTAGCAATTCTACTCAGGCACCAGTAGCCCTGCAAAGCTGCCCCTGCTTTCAGTTTCCCCCCTTTTGTTTTTTTTAAAGAGGAAAAAAAAAGAAAAAGACCTTCCCCTAGTAATTTCATTTTTAATTTAAAAAAGCAAAATTGTTGATGGGAGTTGATCTCTGGCAACCGGTAAACAACGTTTATTCTACTTTTTCCTTTCTCTTCTCAGGAGCTCAAAAAATAATTTCAGTTACATGCAATTGTCTTTTGTTTTCTCCTGGTATGTTTGGGATCTGATTACGCAGGAAGCAACTGGTTTAATGGCAATAACCTTTATAAACAACCTCTAAATAAAAAAATAAATCAGGGACACTCAAGCAATAACTCATTTTAAAAGTGAATAATAACCATTTCTGGGATCCCTCCTCACAGCAGACATCAAAGGACTTTGTTTTAATGGACTATAATCTCCTCTCTCCTGCTGTCCCGAATTAGAACCCCTACATTTTATTATCATCATTACCATCATCATTATTATTGCCTCACAAAACCGACTGCCATTTTAATTTCAGAAAACTGGTTTTCCCGATATACTGAGAAGAGTGGCAGAAGCTTCCTAAGTTCCTGACTTGCACCTCAATGTTTTCCTTTTTATAAGAGGAAATGGGCCCTCAAGCATTTACAAACATGATTTGGAACCTCCGGAAAAAATAAAACCAAGGATGAATCAAAGGGATTAAGTTCAGACCTCTAATTCAGAGCCCCATCAGTAGTTCTTTCAACGTGATTCTTGAAATCAGTGCTCAGAAGTATGTGATGCACTTTTTATCCAAAAGAGCTGTTATGTCCTCATATGGTAAATAATTTATTTCGCGATTAGGTACTCTGCACAAAGCAGGCACCCTCTGATCAAGTGGGAACGAAATCTGTGAAAGCAAGTGGTAAAGCATTATGTAAACGTAAACTGCTGGGATTATGATGAGCCTGCGAACCGCTACGTTGGAAGAAAGAAAGCCAAAAAAAATTAACTCCGTATTCTTCAGAAAAATGTCTTCTATGTGTCCTGTCTCTTCGGGCTCTGTTCCTACCGCCTGCTGCCCCGCACCGGATCGTTCAAATCCTCACAGCCTCTTGTAAGCATGCGCCTGCTTGGCAATTCTCTAATATTAAGACCGTCTTCACAGACAGAAGGGAAATGGAGATTTAGAAATGATTCATTTCTTTTTATCAATGTATGCTGCCAAACTCAAGATTCTAGTCTCTGAAGAGTCGCATTTAAGGCAAAATTCCAGCCTCTACCATAAAGTCAGTCAAATCATCTCTATATACCACATCTGGGTCTCCCACAGATGGATTTAGAGATAGACTAATCCTTAAACATCGGATGCTGTTGAAACACAAAACATCCTTTATTATCCAAGTTACAAACTTCAGGCATAAGTCCTTTAAGACCTAGCACCCTGTATCTTCGGAGAAAACATACCCAGAATGCATGTGCCTTCAAGTTACTCAGCCTTATTTTCCTTTTGTGCTAAGGTTTTTGAAACCAACAGGATTAAGTTGCAGATAGTTGGGTGTTATCCAGATCTTTATTTTGACTCTAAAAAAGGATTGAAGAAGGCTTTGATGAAATGGACATAGTGTTAGCATTCGATAGGAGCTCAACTCCAGGGGAGAAGCCTGTCTTCAAGGAATAGAACAGTGTATTTTGGTTGGTTTTCTGGCCTGTGATTTCAATTTACTGACGCTTTAGTACATGGCACAAAATAAAGAGTACAGGAGTTATAAAGCTTGGTGAATGTCATTAAATCTATAAATCCTTTTCAGTTATTGAAGAAATACTAAATAAAATTAAGTGAGGATAAATGTTTCCCAAGCTTCAATTCCCAATTTAGCATCTCGTCTAATTGCTTCCCGCGTGGACTATGTCGATAAGAATAATGATGTTAATCACATGGTCATTCCGTTGAGAGGTTACAAAATAGGGTGCTACGGTCTTTCTTCTGGAGGAACAGTATGTAATAAAGTACGCGATAAAGTACCAGTACTCACTGAAGTTTGCTGTCCCTCCTTGAAGGAACTCACAGTCTAGATTGGGTTTTAACACAGAAACTCACACAAAGATAACTACCACCACCAGGGACTCGGTAAGCACTAAAGAAGTACCATGGGTAACAAATGCCAAGGGAGCTTTTCAGATAACAGAGATCTTTGCGGCCTGGACAGCCCAGGGAAGGCTTCACAGAGGAGCAGGAACGGAGACTATGCTGAGAAAACAGAGAGAATTCAAGCACAGGGAGGGAAGGGAGACTGAGAAGGGAGAAGGCAAAACCAAAGGGGGCCAGATGCTAACACTCAGAGCACAGAGTGCTGTGGGTAAACCGAGTGTTTGGAGGTGAAAATAGCGGGCTTGGAGGAGAGAAAGGCTAGAAGAGAGAAAGGCAGGGAATGGTATTGTTTGGATTTATAGGAAAGAAAATATAGATCATTCAACATGTAATATGGAGATACAAGAAAACCTAGGCGTCATTTTCATGTGATTTGGGGCAAGACTCAACCTCTGCTTGCCTCAATTTCTTTGCCTATAAAATGAAGATCATAATATAGTAATAATGACACCAACGTACAATGCATTAAATGGATATAAACCTTTCATGTTAGCCAGGACCCCAGTTTACATTTTAATTTCATCTAATATCCCATTTCTATGTTGATTTATTCAGTCTCAAGTTGTGACATCCATTTGGTGAGACTAGATACCCCCAAACCAGCCATGGCTATGTCTTTTTAGAAGATCAACTGAGGGGTGCCTGGGTGGCTCAGATGGTTAAGTATTTGCCTTCGGTTCGGTCATGATCTCCAGGTCCTGGGATCGAGCCCCATGTCTGGCTCCCAGCTCAGCAGGGAGTCTGCTTCTCCCTCTGCCTCTCCCACTGCTTGTGTGCTCTCTGTCTCTTTCTCTCAAATGAATAAATAAAATCTTTAAAAAAAAAAAAAAGATCAACTGAGGGGAAGGGGGAAAAAATCAACTGAGGAGTTGAAGCCAATACATTCTCCCCATTGGCCAGTAGGAGGGAAGAGGTGCTGCCAGAGTACGGCTAGGTCCAAATTGAGTCAGTCCCTGGAAGAGATCACACAATTTACCCACTGACATTCTCATCCGAGGGCGGCCAGGAGGAGAAAAGGGTTATGGGGTCCAGATCAGAGGGTACCCCCGCTGGCACCTTCTTGTCCCCATGGCCAGACAGCCCTCCAACTTACTGTTTGACATTCCTGATCAAATGCGTCAAAGGTGGTGGGTGCCTGGAACATGGACTCCAGTTTTGTGGGTTCCTGGAATGGCTCTGACAGCAGCAGCAGTGACTCACTTTCCAACCTTGGCACTCTGTCAAGAGCCCCACAGTACAGAAGAGTCCCTTCACCCATTTCTTCCAGAGCATCTTGATTTTTAGTAATGCCTCTCTCATCCCTGTTGCACATCAAGCCATAGACTCATGGAACCGCTTACTTGTGACCCACTTCGTTTTGTTTACTTAAAGATTGTTTTCGTGACTTTTAGAAAGCCATGCTTGCATCTGGGATTTGTAATTCTAAGTCAGAGAAAGACAGTTGTTATGTATTGTTTAAAATTTGTTTAATAAAAAGGAATTTCTTTGAAAACATCAGGCCAAGCTTATGATGTAAATTTACTGTCTGTAAATTTACAGTGTAGTGACAGAAACTATAACACAGTATGTTAATTGATCAGTGTTGTAAGAAACATTCACTACAGCAATGAAAGAGTATATGGTGTTTTGTTTAAAAGACATTAATTCAAGATGAGAAATAAGATGTTTTTCATTTGCGTAATTTTCCCTTTTATGGTGTTTTTTTTCTTTTTTATCCATCTATATTTACTGATTTTACTATAACAAATAAAAATGTCTTACATGATTAGAAATGTAGAAATGATGACTTCAGACTAGCCAGCAGGTGATTTTCAACTGAAAATTTCATCTCTCAACACCAAAGATCTTTCCTAGCCCTTCCTGCAGATCTAGAAAGGTGACTTCAGATACGTTTCTGAAGCTGAGCAAGCCCAAGTCTGATATGATAGACTCTTCTCTTTCTGATCCATTTAACATCTTGTAAGACTCATCAGAAATTAATCTCAGCTTTTGACTCTGGTCCTTTAGAAAAGGAAAGGTGAAGCTTTAAAGGAGCACTTTTCTTAAGTTCACAGTTCACATTCCCGTAGGGCTCAGGGAAAAAGACAGCAGGTCTTTTCAGAGACCTCACCTTGGTTTGGTGTTATGTAAATTCTACCTAAGTAGAATTTCCTAGTACAAAGCAAATCCAGGGACTTGAAACCTATGTTGCTCCCTGGCATCAGGGGAAAAGCCACTTGGAATAGTATTCTAATCACCTATTCAGTAAAACATTACTGAGGATCTATGCTGATCGCTGTGGGGAAAGGCAGGCAGAGAATACATCCCCACTTTGCCTCCAAAGAGCCTAGGCCATAGAAGGACAGATAAAACTTGAAACATACCCTACCATAAGAAAATTGTCCAATGACACAAGCATGGTGTGGCCATCATTAATGCCTTTCCCTGATGTTTCTAGGCTACAATCTTCTGAGCATTTGGTAGGATTACTCTTTCCTGCCCCTTTGAAGTTAGCTGTGGACGTGTGATTTGCTTTAGCTAATGAAATATGAGACAAAGTGATGGGCATCACTTCCAAATAGAAGGTTTAAGAACCAACACACAATTGGGGCTCCTGGGTGGCTCAGTTGGTTAAGCATCCAACTGTTGATTTAGCCTCAGTCATGGTCTCCGGGTCGTGGGATTGAGCCCTGCGTTGGGCTCTGCACTCGGCGGAGGAGCCTGGTCTAAGATTCTCTCTCTCTCTCTCTCTCTCTCTCTCTCTCTCCCTCTGCCCCTCCCCCACACCATGCGCGCTCTCTCGCTCTCTCTCTCTCCCCCTCTCTCTTTCTCAGGCTCTCTCTCTCTCTCTCAAATAAATAAATAAATAAATAAATAAATAAATAAATGTAAGAACCAACAAAGGATTCACTACATCTCCTTCCTGCCACAGTGACCTGTATTATTCCAGTCAGCGAAGGCTCTGGCAACCTTGAATATGAACAATGTGAAACAGAGTTCTGCCAGCCTGCGACGGACACGTAGTGTGGGAAAGAAATAAAATTGTCTGGTTTTAAGGCAGTAACAATTTGGGGTTGACTATTTCTGCAACATAACCTAACTCATCCTAATTAATACACAGGAAATTCACAAACGTTATGTTCTACACTCTTATTATCTCTATTTTACAACTAAAGGCACTGAGTCATAAGAAAAGAAGCTCATCCATGGTAGGTCACATGGGGATTGTTATACCTATACTCATTTTATGTTTAAGGAAACTGAGCCTTACATATGAAGTGACCTCCTAAGTTCACACAGTCAGTAAGTAAAAGACTCAGTGCTCAAACATGTTCTCTTTTCATAATGCCTTGCAGTAAGTGGTTGTGGCCAAACATTATGAAAAGAGAACATTTTTGACCTAATAGAGGCAGCTTTCAAGGAACTAGGATCTGCCATGGGCTCAGAATGATCAAGTTTGTTAAGAATGAAAGGGCTGGAAAAACAGCATTACCCACAGGTGGAAGTGTAAGAAGACCATTTAGCAACACTGGATCCAGGTCCAGATAGAAGGGTAGTGGGAGAGGATTCAGAAAAGGCAGACTGGGGACAGTTTATATAAATCTGTGAGTGTCATGCTTAGGAGTTTTATCTGCAGGCAACTGGGAGACGTCAGCTGACTTAATGAAAATGGTGGTTCAGCATATTAATTTAGCCACATCTCTCAGTGTAGACCAGAGTCAACAGGGACCCATTAAACCATTCCAGTGATAAGGTTTAAGGGCTTGAATAGCATTTTAGCCTTTGCAATAGACGGGAGAAGAATTCTAGGACGGGGTTCACTGATTGGTGGAGGACAGACAGATGGTAATGGGTATGTACATATCTGTGTTCGGTAGAATGCTGCTTTATAATTGTGCCCATGGGGCTGCAAAATCTGATACTACAGATATTACAAATATTCTATTTTACTAGCAGCCAAGACCCAGGAATTCTAGAAAAATAGACTAGTGATATAGTCAGGAAGGCATGGATTTTCTTAAAAGATTAGCTTGCACTTACTACTTAAATGACCTTGGGAAATTTGGTTTAACCTTTAAAAATGTCAGTGACTTCATCTTTTAAAATAGAGTTAGTAATACCACCCCAAGGGATCAAACATGCTAGTATATACAAGGACCTTGCAAGGTACCTAGTTCATAGCAGGCACTCAGTAAATATCAGTTTCCTCCATTAGCATTCCAAACTAGATGGAGGTGCATATTATTATGCAATGTTGTTTAATACTCCCCGAGAACCTGCAATGTGGATTTATAAATCTTGAATTGGCAAAAATACTCTGCAAATACTCATTTTTCCCAACGTATTTTTTTCTAAAATCACTTACTACTAACTTAGTATTATTAGCAGTACTCTAAGAATTAAAAATTTTAGACAACACAGTAAAGTTGCTCCTTGACCACTTAGTGACATAGAAAGCGCTGAATTAAGAACCACGAAAGGTCATTAAGCCTTTCCCCAGTTTAGAAGACATCTCATAACAAACATCAACCATCATGAGCAGAATGAGGATCAAAGAGAAGAGGCTAGATGTACTACAGCTCCTTTCAGCTAGTCATCCAAGATAATAATACTCAACTGTGGGAAATACTCATCTGTTGTAACTTATGATAACCTGTTATTGCTACCTCCTTACCCAATGTGGATACACATAAACTTGGGCAGAGAAGCATTTAAAAGAACGGTGATCACAGGATATCAAACAGCCATATAATCACCAACAAAGTCTCTTTTCAAGGAAGCAGTACTTGGGGAAAACAGTCTTTTAATAGCAGAAACATACCAATCCTGGCAGATACTGAAGCCCATGTGCTCAAGAATGAGTCCAGGTTTACATAACAAATACTAAGCAAATACACATTGTAAATATGTTGGGTTCCTGTGCATTTCACTAATTCCCATAATAAAATCATACATAGTTGCTACACACATTTTAGACACTAATTTTGGTACCTACACAATAGACTTACTTTGAAATTCTTCATCACTGTAGGAAGGAATTTCAGAAAGTATGCTGCTGCTGCTGCTGCTGTGTGTTGCTTAGTGCTATCAAATATAACTTTCTTAAAGGCTTGAGAAGTTCTCAGTTTCCAGGGCGATGGCATAAAGTAGCTGCAAGAAATATTACAAGCTTAATTCATTTTTGAGCCATCAATTGACATCGAGGCAAATAATTGGGTAAATAAATATTATATGATTAACATAAATTCCCATGCCAGATAAATTAAATAAATTCCTCACATACATCCCCATGCCAGAAGTGGAAAAAGGCAATCAGTGGTTCTGGAACATTTACTCGAGAGGTTCATCATGTGCATCTTACAAAGTAGAACTGAGCTACGAATCTCATCTTTCCTAAGCAGAAGAACCTTGTCTTCACTAGACCTTGACATGTTCCAGAAGGAAGAACCAGGTCACCATATCTTCTGGATACCAAAACGTCACCACCTAACCACTCTTGTTCACTGTGGCCCAACACTCAGTTAGAAATGGGCGGGATATTCTACCAGTGTTTCATCCAGACGTTAGTCTCTTCACTACCTAAAGGAATCAACCTGTCCTAACCTGGAATTCAAATGACAGGAAAAACAAAATAGTTCTGAATAGCCAAGCAAGTTATCCAATATCCTTGTGTTTATTAGATACCTAATAACCAGGGGAAGAACATGTTCTTTAAATTGTGAGATTCTTTGGAATAAACCTATTGTGGTTTAATGAGGTTTCCCTGTAGTTCATCTTCATTGAGCTTATTTTAAAAGAACATCTGCAAAGAACATCTCTGACTTTCAAGAATCCAACTGTTCTCATCTCTGTCATGTTCGTTGTTTGTTATCACAGGTGTAACATGTTTTTCATAAAAGGTAAGTACAATAAAATTGATTATTCTATAATAACTAAGAAAAGGAATAGGGAAAAATTAAATCCTAGTGGGAAAAAAGATTCTGTCCCACTAATGGCATTATTATTAATAAAGCATGCAAGAAGGAAACCAGAAAATAACTTGTTAATTAGAATTGCTTCCAAGTAAGAATTTTCCAAAGGATATCATAGGCTTCGGTCATGACTGGTTCTTAAATTATATACGTTTACAAGCACTGTGGTATTTTTTAAAGTTTACCAATAACCTAAAAAGCTCGGGGCACATATACAAAAAATAATTTTTAAAATGCCACAAGTAAATTAGATTCTGTGGTAAAAAGAAAATCGAAATTTTAACTACCCCATAAAAGAGGAGGAAAGAAAATAACCCAGCTGGATAGTCACAGAATGCCAAACCAAAACTATATACTTCTGTCCCATGCCCTGAATGCCAAAGAACTTGGGATGAAAACAACCACACATAACCACCGTGCCACCTTCTACCTTATACAGCCACACTGTTGGCAGACAAACCCCACACGTGGTGTCCCAGCAATAATCATATGTGTAAGTCTGGTCGACCACTTCTTCAAACACAGGAATGACCTATAGGCTTTATCCCATCTTTTCTGATGAGAGAGTCAATGTTCAGGTCTGAAACTACACCCTAGCCACTTCCTATCCTCAAACACACTGGCCAGCAAAACCTTTGGGAAACGGGCCAAATGGCGATGGAAACCCTACAACTTCAATTTCCTTCACTTCTGGTCCAGTAATTTACCAGAACTGTAACCAAGGAGTGAAATGCACTGGTTTGAGTTCCAACTTTTTTTTTTTTTTTTTTTTTTTGCTTTCCCTCTCCCTACCCTCTGGTAGAGATGGCAATGAACAGTCAAACCTCCAAGAGGCAGGGAGCCAGGTAATAACCATAAGCCATGCTGGATGATCTCCCTTAGATAATCCAGAGACAGCTGTGACTCCTGGAGGAAGCCAAGAACACGAAGCACATAGGCTCCTATAAGACCAGCTGAGCTCCAGCTGGAGGCAAAACCCTTTGTGGAGGAGATCAGGTTGTAGGACTGGATAACCAATAAGACACCTGCATTCTTTTTTTTTTTTTTTTAAAGATTTTATTTATTTATTTGACAGAGAGAGATACAGCCAGCAAGAGAGGGAACACAAGCAGGGGGAGTGGAAGAGGAAGAAGCAGGCTCATAGTGGAGGAGCCTGATGTGGGGCTCAATCCCATGACGCCGGGATCACGCCCTGAGCCGAAGACAGATGCTTAACCGCTGTGCCACCCAGGCGCCCCGAGACACCTGCATTCTAAATGCCTCTAGTCCTTGTATTTACTTTTTGTAATGCCTATAGTCCTTTTACATATCAGATCACAGAGCATGGTGTGACACATTTCATCAAAGGCACCTGGGGCAGAGGATACAGAGAAGTAGAGGGCTGGAGAAGCACAGTGAATAAGTTTCAGTAGTGGACAACCTTTTACATCTACTTTTCCAAAGTATACGAGGAAAATTGCTACTTGATTTGTACTAGATTTATATCATAATAAATACAACAATGTCAATAAAGCTCAAACAGGGCCCCTAGCTTGAGTAGACGGTCAATAAATGATATCCACTGGATTTATTCATTCCACATGCTGACTGAGAACCTACCATCTGCCGGACAGTCTGTTGGACACCAGGATTAAAGAGATTAAAAAACCTATTTCTTGGGGCGCCTGGGTGGCACAGCGGTTAAGCGTCTGCCTTCGGCTCAGGGCGTGATCCCAGCGTTCTGGGATCTAGCCCCACATCAGGCTCCTTCGCTATGAGCCTGCTTCTTCCTCTCCCACTCCCCCTGCTTGTGTTCCCTCTCTCGCTAGCTGTCTGTATCTCTGTCAAATAAATAAATAAAATCTTTAAAAAAAAAAAAAAAACCTATTTCTTGCCCTCAGGAATCTCTTTAGCCCCCATGATGATAAAGGTCTTCCAGAGCAAAACAAAACCAGAAACATCGTTAAGAGCATGAAAATGGCCAAACTCCAAGACTGTGTGCAATTCAATGTAGAAATGCTTCTGAACAGGTCAAAGGAGGCACTGTCATCACACCATCTTACCGTTGCACATCTTAGCATACAAAAACCATGGCTTTGTTGATTAACATTCCTGATGGTTGAGTACAACCACTTCCTTCCATACTTCATGATACTATACCATTTCAGAACCAGGAGGAACCTAGAAACATTGACTCTTCATTTCAGAAATGAGGCTCCAAGAAGTAGAGTGGCACACCCAATCTCAAGTGCCTATTAACACATCAAGTGCAAAATAAGGCAGGAGAACTTGGGAGTGAGACAGGAAGGGAAACATATTATTGGCTGAGGGCTATTTTGTCAGACATTATTGTTAGGCTATCAACATCTAATGCTTACAACAAAATACAGCAAGGTGGGTATTATTACCTTGGTGAGGAAACTAAGGCTCAGATAGGTTAAGTGACTTGCCCAAAGCCACACGGCCAATAAAGAGGAAAGCATGTTCATTCAACACCTCACAATGCTATCACAGCCCCCCTTTATCGAGGCTGCTCTTTCTACAACTGGCTCTTTGGAACAGAAGTCAGCTCCCCCTCCTTGGTAGGCTCTTAATTGCTGCTGACGTTGAATCTTCAGGACTGGTGTGATGAAAAGAAAAGAAAAGAAAAGAAAAGAAAAGAAAAGAAAAGAAAAGAAAAGAAAAGAAAAGAAAAGAAAAGAAAGAAAAGAAAAGAAAAGAAAAGAAGGAAGGAAGGAAGGAAGAAAGAAAGAAAAGGAAAGAGAAAGAAAGAAAGAAAAGGAAAAAAGAAAGAAAGAAAGAAAGAAAGAAAGAAAGAAAGAAAGAAAGAAAAGAAAAAGAAAGAAAGAAAGAGAAAGAAAGAAAGAGAAAGAAAGAAAGAAAGAAAGAAAGAAAGAAAGAAAGAAAGAAAGAAAGAAAGGGAGATGAAGGAAGGAAGGGAGGGAGGGAGGGAAGGAAGAAAAAGGAAAATATATTCACTAAAAGTTCGGGATCTTTCCTAATCTAGGAAAGCTGATACTGCTCAGATAACTTCTCTCCCTCACTGTATGCTTCACAAGGTTTTCCACAGAGGTCTAATTCTCATTTTCACAGTAAGCCTCAATAGTCACCATGTGCTAGTATTTAGCTTCAAAACCTCAAAATAATCAATCTCTATCATATTATTGTTCCTCGGCTGCCAGAAATCTCTTCAGAGGTCTTATTGGAAATGTTAGTAATCCTTCAAAATGCCGACTGGCAGCGTTCTCAAACTGTCCCGTCACATCATCTCTAGCACGATCCTCCACGAATGCGTCCAGGAGGAAGCCTTCACTACACGGGTGGGATTAGCTACAGATGAGTGGCTGTAATCTATTTAAGAGGTCTCTGGAAATGCAGAAAGGAAATCGCTGTATACTCTATTCCCTCAAGACAAAGTCTGTTTACAGGAATTATTGATTAAAACTATTAAAACAACTCCCGTACCGCCGAGTGCCTTCCTTTCAGTGATCATAGTCACCAATAAAAGTGGTGGTTAAAATATACCTTAAAATAGGTACCGCACCTACATTCGAAAATACTTTCAGCAGAGCAGGAAATGTTGAATTGTTTTGACGGCAGTTAAGAAAAAGCAGTTAAAAAAAAAACCAGCCCAGAGAGATTTCTTACCTTAACTGCCATACATGAGACTGCATCACAAAAATGTTTTTTAATTTACTAAACTGTAGAAAGAATGGAGAAATTAGAAGTCAATTATCCAGATTCCTAAACATGTCCTGCAGTCACCAGTTAATTGTTTAAGCCTCCACTTCCTTTTGTCCGTGTGTTGGGTTGGAAGCGAGGAGGAAAAGAGAAAGGGAACACATAGAAAACAGATGTGGAAATAAATATTTATCAACACAAAATCTTGGCAAACCTTGATCTTTATATTGCCCTCACACTGTATTTTCCAAGTTTTCGCATTTCCCCAAGCCCCAAAGAATTTATAGCTAGAGAAGAAGTTAAAAACCTTTTATAGGTTTTCCACAGAGTTAGGGAAGCTTCTTTGGAGAATTCTGATGTCTCCCCCTTAATCTAATATTAATAAATGTTTTTGACCCAAGGAATTTCTGCCAGAGAATGGGAGAAATAAAAGGTTCATTTAGCTGGTTTGTCCTGTCCTTGGACTTCCAGGCAGAATAAACAGCACCTTGTGACAAAGGCGGACCACAGGCTGGCGGAGCTCCAGGCAGACACTGGGGGATGCAGTCTGTTTATCAGACAGCACATTGTCTTAACCAGGATGTGGTCGGCCTTTGTAACAAGAAGTATGCAAATGAGTTTCCCAGAGACCCAACACCCTGCTCCCCCACCCCCGCCCCCTCCACTGGTTCCTTCAGTAGACATAAGCTAATGGTGGCTGTCCTGAGAAAGGAACAGAGTCACAGAAAGACAAGGCAAAAGGAAGCATCCAGAATTAACCAGATTAGCCCAATAGAACTTTTCAAGAAACACACCACAAAGAAGACAACTCCAAACCACCCTGCTCAAGAGGGGGAAAAAAATTGTTTTAAATAGGATTGCATGTTTTTTTAATGTTCAAAAACTAGGAGAATTTTTAATCTGGCTCATTTATTCTCAGCGCAAGCAAATGCAACGAGGCTTTAAAATGCTCCATTTTCTCAAAGGAATATTGCATCACCAGACGCTTCAGCAAAAGGCTGTCCAGAGTATCTCTATGACCTTTAGTTGCCTCATACATAAAATGGTGCTAATAGTGGTACCTGTGATATTTGATCGCTGGGAGGATTAAATGAGGTAATGAATAGCAAACAATGTAGCACCATGCCCAGCACATAGTCTGGGCCCAGAAAATGTTAACAGGTTTTATATTATGCACATTATTTAGCGATGTATCATAAAAGCACAAAGAATAAGAAAAGTACCAGAGGAGAAGGATAAGAGCGGGAGAGGCAATTATGGAGAAGAAAGAACAGTACACCATTTGCCAGTTTAAAGAGTTTAATGAATTACTAGTTTGTATAGACTTTGGAGTCAGGTAGGCCTGACCTTACATAACCTTGGGAAAATTCCATAATCCTGAGTCTCAGCTCTTTACCTGTCATATGAGTACAACGCTTACTTCACGGGTTATGAGAAGTGAATGAGACAACACATGAAAGTGCCTAGCCCAGTGCCAGGCACACAGAAGCCGCTCAATAGTGGCAATGATTTGTTTGTTTTATTTACACAACCCTGTGGTTGGGTTCAAATTCACACTTTGTAGCGGTGAGATGTTAGGCAAATTACTTAACCTTTCTGGGCCTCAATTTTCTTATCAGTAAACCACGGAGCATCCCTCACCAGGTTTGCTACGAAGATTAAAGAAACTGCAATGCCCTTAGATTAGTTTCTGGCACTAAAAGTAGACTAGCCATTATTGGTGGTAATCGCAGTCTAATTTTTTACTTGATGTATACAGTTAATCTCATTTTACTGCTAAATTCAGTGAGGCATGGGATGGCTAGTTGACATATCTGTGATCAAACGGCCATTTCTGGCCATTAGAACTGCACTGGGTATCTTGGTAAACTTTCATATAATCCTAAGCACTGACATTAATCATGCCTCATTATTTCAAATGATTTCTTCAAAGTAGGCAAATAATGGTTTTCTCTTGATGGTTGGGTTCACCTTCTTCCAGTTCCCTCACATCATCTGTCACCTGTGAATCAATCTCTCTCTTAGCCAAAGTAAAGGAACAGAAAACCAATATCAGAATCATTTTAGGAAAAAAAAAAAAAATCCAGTCTGACAGATTTCAGTTACTCAGTATGTTTTATATTGAAAATGTTTCATCTGGCTACCTCCACATTTCTACAAGCACGATGCCAGATAACCTAGATAAGGAAAGGTGGATGGCCCAACAAATACAGTCGTTCCCCCTTATCTGCAGGGGGATACATTCCAAGACTCCCGGCAATGCCTGAAACCACAGGTAATACCAAACCCTGTACGTACTGTTTTTTCCTATAGAAACATACCTATAATAAGGTTTAATTTATAAATTCGGCATAGTAAGAGATTAACACTAACTCATAACAAAAGAGAACAATGATAACAATATACTGTAATAAAAGTTACGTGAATGTGGCCTCTCTCAAAGTATCTTATTTTACTGTACTCACCCTTCTTAGGATGATGCGACATGACAAAATGCCGGTGTGGTAAGATGAATGAGGCGAACGAAGGAGTGCTGATGTAGTGTGAGGTTACTACTGACTTTTTTTAGATTTTATTTTTAGGTAACCACTACACCCAGGGTGGCACTCCACCTCACAAGCCTGAGATCAAGAGTTGCATGCTCCCCCGACTGAGCCCGCCAGGAGCCCCCGACTTTCTGATGGTAGGTCAGAAGGAGGATCGCCTGCTTCTGACCCGGTTGTCCCTGGGTAACTAAAACCACAGAAAGAGAAATCACAGATGAGGGGGCTACTATATACTAATGAAGTAATGAAGACATTTCAGGCTTTTCTGATATATTTTAATACAAAAAAATTCGTATAATATAAATAAGATGCTTCATTTATATGCTTTCCTAGCCAACCCCCCCATACCTGTAATATAAAACGTATCATGCTTTGTCGTGATTTCTTTCATTTTCCCAAACTTCCTAACTATGGAGAATTTGAGAGGAGTGTCTCTGCCTTATTTGGATCCGTACCTCCTGTGACTAGCGCATAGACGTGCGGCGCCAGAAGACACTTTGCCTGGGTTCAAACCCCACCTTTTCCATTTAATAGCCATGTGACCCTGCATACATCACTGAAATTCTCTGTGCCTCAGTTCTTACAACTATAAAATGAGGGTAACAATAGTATCAGCCTCATGAGACTGCAATGAAGATTAAAGACTTACTACATGGAAAGGGCTTAGAATAGAACCAGTTTAAAGAATCAATAGCAGAGGCTATATTCTTTCACCACTACTCTTATCATTATTAGTGATAACTGACAGGCATGTTCCTACTCGTGTACAGCTCACTTATTATTGCTTGAGACAGATAAACAAATATATCAGTAAGAGTAATCAGGTAGCAATGTGCACTGTGATGAACACAGAAAAGGGGAATGTGATAAAATGCAACTGGAAAACTATTTAGATTGGATGGTCAGAGAAGCCCTCTTGTAAGGATGTGACAATTCAAAGTTATACCAGGAAGAAGCCAGATTTAAGGAGCCATGGAGAAAACATTCCACAGACAGGGGAGACTAGCCCCAGAGCCGTAAGCAGGAAGGAGCTTGTCTAGTTCCCAGAGCAGAAAGAATGTCAGTGTGGTTTGGCCAGAGTATAGTCAGCGAGGAAGAAAGGAGTAGGAGATGATGCTACAGAGGTGGGCGGGTGGGAGCTAGAGAATACAGTCCATATAGAATCGGGGAAAGAGTCTGAATTCTATTTCAAGTGTGGCGAGATGCCTTTGTCAAGTCTTGCAAACTTAAGATCTCATTCATATTTTTAAATAATCACTCAGGCTGCTGTGTGGTTTGGAATCAGGGTATAAATTTGGAGGCTCTTGCATTACTGCAGACCAAAACAAAACAAACAAAAAGAGGGCAGCTTATATTAGGATGGTAGTGGTGGAGACAAAAAGTAGATGGAGTTGAAGATAAAATTAACAGGATGTGCTGATGGATCAACAATGTAGGTCACTGAGGTAAATATACTTATTAAAGGAACAAGATGTTCAGATTACATTGTACATTCCTAAAACAGGGCTTTAGGTTTATCTCTAATTTAAAGCACAAAGCAACTCAGAGAAGTCAAAAGTTCTAAAATGGACATAAAAAGAGATAAAACTACAAAAAAAAATTCCAATAAGTATGGAGGAAAGCTGAAAACATCAGAGCTGGTGGTCCTCTTCCCCCAGCAGAAGAGGAGACTGCGAGTCCTTAAGGAAAACCCTTCTTACTGCATAGTGCCTTACAACATGATGTGGAAAAAATAAGTGATATGGATTGATAGAGGAAGGGGACTGGGCCCCTGAACCTGGGGTAGTGGGTGACTCCTCAAAGTCTGTGTGTAGAATAAGAGGAACCCAGAAGTTCCCATGTGTCTTAGTGACGGGCGCAGAAGAACTAGAGGCTGTTGCATCACCAGAGACCCTGTGTCAGAGACAGCAGAGACCACAGAATATGAATATTACTCAATCCAATGCCCATACACCCCAAAGCCCAGAGAGGCTCAGTCCTACCTCGACAGAGCCTCACAAAAGAGACTAATAAGGACACAGAGAACGGTGACAAATCCATGTCACTGTTATCCACGTTATATAATCCCACCTCATATTCCGAGATGCCACCTCGAGGAGATGGAGGGAGAGGAAAGGAGCATCCAAAAAACCCGAGCATTTACCCCAAAGAGCATAAGTAACCCTAAGGTAACTAGGATACCATTAATTGGGAAGTTCCAGTTTTCTTCCTTTCTAGAAGAGTAAAGGCTTATGAAGAGAATTTGCTCAAATATAAGAAATAAAGAAGCTACAACCTGGATAGACATCTTCCCAAAGAAGACATCTTTCCAAAGAAGACATCCAGATGGCCAACAGATACATGAAAAGGTGCCCAACATCACTCATCATCAGGGACATGCAAACCAAAACCACCATGAGATATTACCTCATACCAGTCAGATGGCTCGTACCAGAAAGACAAGAAACAACAGGCATTGGTGAGGATGTGGAGAAATGGGAACCCTCGTTCACTGTTGGCAAGAATGCAAACTGGTGCAGCCACTGTGGAAAACAGTATGGAAGTTCCTCAAAAAATTAAAAATAGAATACCATACAATCCAGTAATTCCACTACTGGGTATTTACTCAATGAAAATGAAAACACTAACGCAAAAAGATATTGTCATCCCTATGTTTGCTGCAGCATAATTTACAATAGCCAAGATATGGAACCAACCCAAGTGTTCATTGATAGATGGATAAAGAAGATGTGCTACACACACACACACACACACACACACACACATATACACCATGGAATACTACTTAGCCATAAAAATGAATGAGATCTTGCCATTTGCAACAACATGGATGGAGCTAGAGGATATTAGGCTAAGTGAAACAAGTCAGACAGAGGAAGACAAATACCATATGATTTCACTTACATGAGGAAACTAACAAAACAAATGAACAAACAGATTCATTGATACACAGAACAAACTGGTTGTTCCCAGAGGGGAGGGAGGAAGGGAACAAACAAAGGGAACTGAGAGGTACAAACTTAGAACAAATAAGTCACCGAGATGAAAAGTACAGCATAGGAAATATAGTCAATAACATTGTAATAACGTGGTATGGTGACAGATGGTGACCACATATATCGTAGCGAGCACTGAGTAATCTATAGAATCGTTTGGTCAATATGTTGTACACCTGAAGTTAATATAATGCTGTATGTCAATTATACCTCAACAATAAAAAAATAAATAATAAAAATAAAAAGCTACGATTTTCTATGTTCATCTAATTTATAATTATTACATTTGTAACACTATCATGAATGTTGATCACAGTATTAATATGAAAATTAATTTGCAAAATTAAATTCAAACAAAAGTGTTAAACAAAACAAAGAGGAAACTATGATAAAGAATACAAGCCATGATGAGATTATAATGTTCTTTATGCACAAAATAGTTATATTAAGATTCATAACACATAGACTATAGGAAATGCAAAGAAAAGTAGATTAAAACATAATAATAGGAGACTCAATAACACAATATTAGCCCACGGAAAATCAACTTAGACAAAAAACAATTCAGAATGTTGCATTTCAATTACACAATTGATGAGCACGAACATGATGGATACGTAGAACTTGCTATCCTAATAAAAATAATTCACCTGCTTTACAAGAATTCATGGGGTGGTTATAAAATTCTTAACATAAATAAAACAAAAAGAAACTAGAAATAGCACCACACATATTATCTGACTATGATGTCTGGTGATATTAGACTATAAATAAAGAGGAAGAAGAGGAGAGAAGGACAAGGAGAGGAAGAAAGTCAATCTTATGAACATTAAGAAATTTACTTTTAATCAACACATCAAAGAGAAAATCAAAACTAAAATTTCAAAATATCTGCAAAATAATAATAAAATACATTATATATTTTAAAAATATGGGTCAGGCTAAATTCTTACAGCTAAATACAAAATCATAAACACATTACTAAATGAGAAAGAATAAAAATAAATTGAGCATTCAAATCAATATTTAGAGAAAAAACAACAAAATAAAATTAAGGAAGTGTAAAAAGGAAGAAAAAATATTATGCACTAGAAAAACAAAATTGGGGGTGCCTGGGTGGCTCAGTCAGTTAAGTGTCTGCCTTCAGCTCAGGTCATGATCCCAGGGTCCTGGGATCGAGGCCCAGGTCGGGCTTCTTGCTCACTGGAGAGTCTGCATCTCCCTCTCCCTCTACCTCTGCTCCTGTGTTCTCCCTCTCTCTCTCTCTCTCTCTCTCTCTCTCTCTCTGATTTGCTCACTCTGTCTCTCAAATAAACAAATAAAATCTTTTTTTAAAAATCTCTTAAAAAAAGAAAAGAAAAAGAAAATTAATTAATGATACCAGAATACCAAAATAAAATAAATAAGAGTATTAGTGACAAATAAACTCCAGAAGTGATTCTTTGCAATAATGAATGAAATAACAAACCATTAGCTGGCCCAACCTAGAAAAAAAAAAAGCTAACAAAATTACAAACAAGGAGAAACAGCCACAAATACAGAGGAATTTAAAGCAATCATAAGAGACAACTTAGATGAATATATTTTGATCCATGCTTTTTGGAGTTGGTCTAAAACACTTCTTATATATTGCATTTCTTTATGGTGTCCATATTATCAATATCAAAAAAAAAAATGTTACAGCAAAGCAAAAGAATTTTAACATCCTTCAATCAAGAAAACCCTCAAGATAGTTTATATAAAACTTCTGTGGATTTTTGGTCACTGCTGTTGTCAGTGACAATTTTTTTTTTTTTCTCAGCACTTCTCTCACTGACTGCACTGATTACTTCATGGTCATACAATCACCGGGCTACATTTCTTAGTGATTTTATCCTAAATATAGAATTCTCTAATAGGGGCCAAATCTTAGCATCAGCAGGAAATGATATGCTAAGTATATTCTCATGCCTCCAACCATCCCCAAAACTACCGGTCAAATAAATTCCACCAATTTAGCCTAATTAAAGCTAAAAAGTGTCGTGTGTGCTTTAAATGTCAGTCAATTTCGAGGTAATTATACCTGAAGGCAGGAATCCATCAGGGTCCCTTTTTTTAGAATTAAATTCAGATGGGAAGTGAAGGAGTCAGGGGATATTTGCAGATAATTAGTTCCATTCCTATCTTTCTTGGCTGTTTATTGACAGTAAAAGATGCATTTTTTGAAAGATACAGAAAGATGTTTTTGTGTTTCTCATCTCCATTCCATTTGCCAACTGGGTCAATTTCATCGTAAATTTTTAAGGAACTGAGATTTCAATCTGAAGAAACAAAACGCAACCTAAAATATAAGAATCAACCCTTACGTTTGTAGAATGCTTTATAGCTCTCATAATGCTTTCACAGACATCATCTCATTTCATTCTCATACTAGTTCCCGAGGTAACATTATCTTCATCACAGATAAAGAAATCGAAGGTTACAGATTGAACGGGATCAGAATATGCCACCCCAAAATATGTCACTCTGTCATAAGGACTATTTGGAGCTGAAGACAGTTAAGAAACAGCAGACCCAGGAGAAACTCTCTGCCCTCCCCCTTTCTTCCTAAAAGCAAAGCATAAATTTGCCTTTGTGAAGGTATCTTCCTTCCCTTCTCTCATACCAGGAAGAGAATGGCTCTTAATCACCAGAGATGGCTTTTATCACTGGAGATAGCACCCTTGAGTCTGTATAACAAATCTTACTCAAATAACCTTTATCTTCCATTAGTTTCCCCCATATATTTACCTTCCTATAATTTACTACCTCTAGAAGCTCAAATCCCTTCCCCTTTGTCTTATCACTTCTTCACAATTTATTGCCCTTTGTTTAATGGCATATAAGCCCTCAAACCTAACCACTTCTTTGAGTTTCCACTTCTTTTCTGTGAAGTCCCAAGAGAGTGCAGAATAAATCTTTTCTTCTATTAACCTGTCAGTTTAATTCACAAGCCCTAGTCACTAAACTTAACAGGATAGAGAAAATTTTTTTTCTTCCCCTGCAAGAACCAAAACACTTGCTATAAAACTGTACTTCAGCCAGAACTAAGCAAATGTACTGTATGCACAATTACTTTCTCCTCACATACCTATAGCAGACATCACTAATTCATCAAGGCGTTCTTTCTTGCTAAGGCCAGACATTCCCAGAATCCTTCTCAACACAGTTGCCATGAAACAACTTTGCTATACCTGTGCTACAACGTCCTAATAAGGTCCACAGTATATTGGTAGTTTTCTCCCTTTGCTTCAGGAGGAACCCTCCCTGACAACATAAAAGTATCTCTGAATCTCTTTCTTTGAGAATCTTTATTCATATCACTTTATTCTAAAGAATTTTCTGGAATTTTTTTAAATGCTTCCTAAAAATCTGGTGCTACCTTCTACAGTCTCTCACCTAGAATCTGTAATAAACCCTTTTTCACAGGACAGGCATGAGGCAAATTCCTGAGCTACTTCTCTTTGAAAAATCATCCTTTTTCTTGGCTGACCATTCTCAGTGTTAGCCAGAGTACATTCTCTTGATTTCTGGACAAAGCTACTGTGGTACAACAAAGACTCCTCATAGAATTCTCTCTTGAGGACCTATCAATTTGCACACATAATATACATGTTAAGGTATACCAGTTAACTAGTCTCAACATCTACCTCTTTGTTGTCACACCAATTTCCTCAGTACATAAAAATATAAGAACTGAGAAAAAAAAGTGAATCAGAGCTAGAAACTACTGAATAGCCTCTTACTATAAAAATTGTTTTACCTTTACATGCACTACATCAAAAGGTCAAATTAAGTTCATATAACCGTTCCAATCCTTTTTGATATGTTCAGATTACAGCTTTTATCCAATGAGTCCAAATAAAGTCAGCCATTCATATTGCTGAAGTTTCTTCAGCATCAAGATTACATGGGCTGAACACAAAATCTGAGAAAATGAGGCAGTTGATTATTATTTTTACTGACCAGCATCTTCCAGAGAGCACACATTGAGTTTGCTGCAAGTTCCAGAAAAGGCTTGTATTTTCAGTGTTATTGAAATAGAGGGGGGAAAGATGATATAGTAAAAGAGAGCAAATCACCACTTTTTCCTTCTCTTTAAAAGTATCTATCAAGGGGGCGCCTGGGTGGTTCAGTCAGTTAAGCCTCTGACTCTTGTTTTAGCTCAGGTCATGATCTCAGGCTCATGATTGCAGGGTTGTGAGATCACGAGCCTGCATCAGGCTCCACATGGGCTCAGTAGGGAGCCTGCTTCTCTCCTTCTCCCACTGCCCCTCCCCCCTCATGAACTCATGCGCGCACGCTCTCTCTCTCTCTCTCTCTCAAGTAAATAAATAAATAAATAAATAAATAAATCTTTTTTTTTTTTTTTTTTAAGTATCTATTTAGGGCTTCATTCACTTAGGACCCTATCTCTGATAATCAATGATACAAGCAAATTTGTGATGTTAATGGTTTATAATACCTCTTTGCCATGTAAAATACATGTATTTTAGGGGCACCTGGGTGGCTCAGTCAGTTAAGCGACTGACTCTTGATTTTTTTTTTTAAGATTTTATTTATTTATTTGACAGAGATAGAGACAGCCAGCGAGAGAGGGAACACAAGCAGGGGGAGTGGGAGAGGAAGAAGCAGGCTCATAGCGGAGGAGCCTGATGTGGGGCTCGATCCCATAACGCCGGGATCACGCCCTGAGCCGAAGGCAGACGCTTAACCGCTGTGCCACCCAGGTGCCCCTGACTCTTGATTTTGGCTCAGGTCATGATCCCCGGGTCTTGAAATCAAACCCATGTCGGGCTCAGGACTCAGCACTCAGCGCAGTATGCTGAAGATTCTCTCTCTCCCTCTCCTCTCTCTCTCTAAAATAAATAAACCTTTTTTAAAATAAAAAATAAAATACATGTATCTTAATAAGTCTTCAGCCAAAGAAGCAAGTTTTTCAAACACTAAAGAAAAAATATAATATTGCATAACAGTTTCAGCACCCCTAAAATCTTGCCCTATGTGTGGGTCTATCTGTTCTAAAATTAGAGCCTTGCTAGAAGCTAAAATGTGGAGCAATAATCAAATTCATGAATGATACTTCTGTTTAGCTTTCTATTATGAAGGATAATAGAGTCAAAAACAAAGACAAAAATAAGCAGTTATAATAGGACTGCAAGTCCACCCATCTCTTCAATTTTCTAAAACAATGAGATTTTTATTTCATCTGTGATCACCAAGGGAAACTGGATATCCAGACTTGAAAGTAGAAACACCAAAAATAGATCTGATAAAATTAGTCTTACTTCACCTTAGTTTGGGTCAATCCTGTGATGCTAGAGGGGGAAAAAAAAAAAAGACTAAATAAAATAAAAATGTTTAAACAGATTCTTCTTTTCACAAGCATTTAATCATTTAACATATATAAATCATTGAAAAAGAGTCATGGTTTAGCTTGGAATGTGTTTGTCACCTGACATCATAGGATTTCTAAAACATTCTATAGGACAACTAACTGTCCCCAAAAGGTGGTTGAATATTCAGAAGTGCTCAGGAGTTTGATTTTAATTTCAGGATTTTTTTTTTTTTTTGTCATAGACTAGTACAAAAAGAAAAAACACTAAGTAAATGAAAGCAGTCAATCCGTGTAGATGCTTAAAAATTTTAGGTACAACGGAAGAGTACACTAGAATTCAAAGAAACCCTATCTTGACCTTCATCTCTATAGATTATTAGTTTCCTTTTTTAAAAACTGGGTTGCTTCTGATAGGGGAATTGACCCTGAATTGCAAGCCTCACATACTTAAGCTTCCTTGTCTTCTTAACCTAAGGGTTAACTTAAATTTAACCCTAACTCTACTATAAATTGCTTAATGGAGGCACAATAAATGTTGGTTATTTGTGTTAATGATGTAGATGATCACAATATTCTAGACCAGGGTTCAAAGAACTATGGCCCCAAATCCAGCCCACTGCCTGCTTTGTGGAAGGAAGGAAGGAAGGAAGGAAGGAAGGAAGGAAGGAAGGAAAGAGAAGGAAGAAAAGGAAGGAAGAAAAAGGAAGGAAGGAAGGAAGGAAGGAAGGAAGGAAGGAAGGAAGGAAGGAAGGAAGGAAAAGGAAGGAAGGAAGGAAGGAAGGAAGGAAGGAAGGAAGGAAGGGAGGAAGGAAGGAAGGAAGGAAAAGGAAGGAAGGAAGGAAGGAAGGAAGGAAGGAAGGAAGGAAGAAAAGGAAGGAAGGAAGGAAGGAAGGAAAAGGAAGGAAGGAAGGAAGGAAGGAAGGAAGGAAGGAAGGAAGGAAGAAAGGGAAGGAAGAAAAAGGAAGGAAGGAAGGAAGAAAAGGAAGGAAGAGAAAGGAAGGAAGGAAGGAAGAAAGAAAGAGAAAAAGAAAGAAAAGGAACGAAGAAAAGGAAGGAAGGAAGGAAGGAAGGAAGGAAGAAAGGAAGAAAGAAAGAAAGAAAGAAAGAAAGAAAGAAAGAAAGAAAGAAAGAAAAGGAAAGAAAAGAAAAGAAAATTATTGGAACTCAGAACACCCCTCCATTCCATATTGTTTATGGCTGCTTCCATGCTACAAGAGCAGACTTGAATAGTTGGGACAGAAATCCAAGGCGCACAAGACATAGCATATTTGTCCTCTGGTTATTTGTAGAAAAAGTTCAACAACTCTTGATCTAAAATCCCTTAGGACACATTATATAGGTGGTCATTGTCACAAACAGTTTTCACATATAAGATGTCACAACATAAAAATGTTCTTCAGAATGTGGTGTTTTCTTGTAAATCCGTAAGTCTCCGCTTCATCCTTCCCCTTGTGTCTGAGGCCCTGATGATCTCTTTCTTATCTGACTCCTCTCGGTATCTGTGATTATTCACAAAAGAACAGGGACCTACGCCACCAGTAACCACAATTTAATGAATACTCAGGGAAAGACAATGGTAAAAAGATCCAAATAATGCATTAGAAGTAAACGTTGGGGACCACAATTAAGCTTTTATTCTCATTTTAGATGAGGTATTTGACATAGCCTGTTAAGCAACCTTCTGTGACATTCCTACAGGCCGTTACTTTAAAAACTGAACTAATAAAATAAAAGAAGAAATATGATATACGGTACAGCCTATGATCAGAAAACTTGCAACTCTGCCTTAACTAACATGTCTCAGCCAAGTGAATGATAGTGGAACTAGAATAACACAACACAGCCAAAAATGGATTGCTTAGAATTTCACAGTCAAATGCCAGACCAAGTAAAGGATAACGTGCACTGTGTCACAAGAAATCTTATCCCTAATGCATAGCAATTTTCCACATGATATTCTGGAGTTGGAAAAAAACAACCCAGAATATTGATTTTATGGGGTTAATAAATAGGTTTTCTTCTTTCCTCTGCAGTTGTTGCTCTGACATATAATGAGAATGATGGAAATTATCTTTCTTCCCTCAGAAAAGTTGGGGACTATCAGAATTCTGAATCACAAGTCTTCATTCAACCTTCTGAACTTACCAGATGAAACTGAGACCCAAACCACACAACAAGAGGCTAGAGACAGAAACTAAAATTCAGATCTTCTTGACTCTAGTCAAAAATGTTTTTGGCTACATCACCATGGGTGAATTTATCCTCACCTCTTGGGTAGGTCAATAGGTAAGTTCCTTGGTGAAAAAACTGGAAGAGGAAGTTTTGTTACATATTTTTCCTTTGTGGTGATGTTTAAGTTAAATTCTGGGCCCCCAAGCAAAACTTTGAGAAAAGGTCCCATCACTCTTGATTAAGTGCAGAAGAACTGAAGAGTAAACAGCTGTGCAATGAAAAGTCTTTCCCCGCCCCCACGCTCCCCCTTACACGGACGACCTCACTAAGACGCAGGCGCGGCTCCGGTGCTAGTTCGGACCATCTGCCTTTGGAAAAACTTGTAGTTCCCGCTTTGGTTACTGCCACTGCCCCTCCTGTTCCCTAGAGTGCGCAGTAAAGACTAGATGCCTTCTGTATAATGACTGTGGTCAGCTATAAATATAAGGAAAATGAACACGCACCATCTTGCTGTCAAGCTAATTTTAGCTTAGCAGTTTCATTTTAAGGATGCCCAACCTAGACTGGGCACATCACAGTTCAGTCTAAGAAGTTTTAAAAATGGAAATTACAAAACCACAGCGCAGAACCCAAATTGTTCAGATGGTAGTAACTGTGACTGAGATGCTCGGGGTGATGTTGCCAAGAGGAGGCCTTTCAATGCACAGTGGCGAGCTCTTAAACCACACGGATAAATAGATTCGGTCATCGCTGTGAGGTGAACAATAGACCCTATGTTGTGGCTTTGGCTTTGTTGTAATGAATGTAAATAGTTTCCCACCATTCAGCTGTGGACAATGCTCTATGTGTTACAGAACACATGCTGTGGGCAGGTGTGAAAACAGGTTTCTTACCAACTTTTAGGCACCGTCTTCTCCATATTTTACCCTCGCTTTCAGCGGCAGCAGTGTCTTTGACTACTGTTTTCAATCCACAGAACAGCTACAGAATATGTCTGAAGATTCCAGCCTGTTATTTTTCTTCAAATCTGGGTTTCAATCTTGGTTAATGTTTGCCCAGAAATATGTAATTGCGGACTTCCTCCTCATAAACTCTTCCAGAGTGTAGGCTGCCAGGCTCGCAGACTATTATTATCTCTTTGCCTTGGGGCTAACATAGGGTGTGCCCTGCGAGTCACAGGACAGATAACCTGCTCTCTGCCAGGAAGCCTGTATGCTTAGCAGCTGCAGCGAAGAAAAAACACAGCTTGCATGTTTCCAATAATGTTTTTCTTCGCCTTTAATTAAAATTAAAATTAAACAAATTTTCGCTGGGTCTTTATTAAAAATTCACACCCTTCTTTCAGATAACGCCTCACTTGCTCTGCTTCCATTAGTCACTGTGCTTTGGATGTGCCTACTCCCTCTCCCTCACCCAAGTCACCTTACTGAGGAACTTTTCTTGGTCCATCAAATGTCACTTCTTCTGTGAGGCCCTCCCTGCTTACACCCTCCTCCCCCACCCCCCAACAGAAGCACACACCCAGACACCCAATTAGAGTTTATTGAAGACTTCTGGATGCTACTCTCACACTTTGTTACATTTCTATTACAAAATATCACGGTCTAGCTTCTCTTTTACTTAACCATGTCCCTTCGGTATCCTTCTTCCGCCAGACTGCTCCTCTTACTGGTTTCCGGATTCTGTTACCTCAGTCCTAGGATGAACTTAGTTTTTTAAAATTTTTGTATTAAGGTATACTCTACATATGTAATCTTCTCCCTTTTTAGTTCCATGAGTTTTAACAAATGCATAGGCATGTAACCACCATCACCATCAAAGTATGTAGCAGCCTCATTGCCCCAAATACTCCCCCACTCCCCACGTAGTCAGCCCGACCCTTCACCCCCAGCCCCTGGAAACCACGGTTTTCTGTTCCTGTAAATAGGTTTTGCAGGTCATATAAATGAAATCACAGAGTTTGTAGCCTTTCAAGTATGGCTTATTTCGCTTAGCATAATACATTTAAGTTACCATGTTATTACTGTGGCCGTTCGTTCCTGCCACATTGCTCAGGAATACGGCATTTACGAATACACCAGTTTGTTTACCCATCTGCCAGCTGAGGGACATTGGGTTGCTTCTAGCTTGGGGCAATTGTGAATGAAGTGGCTATAAACTTCCCATTCGGGTTTCTGTGTGAACACAAGTTTTTGTTTCATTCAGATAAATAACTAGAACTAGAACTAGATAAATAACTAGCTGAGTCATACATTAGGTGTCTGTGTAACTTTATAAAAAAACTGCTCGATTGTTTGCCAAAGTGGCCATTTCACGTCACATTCTCACAGCCATCTATGAATTCCAGTTTCTCCACATCCTCACCAACACTTGCTATTGTCCATTTCTCTTTATTTTAGCCATCCTAATAAGTATGTAGTGGCATCTCACTGTGCTTTAATTTGCATTTCCCTAGAGACTACTAATGTGGAACATCTTTTAATGTGTTTCTTTGCCATCTGTACATCTTTGGTGAAAGGTCTATTCAAACATTTTATTCATTTCTCAAGGGTTGTTTGTTTTCTTCTTATGGAGTTTTGAAAATTCTTTTTACAGTCTTGATATGAGTCTTTCTTTTATCAAATATGCGATTGCAAATAGTTTCCCCTAGTCTGTTTAATAGATATTCTTAATATTGATTGAATTGAAAAATTCAATGAATTGAAATCTCAAATATAAATCAGTTCTTTCAAAAAGAACTTATGAAATTTGAATCTACAAATGATGTGGCTAATATATATCTTTACCTCTTCAGATGAGTCAATGAGATGCTTAAAATAACATAATGAAGAAGTTGGTAGTGGTAAATCTAAATTTCTACTTGGAAACTATTTAAGTGCAGCACACAGGGAGGTCCCCCAAATCACTTACCAAAAAAAACACTTAAATACTATTTTCTTTGAAAGAAAAGCCATAATAGGAAACATATATTACATGCATTTTTGTTAAGCAATCAGATATCAGTCTTTCAAATAATTTTTATCATAGATATCAATAATTATTACAATAGTTACGTTTCTCTACCAAAACAAGTCTGGTGGGTAAACCACTCAGTCCTGAAAACCTGCTCTTTACTCACACTGAAATCCGTCTGTTAAAGAGCATATTAAAGGATTATGCAGTCAACTTTTTGTGTGTGGACATGTATAGGAGATACTTTACCGTGAGGGCTGTGAACCTGACGTTCCTAAGAGGATCTTCAGTTCTGTAATGAAGTGTTCCATTGTTAATCCCTACTTGAAGGGAATTGTTTTACAGGAAGGGGAGGAATTTTATTAGGGTTGCTACAAATGAGGTATTCTTACACGGAGTGAACGCCTACTGGATCAAAAGATCCACATATGCCATCAACTGCTGCGTTTTTCAGGCGTATTTATTCTCAACCAATTAATAAGCATGCACTGTTTGTAGACATTGCGGACATCACAGAAGAACTACCAGAGATGGGAATGGAATTCCTTCTAGTTAAGGAGATCAGAAAATATCACAAACTATCAGCAACAACAGCATCGATTATTAGGTAAAGACCAAAGACAGGACAAGGCGAGTAGGATGGTGAAAGGAAAGGAAGCTAGCAATAAAGATTCATTTCTACCTTACAGACCATTTATTTCTCTATTAACTATTGAAAAGTGCCACCAAATTGTACTCTAGTTACACAGTTCTTTGGCACAATGAGGTTCAGTTCTCATGATATGAAGTCAACTTCTTAATACTATGTTTTCGCAACTCATTCTGGCTGTAAGTCATGCAGAGATTCAGAAGAGGGATAAAACCAAAGACTAGAGGAGTCAGAGAAAATTTCACAGATGAAGTGGAACATCCACTGAATCTTGAACCATGGATAGATTTTGCTTAACAGAAAAGACAGAAGAACAGTGTGAAGGAACCAAAAGAACCGAAAGGGCAGTTGTAGAATTTGTCATTCTTTGGTCTCCAGCATCTGATGCCCCTGCCCATCAGAGAGGCCTAAAGCGCCAGGTGTTTGCTCCTCAAGCTTCCCTCATGAGCACGGAGTATAGGCTCTGCCATTTGGAATCACCTGTTGCAGTCTTGGAATGGCCATCTGGCGCTGTGTTGGGGAGAAGCGGGGACCGTACGGCATGTATGGGGACTGTGGGTAGTTGAATCCAGGTCCCAGAAGCAGCCAAAGCAGAAGCTCAAGTCTCAGGATCCATGTGGGGGGGGGGGCAGTCATGTGGTTAGCAATGCAGAAGTGTCATCACTGGCTCTGTTACACAGTGGTACTTGGGGCACTGTTCCTGGGTACATGACCCCAGAGCCCAGAATCTTTCTGGAAATTCTAGGAGCTACCCAGCATCTTTTTAATAAGTTCCTTTTATGCTTACATCAGCGACTATCACTTGCTGAGTAGTAATGGGCATTATATTGTAAGAACCTCTTTATCAATCCTCGTGTCCATATATAAAGCATCGGTTAGTATTCTATCCTCATTTTTTTTCAGCAGGTAGCATAGAGCAGGAGTCAAGGACACGGCTCTGGGGTCTGATGGCCCTGGGCTCAAACTGCAACTCCATGTGAAAGCAAACCTATGGGGAAATCTGGGGCCCTCAGCAATCTGTATGACCATACCATACACTTTCATACTTTTCTTGATATTTCCAATAAATAGGTGCCTGTTGAATATGTATCTAAGGGTTCAAGATCTTTCCTATTCATAAGTGTCTTTAGAACCAATATACTTTTCTGCCTGTGAGTTATAGAACTATAAGATAATAAAGAACAAACTCAGAGACCTCTGGTATAACCCACACTTCTACACTCATTAAGACATGGCCCAGGTTTAGCACCCGTTAGCACATTGCATTTCTTCTTATGGTATTTAACTTCTTGTCTGCTACTTAACTTTTCACCAGTTGCGTCACAAATAAACCTGTCTCCTGGAGGACAAAGACCGTCTGTATCTTTGTATCCTACAATATCCCCAACACAGAGCTGGGCATGTAGAAGTTACACAATACATATTTCTTGAATGAAATAAAGCCTGTGGAAGTATCTCAGTCACCGTGGAATAAACTGAGTTGCATTCACATGCTGAAAAAAGTATTTATTCTTACACTCGTGCCACTTAAGACACCTTTCTTAGCCTAAATACGTAGCAATAGGGAACTCATTTTCCATGCATTGTGGTAGCCACATATGGGATGTTTTGCAGCCATGCATAATTGCTCTTTTAAAGACAAGGTAGCCATTTAGAAAGTGGTAATGATACATTAAATTTAAAAAGCAATGTAACAGTATGTGTATTTATAGATGAGCAATGCTAGAGAACACAGTGATGAAAGCTTAAGGTAAAGTGACGTGATGGCATCTTTTTCATTATCGAGATTTTCTTTTTAGGTCTGAAAAACATGGCAATACCTTAAAAATAAGGACTTTGTGTATATTTCCTTTAGTTCTACAACAACAGTTGGTCCAATAAATACAAATAAAGAGGAACATGCATATCTGAGGGATCTTTCGGGAAGACACAGGAGTGTAGAGTGCCGCAGATACTGTTTGTGCCCTAGCCATCTCCTGGGGCTGTAATCCATGCCACACTTCCAACTGCCAGCACCTGCCTTTCTTTGCCTAACAGCTTTCCATCACCACATGAGCCCACTTTGTTCACGTTTGGCTTCCCAGAAATACCAGGGAATTAACATCCCCCGAAGCAGCCCTTTGCCCATGACTGTATAGATATCACAGCTCCCTCATCACTCAAGTGGAATAACCCGGAGATATATATGTTCCAAGTCATTTTCCAGAAAGTTCCAATTGTCCCAAATGGTAACTTGCTCAATAAGGCGCCCCCTAGTCTCCTTCCTTCCACTTCATTTCCCTACTCCCCTACAGGAGTGGCCTGGAATCACCTTCCAAATAAACTATACTTGAATCCTGGTGGGTGGGAGGTTGTGTGCAGGCTTTGCAAACGGGCCTGGAGTATCAAACTCCTGTCACTGGTGCTCACTCGCTGTGGGGCTTTGGGCAAATTGCCTGCAAATTGTCTCTAAGCCTCAGTTTCTTCATGTATATGTAAGAATGAGAATATCTATGCTCCAATGTTATTCTAGGAATGAAATTACATGCAACAATGCGTATATATCACTAGCACATGGTTCAAAAAGTGATGCCCTCCTTTGTGTTTTAGTGGTAGTGACAGAAGCAGTGGCAATAATAATGTGCAGTAAGGTCTAAACCAGTGTTCCTTCAACTTTAATGTGCATTAAAATCTCCTGAGATCTTGTTAAAAACAGGTTCTGACTCAGAATCTGGGGTAAAGACAGATTTTGCTTTTATAACAAACTCCCAACTAAAACCAATGCTGCTAGTTCTCAGACCACACTATGAATAGCAAGAATTTAGGATATCATCTTCTAGGGGGCAGAGAACGAGGAAGAGAAATCAGCTGTATAATGATTCACTCTAGCACTGGTCTTTACTATTTAACCACACACACACACACACACACACACACACACTTTCAGATATTTTCAGAACAGCAGAAAAATTTCCCTTTGCACCTGATATCATACATACAACCATGAAACCACTTAATTCTCAAAGACTTCTTTGCACAAGTAGGCATTATCTCAGTTCTTTTTACTTTTGACACCAAATTCTGTCTCACTTATCCATTTCTGTATAACAAACTGCCTCAAAACTTACTGACTAGCAACAACCACTGTCACGGTTGGATGTGTCTGTAACCTGGGCAGGGCTCAGCTAGGTGATTCTTCTCTTTCACAAGGTATCAACATTGGTAATTTGTTGGTATTCAACTAGGGCTGGGCTTTTCTGAAGCTTCGCTTCCCTGTCTAGCTCCTGGGCAGGGATGGCTGAAAGGCTGACCTCCATAAAACTGTCAATGAGAACACCGATGAAAGACCTCTCCAGGACGATGGCCCTAGGACGATGGCCCTAGGACGATGGCCCCAGGGTGGTCACCTCTTGCTTGGCAGTTCAGAGTTCCAGAGCACATGAGGCAGTAAACATGGCAGACCATTCGATCTTAAATCAGCTAGCCTGGGAAGTCACACAGCATCATTTCTGACATAGTCTATTTTTCAAAGTAGTTGTTAGTACATCCAGATTCAAAAGGATGGTACGGGGGCGCCTGGGTGGCTCAGTCATTAAGCGTCTGCCTTTGGCTCAGGGCGTGATCCCCGTGTTCTGGGATCGAGCCCCACATCAGGCTCCTCCGCTATGAGCCTGCTTCTTCCTCTCCCACTCCCCCTGCTTGTGTTCCCTCTCTCGCTGGCTGTCTCTATCTCTGTCAAATAAATAAATAAAATCTCAAAAAAAAAAAAAAAAAAGGATGGTACAAACCTCCCACCTCTTGATGAATTTGAAGCTGTGTTTTTAAATTGTCACAGTTCTCCCTCTGGCCACATATGGTAGGTAACATGCCTTCTGTATGAAAAATATACTCCCTCCCTCCCAAGTCCCTCTGTGATGGCATCAGGCTCTGGCTTAGTCTAGGCTAGAAGTGCAGGATCTCATCATCGAAATCTGGTCCTTATCAAGTGCTTCCCATAAGCAATTCATTGATAAACCTTAAATCTTGTTTCTGGAATTAATCTGTAAATTAAACTGAGAGTGATATTTTGAAAGACAGGAATTAATCTTTAAATTCAACTGAGAGTGATATTTTGAGTACAAAGATGGGAGAGACTAGAAAGAAGCATTTCAAGGAATGCTTTCAATTTACTTCAAATAACATATCAAATATTGCAAACAATAAAACTCAAGGAGCTAAGGTCTCCCCAGGCCTGGCCATAAATGAGGCACTTAGAAAAGCACCGACCATCTCAAGCCACCAGGGGATCATTTAATGTTCCATTTAAGGCACATTCCTAAGCATCCTTCGTAGTCCCAGGAACGCACTCATCAGCTAACATTTATTCAGCACTTAAAGATTCTGACCTGCTTTTGGAAGTGTTATAGGGGTACGTTAAAATATGTATAATCCAAACATGCCTCCATTCTCTCGGTGCCAACATCAACCAGCAATGATTCAGGAGGCAATTCTCATACTGCCCTTAGAAGCGTAAATAGAAAACATGGATGGAGGTGGGGGGGAGGGGTTAACATTCCCTTGATGAAAATGATGAAAAGGCCACATTAGCAAACAAATTCATTACATTGCAAATTAATGGGTCACTGAGTACAGCTGAGGCAAGAGAAAAACGGCAGGAAATGGACAGGCCCTGGAACCATGGTTTCGGGGTCTGCTTTCTGCCACATTTACACTCTGAGCAAGGTACTTACCCTCTTGATTGCTCAGTTTCTGCAAAATGAGGACAGTAGGGGGGACCTTTCAGAACTGTTGTAAAAATGAAATGAGGCTTAAAAACAGGGATTATATGTTAAAAACTCCGAATTGCTGAATAAGGTGTCATTAGGTTTTGATGGTCTCCAATGAGTATTGGTTGAGCAAATACTATTCCCTATTTAACCTTGGACTCACTGTCAGGCCTCTGTTATTTCTATTAATAGGTTTACAATATGCTCCATTAGTGACGTATGTCACATTGTCGTACAAGTGCATTAAGTGTAATATGGCAGAATTACAGCAATCTGTCTCCATATGCTTCCTGTCATCACCTCCACCCAATTCCAACCCCATCACCTCTCCTCCAGATCACTGGCCTCCTGAGGAGTTTTTCCAACATGTGTTTCATCGGATGAAAATCGATGCACATTGCCAAAAAATTAATGAAATTAAGTACCAGTTCCTTATTCTGGCACTCCAAGCCTTCCAAACATGTCCCTGAATTACCTTTCCAGCGTTATTTCTCAGAAAAGCCCCAGATACGACCTCTACCCTAATGAAACTCATCATCTTGCTGTTCCTAAGACGTGCACTGCATCATTCTCTCCTTGCCTGAGCTGTCTGCTCCCCTCGAAAGCTCTGCACCAAGCCAATCATTCTGTAAGGCAACTTTCAGACTTGCAAAAAATACAACAAAGCCACGTCCACAACGAGAGTACACTGCACAGAAAGTCACGGGACCTCACGCGGCCTCCCAGGCAAGACCAGAGCTTACAGACATCTATGGAGCTGGAAAGATAATGTCAGCCTCTGTTATAGCAGAAGTTTGCATCGTTCCTGGCATACGAATTTTGGAAAAGTTCCTCACCCCTGGAACTTTACTATACTGAACAAGTAGACGGTACCCAAAAATCTGTCAACTATGACAATAGCTGGCTGTCTTTTATGTACAGTTCTCATCACATAGGCTCAACCTAAATGGTGCCAAAACAATCCATCATTTTGTTTTATTTGGTATTTTAATGCAAAACAGGTCTCCCAAAAATCTATCCAAAAGTTGCATTTTCCAGACCTTTAACAAAGAAACTTCTTCGCTGTGTTGTTTTGTTTTTATTTCTCCTGCAACCTTGGTAAAGCAATTGCAAGCACATATTATCTTGTACTTTTTTATCTTCACAGGGGTTTTTAAAAAAAATTTAAAACCTTTTAGCTTTATAAAGTTTGGGCAAAGAACCCATAGGCAAGAAAAAGGAAAGTTAAATCAGATTTTAAACCATCTGTTACTCACAAAGAAATTGCCATATACTGCCCAAGACAGATTTATTTCAGAAAGCTTTCATTGGCTCCAACCATTTAAAAGCATGCAAGCACTGAGTGGTGAAGTCAATGCGTAAAGTACTACAAGGCCATAAAAGTAACCCTCAAACGGAGGCTACATGAGGAAGGGCCATCCTCTGAGGTTAACTAACCCAAATCCATACAAGATGGTTGGAATTAGTGATCCAAGGCCGAGCCACTCAACTGCTGAGGAGGCAAAGGGAGTCCCAGCAAAGACTACTACAATTTTTATATCCATAAAACCTGCCAACAATGACAATATAACCACCACAGCCTTTCTCAGAAAAGTAAATAACCTTTTTTTTCCTCTCAGGGTAGCTATTACATACAAAATATTGACAGGCGCTGCTTAGTAAGATGATTTTCCAAAAGCGAGCCATCCTACGATGTGATATGCAGATAATTTGCCACCAACATTAAGGGGTCTCACTCTGCATCATCAGGGAAGATTGACCAACGTGTACTGAGTACATATTAGGTACCGTGCCTTTCAGAGATGAAGGCAAGACAGGGCAAGGAAGTTAAGCCTTACTCAGCACCTGGTACTAAATACTCAGCCTGAGTACTTTTAATCAACCTCACTCAGTGGCTGTGAACCCTTCAGTTAGGTATTATTGTTCATATTTCTACAGATTAAGAAACAGAGGTCGGAGCAATTAAGCAATTCTCGCAGGTCACCAAATTGTGGTCAAAAGTGTCACTGTTTGTTTGAACCCGGGCTTCTCTGCCTCAAAGTGCGTGCCTCCTTCAGTGTATCCTGCTTCCTAAAAGCCCAACTCATTCCCTCAAGGAATGTGCCATCTGGTAAATCTGGAAGCTTTGAGAATCATAACATGTAAGGTGTATTGGAATGAAATAGTTTGGTGTTGAAATGAGATAAGCAGAGGAACTGTATCTTAAGTATAAAGGAGGGAGAGAAAGAGAAAAGAAGGAAATGTAGTGTTTCGCTGACACTGTCCATCAAAGAGAGTGGCCCTCTCAAATGTCGCTTGGGGCTAATTAAAATAGATTGCCTACTTGGCAAGTATTTCTTTCTCGTGGAGAAAAATGATTCCAGATAGTAGCATAGCTGGAAGAAAAGAGACTTTTAAAACAATCCATTGAAACTTACTCAAAACATATTTACTGCGTTTCTAAGTCTCATCCTCAAACGGGAACGTACCGGCCAGCTAACCCAAATACCCAACTCATCAAAAACTTAGATTTTGCATTGTAAATTCATAAATTGGCCTGTTAAAAAGTAATGCCTCGTCCCTTAAAAATGATAAAGTAAGACCCATATGCTCCTGCCCCTTCATCTCTGAATGGAATAATAAAATCAATTATCCAAATCTGTCCAATGGTGACCCCCACCAATGGCTCAGGACTGTAGATGCCTCCACCAGACAAAGGGCCAGCCTTGACCTTATTACTTCCCTCAGCATTTCAAAGTACTCCGTGGAATCTAATTCTCCTCCTGGGTATAGGAACACACATTTATGCACGAAAGGACAAAATCGCCTTCCAACTAATATCCTAAGAAACTTATGAAAGGTATGCTTTGCAACACTCTCAGCGAGGGAATTAGTTCTAGGAGATCTTAGGGTTGTGATTTACTTTTTTTAAGTTTATTTATTTTTTTTTTAGTAATCTCT
The DNA here is from genome assembly GCF_023065955.2 of Ursus arctos. Taxonomy (NCBI): domain Eukaryota; kingdom Metazoa; phylum Chordata; class Mammalia; order Carnivora; family Ursidae; genus Ursus; species Ursus arctos. The sequence goes on along the minus strand of NW_026622775.1, from coordinate 16,888,102 downwards.
ACACCCAACATGGGGCTTGAACTCACAACCCTGAGAGCAAGAGCCCCGTGCTCCTCTGACCAAGACAGCCAGGTGCCGAGGTTGTCATTTAAATCAGTATGTTCTAATTTTCTTTTCCAGTAGAGTACATTTCCTCATCTGCCTGTAACAATTTTATGTAACTGAATTCCTTCTTAGTTTCACCCTCGTAAGACCTTGGATCCATTAATGCTAAGGATGGCTGCCCAATATATCTTTAAATTACAGAGGTTGAACCATATGACGTAACCATTTTTACATATAAAAAGAACAATGTCATAGGTACAAACTAATGCAATGAAAAGTCCCAAGAGTTTCTGGGGTGCTAAGACTAAAGACTAAAGACTAAAGAGTTTCTGGGGTGCTAAGACTAAAGGTTCTAAGCAGAACCTTTCCTTCCTCTGGGGGCTTTCACTCTTCACCTACAAGATGCCTCTAGGTTCCTTTCAAGCCCATCGACGTCACGTGTCAATCCCCTAACTGCCTTGAGAAGTTTTGTTTTGGAGAAACCATAAAGCAGAAAGATCCAGGCTTCTTTCAGGGGATAATGCCAAAACCAAAGGAAATAATGAGAAAAAAAAAATAGGACCTTTTAACTTGTGAAGGTAATAAAAACGCGTTCCAAAGTGTAAACAGTTTAAGACACTATAATACTTGCTCCCTGCCTCAGCAAAGGAGTTTGCTGCTTCTCCGCCGAAGAAAATCTCTGTGAAGACATTACAGGTGATTTAGCTTCCAAACTAGTTGGGTCCTGTATGATCTGCACCAAATTGTATTTATGGACTTCCATAAAGTGAAAGCTTCAAAGACGCTTCACCTAGGTCCCCAGGCTGGGCTGGCACTGGGGCCAATGAAAGCGATGCCTGATCCCTTAATTCACAGGGCTGTGGCGGCTCCCCAGTCTCCCCTTTCTGCTGCCCCTCCCCGCCTCGCTGGGAAGTGTAAATGGAAGGATTTGGTTTTATCTCCCAGGAGGCAGAGTACAAAAACACCGTATGAAAATAAAGTATACGGGATGATATGCTTACTCTCTGGGGGTGTAAATGTTTACAATACACGACTGCTGCCGATCCTGTCCTTCCTCTTCGGGCTAGCGTCCAACGGTGCTGATTAAGGTCACCTAGGCCTTCTTCCTCGATAGCACAGAAATAACTCATCCTGACAGGGGTATGTATGTGGGGATGCATGTTGACATAGACAGACATGCTCATAAGAACGTGTGCACATAATCCTTTGTCTCTAGGCCACACCCATTCTGGCCAGCGTCATGAAGGCTTAGTTCCCGTCCGTAGAAAAGACAACAGCAAAGAAGGTAAGAGGTCTGGCTTCCTCCAAGTGAAGGAATGACCATCAGCGGCCACTGACGTCACAAAAGAGATACAATAGTTACTAGTCTGGTCTTTGGAATTATTCTTGCTAAAAAAGAAATAATTATCATCTAGACTGAATGAGATCAATCTCTGAATCTAACCACCAGTTCACAAAAAATGGAAAGGGACAAAGGAACAAAACGTAGGGTGCACAGGTCCAGATGTAGGTAAGTGAGTAGGTATGATGGTGGCAGCATGTGGACGTTCTTTTTAGCCTCTGGACAAACGAAATGCCCAGCGCTTGGGTCCATCTACAATATCCCTGCCATGTGGGCATTCCCTCATGATCTCCAGAGGTATCTCACGCTTTGGCAGACTTAAAATCACCCCTGTATTTCTTCCTTTTATTGAGCAAAGCCTGCCTCTTTTTGTGCTGGGCATGTCACAGTGAACATGGTTAGTCTGGTCAATGCATGTCCCAGAATTCCCTTCCCCCTAGGATTCTGGATTAGAGTTTCCAGAAGAGGACCTTGGGCAAGATTTTGAGAGGCAGAGTGAAGTCTTCAGTCAGATATGGTGGCAGAGAGACACAGAGGAGCCTGGTTGAACTCACTCTTCTCTACTCTGCATTTAGTTTTTCTTCCCAGTTGTGAGCCCCACTGACGCACAGTGTCCCACTACCAGGTACTCAGTCACGGACCCTCTGTAACTCCCCAGAGGCAAGAGCTTCCCAGAGACAGTCCACCAGCTCCCCCTTTCCCGTCCTGCTTCGGCAGTTCCATGGGCTGGTCTTCTCAGATCTCCCTGCAAGCTCCGACTTGCCCACCTAGGTCAGTGCTTCACTCATTTCTTAAAGGAATGACTCTTTCTCTGACCCTCCAACTCCCCTTTCTGGACCTTTCTTTTCCCTGATCCTCCCACAATTGTGTAAAGTTTAATTTCTATAATAAATACCTCAGCCCACACTCAAACTGGCACTGCTTCTCTGTGGAACCCCGTATGATACACCTTTATCATCTACTGGACCTGGTTCTGCTTCCCAGAGCTGTTCACCATTGTCAGTTCTGATCCTACTACAGGAGAGCCCGCCAAGGACTGGAGGGTTGCCACGGTTTTTCACTGTCGACCTCATCATTCCTTCTGGCTATCACACCTAGCACTTTAGGGTTTCTGCTGGGATACGGTTTCAACCCCTCTCACATCGGGTCACTCTCTCCTAATAAGACTGCATGGGGCATGTGATCAGTGTCTTTTGTTTAATTAGAGCTCATTTATTCCAGCTTCTTGAATCATTATTCCTAGTACTTTATTCTACACATTCAGTGTTTCTTCCAAATAGCCACATTTGACCAGTATGCTTTCATATCTTTATCTAACCCACTGATCCACAGGAAGGGGCCAAGGACAAACTGTTGCTGATATAGACTTCTCTTAAGGAGTCTTTTTTGGATATGCCGGTCATGTCCAAGTTTTCATATGACCTCAGGTAAATCAATACCTAATCTAGGAGACTTGGTCAAATTAGATAGTACAAAGGTTAAATAAATAGAGATATGCCACCAGTGGCTTTAAATCTAGGAGAATAGTGCATCATTGAAAATAGGGACAGACAGGGGCGCCTGAGTGGCTCAACTGGTTAAGCACCTAACTTCTTGATTTAGGCTCAGGTCATGATCCCAAGGACTTGGGATCAAGCCCCATGTTGGGCTCCATGCTCAGTGGGGAGTCTGCTTGAGAATACTCTCTTGTCCTCTGCCCCTTCCCCCATGCATGCACACTCTCTCTCTCAAATAAATAAATAAATCTTTTAAAAAAAGAAAAGAAAATAGGGACAGACAATAGGGCACACATTCTCACATTGTATGCAAGATATCCAAGACAATACATTTAATTTTAGATGCCTTAGGTTGGAGGTATGTGGAAAGATACCCAAGCAGAAGATGAACATTTGCATAGAGTGATATTTGAATACACAGGGTAAATTTACTCTTTAAAAAATAATAGATATATAGGCAGAGATAAAAATGGGGGAAGCCAAGAATAGTATGTTAGTAATGTCAGTGTCATATGAGTAAATGATCTCCTGGAAGCTAGTAGCTGCTTCTAGCACATTACCATCTACATGTGAAAAGTTAAGGTAGGAGAACTACACCAGTCTGTATCTCCATTACTAGGAACCAACTGGATATTTAAGAAACAACATGACTCTGATTCTCCTATTACTTCCCAAAACCCACTACTGAACAGAAAGATCCTCTTACCTTACATAAACTATGATAAATAGGAGGTTAACCCAAATTGTAGAATACATTTCATCTAATTTTACCCCTTTGCCAGAATGGGACTTCTCCCCCTACATAAACGTCTTTAGATTTTGACCAACATATGGACAGACCTTCAAGTGAGACAGGAAACAATTCAAACGGCCATCGCTTAGGGACTGGTTGAATAAACTATGCAGCTTTCAAGGGGATGAGAAATATGCACGTATGCTGCTAAGGAGTGACCGCTGAGATTATGGTATCAAATTTTTTTTTTTTTTTAAGCGGAGGAAAATGTGTATATTAAGCAAACATTTATCAAAGAAAGTGGAGGTGGGGAGATACCAATATCTATGTATATAGATATTGCCGCTATGAAAAATAGAAAGAGAAGCAATCAAGTTTTTTAAAAATTACTTACAGAGGGGCGTCTGGGTGGCACAGTCATTAAGCATCTGCCTTCGGCTCAGGGCGTGATCCTGGTGTTCTGGGATCAAGCCCCACATCAGGCTTCTCCGCTAGGAGCCTGCTTCTTCCTCTCCCACTCCCCCTGCTGTGTTCCCTCTCTCGCTGGCTGTCTCTCTCTGTCAAATAAATAAATAAAAAACTTTAAAAAATAAATAAATAAAAATAAATAAAATAAAAATTACTTACAGAGGAGGGGAAGACAGGAATGGAGGCCAGACTTCTCTGAATACATTGTTTTACATGACTTTAAAACAAAATTAAATAAAATTTAAGATATCTACACTACAACTCTAAAGCAAAATGAAACAAATAAATTTAACTACCTAGGAAGTTGGTATATTGTACGGAGAAGAACTGGTTAAATCGTTTGACTGTACATCCCTAGTGGCATATACTCTAAAGATGAAAAGTGGAAAATAAATTTAAACTGTTTTTTATAATCACGCTTTAATAATAATAATTTATATTATTCTGAAACACTATTATTTATATATAAATTTATATAGAAAGACAAAACAAATAAGGATCAGTAGGAATTCATTATTTAGTTCTCTTTAAAAAGAAAGAAAAGGAGAAAAGGTGGGAGGAGGAAGGAGGAAGGAAGGGGAGGGCGACAATCAGTCCAGTAGCAATAAGCACCCCTCGTATCCAGGTTGTGGTGTCTAAACAATACTGTTTCCCATAAAAGAATGCCAGTTCCTTGGAAAAACACCTAATTCTAGGCTTAGAGACAAACATACACAAGATGAGCCTAGAACATCTTGTCATACCAGAAAATAAGAAAGCTGTTGATAATGACTGAAGGACTCATAAGCCCAACGTGAAGAGGCTCCCCCTGGCCCAAATGGAACAATTTGAGCATTGATAAGAAAATGCATGAAATAAAGAGCAAATATGTTTAAGCATCCATAAGTTCATTATGATACTTTAAACAAATGAAGTGAACCAAGTTTGGCTGATGTTAAAAGAAACCAACTCATTGAAACTAGTTTAAAAAAAAAAAAAGAGAGAGAGAGAGTGCAGAGGTGGTTGGGAATATAGCATCTATCTGGCCTTCCCCATGCAAACTATACATCAGGATAATCAAATAGTTGGTAGAGGGAAAGTATTCCAGCAAATAAACTAATAAGAAATAATAGAATATCACAAATCTAAACAATGGTCTCCAAAGTTGCCAATGTCACAAAAAGAAGAGACAACAGTTATTATGCCCATCTTACGAAAATAAGTGTGTTTTTTAAGCCATTATTTGTTTGGCAATACTTCCTGAAACATTTATGGATGATATGACAGGACATCTATGCTTTCTTGAAAATAATCTAGGAAGGGAGCTGGGAGACTGAGAAGTAGGTAGAGATACAGGTGGAGCAAAATTGGCCATGAGTTAACAAGTGGTGTAGCTGGGAGATGGTATCTCCCAATATTGCACTATTCGCTCTACTTTTGTGAATGTTTGAAATTTTCAATAATAAAATTTTGTTAATTGATGAGGTTTTGTAGCCAAACTCCCTGTATTTGAATCCCAATTCAACTACTTCATAGCAATGTAATCTTGGGCAAACTACAGCAAGTTGTGTAACCTCTCTGCAACATGGCTTCCCCATGTGTACAATAGGAACCATACAAATAGTTGCCATCGCGATGGGCTGTTGGGAGAATTAAATGAGGTAATATATGTGAAGTACCTAGAATAATTCCTGATACACAGTAAATGCTTAAAAATGTCCGCAAAATTGGATGAAGGCCTGGCTTAGAGCTTCTGAACCTTCAAACCCTTAAGATTGGCTCATGAGAAATTATTGTTCTTTCTTCTTAGTGAGGAACATAACATCAATCCAACAATCTCCTTACCCCCCCACACACACACACAATAGCTAAACAGACCACAAAGATTGACTAATCTTTCAGTTTTCACCATTTTAATACTCCATCTGGTACTCCCAAAGGAGAGCACCACATTCTTACGTCACCTCCCCCAGGGACTGCTCTCTTTTCTCCCCCAACGCTACCTCCAGGGCCAGCCCAGAAGTCGTCACTGAGACCTCTAGTGGTAGTGTAGTTCCGCAGAAAATGCAGTGGAGTAGAGTCAAAGCCCAGGATCTTCACCTGTCTCTGCCCCTGAATAGTTGTCCCACCTTGGAATAATGGCTTGGTCTTCCCAGAATTTGAGTAACAAAATATTGCCATTATCTTAGGAATTCTTGGCTTAAAATTCCCTTTGGAGACTATTAGATAATTATTTTGAGCACCTGTTGCTCATAGCAAACCTTCAGCCTTTGGGGATAAAATCATAATCATACACACAACCAAGATCATTTGAATGAGGTAGATAATAAAGCTGTCTTTGGTCTAAAACCAGACCTAACTATTAAGTTTCTTTTAGGAATTATATACTGACTTTTAAAAACACCCCCCCCCCCAAAGGCAGTGACAGAATTCTCAAGTTAAACATAAATAGCTTCTTCACAACATGTCTGCCTTAGAAAACTCTCCTTGGGAGATGTTTATTAATTTTTCTTTAAACCAACTTCATTTCTTTTAAAAGTCATCTTAAGCAGAATCATAGTCATAACATCTACAAAGTACTTGAGTAATGTGAGTTTGTCTTTTGTGCAGATGTAGCCATAGAGGTCAATTTACAAGTCAAAAATCATCAAATTCATATTTCAATTAAACAGCTTAAAGAAACTCAACATGCGTAGGAACCAGATCGGTTGTGTTTCCTTCTCTGTAAAATGGGTCTAACAATAGTGTGTCTACTTCATAGGGTTGTTTTAAGGATTAAATGAGTAAATACATATTAAGTATTCGGACAAACTAGCTCATAATAAAAGCTATAAAAGTGTTAGCTACTAATGTCCCTATTATTATTTCAGGTTCCAATTTTCAAAAATTAAATGTTTCTCATTTAGTTTCATTTTCCGGTCATCCCACTTATCACAAACAGATTCCTATCCCTGAGCGCACACACATATCCAAGAGTTTGAAAGGCTCTTAAAGTTGCTTTCCATGTGTGGGTGGGCATTCTGATCTAGATAGACAAGCTTAAAATTACACCTATCAATCAGCAAAAAATTTACTGCATGCCAATTATACCCAAATCAATGCATTAGGAACTGTGGAAATAGAAGAAAGGAAAAAGCACAAGCCTCATCCATGACGAGTTTCCTGGTTGAAGAAGAGAAAAATGACATTATGAGGTTGGATGACTGCTTAAGAGAGTACACCCTGGGTGCTAAGTGACCAGAACGGTGAAGGTAATGATATGAGAGACTCAGAGGAAGAACAGGGCAGAGAAGTCCCTGGGGACCAGAATAATGCAAAATTCTTTCAGGGAAGATTAGACTGGAGCCACAGCTGAAGGGCTGAGTAAGATTCAGAAAAGGGAAAAGTAGGGACAAGGGCATGAACAAGGGAAGGAGAGATTTTGAGTGGACACTGGAGGACCACATTGATGAAAGCAGAAAGCAAGCCTATTTAAATAAATCGTGGGAGAGAAAGTAAGCAGAGTCATCGAGACTCTGGAAGACCAGCCTAAAGAATTTCAACTTTATCTTATAAGTGCAACAAAGGTAATTGGATTTTTGAACAAAGCTTTGATATGGATACAGTGGAATTTTAAGAAAATTTCTAGATTCGGGGTCCATAGAGCCTGCTGTGGCTGAATTACGTGCAGATATGGGCATTTGTGATTCCCTTTGCTCCTGTTTTCAAGAATCTTGTGGTCCATTTCCCTGTGTTTACAACACCTTTGGTTCATATAATCCCTAGATTTGAGTTCATCTTTCCAAAACAGAAGATTGAGGTAGCAGACATGTAATTTGCTGAAAACTAACTCCATCTTGTACTCAGACCACGTGGCCAAGTGATCCTTCCAAACTGGGTACCCACAACTCCCCAGGCTCCGAAACCTCTAGAAGAGAGACACAGCCAACCAAGCGGTGTCTCTCGTCCTTTCATAGAGAGTTATAGAAATAAAGAAATATTGCTTTTTTCTTTTTCCCTTATAGTAAAAAAAATTTTTTCTGATTACAAAAACAATACATGCTTGTTATCAAAATTCAAATATATCCAAGCATAAAGGAAGAAATTATCTGGTGTCCCTGAGACAACCACCATTCATATTTAGAGACTCACTTTTTAAGCACCTTATCGTACACACATTCATACACACATATATTCTGGAATTTTAATCATGGTATTGATAATGCCTTGGTAATGTGAATTTCTTATCACTTAGACATTTTTTGTTTCAGCTTTCCCTTCTCCTCTTTCCCACCCCTTAATCCTGCTCTTCTCCCACCCAGCTTTTATATCTACTATATATATATTCTGTAATTTTATGCCCTTATAAACATATTAAACATATACATAGGATTTTATTACTGTTAGATTTATAAACATAGTATCCATTACATATACTTCTTTGTATCATCTTTTATCCACTAAACAGTACATCATGGAACTTCCTCCAAGTTAAGTGACATTTAATTCACTTTCTTTACTAGTTCATGAAATAAGAATAATTCATATTTATTGAGTACTTACTATGTACCAGGGACTGTTCCCATGTAATTTGTCTGTGTTACTTAATTCTCACAAAAACCTTACAAGATTGGTATTGCTGTTGTCCTCATTTTATGCATAAGAAAACTGAGCCATAGAAACTTAACACTTTTCCCAAGGCTGTTCATTTAAGATGAATAGAGGGATTAAAGCCCAGGCAGCCTGATACTAGATCCATGTCATTAACTTCTACATGATACCGCTAAGCCAGGCATGATGGGGCTCCCAACCAGTCCCTCACTAATGGGCATCCTCTGGATTCCAGGCTTTTGTCACTACAATAATATTTCAATAAATATCCTTCAACATACATCCTGCTCTATGGGTATTTTATTTCTTTCATTCAACAGATTTTAATGAGGGCCTACTTTGTGCCAGAGACTATTCTAGATGCTAGAGTTCCAGGGGTAAGGAAATAAACACAGTTCTTGTTTTCATAGAGTTCATATTGTGATGGGAAAAGAGAGTGAATGAATGAATGAATGACAAGCAGAATAGGAGATAATGCCATTAAGTCATAAACAAAACGTTAAAACAGGGTGATACAACAGAGAGGCACTAGATGATAACTGTAGATATTTTTTATATGATACAGATCTCCAAGTGTGAGACCGCTGGGTTGAAGGATATGTTATCATTTTCTCTAAATTTTAATACTTGTTGCTGCTTTGCTTCCCAAAAGGTATATTTCTAATAATTCGCATTTCCACAATAGTGCAGATTTATAAAATAAACTTTTCTTGTTTTCCTTTTCAACTTACTAGAAGTTTAAAAAATGTTTCCTGCTCTGTTAACTATAATGACCTATTTCAAATTCAATCTATATAAATGTATATCAGCTATAAGGTAAGCACCAAAAATTACTTTATATTACCTTGAGTATTTTTTAAAACATATATATGGCTATTCCTATGAAATCGAGAACCTGCATCTTACAGACACTCTCAAGGGAAACATGTGCATGTTGGTGAAGGTGGACACAGAGACTCTCTTGTCTCGTCTTCTTAATATAGGTAGTAATACAGATAACAGAAGAGTTAACATTTTTAGGAAATAGTTGAACACAACTGAGTTTTTAAAAATAGCAAGAAAGCAGGTCTAAGAGATTGAAAAGAGACTCCTATAAAAAAAAAAAAATCTTGATAAACATTAAAAAGCAACCCTTGAGGGGCTGAGGTATTTTCAGGAGTAGCAATCAAAAGAATACCACTGAATCTACCATCCATAGCATATGGAGTCAGACTCCCCCCCCCCCCCGCCCCCACTCCACATCTCTGTTCCTTATCTCTAGGCCTGCCTAGTTATCACAAGTTCTCAGGGACCATCATTATTTTAGAGGACTCATACATATGCAACAGGTATTTCATGGGAGAAAATGCAACTGAGTAACTTCCAACCACCCTACGATGATACAGAAAGGAGAACCTGTCTTACTGGCTCTCACCAGTCCTGGACCCCTTTTCGCCATTACAAGGAAAAGTGGGCGGCCCTCAGATACTGACTCCCTGCAAAATGCCCTGCCAAATCAGAGCAATACCTAAATCTAAGCTCTCACTTTAAAGGACTGCACACTTTATGTGCACAGGAAAGCAGGGTTTTATTTTAACCATGTTTCACAAGCAAAAGCAATGGAAAAAATTCCACGCCTAATCTTTTTTTTTTTTTCCTTCCCTTGAAATTTGATCATATTCCTAACTTTAGTCATACTGCCTGGTTTCCTTTCCTTAATGGAGTGAAATTTATGTCTGTGATTAGAGAATTGGCTTGGGAAAACCATTTGAGTTTTAAAAGTTATACGTTTTAACAATAATAGATATGAGAACCCTGGAAGAAAACCAGTGTGTTTTGGATGTTAATTCAGACATCATAATGACTTGCTATTTCAATCCACAGTTAGTAGGTAATGGTGGTATTAAACATATTTGAGGGGAAAAAGAAAAGTTGAGTTGAAAGTTTTCACAAGGATAGCATAGTGATAAATTTAAAATTATAGCCTCGATGTATAGCTTTCTGGCTAAAATGTCTGGGATTATTTTGAAAATAAAGAATAAGGTGACATGCATTAAAAGAGTAGCTTCTCTGGAAGTGTATTTACTACAAGCATGACCCTTGAACTCTAGCATTCATAGACCCAGGAAAAAAAGGAATCAGATGTTCCTTGCTTTATACAATAGATGTGTTCCTTAATGGAATTGTATTTTTCAGTGTATCAGGGAGACTCACTATAAATGAAGTGATCAGCCCTTGAGGGGAAGAGGAGGAAGGTCATGAAATGCCCTTCACCCAAACACAAACAGGCCACATCCTTGGCGGGGGGGAGGGTACACTACAGGAGCTTGGGGCTCACAGCTGCCCAAACCTGGATGGAAGTCCCTCTACCTTCTTGCTGTGGCACTTAGAGCAAGTTACTTAGTATTTCCAAGCGTCGTCTGCAAAATGGGGTGTTATCAGTGCCTCACTTCAGAGGGCTTGTGAGAATTAAATGAGATAATGTATGTAAAACAGTGAAGACACTTACTACATTTTAGTGTCTTCCTCCTTCCCACCCAGTTGTTATGCCAGCTTTGGAATAATTGAATTGGAAGAAAGGAGTCCAAAAGAAGAGAGGAGGCGGGTATGGGGGTGGAAAGGAAGAGCTGCTTGGGAGGGGTCTGTACTTAATTGGCAGAACAACCTCAATTAAAGAACCAAAGAAACATCTCCCGTACCTGACGCATAACCTGTGGCCAACCCTCTCTTACAGCAAGGAATTCTTGTGCAATACGAATAATTGCCTCCTAATGCTTTTAATTTCTAAGTTTTTGTAATCAAGGCATACCCATTTACTTACATTGCTGCTCTGTAGTTTAGCGATGCTATAAATATATTGTTTATGTCATTCATTTCAATACTCCTCATTTAAATACTATGGGCCTATGATAGTGCTTGTCCCAAAACAAGTACTAAAAATAATTTTAACAGCATGATAATCTAGGGAATCTTTTCCAGGCTATCCCAAGCATAGCAAAAACGAAAACGAAATCCATGACCCCAGAAGTTTTTAACATACCAATTCTCAACTTCTTAAATACTCAACTTCTTAAATACTATAGCATATAACATCCACCATGACGTGTAGGACAGCACATTGGAGAAGTCGAAGTAACTCTTTCAGCTTCTTAATAAGTGAACGAGGTTAAAAATACAGGTTTACGAATTCTGTGAAAATATTTTCTGGCTAAGAACTTGCATTTTCTTAGACCTTTCACCTGTCATTTCTGTCCAACTGGGACTTCTGTACAGGTCCATTTTTTCACAAGGAACCAAATGATCATTTGACAAGAGTTCTGGGCTGTATCAACTGAGATACGAGAAGAACAACAGAATCACACCGACGTGGCTGGGCAGTTCAATGACTGTGTGGGAGGCTTGCTTCCACGCACAAGAAAAAATTGCAGAGCTTTGGGCCTGATGCAGATACAAACTATCCGTACCATGGGCTTTGAGGATGCCTCATGAGTAGTTGAAACTGACGATGTTAGCTCCATAAATGCCAAAGGCATCACATTATAGATAGAGGAGGCACCACGCAGTTTATCATGTGCCCCAACCCCTAGCACATGCAGGAACTGAGAGGAAGCAATAACACATGCTTTAAATCAATGTTAAAGCTAGCGTCTTCTGCAGGTGTCTGTCTTCTTTTAAACAGAGATGTGTCATCGTCAGGTGCGTGTTGGGAAATCCATGACCTTCCCTAAGAGAGCTGTCCGATGATGAGAAAGCCGTCTTTGCTTCATTCAAGAATAAATTACCCAATCTCATGACACCAGGGTGTGAGAAGTTACTTGGCAAGGAGAATTTTTAAGTTCATCTCTTTCTTTGCTCTCCGTCTCCCTGAGACTTACCTTAGGAGCTAGCTGGTGCCTGGTTTTATACACAATTTGCCACAAAGTTCTGGGTTTCTTTTTAATGGTAACTCAAGACTGCTGAAATATATTTAAATAAGATTTCATACCAGCATGGCTTTATGCTAGCTTTTTTTAAACGACTACAGAAAAAAAATCCATTGTAGTAAAATCCCTGCTCCCCACTTCCACCAACATCCACTCTATCACCACTGCCAGCCCGAAATTGCTTTATTGCAGTGGAATTATGTTATAATGTTAAATTGCTATAATTCAAGTTTCCAGGCTAGAGGAAAAGCAGCGCATAGAGTCAGCCTTTCTGAGGCGAATTAGCAAATGAAAAGAAGTGCATTGTGAAGAACTACGAAGTAAGGGAAGGAACTTTGTGGGGGAAAGAAGGAAGTAACTCCCCTTGGTGTATTCCTGGGTTTTTGTCCAGTTTGGTTTTCGCGGATATCAGGGTGCTGGAGGCAGCGGAAGGATGCTGAAAAGGTGATCTCCGCTTGATGCCTGTGTGGCTAGAAACCTTGAAAGCTCAACTCTGGCCCCACTACTTCTCTTCCCTCTGTTCCTGCGGCCTCCCGTGCTCGGCTGGGTCCTTCCGAGTAACGAGTGGCTGATGGGGGCACTGGAGCAAACACGTTTGGAACACAATTCCTCGTTGCAGAAAATAAGCGTCATAAAATCAATAAAGCCCCATTTCGAGGAGCCTCTACCTGACAGAGAATTACATCGTTCTACCAAATACTTCTTTAAAATGAGATTCCACTGCTACTCACCCCTTCATCCAATAAAGATTCATTCCGAATCGTTATGTGCCAAGTGCTCTGACAGACACAGGGGGGAGACACAAAGACGAAGTGATAAGAAGATGGGCTCTGCCCTCCACGTTCTGAGACAGGGCTGCTTGAGGGAACGAGAGGACGTAAAATCTAACTTCTCTCTGTAGCTCTTTCTCCCCTTTAATCAAGCCCACATGTTTGACGCCAGGGAACTAAATGTGGTGAGGAGGGAAGGATTATAAAAATGTTCACTTTCATCCTACAGATATGAGAAAACAAGAACATATTGCCATTACTCGACAACTTTATAGCTCCGAATAACGCAGGCATGCAGTAAATCAACGGAGGGTCCGCCCGCCTCACCAAACGGGCACCTCACATGGGCTCTGGGACGGAGCTCACGCCATTCCAGCCCAGCGCCGAGCTGCCCCGGGCCTCGACAAGACAAGGAAAGGCCAGGGGAAGACAGGAGGCAGGGAAGGCTCGTCTGATCTCAGAGCCAACAAAAGCCCTCCGACCCCCAGTCCCTCTGCCACCTTCCCTCCCTTCTTAAGAAATGACAGAAATCAGGAAATATTACTTCGGCTTGCAGGCTTCTGTCCTGGCCTATCAAACCCACAGAGAAGTCCCAGCAAATTACTGGAAACTGCACTTTGAACTTAGCCTCTGGCAAAGAGCCCAGTCAAACAGAAATGTAAAAGTTCCTTTCCTCTGAGGGGCCCCTGCACCAGGGTGTCCCTATAGACACTCTAGAGCTGATTGCAACAGGTTGGAATGAGGCCCTGAGCCAGAAAAACAAGCCCTAACCAGTATGATTTCCTACTGCCTGTGTTGTCTCTTAAAAAGGTTTTTTTTGGCTTGTTCTCCCTCGTTTTGTTGGACTGGGTTACAGGCTCAGGTCCCATCGAGGAAAAGACTGGCACCATTTTTGCAAAATGTCTAATCCTTGTTTAGTTCAAAAATGGCTCCATCAGCCCCACCAGTAAGTACAGTCGTGTGGGGGGGGCAGCCGGGGGCAGGGGACTGGTCAGGCCAGTTGCTAAGCAAATTCTCTGAACTCCCAGGGAATTGAGAAGTAATTAGCTTGTAAACCCTGCAGATATTTCTACCTCTGACAAGGGAGACAATATTTCTCTGCCCACCAGATTTAACTACGAAGCCTTAAAATAAACCAACAACAGGGACGGTCCTAGCAGGAACAGGCTCTGCAAAGCCTGGCCCCATGGCCCTTTCTCCTTCGTAAGAGGAAACAATCCAAACATGGGCCTCTTTCTAGCTCTGTTCTATTTCTCTCTAAGAAAATTCAATTTGCACAAGCAAATAAACCGACTCATTATAAAACTACGAGGTCAACAAGAGACAGATAAAACTGAAGGTTAGACAGCTGGAGCAACAAGCCTCTATCCCAGCTGTAGTGGGGAGCTCCGTGGAGGAAGCAGTCAACCCCCTGGGATCTCTCAGAGCCTGCGAAGCGGAGGGGGTGCACTCAACGTCCACTCTGTGCTAGAGCAAACATTCCTCTCTCGAGCACTCAAACGGATTCGAATCACCGCCAGACCTGGCCAGCAGTGACCTCATTCTTCTAACGTGCAATGATTCTAACTGCTTTCTCGTAATGGGATGTTTTTCCTATGACACTTGCACTGTTTCATATGCAGAGTGTGAACAGTGCGGTGATCTATTCTTCCGATAATTTTATAAAGAAAATTCCCAAAATGGGGTTTGTAAACCCTGTGTTCTTCCTGAAGATCTTGCGAGGACTGACAGAACTGCTTGTTCCATCCGTAAGCCCCCAGCTTCCCCCTTCCCTGCCTTCCTGACCTCTGCCTGACCCGGATCTGCAATGATCAACAGTCAATGAGCACCACACAATTCCACCAAAAAAAAAAAAAAAAAAAAAAACCTACTGGGTAAAGTCTCATTTTAGGACACTCCCAGCTAGTCCTGTCATATTCTCCGGAGGTTCTCATGGCTTTTCTACTTTGTTGTTGGTGAATTTTTGCACATGACTTACCATTGGTTTCCCCCTCTCCTACCTCCCAGCAGTCCTAGCAGAAGTATCGCAAAAAAGAACAACAAATCCAGACTTTACATAAAGTCTACAAAGATAGTGTGTACAGGGTAAATCATTCTCTCATCCGTGTATTCAACATGCATTTATTGGGATTCTAACTAAACAAGTCCTACCATACAGATCCCTCCCAGGCTCTGCGGCCTCACCTATAAAATAACCAAGGAGAAAATTACCTAACTCCTGGGGATGTGCCAATAGATGGCAAGTGTGAATGGTCACACCTAGCATAGGGGAGAGTCCCTATGAAGAGCTGGAATTAGGATATTCAGTGCTAAATAAATGGTCAGAGCTCGAGGGGGCCTCTGGTGCCTCACAGGAGAGCCAACCTTGCCAGTGTATGAACTCCCCAAGAGAAAGGGCCAAAGATATGAAGCAGAGTCAGGAACTGAGCTTGGTGGATACTGGAAATTTGAATATCTGGAAATCCAGTGTGCAAGAGAATCCCCAGGAGTACCTGACCAGCAAGCAGACTCCTCAGCTACCCCCAGAGGTGCTGATCCAAGAGATCCGGTCCGGCCCCAGGTGATTCTAAAGCTGGACATCCGCAAACCACCCTTCCAAAAACACCAACTTAGAGAATGAGAGGAAGAAGAGGAATCAAGAAGGGTAAAGCAGAGAGCCATGCAAGGTAGCAACAGATGGCCTAAAAATGGAAGAACCAAGATGGTGCAGCAGTATGGTAGATTGTAAACAGAAGAGAGTTTGCTAAAGGGCTGGGAAGGGCCGGGGGAGGGGGGATCAGGACATGGAGTCCTCTGGAAAGGCCTTGACAGGTAGGTTCCATAGAGGATAGAAGTAAAAGATTATTTTCATTATTCTGTTAAAATACTCAAACTCTCTTCAAAAATACAATGAACAAGCAGGCAGTCTTAAATTTGTATTATGCTGATGTGATGTTCAAGTGAAAATATTCTAAAACTAAGGTTAATCCCATGTTCCGTCAGAAAAGCAGGTTCACTCAAGCAATACAGGGAGTTGGCTGCTAGAAGTCCCACCAACTAAATCATCAGGATCTATGAAGAACTAAAACCACTCCATGTAGACTAATAACAACAGGCTATTCATTTGTAATCATCCACTTCTTCAGTTCCTTAATTACATTAGTAACCTGAGGCGTGAACATATGTTCTAAGACAAAGAGACACAGAAAGCTAGAAGAACTGAGGTTGCAAAGAAGGCTTCCGTTTCCATTCAGAAATCCAAGGAACCAATGAAGTTCAGTTGTGTCAAATCATGCAAGACTAGAGCCATGTGGGTGCTGACTAGCTGCAAATGAAGAGAAACTTCAGAACACCTGCCCACCAAACAAAGCGCCAGTGCCAAAAAGCCTTCCCCGGCCCCATCTCCATTCACTGGACCATGAACACTCTTTGGATGATAATAGAAAAAAAAATCGTTTTCATTGCCCTATAAAAAGAAGACAATACTGAGATCCACAGAATATAATACAAAGCGATGAAAAATAAGAGAAAAAAGATGTTTAGGAGATCTAACATGTGACTAAGAGGATTTCCACAAAGAAAAGGAAAAAACCAGAGATTATATCATAGAAGAAATTATCAAAGAGATGAGAAAATTCCTCATACTTGAAGGACACAAGGGAGGGCCCATTAAGGGAACAACACACTGAACAATAAAAGATTTACAGCAAAGCACGTCAAAGTCAAATTGAAAAGATACTAAAAGCTTCCGGAAAGAAAGAACGTCACAAAAAAAGGACTGGTAGTCAGAATTGCTATCCCCAACAGCAATATCCTGAGCCAGAAGACAACAGAACAATGCCTTCAAAATCCTGAAGGAAAGGGATGTCCAATCCAGGTTTACATAACCAGGCCTACTAGTCACTAACGCTATATACTACAGGTAGGCTGGGGGAAGACTGTTCTTTCTTCGCCCACTGAGCATGTCTTTTTTAAGGCCTGCACTTGGTACTATCTCACCGAGGTTGTCTTTAAGGAGCTGCTTTTATCCAGGTGAGATGCACTAAGGGCTTGCACATAGTGCCTTGTGCTCAGTGGATTTAAATCCTGCTACCTAGGCTCACAGCCCCTTGTCTTAATCCTTAATCTCTTGACCACCTTTACTATTCACCTCGTTGACTGTTGCCACTCCCCATCCAACTCGGGCCTTCACCTCCACATTTTCACTGTAAGTTTTTCTCCTGGACTCGAGATGTGGGACATGGCTCCTTACGTACATCCCTCCTGAATATGAGAACGGCACCCCTTAGTCTGTGCCACCCTAACAAGGGGCCTAAGACAGGGAAGGTCAAGTGAGGCCAGGTGGAAGGTGAGAGCAAAATGGAAACAAGGAAATCTGCTGCTAAGAAATGCCTCTGGACCAGAATTGAAGGGTTTTGTGTTTCATGCATATTTGAGCCCTTTAGGGTGGAAGAACACATGGGGATTCTGAGCAGAAGCCTTTTACGAAAGGTGCATTTATTTGCCTGGAAGATCACCCCTGTCGTAATTCTCAGGATCCTTATGCCCCATGGTGGGAGAGAACCTCTGTGGATCTTGGGTTCTGCAGAGAAGCGGCAACCCCATTGCCTTACTCCATCATGATTAACAGAATGTCCTTAAGTAACAATTTATGAACCCCAAAAGAGTAGCTGAGACATTAGAGCATCCTAGATGTTAGGATTTAAAAATCAGGTAAACGGGCACCTGGGTGGCTCAGGTCATGATCCCAGGGTCCTGGGATCGAGCCCCGCATCAGGCTCCCTGCTCTCAGGGAGACTGCTTCTCCCTCTCCTCCCTGCTCATTCTCTCTCTCCCTATTCTCTCAAATAAATAAATAAATAAAATATTTTTTAAAATTTTTTTAAATTTAATTTAGGTAAATTTAATATTTACTTGGAAATATACAATACAAACTCCCCCAAACTCCAGTCCTGGCGTACCACAAACTCAACATGTCCAAAATCGAATGCATGACCTCCTTTCCTAAAACTCCTCTTCCTCTACCTTTCTCATCTGAGTCCCTGGCATCACCAGCATCCCTTTCACAGGGTTCCAAAACTGGGCCTCTTCATTGCATCCTCCCCCTCTCTCCCGCCCAGCTGACAAAATCCTTGTAGGTCCTCTCCTGCACTAATTCCCCCTTCCTTCCCCCACCCATCTTCCTAGTTCACTCCCTCCACCCAGTCCGTACTCTCCCATCTATTGCCACCAAATAAATGAATCCAGGGTAGAACTCGGATCATTTTCTGTAGCAGAGACCACACACCAGCTGCCTCCCAATATCCATTTTCTCTTCTCCATTAGTAATAGAGGCCTGACTTGCAGCTCGTCACATTGCTGACCAGAATAAACTGTACACTTCCCAGCCTCCCTTAAAACTAGGTGTGGCAATGAGACTAAGTTCTGGCCAATGAGATGGAAAAAACTGGGTCGTGAGGGACTGCTGAGAAGGCTGATGAAAGTGAGCTGACTCAGCTGGGATGCGCACCCCAGGGCACGGTTCCCTCTTCCTCCTTCTAGCCCGCAAGGCAAGCATGGTGGGTAGAGTCCAGCAGCCAGCTTGGACCCTGAATGAACTATGAGAACAAAAGCCTGTTCACTAGAACAGAAGAGCAGAAAACTAGCAGGGGCCTGGACCCCTAATAACTGCATGGAGCTCGCACACCCACCCTATGGTGCCAATCCCCAGAGGCTTTTTATAGAGGGAAGTACAGTGGCTTCCTTCTAGAGTGGCTTGAGCCACTCTTTTTCAGGTCACTGTTACTCACGGCTGCACCGCAAATCATAACTGACAACATTTTGCTCTCAAAAACCACTGATGGCTCCCGAATTCCAACTAAGCAGCGTCCAGGCTCCTTGGCCCAGCATCCGTGGCAATCCCAAATCTGGACTGAACTTCCACGTCCGGCCTTGTCTTCCTTTCCTTTCCTTTATGTAACTTATAATCCAGCCAAATGAAACAACTGTGATTCCCAAGGAGCACAGCCATCACCAAGTGCCTTTAAGAGAACTGTAGAACATTAGAGCTGAAGATCTCAGTGGGCCTCTGCAACAGTGGGTTTATAACAGTTGTTATCAGTGAATCTCTCTTTCCACTTCTTAAACAAACGTCTTACACAAAACTCTGATGACTCCAATATAGAAAGGACAAAAGCAGAGCTGCTCAGATTTGAAAACCACTGGCCCAGCCTAAATTTTTCTTTTAGGTTTCTTAAAGGTGAGGGAACCGAGGCCCTATGGGTGGGAATTAGCATGAACTGGCCCAAGGCTGGCTAGTAGCAGGTCCCAAACTAGAACCAAGGTTTCCCTACACCTACTCTTCCCATTATTTCTACCAGTAAGTGAGGCAAATAGAAGTGTTCAGTAAAAGAAAAACTAAGTGTAGCAAATCTTCAGATACCTATGCTTCCGGTGTAGCGAAGAGAGAATTATACTAAACAGGGATTTCCAAGCCTTCTCCATCCTATCATCTAGGGATAGAACATAAAAAACAGTGAACCAACGGTTAATTCCCATCAATCTGGGATTTTCCAAACACCAGAATATTTCCTATTCAGACCCATGCCCAAGAGAGCTGCTGTAATTCGCCCAGCATCCAGAGACGTGGGATTATACACCAGGTCAAAAGATGTATGTCCCCAGGATCCTCAGAAAATCTTGGTGGTTGGTGTTTCAAGCTATTAAAAAATATCAAGATGTTGGCTTACGTGAGAAACCATCTTCTGTTTGGTCCTTTAGATCTCATGAGTGGCGGACTGAGTTGAGGACGCCATACTGTTGGTACCTTCAGGGTACTGATGAAACCCTGACTCTCCCTGACTAGGTTTCAGAAAGGTCCCTGCTCGGTGTGAAGCAGAGAGCGAACAAATCATTAAATGTTAGAGGAAAAGACTTAAGAGACCACTTCACTGAGGTGAAGTTCTGCTCCATCTGCCTGCTTTGTACATTTAACTGTTCTGAACAACATTTCTTCCCCACCTGGATAATAAAATCACAGAGGACCAGACAAGACGGACACACAAGGTTAATGCTGCCTGAGGAGAAATTCACTGGGTTGTGACTGTTGAGTATGGACAGAGGAAGGGATGAAATGAAATTTATGTCGGGTCCCAAAGGGCAGCAGCGACTTAAATTTCCACAGGGGTGACCCAAGGCAGCTTCCCTGCTCTCCAGAGACAGGGCGGGAGCAGTGCGGGCTGGCGGGAGTGGTCAGGCGAGGCAGAAGGCAACTGACCGCGCACCGTCATAGGATGCTGCGCGGATGGGGGCTTGCCTGCCAATGGGGCTCATCCCCTGGAGTCGCCACACAGGCCTTGGAGGGCAGCCTGACGGCCACACACTGGGTGACCTGGGGCAAGTGATCTCCCTAAAATGTGTATACAATGGGGATGATAACAGAGTGCCTACAGGCTGGAATGTTATGAGGAACAGAGGGAAGGGCCCCAGGGCGCCTGGCACACGGGAAGTACTCAGGAAGTACTCGGAAGTACTCGATAGTATCAGGTATTACCACGTTCCCATGTTTGACCCACCTATAGCCCATCGCGTGGGCTAAATCATCAATCCCTTCAAAGCAGAGACCCTGCCCTTACTTCCCCGCCGCACACAGAACCCACGCTACACACTTCCCGAGTCGGCTGATTGATTAATGGGCACTGGAATAGGAGACCCAGCTCATTAGATTATTACATGTGGCAGCATGTTCCTTCCAGTTCTCAAAGAAACTCCCCACAAGCCCTTTCTTCGGGGAGGAAGCAGCAAATCCCCGAGCCTTTTCAAGAATATCAAAGTGTCCCCTATTTTCTCCCATTTTACAGATCAAAGAAGAGAGCTTCCAAGGGCCAGCGAGGGACGCCGAGCCAGGGAAATGACGGAGGGACGCACTTCCCAGCCAAGACCTGCAGCTCGGGGCTCCTGCCAGGGCGGCTGGCCCTCCCCGCGTGAAGCCTCCGCGTTCAGACTTGTGCCGCAGCTCCCATAAAACCCGCTCCGCCTTTTCCTCCCCGACAGGGAGCTGCCTTTGTCTTGCAGATCAGTTCACGCCAGAAAAACCCCACGGCCAGCCGCGCCTTTTCATTTGTAGTGATCAAAGAGAAAGCTGTCTGAGGCGGAGGCAAGCACCCTTTTAGTAAATATATGTTTTTAAATTTCAGATTCAAAACAGTCCTCTGGGCTCACCTGTCCCCTAGTTTTCTGAATAAGGTATGCATGTCCCTTGGCGGGCAGGAAAGGTCACGTGGCCGCGCCTTCCCAGCACCGGGCCCCCGCCTCTGCCGTCTGGGGAATCAGGTTACCTGGAATGTCGGGCCACTGCTCGGAGTCTGGGTGGAGGCCGGAAGAACTGGGTGCAGGGAGTAAAGGACTGTGGGGAGACAGGGTGGAGAAACCAGAAACCTGGGAGGAGGGAAACAGGTTTTCCTTTTTTAGGGCACCCGTGCTGCAGTCACATGGGTTTGGGGGGAGAAAAATGGCAGTTACTTTTGTTTTACGAGGCAGGGGTGCACTTTCCTTTCTTTCTTTTTCTTTCTTTCTTTTACTTTTTTTTTTTTTTTTTTTTTTTTTTTTGCCTGAAAATATATGTGAAATGCATACCTAAAGTTGTACTGAGTGGGGACGAAAGTGCTTGGCAACCACGCAGTAGGACAAATCAGAAGGGTCATTGTCTAAGCAATGGCGACGGAGGGCGGCTGTACCCCAGGCATAGGAGGGACTGCACACCTGGCTCCCGCAAAGCTGGGGAGTGAAAAATGGCTTTTCTAGAGCCATGGAGTGAGCAGCATGTTGAGGCTCTTCCGCCGTGTAAGAACCGGGTTGTGCACAATACACAATTTCAGGTATTGTGTGAGGGCTTCAAGGAGCCCCACTTATGCCCAAGAGTGTATGCCAACCACGCGGGGCTCCTGCGTATCCCCACCATTTTTCCTTAAGACAAAGGAGGTACAATTTCGCTCCGGTCTACAGTATTTGGGGAACTCAAGGCTCTAACAAGCAAGTTCCTTCATCGTTATCTTCTGAGTTTACAGTCAGCAATCTGGAAGAATGGGAAGGAAGAGTTTACTTTTAGGAAGGCAGACACCTCTGGAGGGGAAATGGGGCACCTTCAAAATTAAAACTTAACTGGAAAAGGAAGAGAAATCAGATAATATCCTTTCTGCCGTCCCCTAATACCTTGAGGAGTTCAAAGGTTTTCCAAGCCTGCGGCACTTGGCAATTATAATTACACAGTAAAATACCTAAGGTTAATGAATAACCTCTAAAGGAAGTTACTTCACATAATGACAGCAATTTCTCCGAACTAAATGTTAATAATAAGGCCTGTAATACTATGAGAAGGAAATGGTGGCAATTGGCAAATGGAACTCTGTTGCTTGGTAACAAGACCTGAGGTATGAACATTCTCTTTACCTCACGGGAAAGGGGTGGGTGGAAGGATTGCAGCTCCAGTCCGAACGATTGGAAAGGCAGGCAGCTTTCTGAGGCCACCGGCTGCCCGGCAGTACATAAAGTGAAAGCGTCTGTGGCAGATCACTCTGTTAGCAGAGAGAAGTTGGAGGGAGGGTAATTCCCCAAGAATTACTTAGCAGCACGGTCAAGGAAATGGGGTGTAATCTATAAAGAGACCGAGGGCAACCCAGTTCACATTACCTGGTACAAATCACTGCTGCACAAATAAAACATTTCAGCAAAATCCACCCAAGGGCTAAATCTTCTCCCCAGCCTCTCCTGCTTCAGTGTGTTCCAGCGGAGACGTACACTTTGATCCTCTTGGTTTTTTTTTTTTTTTTCTGTTTTAGAGCAACTGTGGCATTTGAGAGATGAATTGTAAAAGGAATGCAATTAAGCCAACCTCAGAGTGCGATGTTCCTTGCAGAGGAAGACTTGACGGATTTGAACTGCAGGGGAATCTCGAGTGGGGTAATTATTGGCAGTCGAATTTAAAGATCCTAGAGACAACTTCTTCCAACTGGTCGTTCATCAACAGGAAATAGCCGACAGCATCATTATTACCTTAAGCCGTTACAGGAGCACATTCAATGAGAGGCTGAGATAAGACTGAGAATTTGAAACCCCTGTTCGTTTTATGGCAGGGGTTTTAAAAGCTCCCAGACTATCTGCATCACCTGGACAGCTTTTAAAACAGATTCTTGCGGCCGTACCCTAGACATTGATACAGAAGCTCTAGAATAGACACCTGGGAATCTGTACTAAATTTACTGGTGTTCTGATCAGCCAAGTGTGGAAACCATTGCTCTAAGTTATGTCAGGAGTAGTTTGGGGGCGGGGGGTGCAGAGGAGGGGAACGCCTGGCTGGCTCAGTCAGTTAAGTGGCTGTCTCTTGATTTCTGCTCAGGTCATGATCTCAGGGTCCTGGGATTGAGTCCCGAATCGTGCGTCGGGCTCCCTGCTCAGTGGGGAGCCTGCTTCTCCCTTTCGCTCTGCTGCTCCCCCTGCTTGTGCTTTCTCCGGCCCTCTGTCAAATAAATAAATAAAATCTTTTAAAAAATTAAATTTAAATTAAAATAATAATAATAATCCTATATTATTTAGCTACAGGTCTTAACGAGCTAATGTTGTAATGGCCAAATAAGACAAACATACCTTTATAAGAAATGGCAGGGTAAGGGGAGAGACTTCATTCAAAGGAATGACTTCTGAATAGTAAGAACATGGTTTGGGCAGATTCAGCTTCTGGCCCTGAAAATGACACCACCTTACACGTAGATTGAACCCTGAATCATTAAGATCTCTGCATTTACTATGCAAAATGCAAGGAAGTACATCCTAATAAGACCTTCTAAATATGTTCAAAGAAATTAAAAGCCCACCACTAAATAATCAAGAGAAACACCATCAAAGTAATTAAAAATAAACACCATCAGTTCAGTACGCATGAACCACAAAAAACAGTCTCCTACAAAAAGTGGAACTGACAACCTGTCAAAAGCCATTTCCTTTTCCCCAAAATTCCGTAGGGGTCATTCATGTGATTCTTGAGAAGCCAGAAGCAGGTTCACCTTAAACCCCAATCCTAATTTATTGGAAGTTTCTTTAAATCACTCTCTACCTTTACATCCTTACCCTAGGACTGGCAGGAATCTCTAGAAACTTCTCTCTCCTGACATTTAGGAGCGTAACACCTCTCGTCCCCACTCCTGTGCACCAGAGAGATCACATGGAGGTGCTGATTCAACAGCCTACTTGAACTGAGGTTGCCGAACACAGGTGAAAGCTGTGACAGCCATTTGGCCTGCACATCTCATAGTCTGAATAATGTCAACCTCACAGAATATAATGGCTGGGCGAGAGGAAGCCATGGCTTCCAGGAACACTGCCTCATACACCCCTCCCCCCCATCACCTCCCTCTGTGCTCTGCGCACCCGCACATGACTCCAGTGATGCTTCCACCATGATACGGCTGACTTGCCCATCTCCTGTATTGAAATATAGGCTCCTTGAGGGTAGGAAGTGGATTCTACTGCTTCACTTTGCAAGGTGGAGGTACTGTACGGGGAGAGAAACTTAACTGCGACCCTCTTTGAGTCTCTGGCTGGGCCTGAGAATTAAATGAACATAAGAAGGATTGACAGGAGAAAAGCATATTTGTTTAATATAAGTTTTACAGGACACAAGAGTGTTCATAAGGAAATGAAAATGCAAAGAAGTAGCAAAACCTAAGGGCATATATATTAGGTTGAACAAAGAGATGTGATTGTGGAAAAGTAACTAAAACCTATGGAGAGACTAAAGGAAGATAAGAGTTATTTTAACAAGGTCTGTTCGTACAGATTTCTCTCAGCCTCCCCCTCTGGTGATAAGAATATTCCTTTCCTCCTGGTCCTGAGAGGGCATCTTTCCCAGGGGAGTTTTATCTCCTGCTTTCTGGAAGAAGAGGGGAGACCAGAGTGCCCTTCTTGCACATATGTTTTTTAGTGCCTTTAGCTCAAAATAACCCATATACCCAAGCAGCATATTTTGGGAAAGCATATTCTGCCATCCTTCAGTATCAAGTGTATTAAGAAGTTAGATACTGGGGCACCTGGATGGCTTAGTCATTAAGCGTCTGCCTTCAGCTCAGGTCATGATCCCAGAGTCCTGGGATCGAGCCCCGCATTGGGCTCCCTGCTCAGCGGGAAGCCTGCTTCTCCCTCTCCCACTATCCCTGCTTGTGTTCCCTCTCTCGCTGCCTCTCTCTCTGTGTCAAATAAATAAATAAAATCTTAAAAAAAAAAAAAAGTTAGATACTTATGGCTAATGAGTACCTAAAGATCTTGCGGCTAATAGTCGCTTCCTCTGTGTTAGCCATTGTCATCCCTGGTTTTTGTTTTTTGTCTCTTTTTTTCTTCGAAAAGAAGACAAAATGTTGAATGATGCCCTTAGTCACTAACACTTTAGTATGAATTATTACAGTTGGTGATTCTTGTCCAGATTAGAAGCACAATCAGGCTTGAAAATATGGGTAAAGGAGAGGGAACAAATCAGAGTAAAGAATAATAACAATGAAAGGAAACCTTTTACCAATATTTCATCTTGGCAACATGTTGAACCTGAATAGTGTTATTCCTTCTCACCTAAAGGATAGATGGTGATGTAGTGCTTGGTGATTTCTGTTGAAAGGAGTTTGTCCCATGAACTTCTTCTAGGAACTGAAGATATGAGGTATGTATCTTAATGGAGGCCTAAATCAGATAGTGATTATTTTCTTAGTAATTATTTGTCCTGTGCAAAAATGCACTACTCAAAATAAACCCGTGGCAATCCTGGCACTAACATGTAATAGATTCACAAGGAGAGTGAGAGAGGGAGGGGCAAGGTCCAGAGGTTTGACCACAGAATCTGGAATCAGAAAGACCCTGTTAAATTTCTGGTTCAGTCATTGACCACTTGGATGACCTTGGGCAGGTTACCTAAGCCCCATATTCCTCATTTGTAACATGGTAATAGCTACGCCCTTACCTTCTTACAGGATTGTTGAGACTTAGACATTACATAAAGTGATGGGCATACGGGCACTGAGCAATGGTACATACGATATGATTATCATCCGCTTAACAAACGTTCATGAAATGGAACACACTGTTCTAACATACTTTGGAATCCCCTTGGTTCAGACACCCTAACCCATGGCTGATACACCTGGGACACACAACCTACTTTAGACTCTCCATTCTTAATACTCCTAACAAAAGAGTATTAGGCTTTGCTGAAGGTTGAGTCTTTACAGTACAAGATAAATAAATAAGAGATTCAAATGTTTTCCAGTTAATGTGACCAATAAACATAGTTAGACCACATAATTCAAATTATTTCTTGATTTGCCTGATTGAATGTGGCCAAAACTATAAAACTGCTTCTGCTGGTGAGCATCAGGGACATAGTCCTAAGAAACCTTGTTGTTTAAATCACAGACCTTGAGGAACTGGGATTTTTGAAATCCTATCAGGGATTATACAACCAAAATGAAACAGCTTTAAGTTGAGTAGGCTACAGCAGCCCAGCTTTGGTACAAGAGCCAATTCATATTATTCCCCAATCCTGTTAGAGCTAATAAAAAGTTTTCTCCCTTCTGTTAGAACAAACCCTCTGTACTCACTCAGAAAAGTAAATCTTGATCAAGCAATCCTTAAGTAAACTGTATTCCAATATTCCATCTCCCTTGCTAAACAAGATAAATTCAGCCTTTTTTTTAACCTCAGAATTGATAGTCTTGATGTCTGAACAACAGAACCCCTGGTATTTATAGCCCTTAAAGCTTCTGTGAGGAAGCCCTGACCTTCTGAATGTCCACTTTTAGTTAAGGCCATTATTACCTCAAGAATTGGGGTTTCCCCTCCAGAAACCATGTTCCTGAAATATTCTTATTCCTATAGCTACTCCTGTCCTGTATGCTCCAAAATATACCCATACGGTCACTGGCTTAGAGTAAACTCTGATCACTGAGGTAATATCGAAGGACACAAATCGGGTAATTTCTAGGAACCTGGGCTTATTGAGCTTGACCTAGATGGACACAGATTAGGATTTGAAGGATCCTGTTCAATTCTCACTTCTGGTTCACCATCACATCTACTTCTAAGGAGTAATAGTTCTGTCGGTTCTCATGGCCTCAGGGTGGGGGGTGCGTAGGGGAGGAGTGAAGGAAAATTGTTCCAGGTCAACCTCTTGATTCTGATTGAAATCCTCTTCCTTCCAGCCACTAAAATCCCAACTCTGTGGACTCCTTGGATTCTACTCAGTTCCACCCCTTTATCTCTTTCTCTGATGACAGAGCTCCAAGTCAGCCCCTAGAAGCTACCCCTGCCCTATGGCTTCCTCATGCCATCTCTAAACTCACCATGTTCTATCAAGCTCCAAGTCCCCACCCAACTCTGTTCCCCATCGCCTTCCCATCATAACTTCCCTCCAAAACCTTATCTCAGGTTTTACTCTCACACTTTTTCTGACTTTTGGGAATCCCCTCTTTTAAGCCCTGTACTTCTCCCAAGTACCAACATGAGCTTTTCTAAATCCAAACACATTTCATTACTCATCAAGGATGGGGTAACTCTCTATCTCCTCATTATTTTTAAACAAAGCCTACTTTCCTGAATTGCCAATGGGTATCCGTAGTTTCAGGTAATAACCCAGATATAGCAAAAAAATATCAAAACCTAATCCATTTGCAGTGTCTGAATTATCTAATTTGACCATTCATTTAATAAAATTAGCAAAAAATTTTCCAGATTTCCATTTAGGATAGTGCAGACATTGGTATCAAGATAGACTAAATAAGACAATTTTTATCTCTTTAAAAATAATACATTGAGCACATGCTGTAGCACACTGTATGCTATGTGTAGGGGAGAAGAAAAAAAACAACCTTTCCTCTAGTGTCTTAGGTTCAGTGACTGGGGTCTGTGAATTAAACTGACAAAAGACAGATTAATAGGAAAGAAGGTTTATTTCCTATGTACATGGTGGGATGGGGCTTCACAGAAAAGAAATGAAAACCCCAAAGAGACCCAGGTTCTTATATACCATTTTAACAAAGGATGATGTAGAGACCAGACAAAGAAAAAGGGGGGATGGGGTACATTTTAGGAAGACGATTGGGAGTACATGGTAAATAAGGATTGTTTAGGAAGATTTGTTATGTCTCAAGTCATCTGAGGTGATAAGAATTATCTCAAAAGACTCACAGAAGACTAACTTTACAAAGGGAAGTTTCCTTTACAAAAGAGAAATTTATACCCTGCTTTTAGGCAGAAGGAGGGAGGGCAGGAGCACCTTCTGTGTTTGCTGTTTCTTAATTGCCTTTAGCTCAAAATAATCCTTATACCAACATGGCATTTTGGGGATGGCATATTCTGATCCCCTTCATATGCAAAGGTAAATAGCATGCTGACCTTACCCTCAAAGAATTTATGCAAAAATGAAGTCATTAAATTCTCCTAGATTTTATATTCTAGGGGAAAGAAGGGTGGTGGGGGGGATCACCCATTAGGCACTATATTTTAGTTGTGAGGCATTCACTGTGTTTTAATCAGAATAATATCCAAAATTTAGTTCATAAAGGAATGCTTCATTATCCCATCCTGAAAAATATGTTGCATAGTAAGTTTAATCCTTTTCCAAAAGTGGGTTGGCTTATTTTTGGATGACAGGCCCTATGAATCCATTATTTTTAATGGAAAGAATAATAAGGTATTCCCAGTATGTCTGAAAATCCCAACCAATTTCCCCAAACATCACTGAAACACTCTTAGGTGTCTATATAACAATGCATCAAGGATTCCTGCATACTACAAAACACTTAAGACACCAATTACCTAATTATTTAACACTTAATGAACTCATTAGTGGGCATCTTTGTATGCCGTACTTGATAATGTACAGAATCAGATATGAATTATGTTTTTCCTTCTGTACGGCCGTACACATGCACTCTAGCCTAAATAAACAATGAAGTGATATGTTAAAGATACATAAAAGTTCAAAAAAAGCCTCAGCAAAATAAAATAAACAAGATAATTATTTTTGAATGGCTACTGTTTGAAGAATTGCCCGAGGGAGGTCTGGTGGCAAGAGGCAGAAGCTGGTCTACGGTCCCTGTTGCTTTCTGGACATGAGAGGTGAGTAAGGAATGCTTACTCATCACGGGAAGCTTTTCTCCTAAAGCACCCCTCTTTTAGGCTTCTTGGACTCACCCAATTTCCTCCTAGGCTTTTCCACTACATAAAAGACATTTCACTTAATAATAAGGGGAAGATGAGAGCAATAATGTGCCGTACATTTCATCAACGTGCAAACCTGATTCCGTTGAGAGAACAGATGAAAGGAGTTTTGCTCAGACCCCAGGACAACTTAAAGTTTTGCTGGCTTGAATGTGGAATGATTACAGCAAGTTGTAATTTAGATAATGAACTTCTTAATGCAGGAAGTTCTTAATTCAGGAAATAGGAGTTGGTGAAATTGAAACCAATTTATTAAATAAAAGGAAAAGCAGATACAGCCGAGTACTTAGAAGCTAGAACATTCCATTTTTAAGGTTTGGAATAAAATAGCATGGGAGCTATAATATTTCAGTTTTTACTCTACCATCACTCTAATACTTTGTTTTAATCCTCTGAAGTTGTTTAGAACAGATGCAACAGATATCTGCAAAAACCAACTTAAACTTTACTTCTAAACTTTTGCTCAAGATTTAGCTATAAACATAAACATTTGATTGCATAAACTGGTAACAGTTCACATACTGGATAAGGCTTATATTTAACTACATAACACCATATTTTCCAGTCCTCTGGGACCAGCCTCCCTGCACTCCCGACAAAGAAAAGCTGTGCCTCCTCCCAAATTCAATGGTTCTATAAATCTCTTGCCTCTGTCTGTCCCCCTGGCCATAGGGAGGTCCATGACCAAAGCCAGGGCAATTGGAGTAATACCTGCTAGAAATTGGTCCTGGAATGAGCAACTACCCAAAGATGAGCCTTTCTAGATCCTTCTTTTCCAGAGATTCCCCAAGCTGAAAGTAGAAGAAAGAGCTCCTCTCCTTTCCATTGCTAAGCCTTTCCCAGGGATTGCCCTATTAGAACTCTGGAGCTGCCTGTGGCCATCTCCATTCAAGAAGCCATCTGAAGGGACAGAGAGTGGGTGACAACAAAAGACGCCAAGACTTAAGGCGCGGAAATGGAACGACAGTCCTGATATTGGATCCAAGCGACCCTGAAGCCAACCCTACTTCTTCTTTCCCTATATCAAGAGCCACCAAGTTCCCCTTTTTGGATAATATTTTTGAGATCAGTTTCTGTCACGACAACCAAATATATTGATCAAGCAAACTATAGTGTATTCATAAATTCAAAATTGTGTGGCCATTAAAATGATCTTCCCAAAGTATAATTCTCAATAAAAATTAAATGGATAGCACACAAAGATAATCTGGTATATTAAATGAAAAAAAAAATCTAGTTACTAAACAATATTCATAGCATCAACTAACTATGTTAAAAATAGGTGGATAGAGAAAATACTGTAATGATGGCTTTTTTTTTTCTGGGTGTTGGGACATATGATTTTTAAAAATAATTTTCCATATTTCATAATTTTTCCTTTTATAAGAAAATGATACTAGAAACCAAGCCTTTGGGCCAACCTTTTTACAAGTCTATGTACAAAGTAAAACATAGGGGCGCCTGGGTGGCACAGCGGTTGATCATCTGCCTTTGGCTCAGGGCGTGATCCCAGCGTTATGGGATCGAGTCCCACATCAGGCTCCTCCGCTATGAGCCTGCTTCTTCCTCTCCCACTCCCCCTGCTTGTGTTCCCTCTCTCGCTGGCTGTCTCTCTCTGTCGAATAAATAAATAAAATCTTAAAAAAAAAAAAAAAAAAAAAACAAAGTAAAACATAATCACACACTGATAACACTTTGAACTTTGCCATGCCCCTTTATTTCAAAGTAAGTCTCCTTGACACATCCTCCTTTTTCTTTTTCAAGCACTGGGACTTTAACAGATGACATTTATCAGGATGGTAAATAATCATCACCTTCCCCAGCAGTTCCTGGCTTTTTGGCTAGTGTAGCAATGCGCAAAAGAAATATTTTGATCTAAATGAAGTCACTCGGTAACTTTCTAATTATTTTTCTCCATAGTAACACGTATAAAATATGAAAAATATGTTTATTCAAGGTTTTTTTTTTCTTCTTCATAACTAGTTCAAAGAGCCTTAAGTGTGTTTTATACCTCCTTAAAAATTTCACCCTGTAGATGGGTTTCATTTTAACACTGAAGTCTGGGGCTTTACACCAATAACCTGACTGTATTACTGCATTCCTGATGAAAAGCACTAATAGCTTAAAATGTTTCTTTCTTGAATTTTTTTTTCTCATGAAAATGACTCTGAAAGCTTTAGAAGGTGTTTTAAAATAATGTCATATGAAAAGTCAGCCTTTTATTAGACTGCAGACCACAGAAGAAACCCATGGAGTTTTTTTCTAATATAATTCAGCCCCTACATTCAAGAACTTAAGAGCTGGAGTACGTTTAATAGGTAGACCTAGAGGCTTCTGTGCCTCCGTAATCCTCCTTTCATCAAAACAATGGCTATAATTAATATTTATGATTTTGCCCTTCACCTCAAAGGACTTCACAAATTGTTACCACAGGACTCATGACACTCACTAATGAAGTACTGTTCAGTCGAGTAGAGAAATTTATAATCACCTCAAGTTTACTCCATAATAATGTGGCTACAGAAGGGGGTTGGGTGGTGACGACCAATACAATTCCCCATCACCAAAGAATGACTCAGGAATGGGAAATCAGTTAGTCAGCCCATACTGATTCCTCAAAGCCTGCATAGCAAAATCATGTTTTTTCATTATGAACCACTGTGATGTCAAGCAAGCATAGGCAAATTACACCCCTAGGGCCTCTGGCCTCAATTTTATACACTACATCTCTCCTACCCTCTCCCCACTCTCTACTCCACCCCCCAGTGAATGATTTTTACATTTTTATTTATTTTATTTATTTTTTAAAAAGATTTCATTTATTTATTTGGCAGAGAGAGCACATGGTGGGTTGGGGGGTTGGGGAACAGCAGGTGGAGAAGGAGAAGCAGACTGCCCACTGAGCAGAAAGCCCAATGTGGGGCTGGATCCCAGGACCCCGGGATCATGACCTGAGCCGAAGGCAGAGGCTTAACCAACTGAGACACGCAGGCGCCCGATTTTTACATTTTTAAAGGATTCCTGTTTAAAATAAACAGGAAGGAAGGAAGGAAAGAAGGAAAAGAAAGGAAGGAAGAAAGAGTATGTGACAGAGACTGTATGTAGCCTGCAAAATCCAAAGTATTATGGATACTGTGGAAGCACATTTCAGGTATTACTGAACTTTTTTAGAGTTAGCACATTGCTCTGGACTGAGGAGATACAGACCCAGTGAAGAGCAAGCTCCTTAGCACCCTGTGTATATGAACACTATCGTACACAGGATACTCACCAACACCCGGGTTCATCACTCCTGCGGGACTACGGCACCACTCAACAGCCCTGAAGGGGGGGGGGGGGGCGCCTGGGGGGCGCAGTCGTTAACGTCTACCTTCGGCTCAGGGCCTGATCCCAGTGTCCTGGGATCGAGCCCCACATGGGGCTCCCTGATCCGCTGGGAGCCTGCTTCTTTCTCTCCCACTCCCCCTGCTTGCGTTCCCTTTCTCGCTGGCTGTCTCTCTCTGTCAAACAAATAAATAAAATCTTAAAAAAAATAAAAAAACAGCCTTAAAGGTGAAAAAGGAACAGAAACCCAGCCGTTGGTTCACATTTAGGGAGACCCACAAGCAAGATTGAGCCCATTCAAGTCACAGTTGAACCAAACAGAAAGCCCACGGAGTATCGGCATGCCCGTCCAGCTGTACGCCTCTGACTAGCCTTTTAGCTCCTTTTAGCAGGTATTTATCTGATGTTATTCATAAGCCCTGCCTATCTACGGATGTCCCCCATGTGGTGAAGATGCCCTTTGCATCATGATTGGCTAAAGGTGAATGGAAGTCAGATGAAACTCACTTAAACACAGGGCCACAAGCAAGCTACGGAGGCTGCTCGTACGCTTTGAAAAGGGACCTAAGACCAGTAGTTTGTGGATCGGAATGAACACCCACGGAGTCTCCCGGTCTCTGTTGCTTCTCCTGTACAGAAACACATCAGCGTTCCTTATGGGTTTGCCGTGCGTCTGAACAGCACTCAGCGTTTTGAAAGTGCGGTCCATTTCTCACCGTGGCACACTAAGTCAGTCTTGGTGCGTCTCCGTGCATGTGGTATGCCGCCCCAATACGACCCCCCCTATGGTCTTTGGTCTGTTCTTATTTACCTCCCACTGGATAGCTTTTCCGTTTTCACGGGGAATTCATACAGAGATAAGAACCTCTTTAGCGGCATGGGAGATGTGGGGGTTAGCTCCCCAATTCCTGCTTCATCCATGGTGTAGCTGTGCAAGCAAGCTAAGAGTCATAGCATGAATTCTTGATTTGTAGAATTTAAGCTGCGTGACTCAAGAAAAAACAAATTCTAAAAGGGAAAGATCTCCCCCACCCTCTTTTCTGGACATGAAGCTGGTTCAAAGAAAAAGTCTAAAACAGGCAAAGCTTGCTTTGACAGCCATACATCATTCTTTCCACAACCCTGTCCCACTTCCCAAATACTAGAGTAAGCCTTCTCACCCCAGCACTGCCCTGAAGCTGCCTGTTCTCCCGGTGTTGCATTGTCTCTCCCACTCGCCCAGAGCTCCCTAAAAATAGGAAGCGAGTCTAACCCACCTTGGCATCCCCAAAACCTACCACAGTCATCAGCACATAACAAAATGTAGTTGCATTCCTACTCTCCAACAATCCATTCCTTCAGTGCCAATGTCATTCACCTGGATACAATGGAAGGTAAAATCACTATCTTTTTTGATCCGCTTTCATTTTCACATTTTATTATGGAAAAATTTTTAAAAGATTTATTCAT
The DNA here is from genome assembly GCF_023065955.2 of Ursus arctos. NCBI lineage: Eukaryota > Metazoa > Chordata > Mammalia > Carnivora > Ursidae > Ursus > Ursus arctos. Next base: position 16,853,792 of record NW_026622775.1, on the reverse strand, counting down.
TTGAGAGAGAGAAAGAGAGTGCCCGCACACATGAGCAGGTGGAGGGGTAGAAGGAGGAGAGAGAAGCTCAAGCCCACTGGACACTGAGTGCAGAGCCCAAGGTGGGGCTTGATCCCATGATCCTGAGATCATGACCAGAGAAGAAACCAAGAGTCAGATGCTTAACTAACTGAGCCACCCAGGTGTGCCTATTATGGAAATTTTTTAACACACGCATGAGTAAAGACAATAGCGTAACAAAACTGCCATGCATAATCCCTTAACCTCTTACCAACGACCAACCTCTGTCCAGTACTGTTTACCGGTATCTCTCCCTCTTCCCCACCCTTCTTCACAGCAGCTTATTTAAAACAAAATCCTAGGGGCAACTGGGTGGCTCAACAGGTTAAGCAGCTGCGTTTGGCTCAGGTCACAATCTCCAGGTCCTGGGACTGAGCCCCTGTTGGGCTCCCTGTTCAGTGGGGAGCCTGCTTCGACCTCTGACCCTCCGCCCTCCAACCCTTACTCTCTGCTTGTGTGTTCTCTCTCTCACAAATAAATAAAATCGTAAACAAAAATAAAATCTTAAACATTCTATCATCTCATTGATACTTAATTATCTCCCTCAATTTTTTTTTACAAAAACCATATATTTGTAAGTTAAATGTGAAACTGGTTCTTTCATTCCAACTGTTAAGAATTTCTAAATATAAATATTACCTCCAGTTTTTCTTCATTCATGAAGGATTAAGATATAAAATAAATACAATCATCAACTTACATGTAATTATCTAACATATTAAAGGGACAAAGATTTTGCTTGTATGTAACTACTTAAATCTGAGACATTTCACGTTCCTTTTCCCCTTACCACCATAACTTTACATAAGTCTTAAGGCTATCATACAAATACATATATTTTCAAGAGAGGGAAAGAAACAAATATAATAAGATGGATTATACTATCTTTTATATACAAAGTTCTGATTTTGTATTCAATGCTGTATTTTAATCTTTCATTTTAACCATTTTGTGAAGAATCTGCCTGCTGAATTATTAAATTACATGGTGCTAAATGCAATATTCAGCATTTAAAAAAGAGACAAAATAGAGACAAAATAGAGACAAAAATAAAAGGGCATGGAGCAAGTCTTTTCAACGTGAGAGATTTTAAAATACTTTCAAGTGCTTAATCAGAATTTAAGCCCAAATTAAATTCTTTTTATCTGCATTTTTATATGCCATTTTTATATTTACAATTCCTTAAACTTTAAAAGTTATTTTTAAAGGCCGACAGCTGAATATTATCAACATGCTATATATATTTCGAATCACAAATACCTCTTAACCACTTGCATTCCCTCCCTAATTTTTTAGGAAAAGTTTTATCATCCTGGTTTTGCAAAAGATGAAAGATTCTCGGGTGAGTAAATCACTCATCATCAGGTAACCATAAGGTGATGGAAACAGATTTGAACCCAGTTTGAATCAGGTAAAAAACTCAATTTTTCTACATGGTGATGACTCCCCAACTTTCCACAAGACAACTGCTTTCTTAAAATATGATGTTCTCTAATCTAAATAAATCTCTAACTCGGTGGATCTCCTTTCTCTCCCAGGTCAGTTCCTTTAACCCCACTCACTTCTGAGCCCATTAATTTCCCAGAAACTCCAAGTTTTTCACTGAGAACAGCAACTACGGCAGGAGGAAAGAGCTCCGGCAGCTGCAGTGGCGCCATCATTCTGCGTGTTTCCTGTACCTACAGAGTTCCATAGGTAGGAAGGAAAAAACTTTGCTTAACAGCTATACCGAAAGAAGATTCCAGATAATAGGATTCACAATCAAAACTATAATTTAAGCAAATCATCAAAGCTGAAAGCACTGGGAAGAAAAACTCATCACAAAAGAACTAAGTCTTTTAAAGATTAGATTTAGGGGCGCCTGAGTGGCTCAGTTGGTTGAGCAACTACCTTCAGGTCAGGTCATGATCCCAGGACCCTGGGATCAAGCCCCCAGCAAGCTCCCTGCTCAATGGGGAGCCTGCTTCTCTCTCTCTCTGCCTCTCCCCCTGCTTGTGCTCTCTCTCAAATAAATAAATAAAATCTTTTAAAAAAATATATGAAAAATAAAGATTAGATTTATTTATGCATCTAATCCGAAGTCTATTACCTCAAAGCGTCTGCTCCATGATTACAGTCCCGAATCCTAGACTGGCCTGAAGGCCAAAAATTGGTAACAACCCAAAGCTATCAATAGTAGAATGGATTAAAATTTATGGCATATCTGTAGAGTGGAATATTATACAACTATCCACAATAAAATGGATGAATCTTCCCTAATGCTGAGCAAAAACAGCAAGTCAGAAGAGTAAGTCATTATGATTTTCCTGAGAGAAAGCTAAAAGCAGGCAAAACTAAATAATGGTAGAAAAGGAGAGAAAAGAAAGAAAATGATCACCTTAGAGTTATAATGGTCACACCTCTGGGGCAGGATAGAGGATGGGAATTCCATAAAGACGCACGGGAAGGGGCTAGGGGATGATTTTCAGGTGTTGGTAAGGTTCGATGTCTGGAGTTGGGTGATAGTACATACGAATCCAATTTTTAACCATTTATTAACACATACATATGTATTTTTCTCTTTTATGAAAGTATTTTCTATTTCACGATGCAAAATGTTTAATTTTCTAAATTGCAGGACAGTTTTCCTGTAATTTGATTATATAGAGGAAAGAAAAGAAGGTTCCTAAAAATACTCCCAAGGCAAAGATAAAGAACGCTGCCTCTGTTCTCTCCTTGAGATTCGAAGTTGCACGGGGGCCTCTCGTTGCAATTCTTAACCTATGGTGGATGTTAAATAAATATTTGATGATGTTGAGGGCTTAAGTAATAACTTATGTAAACATCAGGAGCTGTTGCACAGAAGGTATTCTCATGGCACAATTTAAGTTGACCAGAGGGATCTCACTGTGGTGTGTATGAGACTAACTGTAGAATAAAAGAAAGTCTCATTAACTTGTCAAGTTGACAGGGTTTGGGAGCTTGTTTGGTTGCGGCAAAACCAGGGTTTGCAAAATGAGCATTCTTATAGAGTCAGTGGGTCTGTAAATTAGCACAACATATAAGAAGGGCAGTTTGGCAACATTTGGCAAAAGCCTTCAAAACAATACCTTTTGACTCAGCAATTCCACTTCTAAGAATTAATCTTAAAGAAGTAGTCATGGAGTTCGAATGCAAAGATTAAGCTAAAAGGGTATTTGGAATAGTTTTGCTTGGAAAAGCAAAAAAATGAGACGCGACATAAATGTCCAATGATATGGGAGTTGCTCGACAGATTGTGGTCCTTGCCTCCCTTCAGTGGAATTCCATGCGGCCATTTAAACTGCTGTTGTGGAGGACTATTTTAAAACATGAAGATATGTCCATAATATACTGTTATTTTTAAAATCCAGTTACAAGGCTCTACGTATAATTTAATATAGACAGACAGATAAATGGATAGATAGAACCAAACCACGTCAAAATTTAGTAGCTTGAAACGACAACTAGCTTGTTCTCTCTCTCTTTTCCACAAGTTGCCTGAGATGACTGGCTAAGACAAACAGATCTTGCGTTACTCTCATTTTGGGGACCAACTCATCCCACTTTGCCCAGGACTTTGTCGGTTTGCGCACTGACAGTCCCATATCCAGGAAACGCCCCTCAGTCCTGGGCATATTGGGGTGGTTAGTCTCAGACTAGCTGCCATGAAGGCCCCCCCCCCATGACGACAGTGACTTGAGGTGGTGGGATTATGGGCGAAATGTATTTTCTTTTATTTTACTTTTCTACATCCTGTACATTCTGTCATATCTGTGTATGCATCTAAAACAGAAAAAAATTGTAACTAAAACTTCATTATCTAGAATTCCAATTATTTGTAACTGTTTGAGTTTAGCAGCAGACTGAAGCTTACCTTTGTACCACATACAAAGAAATTGAATGGTATAAATAAAATTGTCTGGAAGATGCTTAAGGCCTTCCAGTCTGGGTTCGTAGTTCCCAGTCTTGTTTCCTACCCCACGCAATGGTAGGTATGACGCCCTCCCCGTTAGTAACCGCCATCCACCTGGCAGAGATTCTGAACCAGCTGTGGAGGAGGGAGGACTCTTGGGATAAAAAAGTAAGTCTGATGTGTTTTGGCTTATGTCTGTTTAAGAAAAATTAGGACTTTTTTTGACTGTCAGATTTGTCTATTTTTAAAATATATCTTAAAATATTTTTCTAGAACGCCTGGGTGGCTCATTCGTGAAGCATCTGCCTTGGGCTCAGGTCATGATCTCAGGGTCCTGGGATCGAGCCCTACGTCGGGCTCCCTGCTCAGCGAGCCTGCTTCTCCCTCTCCCTCTGCCTGCTGCTCCCCCTGCCGTGCTCTCTCTCTCTGTCAAATAAATAAATAAAATCTTTAAAAAAAATTTTTTTTCTAAAAAATGTTGTACTATTTCATATTGAAGTTATTCTTTCTTAGTTTAAATTTATGAAATTTTACTCTATTTACTATACTAGCCTATTCACTCTAAGACTTCATGTCCTACAAAACAAGTCAATTAAAGAATAATATAATGTTTAAGGTACGTGGGCTGACGGTGGTAGGGACTTCAGATCTTTTATATGGTCTAACTTACTTGTTATATACATTCTTCTTTCACCAGTTTGAAATTATCCTGTTTTCCCTATTCATTAGTTGAGCAACCACAGGCTAGACTGATTTCCTTTCTATAATGAGTGTTCTTATAAGTTTAATCAGTCCAACTCGTTGATGACACGGTCAGGTGCAGAAATGAAGATAATAAACTTAGCTAACATAATCCTCTCTTAGCAAACAAACTTCAGCCTTGTTTTTCTCCCTCCCTCTGAATTGTTGCATACACATACACAGGCATGATTTTGTTCTCTGGGAACTTGACCTTCTGCATAAAAGATTTCTGCCATAAGACATTCCCTAGCGCTTTCAGAGAAAGGCAATAAAAGGTGAACAATGTGCTGTGATGGAGATGAGAGAAGTCGGCATAATACTCTGGTTCTACCAGTGAACTAATCATTTTACAGTATGTGAACGATTTGATGTTCAAGCCATAGTCTGTTCGGAATCGGCTATTTCTCTTTCTGAGCCACCAACTCTACAAAAGTTACTGTACACCAATAATTTTAGAAACTAACAGCAACACTGTTCCTTACTGCCAAGTCTGTGTAACTCACTCGTGTGGCAAAGACATAGTCAACATTATAAAATGGAATATTCTCCTCTCCAAGATTCATGAAGATATTTCATTCCTGACACGCTGTTAGCTTCACTGGGGTAGTATCCTTATTGCCTGGGCAATAGAAGATGAAATTAGAAAAAGAATATTTTCTTAAATAGCATCTGACCCTCTTTCCTGGAATTTTATTTTACACTGCCATGTCTTATAGATTTGATTTCCATTAATACAGAAAACTGGCCCTAGCCCTCTGGAAAGGAGCAAATAGAGGAACTATATGTCATTCCATGTGGGCTTTGGCAGGACAGTCTGGGTTTGCTCAGGTTTGGCCCCTCAGCCTCCTAAGGTCTCTAGGATTCGAATCCCCTGTGGTTTGTTTAGGCTGTAACTAGGTCCAAGCCAGGGGGAACCAACACTTTCAAAAGCAAGGAGGACCGTCTCTTTGTTCCACAAGAACCTTCTGATCCATTTTCAGGTGGTGGGTTGACACAATGGAGGGGAGAGGGGTTGAGCCCTAAAACACTGAGCCATTTTATAAAGCTTATCTCATATGCCCTTAAACTTTTCATAATGCCTGGGATCCCAAGTAAGCAGGACAAGCGCAGACCATGAAGGGTGACACAAAGTCAGTGGGGAGACAACCAGGAACAAAGAAGAACGACTAAAACATTGGTTTCCCTTATAAGAGACTTTCAAAATAAGGTTTATTTTTTTTCGATCGAGCTTCCATATCTTGAGATATTTCGAGACACAAATCTGCCCGTTTTATAAGCTCATAAAACCTTAAAGTTGAAAAAAATCTTATAGGTTATCTCAATAAGTATTTCACAAATAGTGGTGCACACCAGAATCGCTTAGATGAGCTTGGTCAAAATACAGATGCTCTGGGGTCAGGAAATCCGTATTTTGAACAAGCTTCCCAGGTAATTTTGTGGCACCCCAACATCTGAGATTCACTGAATCTAGTCTCAGTTCCTATCTCCTGCAGGCACTTTCATAGTTACTGACAGACCATCCATCACCGGCTCTAGAAAACAACTTAATGTGTAATAATGTCAGACAACTGGTAAAGAATAGAAGTGTCCGAAATACCTTATTTTGCAGAATATGCCTTTCTTGCTGTGTAGATACCAAATGTCTGCATATGCCCTTCTTGATGACTAAACAAATAGAAAATAGTTACTTAAATAAATAAGAAATGTATGAATTGTTTTTTTATTTTTATTTTCAAGGCAAATCTGTTGTTATATGAGAACTTCTTCCCTGATTAGGTTTGCTAAGCATGCCATACTTGGAAAACTAACAGGATTTATGAAAATCACTTAGGCTCCTATTTACCACATGCTTTTAATCAATTTGAGTATTCCAACTTATGTAAATTACCCTAACATTAGAAACTTAAACAATTTGATGATTCTTCAATTATCCTTCCCACCTGTGGATAATGGTTAACATTTGATCTTTTATTCTGATATAGATTTATATTATTCAACTGAATATAGTCTTTGATTATGCTAAGGCTTTTATGAATTCTGAAAATTATGAAATTTAAATTTTTGTTATGTAAATGAGCAACAAATTATTTTCATAAATGTGAATTTATTTTTTTTAAGATTCATTTATTTACTTATTTGAGAGAGAGAATGAGAAAGAGAGAGAGAGCATGAGAGGGGGGAGGATCAGAGGGAGAAGCAGACTCCCTGCTAAGCAGGGACCCCAATGCGAGACTCGATCCTGGGACTCAGGATCATGACCTGAGCCGAAGGCAGACGCTTAACCAACTGAGCCACCCAGGCACCCAATAAATGTGAATTTAAACACATGAAACAAGTGCAGGTGTTTTGTAATTATTACTTGTTGATCTGACAAAGTTGTTAGTCATTTCAGCAGAGAGCCCATCTGTGAATCTATGAGCTGAAAGTTTTCATTGCCATTTATGCTCTCTGGCTGCCATTCACTAATTCCAAAACACCAGCACCCCACCCTCCCACACACAGCAGTTGTAATGCTGCCTTGTCGGTGTTTGGAAGCCACATACATACATTGAGGAGATCCCACTTATACAGGGCAGACACCCAACTAACTCTTCTTTGGACAATCTATAAAAGATGCTTATTAATTTTTGTTGCTTTAATTTGGAATAAATACAGTAAAAACCCACATGAGACCCACACCTGGTCTTTCCAGGAATTCATTTATATTGCAGATCAAATCACGTCCCCCAAGTACGTGGTGGTGTAAAGTGAGCTCTCTCATTGTGACACTAGAAGCCAATAATATGGGTGTTTTTGCATCTCTGGACAATGGGTTACAATGGGATTTCACTATCTCAGCACTAATCACCTTAACACTACAAGTCCTGGTTAAGCATGGGCTTAAAGCTGAAACTGATTTTCCTGACCATTAGCTCTTCGGGCTTGCCTTTTCAGCTGTGGACCAGGAGATCCTAGATGCCTGCAAAAGAGCAATGTATTTTTTCTGATATCCACATGGGACACAAAGTCTATCAGTCCAGCCCCCTCAGATTTCTGCCACGACCAGGTCTTGCCTCTGTCAACCCATCTCCTGTCCTCCCATGTAATAACCTACATAATGACAGCCAGCTATGATCAGCTTAGCTCTGCTAATAGCCAAGGAAAAGCCCAAACAGAATTTGTTTTCCCTTAGTGGTGACTTGGCTTTCTAAATGTGACCTTCTAGAAATGATGCTTCAGCTTCTGGTGTCTTGTGTGGAATGCTGACATGAAATTTGGGCTCATGAGTCAAAGAGTCAGAAGAGAAGCACAGGGACAAGTCAATAAAGGAATAAAGAAAATATGAATTAAGTAGAGGTTTGTAGTAACCCTCAGTTATTACTCCTTGCCTGGTGTTATACCTCATATTACCCTGGCCAAGGACAGATGTCTTTGGGGGAAAATGTAACAACTAAATAACGAGGCCTTTAAATAAACATACTAGCCCTTATTTACAAGTTCAAATGCCGTCCTCCATGGTGGACTTCTCCATATCTGGAGAAGTTATTTCACCAACGCTATCATTGTCAAAACATTGTGGATCTCCTCCTTCAGAACGGCCTTCAGACTTTGCCTTTGGCCAAAATAGTATTATCCAACCGGACAACCCTCACTCACTGAATACTCTTAAATTGTTTTTAAAAACAAAATCCACTAACATAGGATAGAAATGTGTTCTCATTTAGGATATTCGTTCCTTCACTCGATTATTCGTTCATTCATTTATTTAATCAGCAAGTATGTACTGAGCGTCTACCAGTCACCACATGGTACTGGGCACGCATCCATGAGAAAGTCCTCCCATAAGAACACAGTGCAGTAGGAAAGACAGAAGTATATACAGCGAACTAAAATACAAGAAGATACATGCCATATTCATGATATAAAATGAATGTTATTTATGGTAACATAAAAGACGGAGCAATCATTCAGCCTGGGTGGGTAGGGAATGTTCACTGAGATGGTAAATCTGAGTATAATCTTGAAGGAATGAATTCATAAGATTCAATAGGAAGAGAAGAATGATATAAAACAATTCTAGGTCAAAAGTAATAATATAAATAATTAGACCATAAAAATGCACAGAGGTGGGGGTCCAAGAAAATTTCATAGGGGAAGAATAGTCTTCAGAACAACTGAAAATTCACATGCATAATATAATTTGGACCCCTAATTTCATACCGCACACAAAAGTAACTCATTAAATACCTAAATGAAGGAGCTAAAATCATAAAACTCCTAGAAGAAAATTCATAAGTAAATCTTTGTGACCTTGGGCTAGGCAATGATTTCTTAGATATGACCAAAAAGCATAAACCATCAAAGAGAAGATTGGCAAGTCAGACTAAGTCAAAATGAAAAACATTTGTGCTTCAAAGCTTACCATGAAGAGCGTGAGGAGGCAACCCACAGATTAGGGAGAAAATATTTGCAACTCAAATACCTGATAAAGGACTTCTACTTGGGATAGATAAAGAACTCTTACAACTCAACAACTTAAAAACAAATGACCCAATTTAAAAATAGGCAAAGGAGGGGCGCCTGGGTGGTGCAGCGGTTAAGCGTCTGCCTTCGGCTCAGGGCGTGATCCCACCGTCCTGGGATCGAGCCCCACATCGGGCTCCTCCGCTAGGAGCCTGCTTCTTCCTCTCCCACTCCCCCTGCTGTGTTCCCTCTCTCGCTGGCTGTCTCTCTGTCGAATAAATAAATAAAATCTTAAAAAAAAAAATAGGCAAAGGATTTAAACAGACATTTCTCTAAAGAAGATAAGTGAATGGCTAATGAGCATGTGAAGAGATGCCCAACACCATTACTTATTAGGAAAATGCAAACCAAAACCACAGTGAGATATGACTTTACCTATAAGACAGCTATAATTAAGAAACCCAGACAATAGTAAGTGTTGGTGAAGACGTGAAAAAATTGGAACCCTCATATACTACTAGTGGGGATATAAAATGATGCAGATGCTTTGGAAAACACTTCTGCAATTCCTCAGGATATTATACACAGAGTTGCCATATGACCAAGCAATTCCACTCCTAGGTATAATCAAGAGAAATGAAAACACATATCCACACAAAGACTTGTACACTAATGTTCATAGCAGCATTATTCATAACAGCCAAAATATGGAACTAATCCAAATGTTCTTCAATTGGTGAATGGATTTTAAAAATTAGTATCTCCATACAGTGGAACATGATCTGGTCTTAGAAGGGAATGAAGTACTGACGCAGGATACATGGTACCTCAAAAAACACTATACAGAGTGAAGGAAGCCAGACACATACACACAAAACCACGTGCTGTAGAACATCTTTTATTTTAAACATTTGGAACAGGCAAGTTTGTAGAGAAAAAAAGTAGATTAGTGGTTGCCTAAGGCTACGAGGTAGGATGGAAGGGAGGGAGGGAGATGGTCAGTAACTGTCAACAGGTACGTTTCTCTTGGGGGTGATGGAAATGTTCTAAAATTGTATTATGGTGACGTTCTCACAACTCCGTACACATACGATACACCACTAAATTCTCTACACTCAATGGGTGAACTTAATGGTGCCTAAGTATGTCTCAATAAAGCTTTTTAAAAATACAAAGGAGTGACCATATAACTTGTCATCCAAACAAGGACTTTTGAAAGCTCTGTTAAACCAGACAGGCCCTCAGGACGGCAGGTGTTAACCTAGACTGTCCAGGTAAATGGGGATGTTGGCTCCGTCTAGCTTTTAATAACTGCCTGAAAACAGGATGTCTGAAGGGGATGAAGAGAAGGAAAGGCTAGAGAAGTAATAAGAGGTCAGATGTGGAAAACTCTGACTGTCATGCTAAGGAATATCGTCAGGGACAAAAGATAACTCTAGCAACAGCATGGGGAATTAACTGAAGGAATATAAACACTGGGCATAAAACTAGTGAGAAGATGTTTCCACAGCCAAGTTTAAGAGATGGCAAGCAGCTAAATTAGGACTTGGGCTGTCGGGATGACACTAAATGGACAGATTTAGGAAATATTTTGGGTTAGAAAGTCTAAAGGCGTCTCCTACAGGAGAGTTCCGAAAACAAAAAAACAAAAAAAGAATCTTCGGTAATAGCAGCATCCCTGAAATAAGTCGAGAGCTTTCCAAAGTCATTACTGTACAAGACCACGTTCTGTTCGGTTCTGTCTCCTACAAACCCTGCACGTACGGTGGACCAGAACTGTACAGCCCAGGGCGTACGTCCTGAATGCACCCACTGCTTTACAGAATTGCTTTGTGTTTAAAATCTGGCCTGCACTGTTCGTATTTCTGCAAAGGATGCTATTTTTGCCTGTCAGAGAAATGAAGAAAAAGCAGGTAAACAGTGGCCCAAGTGGGTAAGCTGGGTTTGTTTGTTTTTGTTTTTGTTTTTGATTGGCAGTGGCTTATAACTCAGCTGTCTCAAGCTTTCAAAAAATATCCTGCATAGAATTATATATGGAGGTGGAAGTGGGAGGGGACTTCCATTGCTATGGTTCTAGGTAGTTTTTTAACATTGTATTTTTGTAAAACTAACCAGGCTTAAAAAATTAAATGATTTCTTGATAATGTAAACTAAGTTTTGTCATCCTTATCCAGTTTCAATAACTTTACCTTAAATAAATTTTAGCTATGGGCTCATGTATGTGGCTTGGACAAACTTAAGGCATGCCTTAAATCAAATCATCTGAGCACGTATTAATTGAAAACCAGAGGATATGAGAAAAAAATTATTAACTACTCCCATGGTAGATAGGGATCAGAGGCTAGAGAACTGGAAAAAATGGACTCCAAAGAAAAACTAGTGAACCAAATCACCTCCCTGCTTCCAACCTCAGGGCTATGGAATGAAATCTTTGCCCCAGGGGCCCATAAACTCATTTGCCTAAATTAGAAAGTTTAGACTCTATTCCCAGAAAAAAACAATACACATAGGGAGTTAAAATAAGGAAGGTAAAAAACAAAACAACTGTGATTTTAATCCCCAAATATAAACAAGGGGATGTGCTAGACCGATGATGTGGCGAACATGAAGCCCAGACCCCTCCAAGGTCGTGGCCCTCTCTTATAACTGGAGATTCAGAGAGTCTACAGCATCTTACATTAGATAAACAAGAGAGGATTAATCATGTTGGATGCTCGAATGGTTTGTGTACAATTTATGGATGTTTGGAAGGTCCCACAAAATAAATTTTCGGACAATCTAAGCTAAAGATGTATTTCACTGTTACCAGTTGAAAGAATAAGAAGAGTGTGTGGACAAGGGCTGGTGGCCAGCTGTTTTCCATCCCCACCAAGAAAACAGGCGGAATTTGCTTTTGAATACTAGGATTTGACCAAAAAAAAGGAACTTTCCATCCATGATATGCCATCTAACCCTGAAAGGGTACATGAAAGACATTGCCTCTCTCCATTAGAAAGACTTAAAAAGACAAACATATTAGCTTGCTGGGTGGGTCATTTCAGAAGGGAAGAGCATATGAAGCGTGTGAGTCTTTTCATTTTTTTTCATTTCGGACATTCAGAAGGAAGTAGTGATTCACTTACGAAGTGGCTATCACTTGATGCCAGTTTTTGACGTGGTTTTCTATTATCTGGTTACTCTTAAACTAGCAACCAACCAGCTTCATGATGAGAAAACAAAAATTAGAAAGAGTTCTGCTTTTTTTCAAGCTACTCTTCAGATAGTTACTTCAATTAAAACTCTAGCTGTATTTTTGTATTAAAATCAATAAAACATTTGATACCAAACTGTATTTAGGAAAATAAACATAGGCACAGCCCAAAGAATACTTTGGGAAAAAAGGTGGCTGTGGGAGACTAGACTGGTATATTATCGATACAGGTGTGGATATATAAATGAAGATGATAAAAGAAAAACTGGAACTATATCCAACTATTTGTAAGAAGGTAATATATGGTAAAGTAAACTCCTCCCAGAAGGGAGAAAGGAAGGATTTTTTAAAATAATGTTGGAATAGATAGATAAATAGATAGCAAGTAAGGAAAATGTCATTTAGACCCATACCTTCTTCCACATAAAATAATCTTTAGATGAATTTATACATTCATTCAACAAACATGGAGGGCCAATTCTGTACTGGATATGCAAAAATGAAACACCCAGTTCCTATCCTTAAGGTGCTCACAGCATAATGGAGAGACAGGTAACTAAACAGAAAATTCCAAAATAGCATGATAGGTAGAGGAAAGTTCAAATTGCCCATTCCACTGGGGTTGAAAGGATAAACAGAGATTAGCCAGGCAATAGTAAGCGGCATTTAAGAGGATAGATGATTCCAACATTCCAAGTCCTCTGTGAGTTGAGCACAAAGTGTGTGTGTGTTGAGAAGGGTAGATAACAGGGAGCAGGAACAGAGGAGGGGCACAGCAGGAAACTGAAACCAAGGAGAGAGTCACCAAGGGCCTTTAAGTATATCTTCAAACCTAGGGGGCTACGCGCAAGGATTGTAAGATAAGAAAGTGGCATAATCAGATATGTGGTTTAGAGAGCTCGCTTCACAGCAATGTGGCAGAAGTTTTCAGCAGAAGACAAGCCATTTGCCACAAGATCAGTTGGAAGGTGACAGTGGAGGGGAAAGGAGGAGAGCCTGAATTAAAGCAGGGTGGCAGGGAGGGAGAAGGAGAAGGCTGGAGTTATTTAGGGAGTAAACTTGATAAGCCTGAATTACCACATCACTAGCATTTCGAGGAGCTGGATGGAGCTCAGACTCATCCGAAAAGAGAATTCAGGTGGGAGGTAGTTTGGGGGAGTGAAAAGTGGTGAATGCAATTTGGGACATGCTGAGTTTGAAAAGTTTATGGGACAGACATCCAAGGTGAAAGGTCCATTTACATAACTTATTTTTGTGCATTTGAGAGTCATCAATAATATGAGTGGTGGTGATTTATACATTCTAGCCACTTAAATACAAACATATAATGAATACCTACTTGGTTCTGAGCTCTGTTCTAGACTCTGGGGGTACAGCAAAAGCCAAAACAGACAAGAGCCCTGCTCCCACCGGTCCCACATTCTAATGATGTGAGTGGGACAAGGGTGGGGAGACATACAATAATCAGTTATATATGTTAGTTGTGATGATATCTGTGAAGAAAAATAAACTAAGAGACTAGGGAGTGACTGAGTCCAGGTACAGGGCTGGGACAGGTAGGACTAGGATAGGTAAGGCAAGTGAGGTGCTTAGGGTACCAAACGTAAAGAGGCACACATTCTCAGGTACTGACTCTGAACTTGCCTTCTTAAGTTTGTGTCCCTCGTACCCTGCTTGCCTCCACCTAGTTCCAGCCCTAACTGGGTGTCTGCTATTTTCTACGGATAACCACAGAAAGCTTTAATCAAAAGGTGACATTTGACTATAGAACTAAACGAATAAACAAGCCAGGTATCCCCATATCTGGGGAAATAACATTCTAAGCAGAGAAAACAGTGTGTGCAAAGGTCTTGAGGCAAGAGGGTACCTAATATGTTCAAGAAAGATCTCCCAGAAATTTCACCATGGGAGAATGTACAGAAGAGATGAGAACCAAAGACAGAAGCCCTAAGACAGCACAATAAGGGATAAGCGAAGGGGCAAAGAGCCTGTACAGAAAACTAAGGAGAGGCCAGAAAGGTAAGAGAAAAAACAACAACAGGAAGGAGCCCTGTCTCTTCAGAAATCAGGTAAGATGCAACAGAAATATTTTACTGTTGGCAGTTAGGAATTTGTCCTGCCTTTGTGGAAAACAATTTCTGACTTGGAGACCCTTCCTAAACTAAGTCCACACCAGAACAGAAATTACGGGACACACTTCTAAATAATTGTCTTTCCAGTATTGAAGATCACCATAATTATTTTCATTTTGGACAAATCCAAGCAATGCCAAACTAATAACAGTTCAATTTGAATAACTTCAACCCAGACACGATAGTCTTATAGGAACTGATCCATAACTAAAGGATTTGAATTCATGCCCCAACTGGCCAAAATCCTCTCCCATAAACAGGGTCAGTTGCGGAAGAAGCTTTCCCTATGCAAAGTCTTATTCTCTGATCTTTAGTAGAGGCCCAGGTCGGTCCCATATAACACACTGGCTTTAAAAGCATCCTGAAAATGTTTTCCCCAGCAAAACATCAGTGCCCCAATCTTATCCCCCTGGGCTAGATGAACAGCCATCATTTATTCACTCTGCGTGAGCATGAAGCCGCAGGTTCAACTAAAACCAAAACTCTTCGCTAGATGGGATACTTCCCTTTTGCTGCATTCCAACGCTTTAGGGAATCTGTGGCTTCACGGTTACATCACCAAAATTCACTTACCAACCAAAACCAAATGACAAATATCTGTGAGCCTGTAGGTTTTCGTGGCCTAATCAAAATCAGAAAGGGGGACCATCACTGTAGTGAAGTCCAACAAAAGCTTCATTATATAAAATCAAAAGAAACCCAGGAACTTTAATATGCCCAAGCTCACACCTATCCATGGAATAAACAACAACAACAACAACAACAACAACACTGTATTCCATTTTTCACCATTTGGAAGAAAAACCACAAAATTTTAGAACTCCAAGCAAAGCTCTCTTTCCTTTAACTTTTGAATTTCTGAACAAATTTGTTTACTGAACAATGCGTAAGCATGTAAAAATACTGATTCCCCCTACTCCCACATTTTTAATTTCTGACAAGATAAACTTTAAACCACGTTGGATAGATTTATCTGCAAAAAAATATGAATTATAAGCCACACCTGCTGGCTGACACCTGCTTCTGGCTCTTTCCTGCTCTAAAATGGCTGACTGAAAGGGAAATGTAGCAGGAATTCATAGTTAAGGGTCAATGCATGGACTCAGGGCTGTGACAGAAGAAGGTACTTGGATAAGAAACAGAAGATCCTTGCACTTGGCCACTTAGAAAGCCTCTCGGTGGTAGCCTAGATAGTAATTAATTCACAGATCCAGGTGTTGTGTATGTTGTATATGTTTGGGGAGGGCATGTCAGGACAACTTGAGAGCTGGAGTCTGCAGCCACGTGGCAGGTAAGAGTGCCTTTTAAGAAAAATAAAAATGGACTGTGAGCATTTCACACAAATGTTTGCATTAGAATTAGAGACCAAACAGACATCTGTCTCTTCACATAAATGTATTAACATGCCCTAGATTTAAACACCTCAAGATTAAAATACTTCAGCAATCTATTTTCCAATGTCACCTTTATCCTATCTTCAAAACGGCAAGACCATAATCTGCTTCCCGTGTAATCTGTGTTAAAAATGGGAAATTATCGGGGTGCCTGGGTGGCACAGCGGTTAAGCGTCTGCCTTCGGCTCAGGGCGTGATCCCGGAGTCCTGGGATCGAGCCCAGCATCGGGCTCCCTGCTCCATTGGGAAGCCTGCTTCTTCCTCTCCCACTCCCCCTGCTTGTGTTCCCTCTCTCGCTGGCTGTCTCTCTCTGCCAAATAAATAAATAAAAATCTTAAAAAAAGGGGGGGGAATTATCTGATTTTTTACCACGCAGTTCTCCGTTCGGATTTTTCAACTGCTTTGTACTATTATGGCAAGAACAGTCCAGCGGAACCTTGACCCCCAAGGCTTAAACAAAAGCTGGGACAATAAAAATAGTTCATATGGGTGGACAGTTGATTGACCTCCTTGCAGACTGACTTGGGGTGCGTTCAGAAGTTCCTAAACGCACCCCCAGCCCCACTGAATATAGAGTTCTCGATACTCTCGGGATAGTCAGAAAAACCCATCTTGTGAAATGTCGACATGCCCAAAGGCTCTATGGGCAGAGTCTTCTACTTTTCTAAAATACTGCAAGCGTATGTGCACATTTCCACAGCCTGGTGTTGAACACACTCTAAATTACAGCTGTTGGAAGCAGAAACACGTGTGCGGCCTCGTGGAGTTGCGGCAGTATCCTTCCCGCTGTGGGAACCCAAGGGGGCCGTCCGTCACCGCGCTCCGTGGCCCAAGAGGTCACTGCACAGCATCAGGAGACCCCGAAGACAGTAAATTCTCCCTTTTCTCCAGAGGGAAATCACGCTGAATGGGAAGCATCCTGACCCCTCTGAATTTGATGTTTAACGTAAAAAAGGAAAAGGGTGGGGGGTGGGGCTCTGAAAAAGAAATGTTGCAAAACTTTTGAACAAATTTCCTTCGGCTGCTCTCTGCCTAAGCTCAGAAGACGCCAGAAGGGTACAACGGGTCCCTACTGGAACGGTGGCTTACCAAACATAGCAGGCTCACTTCCAGTACTTACATTTAAAAAAAAAAAAAAGGAGGCGCTCGGGCAGAGCTGACCAGACCCATTAGCATCTCCGGGTCTCCCATTGACAATGCAACAAGGGGGAAAAGCAACAGTTAAAAGAGCGGACTACCTTAAGTAAATGAAAAAGCGCATTTCCATATTTTTAAACAAAGGGGTTCTGCACCATCTGTCCCTGTCTGGGTGCCCCCTGCTCCACACTGAGCGGATTTGCGAGGGATTCAAGTGCACCTTATAGATTAAATAGTCACTCGGCTGCTTAAGCCCAGTTGCCCAGACAATGGCCGCGCAGAGCACCCCTTCCTCCTTCCTTCCTGTCGAGTGTTCTGCCTGACTACACAAACTAAATGCGCGCGGCTCCCCCGTTGCAAGAAGTGGACTTGACCGGAGCTAAAACCAACAAAGGCAGATTCTGGTGGGAGCTGCGGAAGCGCCGGGCACTGAGTCAACAAGCGGGTCTCATTGAAATGCAAATAGCGCGGCCGCGGCCCCGGCGCGCCACCTCCCGCCCCTTAACTTCTCAACCCCCGCGCGGCGCAGGCCTGAATGGGCCCATTGACGCGCGCCGGCGGTGCCCAGCGCTCCGCGCCCGGCTTCCGCGGGGACGCCTGCGGACGCCGAGCCCGCCCGGCCGTCGGGGCGCGCGGGCCGTGCGGGCTCCGGGCGGCCCTGCGCTTTCTGTCATCATCAGCGCGTGGTCCTCCCCGCCGCTCTCCCTCCAGCGCTGGGAAGGCGGACAGAGCCTCAAGCGCAGGTTGCCCTGATTTCTGGCCCGGGAACAGGAAAATTCACTCCGCTGTTGAGTTTTTAAAAAAACAAACAAAAAGAAGTTCCAAAGTTCCCCAGTGGCGGTTAGCCTTTTTTTTCCCCCTAAGTATTTACTCACTTAACCTTAAGTATTTACTCACTTAAATCCTGCTCTCTCTCTTTTATCCAGAAAGAACTAGACTTCAGTATTTTTTAGGTGCTGAATAGTTTAGCTTCGAAGGAAGTTCTCGCTGATGCTCTGTAAACGCTTAAGTAAAAACAAATCCCATTTGGCATTTGGATACTGCCCGCCCTCTCTCCCCACTCCCCTACTCACTGTTTTACTTTGACTAGATAATATTATCAGCTTGTTTATTTTGCGCTTTCCCTAAGGTTTAAAGTTAATGCAAGCACTGTTAAAACTTAAACAGAACTTAAAGGGGGGGCGGTGTTAAAAGTAAGTTTTTACAGAAATACAAAGCTAATTCTTTTTTTTTTTCTTAGCAAACTATGAGCAACTAGCAATAATTTTTTTAAAAGCTAAACGGTATTTAAAGATGACCTGAAAATAATAAGTTGACTTTCTACAGCATATATATTTGGTTGCTGTGTCAGACTCTAAAGAAATGAGTATTGATATACCTATAACAAATATAATGAAGGAAATATTTATTTTTAAATCCTTTAATTTCGTAAGTTTACCAGAGTATAATTATATTTGAACATATAATAGATGTGTAATTCACTTAAATACACAGATTATTTTGCTAAAAAGCAACTAAAGGAAGATTTACATTCTACCATTTTTGATTTTTAAATTATTTGATAAAGCAAAGTAGAATTTCATTTGAAAAGAAAAAAGAAATTTCATAGTTGACAATTTAAAGTTAGAATAGTTTCTGATTTTTGAAGAACAGCTCTCTTCTGTCCTTTTTCTTTTTTGTTTTGGTTTTGGTTTTGGTAATGCCTCCTTACCCACCCGCCCGGCACACACCCAAACATACACCAAACAAACATAGCTTTTGGCCTATTTAATAATCCAATATTGTTGGATTGGATTGACCTGAGCTGCGTACATTTAAACTGAGTTGAGCTGGATCTACAAAACGAGACATTCGGAATTACACGATTGGCCTTAGTGTAATGGCATTTCTCCCGTGGTGTGCATCTGATAGTTTGCTTGCCCAGGGTCCATTTTTCCTTAGTGTAGAAACAGCACCTGATTTTCATCCAGAGGACTACCCTCCCCCACTCAAAGTCCAAGTGGTTCACATCCATGGCTCCAAAGCCACAGCTAGTCCACAGGATGCCTTTGTGCAATGTAGAAGGATACACCCCTTCCTCCAGGCAGATGAAGCCCTGGTCCAGCAAATAGCCAGGTCTGCACTGTCAGCCGGAAGCTGTGTGAAGTTCAGTTCTATTCAGCCTTCCTCTTGCCAACAGCACACTCACACTGGCAAATCAACCTATTCAGCTTCTCAGGCCACAGTGAAGAGCTTCAGCAACAGGTGTGTGAATCAAGTCGAGCTCAGGAAAGTTAGCCAAAGAAACTTAGCTGTAATTATTAGAAAAGAGGCATTAAAAATTTCTGGTGTAGTTGATTAAATGGTAGCATACAGACTTGGAGTTGCACTTGGCTATCACTGCCATCGACAGGGAAATAGTCGGCCAAAAGCAAGAGATAGAACCAGAGTGAGAGATTATTGGCTCATCGTATCCTATGAGCACCTGGATTCAGCCACGTCTGAATCAATCACCTTTTAATTACATGAGCCAATAAATTCCTTCTTTTGAATAAACCAGTTAAATGATTTTCTGTCATTTGCAATCCCAAAGAATCTTGACCAACATGATTGCCACAGTGGGAAGACGTAAATCTTACAGTAGCTATTAGGCAAGCGAATTTATTTTGGGTTTTGATATCAGTGCAGTTCATAATTCTTTCACAACAGGTGAATCATTATAAATCAACTTTAGGAACAGCCATTCCACTTCCCCTGCCTTTTCTTCTTCAGTAAATAATACTTTAAAACAAAAGACATGAATGGATCTTTATTTTCTTTGGAGGTTTTGAAAACATTTCTGTTGTCAATGCCCATTGTTTAGTACAGTTAGAGTACTAAATGGGGGGGTTAGGTAGGAAGGTTGGAAACTACCCAGGGGACTAATCCTCTTAACCTATTTAATTTTGATTATTGGAAGATATATGACACATTGAAATCAGCTTTAAAAAATCCTTTCACACCTATTGAGAACCTTAATAAATTTGTAACTACATCAATAAAAGAACAGATAACATAGGTTGCAAGAACTTACAAAATGATAATCACTAGATAACAAACAATCAAACTTCACTTAGATAAAGTTATACCAAACTAAGCACATTTCTCATTTGATAACCAGTGGGATGATTTGCTCTTTGTTCCCAGAAATATTCATGTGGATGAAATAAGCTGAATCATTTGTCAGGGATGTAGTAGAAAGAATTCTGCCTTGCAGTGAGAAGTTAGACTGGTTTTAAGTTCCTTTTAATTTTCACTTCCTGATTTTTATGATTAGAACTTTTTAGTTGTAACAGATACGAACTTGTCCCCAAATTAATTACTATCTTATCAATTTAGGATGTTATCCCACCCCACACTTATCATTCACTCACGATTATCATTACCTTACTTTGAATTGTGCTCATTTGAACCTGAAAAACGTAAATATTGTTTTCAGAAAAGTATAACCACCTGAATTGTTTCCAGTCTTAGCCCAGAGCTAAGTTCCTGTTGCTGTTTTTTATTTAAAAATCTAAGAACAGAGGATTTAGATATGAATGAAAGTTAAGAGAAACTGCAATTCATTTTTTCTCATTCCTGTTCTTTGTTATTCTTGGCTCTACCATTGTCATACCTTAGAAGATTGAGGGGGGGGGAATGCCATTAGTTCTTTGTTTTGTAAATATTGACTTCTTTTCCTTCCTTGCTGTAATGTTTAACACATCTGCTTTCTATTTTTATATTATAATTCTAGTACATTGTGGATAGCTCCACTCTTCCTGCAAAATTCCTTATTTTTAAGAAGAAATGACCCACAGCTAATTCGCCCTCCTTGACTCCTACCTGACCTGTCTATGCTAACTGCTAAGTTTAATCAAATGGAGGAACGGGTCAGAGGTTTGACAGTTCCTTTAACAAGTGTGAATGATAACTAAGTTGAGTACCTCAGAATTTATGTAATCTCCCTGTAGCTTGACTTCCTGTACGATAGAAGCCAAAAGCAGAGCTACACACTTCCCAGACTCCCTTGCAGCTTAGGAGTCCTAATAAGATCAAGCTTCTGCCGAGCAGGTATCATTACTCAAAACTAAAAGATGGAAGTAAACCACATGAGCAGTGGGCATATAAAGGAAGATTAGATCTCCTGGAAAGCAGAAACATCCACTTCTTCCAGGGCAGCTGGGGTAAAATTTCTAAAGTCCAGTTCTATTGTTATAGGTTCCAAATGACAAGGTGATACCAGGACTGTTTTCTTCAAAACATTCTTATGTAAGACTTAACGTATTTCTCAAGGCTGCTGTGTTCCTAGCTGTGTAGCAATCACTCAAGCCTGGTTCTCTGGCTCTCCTAAAGATTCTTTAAACTACACAGTATCTGCTTAAACTGATTAGAGTGAATGCTGATGGATAAATTAATTGATAACAGATGTGACTTTCCAGGTAAGGAAAATAGAAATCTGAGACTGGTTGTCTGTCTTGGTTGGACTTGAAGGCACTGAGGATCTTACCGTGAGCAGGGGAAGGGACACAGTGGTGAACATTGCCTAAACCTTTATGTGCAGTCACCAGAAGTGCTGGTATGCTAATTGAAGGCCAGCTCTTAGATGGCCAAGTGTCACTATTATACAACAGAATGAGGGACATCAGAAATATCAAGTCTGTGTGGTGGACTGACTAGTTCTAATTATACTGGAGTCCTTAAAGGAAGAAAAGGATAACATCAAGATTTTAAGTTTCTGGTTGAAGACATGGTTAGAGACCAAGGAGTTAATATAATTGCCATGAAGACTTTTTATCTCTTGTCCGCCATGTTTTTTGTCTGACATAGCCGACAATGAGATGTAGAATCTGATCCTGCAAGTCTCCGAGTGATGACTCAGGGGGATTTACAGTCACACGAGGTCCCATATGAAAGTTTGCATGGCTATGTGCTCTGCCACCTCCACCCATGACTGGAATGGGGATATTTGGGAGGATTGAATGACAGTGGGTATCTGAACTGCCAAGTCCCACTGACCTACCCCAGCATAATCAGCCCCTCCTCTTCCATATGTTGAGATTATAACTATCTTTCTTTTAAGAGTCTTTAATAATCTCACTTCAGGTAACTAGCTTGCAGGGGATGCTGGTTCTCCTTATCTTCCCCCCTTACCACAATTCATTGCTTCCAGACTTCTATTACTTCTATCACAGTCATAGTTAGCATTTGCTAGTTTATGAAGTTAAACTGAACAGGGACAGACAAACACAACTGCAAAATTTGTCTAACTCAGAGCATCAGGAACCTGCATAATATGCATGGGAACAGATTCTAAGGTTTCTAGACTAGAGAAGGAGGTAAATAATTTCAGATCAGATTGAATTAATCAACATGGCTGCCCTTATCAGTGATTTCAGCTTAAACAGCTGGCAGTCCTGTTTGTTCACTTGCTTTTCTAAAACCTGGACTCAGAGGTGTTCTATGTGAAATGACGTTGAGATGCCAGAAATTTCTTTTCTTTTTTTTTTTTTTTTTAAGATTGTACTTATTTATTTGACAGAGAGAGACAGCGAGAGAGCAAACACAAGCAAGGGGAGTGTGAGAGGGAGAAGTAGGCTTCCCGCCGAGCAGGGATCCTGATGTGGGGCTCAATCCCAGGACCCTGGGATCATGACCTGAGCTGAAGGCAGACGCTTAATGGTGGAGCCACCCAGGTACCCCAAGATGCCAGAAATTTCTTGACACAATGTGCAGGAAAGAACCTAAAGACTTCAGAAAGTAGGTACATTGGGACAAATTTTCATGCTCAGTCTGCTTGCCCACTCTCTAAATATATCTACCAAAAGGGCCCAGAGAACACTCACTGAACCTTAATATTAAGTAATGCTTTGGCAAGGGACAAGTGACTGCATGTTTTTAAGTTCTGTGGTGGCTGTCCTCTACAGGTCATAAGTGAATGTGAAAGAAAACCCTAGTGAAAATGGCTTTCTTATTTAAATGAGGGTAACTAAATCCTGGAATGGCAGAAGCCAAGTCACAAGTGCCAGAGGTGAGGTAGATAGGATTCCCAAAATAGGCATCAGAATCAAATTAATAATCAGAATTGTTTGAACAGTAAGACTCTTTAAGGGTAGCTAGTTGATCAAAGGGCTTTTAAGATCAAACTAGACTGTCCACTCGCTGCTGTATCCACATAGTTGTAATAGCTATTCCAAGCAACCAGAAGATTCCTCTAAACTGGAATTCGGACCTATGCCGCTGGGGGCTATCATGGAAAAGGAAGGCATAAGTGGAAGCTCTGAAACCTCTCCCTCACTTCCCAAACTGCAAACGAAAATGAATAATACCGTTATCACTCGGGGGATCATAGAGTAACATCATTAAAGAAATGAAGCTTGAGAGATAGGTATTCTCACGGTAACCTCTTTTAAGTCATTTGTTTGACCTATGTGGAAAAAAAAAATAAGTTTTTGAGAATAATAGGAGACTGACTACTAAGCTTTCTCAGTTGGTAACTCCATAGCAGGTCTGCTTCAAGTGAGATCTCATTATTGGAACAAATGAACACAGCCCCTAGTATCTGGAATGTGCCTACTAATCCCGAAAATGCCTCCTACCCAGCCCTCATGTCTACATAAAGTTTTCTTTCACCTGGAAGGTTTAGCATTATACTTTTACCAACTTCCTTCAAGGCCATGTCAACCCCCTGGTCCCAGGACGAAATTTAGTCCGCTAAGAACTTGATCATCACCATCCCACAGGGCACCCCTCTGGCCCTCTGCACTGATGATAATGTGCTCATAGGACTAGTGAACTGAAAGTAACAGGTACTCTAGATGTCTTGCAAAGATGAGCACATGCCACAGGGTAAGAGCTAAAACCCAAGGAAATTCAGAGATCTATTCTCCATGCAGTTTCTGTGGGTTCAGTGATCCAGGAATGTCACTATCTTCATTCCAAAGTAAAAAACAATTGGCTAAACATTGTATCCTCTCCCACAGTGTTTGTTAGCCTCTCTAGATTCAAATGTTCTATTTTAACCCACTGACAAAATAACTCCTAAGTCTTTGAGTGAGAGTCCAGAGGAAGAGGAGATATGGCAGTTCTTCCAGGTTAAATGGCAATTAATTCTGTTATTATCTCCCATGACCCTGTGAATCAAAACACTACATGGAGCCTGTGGAAATAGGATAATTACAATAAAAACTCCAAGAATTTTGAAACAATTTTGAAAAACTCCAAGAATTTTGCTATTTCAGTAAATAGCTACTTCCCTTTTGAGGCCAGCAGATGTTTCATACTCCCAGTGTATTACTCCTGCCTCTCATCTGTCCTTTCACCAGCACATATCTAAGACCTCGGTGCAATTCCCTATAGCCAGGTGGCTGAGGGTGAAATATTCAAGCCTCGTTTAGAGAAGGTTCTCTAACATATGCTGGCTCCAGCTACAAGTGTTCTTTGCAATCTCACCCAAGACGGACAAGGACGGAAAAATCTTCCAACTGGGCAGAACTTGGGAAATACATCTTAATGTCCACTTTGACTCTTAGAAGAGAAAACTGGAGGTAGGGATCTCTTCAAATGCTAGACATATGTAACAGTTCAGTCAGGTGTCTGGGTCTTGGAAAAAACAAGTTTGAAGGACTGGCAACAAGGGACTTGGGAAAGAGTCATATAGATGGACCATTCAGAATATACAACAAAAGAATGAAGATATTTGTGTTCAATGCCAATATTCAATAGTAGATTCCTCTGCAAAGAAAGTACTCAATAATAGTCAAGCTTACTTATTTTGTATATATTGGTTGGTTCCCTTCACTCAGCCATGCTCAGTTGGCCTATGAAATAAGAGGTTGTAGACATGGGATTATGTATGGGTGAAACATGGATTTTTCTCTGCCAGAGTTAAACTATTCCCTGCTGTTACTAAGTTTCTAATCTCCAAGCAACAGAAACCAACTGAGCCCCCAGTAGAGCAACCTTAGCATGAAGGAAGCAGGTAGCCACCTGGCTCCCTTTCAGTCTGTTATTGTCCATACAGATGTTTATTTTGGATATGGATTTGGCCACCCTGGCTGGAATTGCTTCTTCGTGCATTAATTTACATGTGCTAAATGAATGCTTTACTCACCAACATGGTATCCTACATACATCATTGCTTCTGACTGAGGAGGTAAATTCATTGGAAAAAAATAATAATAAATAAGGCAATGGTTACATGCCCATAGGATTCACTGATCTCACCATCTACTCCATCCCCCAATATTTGACCTGATAAAAATAATTGCGGAATGGCTTATTAAAGATGTAGCTGCAGTACTGGTTGGGAGATACTTAGTGTACTTGGGAAGCTGCCCTACAGGAAATGGCATGCTCTCTGAACTACTTATGATACTGTTTCTTCAGTAAGCAGGACACATGGTTCCAGGAAGAAAGGGTTGGAAAATGGGTGGTCTCTCTTTAATCACACCTAATGTTTCATTTGCAAAATGTTTTTGTTTCAGTCCCCTTGATTTTATCTTTGTTGGATTAAAAGTTTTATTGCCAAAGATAGAATGCTTTATTTTCCAGAGAGATATAATAATATCCCATCACGTTGGAAGTTGAGACGGCCACCTGGTCATTTCGGGCTCCTAAACCACTAAATTAACGGACAAAATTCAGTTACCATGTTGGCCGAAATGATTTTTCCAGAATCCAAAGGAGGAAAAAAATAGCTGCTATACAATGGGCATAGAGAGGGAGTGTATCTGAACCCAGAATATCCTCTATGGTTGTTTTTAGTTATGTGATAAAAGTTAACGGAAGACATGAAAAAGATGTTCAACATCCTTAGTTATTTGGAAAATTCATCAAAATTATAATAATATACCACTTAATACCTATTGTGATGGCTATAATAAAAAGGGGGGATAACAAGTATTGGCAAGGATATGCAGTAATGGGAACATTCATGCATTGGTGGTAGGAAAGTAACATCGTGCAGCCAGTGGTGGAAAACAGTTTGACAGTTCCTCAAAAGGCTGAACATAGAAGTACCACATATGATCCAGCAATTCCACTCCTAAGTATACACTCGAAAGAACTGAATGTATAGAGGAACTCGGATACTTTGCAACAATGCTCATGGCAGTATATCACAATAGCCAAAAGGTGAAAACAAATCAAATGTCTATCAACACATGAATGAATAAATAAAATGGGTACATACATACAATGAAATATTAGCTGTAAAAAGGCACAAGAATCTGATACTTGCTACAATACAGATGAACTTTGAAAATATTATGCTTAGCGAAATAAGCTAGACACCAAAGGAGAAATGTATGTAATTCCTCTTATATGAAGAATCAAAAATATGCAAATTCAAAAAGACAGAAAGTAGACTAGAGATCACTAAGGGCAAGTGTTAGAGGGTGGAATGGGGAGTTATTGCTTAATGTGTATAGAGTTTCTGTTTGGGATGACGAAAGAGTTATGGAAATAAACAGTGGTGATGGTTACGCAACACTGTGAATATATGTAATGCCACTGAATTACACACTTACGGATGGCTAAAATGGTAACTTTTAGGTTATGTATAGTTTGCCACAATTAAAAAGAAAGGAACACCCCCAAAAGACTACAGCAATCTCATATAAACAAGATCATCAAGAACTCAGATGTTTCAGGCATGAAAATTATGGTTGCATCACCAGAAAAAGAACCTCAACCAGACGAGGTGCTGGATGCAAGCTTAGCAAAACCAGAATGGGTAGTAGAGGAAAGAACTTACAAATGTCTACAATAAACTTGTGACGAGAAGTAAAAAAACAAGGATGGATTTACCTTATTTTCTTTCTTGTTTTTTTTTTAATCCACCTCCCTTTCTCCATTATCTTAAATAAGGTGCATTATTGGTGTTAATTTCATAATTTAGTCCCTAGGATACAGGTTAAGAAAATGGGATTATGACTGAATTAAAGTAGAAATGAATATCGCTCAGAGTAGATGCTGTGACTGACTTTCTTGCTCTGCCATTTGGAGGAGAGGGGGAGAGCGCATTTGTAGAAGGAATCATGGCATTATGTCAGCCAGGAGTATGTTGTTCTTGCTATTATTGTTTGGATATTTATGTGAGTGAGAATAAATGGATTTTGAAGAGTGGAGAGAGTATGGCAGATATCGTAAGTTGTCTCACCCAATTTACACCCATTCAAATCCCACTCTAGCCTAACATCCTATACGACAGAGACTGGAGAGCCAAATACTAAATTTCCAGGAGTCCCTTTAACTACAGTTCCACACGCAGTTACACCAACCTGAGATCTTGACGTAGAAGTGAGCAGTATGAGGTGGTGACCATACACCCAGAGATCAGATCTTCTGGCCAGGGCAGTGGCCTGTCTAGTTCTTCTGGGCAGCTACCAACATCTACTTCTGTTTCAGGCTTCCCCCCAGGAAGCAGACTCTGAAATGGAGGTTAGCATGCAGAGAGTTGGTTAGAGAGTGCCCTCAAGATCAAGATCTGAGGAGGAAGGGAAGGAAGCAGGATTGGGCAGAGGGCAAAGTACAGTTGCCATTCAATGTCATCAAAGGCCTCAGCGGACCCTCCAGGGAGGCTTTGAAACTGGGATGGCCCTTCAGAATTGTCCTGAGTTGAGGCAAGGGTACCAAGCATCTTCACTCCGGCCAAGGGCTCTCTTCAGTCAAGGGCAGGTCCCAGACAGCACATCCGGGGACAGCACATCTGGCAGCACTTAGAGCAAGTGTAAGAGCAAGTCCTCAGTCTGTGTGTACTAGCGTATATCGCTTACATTGGCCACATCCACAGACTTCACATAAGTTCTCGGAGTAGCTCCAGGACTGTGATGGCCTCTTTCTCTGGTACTAAGTTATAAGAGGAAGGCTAGAGGGACAAACTAAAGTCCCCATCACTGCAACTGGTCTCACTGCATGGCTCTTCTACTACATATTCTAGATCTCTCTAACCTTTAACTTACTCTTCTGGTTAAAAGAAAGTATTTGGTGAGATGACTGAGACCCTCATCCCTGAGAGACAGGGTTCTCTAGTCACAGTATCCTTCTAGGGCCATGGCTGATAGAAATTCGACAAAGAGGAACTGGACAAGGAGTGCCAAGAGACGCACAAGTGGAACACCTGGATGCCAAACACAGTCTTCCCTGCCCCCATTGTATAAGCTGAACCCTTTCCTGAAGACCATGGTTAATTACCCCTGCCAGTTTAGCCACTCTTCTTTGAGTCTACAAAGTAGCTGGGGCTCAGGGCAGCCATAACTGGAACGTTCAATGGGACTTTTGCTCTTCCCCTCAAAAAGCATTCTCCCTTTAGAAACAAGGACCTCTAAACCAGTGAGCCTAGAATTACAGGGGTGAGAGGCATAAATTTCAGAGTGGGTCACTTAAAGTGATGGTTACACAGCAACTCCTATTTTTATCCCTTGGTTCTTGAACCCATGCAATTCTTACCTACTGGGGACATAGCACCATATAATGGTCGTTGATCAGAGCGCATACCACAGTCTAGAAAATGGTGCCCCATTCTTATGGTCTCACCATCTTTGAGATGATGCCTCAGCTGTGCCTTCAACGGACATTTCACTGCTCAATCAGGCCAGCAGTTTCAGGGCAGTGGATTGATAGGACTAGCAGATCTTGTGGTCACGTGGTCATACAATGGCAGTAGCTAATCAGTCCCAGTGAGTGGGACCCAAGCTTTTGGGCCCATACATGGCTTCCATCTAGTCTACCATGGCTACTACTTTGTTCATGGGACTATTGGGCCAGCACTGAAGTGGCTCATGTCCAAGGTTGGCAAACATCAACTGGCTGGATCAATTCTGACTGCTTGGTTGTTGTCTCCCTGCATGGTGGATGCTCTCAGGTGGGTATGAACATGCATGCGAAGATCTTCACACTCAATCCTCATTCATATGCCTTTACTACAGACCTGTTAGTTCCCAATCTTTCAATTTTTCTTCTTCCAAACTTCTGACCAAGCTGTTTCTCAGTAACTCTGAGTCCATATATGTTCTTATTTAAGTCACTTTTATTTCTCACCAGAGTGGATGTCTAGGTAATCACCCAAAGCTCTGCTCATCAGGAGAATTTCCTTTCACCACTTTGTTGAAGGCCACTCTAGAACAGGGCTGGGATCAGTGGTGTGCCAGTTGTTTTACAACCAACCCTCCAGGGACAAAAAGACCAAAATTCTATGGAAGACTATCCAGAATTTAACACAGAGAAAGAGAGAGATTTAAAAATACAGAAGACTGTTTTAAAAAACATAGAATATGAAATGAGAAAACCCATCACAGGATTTTCAGAAATATAGAAAAGAATGAGGGAGAAGTAAAATTTGAAAACCTAGTGGCTAAAGTTTTTTCACAATGGATGAATGATATGAATTCTCACATTCAGAAAGCATGGTGAGTGCTGAACAGACTAAATATATATAAATACACATCTAGATACAGGGGAGGTCATAAAAGCAAGCAAAGATTAAAAATCAAATAGGCGAATAATAGATTTATATCAGACTTCTTAACAGAAGGCATGAGCTGACAATTGAATATAATTTCAACATGCTGAGAGAAAATACCAGATAAATCAGGAATCTATTGTCAAACAAATTTTTATTCAATAGTAAGAATGAAATAGACATCTCCACACACACAAAGAATCAAAGTCTTCAGATTCTATTATCAGATTCTCATTGAGAAACTTCTAAAATATGTACTTCAGGAAGAAGAGCTCGAATCAGAAGGAAGAAATAAGATACAAGAGACAGTTTTATGCCAAGAAATGGTAAATGTGTGAAAATCTTAAAAATAATTTTCAGTATAAGAGTAAAAATCAAGATGGAACTAAAATGCTACATGACAATAACTTTTAAAGTAAAAGTAGATTTGTCAAGGATTTTATACACATGTACACACACATACATATATATGCATACACACGTACACATGCAAGTATATGTATGTATGTATGTATTTATATAGACGACATAACTTCCAAACTGGAATTGGTAGAGAACTGGGGGAAAACTTCAGTCAACTAAAAAAGGCAGGAAAGGAAATGGAGGGAGGAAAGGAAGAAAAGGGGGAAAACTACATGGTAAAAGAAGGCAACAAACAATATATAGAAATTAAAGCAGATATACCAACAAGCACATTGAATGTACATAGATTACCTTGCCTGGTAAAAGACTGAGATTATCAGATTAGACGGAAAGACAAAATCCAATTCTGATTCCAACAGACATACATATATGTCCTGATTTCAAAAGACATACATATAATTTAAAGACATGAACATTTAAATTAATGTAAGGGAAAAGATATATCAAGTAAATATGAACCCAAAAAAGGTTGTCGTAGCTAGATTAATTACAAACAAAATCGGCCTTAAGACAAAGGGAATTTTTAGAGATAGATTCTATACAATGATCAAATGAATAATTTGCCTACTTGTATTTTAAACTTGTATGTACTTGATAAAATAGCTATAAAATGTGTAAAGCAAAAATTCACAGTATTACAAAGACAAATTTGACAAAACCATCCCATATTCATACCTCTCTGAAGCTGGTCAATCAAGCATACAGAAATCAATAAGGATGGGAACAGGGATTACTGCAGATGGACTGGAGAGATCTTCTTAAGGTGAAATGTTCTAAAATTACTGTAGTGATGTTGCACGATTTACAAATTTACTAAAAATCATTACATTATGTAATTTTAAATGGGTGAGTTTTATGGTTTATAAGTTATACCTCGCTAAAGCTGTTAAAAACAAATCTATAGGGATATAGAAAATTTTGTGAACTTATCTAGCAGACCACATCTGCCAATTAAGATACAAAAGTTCTGCTCAAGCACAAATGGAATATTTAGAAAGTTTCACTTCACATACAACCACAAAGTAAGTCTCAGCTGGTAAGTAAAATCTGACATCTGGTAGATCATATTTCTTGAATATAATTAATTAAAATTAGAAGATTAAATAAGTGATTTTTAAAATTCATGTCTGAAATACTTTTAAATCATGGACTTAAGAAGAAATCACAATACAAATTAGAAAATACTTAGAACTGAAAGAAATAAAAGTACTGTCATTTATGTCAAAGATGCAAGATAAGCTAAGGTAGATACTGATTTTTTAAGGATTTCTTTATCATTTTAGAGAGAGAGAGAAGAGTGTGCACACACATAAATGGGGTCAGGGCAGAGGGAGAGAGAGAATCCTCAGGCAGGCTCCCCACTGAGCCTGAGCCCCACGCAGGCTCAATCCAGGACCCCGAGATCATGACCCAAGCTGAAATCAAAAGTCAGTCGCCCAACCAGCTAAGCCACCCAGACATCCCAAGGTAGGTATTTAAAAGGACATGTAAGTCTCAACTGTTGATACCAGGAATACATAAAAAGGGCTCATTGCACACCGTAGAGGTCTTCTAATCTTAAGAAAAGAATATGAATAGCTAAATTTGAAAATTTAGACACAAGTTAAACTTTTGTCAAAGGGCTAGAAATGTGGGGGAGAGCATGTAAATATTCAGAGGGTCTTAAATGTTTCTGCCACATCTAGAAAGGAAATAATAAATTGCTGTGGTTCGCAGATGATATGGCTGTGTAGAAAATTTAAGAGAATTTATACACTATTAAATTGATATAGATTATACTATTAGAACTAATATGTTGGCAAATTTACTAACAACAATGTGCAAAAACCAATTTCATTGACGTACACCAATAATAAATGGTAAAGAAATGTAATTTTCACACAATTAAAGACACTTTGTAATAAATGTCACAAAAGGTGAGCATGATCTGCGTAAGACAATTTTAAAACGTCCTTGAAAGACATAAAGTAAGACCTGATTTAAAAATAGACCTATATCTATACACCTATAAAATAAATATAAAATTATGTATATAAAACATACTCATAGATGGGAGTACCCACCATCAGAAACACATTCATTTCCCCCAGATTAATCTCTAAATTCCATGCAATTCAAATTAGAAATCACAATGGATTCTTCTTCTGTTCTTTCTTTTCTTCTCCATGTCCATATGTATAACTTGTTAAGGTGATTCTAAAATTCATACGGAAGAGGAAAGATCCAGGAGAAACATTTTTTGAGTCAAAGAACAAGAAACATCAAGATCACAGCTGAGTGCACAGTACCGACAACACAGCAGAATACCTGCGGCCGCTTAAATTAATTGAGTACCATTTTATCACATCACAGACGTATATCTACCTATAAAGAGAAAAAACGAAAATATGCTAACCAAGACATTTGCATCTGGATCTCTCTGCCAGTTACGTCTTAACCTAGATTAATAAACTGACATTGGGTTTATACATCAGTCTCTACGAGCTTGACATACGAATCCACTCCTATGAAAGGACTCATTTTCCACACAGTGCGAAAGTCAAGTTTCTGATCTTCCGAGTTCAGGTAATTACAAGCTCATGAACGGAAATGCCATGTTCTGAGGCCACTTGATAGAGACCCGTCTGACCTCTCCGGGTAGCAGCTCTTCTATGTTAGCACGCTCCCTTCCATTCCAAACGAGCTCCCTCTGAGCCACTTTCATGTTTATTCACTATCCTTCGGATTTGAAATTCAGCTTCTCATATTAACCTTTACAACGGTAGATTATTTCTTCATCCCACATATCACTCTCCAGTCAAAATGGCTTTCAATGTGCTAGCCGCCGCTCTAAAGTGGAAGCAGGGGCACCTGGGGGGCTCAGTCGGGTAAGTGTCTGCCTTCGCCTCAGGTCATGATCTCGGGGTCCTGGGATCGAGCCCCATGGTGGGTTCCTTGCTCAGTGGAGAGCCTGCTTCTCCCTCTCCTTCTGCCTGCTATTCCCCCTGCTTGTGCTCTTTCTGTGTCAAGTAAATAAATAAAATCTTAAAAAAAATAATAAAGTGGAAGGAGGGGTAGCTACACACATTTCACAGAAAAGAAATCTACTAGGTAACTAAGTGATCATTGCCACTCCAGGGTATGATGTAGATTTTGTGATAGCATATGACACTGTGCTTTGCCCAGAGTGGCACCCAATAAATATTTTGACTAACAGGTTGTCACAGCAAATAAAATAAGCCAACGTAGCAGTCCATAATTTTTGGATATTAAAATTTCCCATGTAACTCCCATCATATGCCTCGTAGAGACAAGTTAAGTCAAGCCAAATTGATAGGTTAAATGGTCCCCACGTGGATAAATGAGATAGGGAGCACGGGATGCGAGGGCCTACTCAAATAACACGCTCTGGGGTCTAAGCTGATCTTTTTCAGAAGAATTATCAGCACAATCTTAACATGACACTGAGAAGTAATTAAATGTACTTTGGTCTGAAGTGGGGATGTGGGAGAGGGAATAAGTTCTTGTTTTCTTTCACAGTCAAAAAATCAAAGAAAACTATGGTTTCATGTTCCAGGACGTTACCTGGGGGTGGGGGGTGCTCTTGTGGCTCTCCCAAAATATCTCTCTCTTCGTGCTGCTGCCAGACTTTCTTCCTTAAGGACACTACATAAATCACTACTGGAGAAATAATTTACAGCCACAGAGGAGGAAAGGGTGGGGAGGTGGGGGGAGAACACTCTTTTGTAGATTACAATGAGAGGTCCTGAATTTTCAGCAGACTCTATGAAGACGGAAGCAGGAGGCAGCTGGATAGGAATATGAAACATATTGTGCCCAAACAGACTTCCCATCTTCATGCTGTGGCTGGGATCCATCTGTTTATCATTGGATGCAGCACAGGCTGGGGCAAAATGTGCCATTAATAGTTCGGGGAAGTTGGGAAGCAGAAGGGGAAATGGTAAGCCACAGAAAGGTCCGCAGAATTGGCTGCCTTCTGACTAGCCACATTTCACAATGTGTTTACAGACAGCAGCAAAATTTGCAACCTCTTCTTCCCAATCAGTCCCGGGTACAAGATTGCTTCTTACCAGGGAGAACCAATCACCCACAGAAGAGATGATTCGGGATATGCTTCTGTGGAGAGACAGCCAAAAAGATGAAGAACTTAACTCTTGGCCTGTTTCTTCTTCCAGCTTATCTCAGCTTGATGAAAGACAAGAGAAGAGATGAGGTTTACAGTCTCATTTACATTTATGAGCAGCAGGTACGAAGAAATGATTGACATAATTCATTATATGTTCTGCTTTACAGGAAGATGTGGGCTTTCGACAGTATCCCCAAAAGGTAACCTTGAGCAAACCTACATTAAGCTATTTGTAAGTTTCACAGCATGGATCATTCTCATGAGCAGTAAACCATTACTCCACTAACGCGTCAATCACTGCATTTGATATAGACGTTTAATCTGTGAAGAATTCAAACTAAGACATTTATGCTCCTGAGATTGTGATGGGCTTTGATTTTTCACTTGCATCGCTTTTGAAAAGCATCATGCTGCTCAGAGAAAAATTCTCCAAGAAGAAAACTTTTAAGTGGAGATCACAGGTGCAATGCAACTCTAGTCTTCAGTATCAATTGACATGTTGTATCTTCTGATAGTTTCTGTTACCTTTGACCCTGCCCCCTGCACGCAGTGGGACTGGAAGAATCCACCCCCCTTCAGAGGAGGATCGTTTTATCAGAACTCGGAGAACCAGAGCCGTCAAGGTTTAGATGCCAGGTATCCAACCAAAGAACCGGAGGAGTATATGACCAATCCCGACCGTGGAGGTTTGTCTACATAAGTATGTGAACCACACGCAAAACGGAAACACTTCATCCCGCCGATCCACCTGGAGCCCCGACTCTCATGGAATTCTGAACCGTGGTCCACATTTGTCCAACCAGTATGTATTTGGTGCCTACTCTACTGCACAAGACTTGTAAGGAATAAAATTACAAGTAGGCTACCTTACCTGTCCTCCAAGAGCTCAAAATCTCACAGAGTAAGAAATACATCCAGAGAAGTCTAATTCAAGGCTCTGTGTGAAGGTGCAAGTGCAGAGGCACCACTCCCTCTAAAACGCCCCTCCCCGACAGCACCCGAGTCCTTCATATCACCAAAAACTATCATTATTTCTGTGGGGTTTACTTGTACGTGAATGGTCTGCCCGACACTAGCAGGTATTAGACTATCTCAATACAATAGCTTCCCTAGCACACAGCAATAGCCCGGCTATTCAAAGCATATTTTGTTGAAGGAAGGAAGGAAGGGAGGGAGGGAGGGAGGGAGGGAGGGAGGGAGGAAGGAAGGAAGGAAGGAAGGAAGGAAGGAAGGAAGGAAGGAAGGGAGGAAGGAAGGAAGGAAGGAACTCATGCCAAGGTCTATTTTTGTTCAGTGATTATATCAAATTTTATTTTTCAAGAAATTAGAGAAGTAGGCCTTGTGTGCTAGAATGGCTATTGCCAAGCTGGCACCACCACCAACCCCTTCCAAGCCTGACAACTGCCCTGGAATCCCCATGCAGTTGACAGCAGAGGACTTAGGATGGATGTGGAAAGCGAAGCTAATTCTTTGATTCTCTGGAGGCATTTGCACACGTACACACAGACCTGTTTTTGAGATCCATCCAACAGGCTGATATAGTTAGTGAGAGTTTCTCAGAGATTCTCCGGACGTACAGCAGCTTGCAAACAAGCTTTCGTAAACGACTCCGTGTGCTGCAGGCCGTGGGCTTCGGTGTCACCGCTTCTGACCTTAGGGGCAGCACTGGTGAACCTCTCCTCCCTCCTTCCAGCTCTTCCAAAAGTTGTACAAGGTCCTAATCATCCATTAAACTCTTTATATCTGAAACCCAAAGAATGGGTTCTATTTTCTCGCCCAAACCTGACTTGTCCATTCAGGAGTTAACCCTGCCCTCACATATGACCACACCCACGTGAACAGTGTCTGTATCTGGATCATTCCATCTCAGTAATTTCAAATTAATTTTCTTTTTGTACAAAAAGAAACCAGTACACATAGAGAAAAGACTTTATTTTCACATAAGACAAATGATTTTTAGTCAATTATTCTTTAAGACACCAACCTAGGTCTGCTTATAGAGTAAACGTTCAATACTTCTGAATAATCATTTTAATTTCATGATGATAGTTTTGTTGGGTATCTCTAATAATTTAAAATGAATCCGTAACCTCTCAGCAGGTATGTTTTCATTCCCATTTGTAGGTGGAAAAGCTGAAACATATAAGAGCCAATAGTAGCTCTGATAGAACACATTTCTTACTTTGGAATAACATTAAAAACCCAGTATCATTTGAAATAGAAAGCTTCAAAAATAGTGGTAATTTTTTGATAGCCAGCCTAACGAATGCTGTAAGAGGTCACACCTTGAAACTTAACTTTAAACTCAAGAATATGAGCCACACATATTCAATTGATTAATTTTAACTCTTGGGAACACTTCATTGTATTTTCCTAAAGATTTTCCCTCAGATTTTCCACTTCCAGCATTTCCCAGGGCAGGTTGGTCCCAATGCCCACCAAATCCACTAAGGTTGCTCACAGAGAGGACCAAGGGTGCAGCAATGGCAACAGTGAAAACAACAACAACCACAACAACAGATCTCCCCAGGTTGAGAGGCCTCCATGGATTTATGGGACAGGCTTCTGCAGTCAGTGTTGAGAATGACAGGACGTTATAAACACAGGGCAGTACGACACTGAGAGAGCCCGGGGTTCGCATCGGCCTCTTCCCTTTGGGAGCGGCTGTACTGAGCACAGACGGCTCCTGTCGTCCTCACTGCTGCCTCGGGCTGCCCTGCCGGCTCACCGATCGTGGTTTCCCAGTCCGTGGTTCCGAGCACCCCCCGCTGAGCGTCCCTGTGACAGGCAAATCCCCACCACCGCTGCGTCAGCCGCGAGCGCATTGTCTTTCTCCGTCTTCATTATCTTAAAGCAAAGCCCACCCCGACCAACAGGAACTACGGAGAAGGCAAAGGGAGCTTGCATTTCATGAGAGCCGTAGGCTGATGTTCCCGCGCGTGCCAAAGGCTAAAGAGCTTCCAAGAGGCGCATCGAGTGACCTGGCTCTGAGTGAGAAGCCTCGGGTGCCATGAGTCTCAGATCCCTCTTCTGCAGTAACTCGCGCCAGCTCGCACGGCAGCCGGCAGGATTCGCTGCAACGACGTGCACGAGGCACTACGGTGGGTGCCCCGCACGTGGCAGAAACAACCACAATAGTAGAAACTAGCACCGATTGAACAAAAATGCTTTTAGGGTGGAAAGCCTTGCTGTGTCCCTTACTAGCTGCGTGACTTGGACCAAAGTCACCCCTGAGCCTGATGGCTTCACCTGGCAGATGAATCTAGTAACACCTGTGCTCGCATGGGCTGCCGCGGAAGGCGAACAGGAACGCCGACGGGAAGGAGAACTGTACCTTGTAAACCTTTAAACAAAAGAGAGTCTGTGTAAATCACTCCCTCACCCACCAAACGTGCCTTGGTGAATTGGCAATCTTCAGAGGCCACAGAAGTACTCGGCAGCACTGGGGCAGAATAATGATGATCAGAGAACTTGTACTCAATCATAACACCTTAAACCAATTTGTATTGAAAACCTCTAAGTAAAAATGCATCAAAGCATAACCTATCAGCGTTTCTGTCAAAAAAAAAATGGTCAGGAAACAAAAGCTATAACAAATATAAGAAGTTCCACATGCTTTATTGAACTCCTTTACTGGAGGCAGGAAGTAGGTGAATACAAATTCTCCAGATTCCTGAGCAGCAGTGTCCCCAGCTATGCACACATCATAATATCCCCCCAAACTCCATCAGCTGAACTCCTACCTTGCAATTCTAGATTCACATAGCATTCTCTATGCTTTCAAAACTACATGCGTTTTACACACACGCACATCCAGTTTAAGAACACATTGTAGAAATTGTTCAACCGAAAGCTGTTGCTTCTTTTTTTCAACAGCCAAGTAGAATTACAAGAGGAAGAAGGAATGTCATTATGAAATCCGTGTGTATGGGAGGGCCAGAGAAGGACCGAGGGCAAACAGTAAGCTGTGCTATCAGGAGGAATTTAAACAGGTAGTCAGGTTTCTGCGTGTGGAAAGGAAAGAAGTTTCAATTGGACTACATTCAACAGGACATGAGCCCGGAAGGACTGCTTTAGTCTTATGATATAAAAAGAAGTTATATAAGTTGAACAAATGCTCCTCTCTTTCAGGAATGTCTTACACAAGTTGCACAAACTGTCAGAAGCCTTGGGGAAATAGCTGGTGGCAAAAATGTTTGTCCAGTGCTCAGCTGATAGGCATGCGTTGCACAACGCTCCCTGGTATTTATTACCCTCGCCCTGCCCCCTGCACACACACACAAGCACACAGCAGTGACTCCACATCAAAGTGGAGTCCTCACTACCCTTTTGCCCTTCTGAGTTCCTGCCAGCAGATCGGGTCTGTTTCAGGGAGGTGCGCCTCCGAGAGCGTCTTCCTCGCTCCCCCCTGTGCCATACCTGTTCTGGACACACACGGAGGCCTCCATCTCCACGACTGTCTATCTAATAAGAGACACATTGCTCAAAGCCACACTAGGAAAAGCATTATAGATTGTACCTCGGCAAGTCTTCTCATCAGCAGAAAGATGGCTTCGGTGACCTAATTATTCCTACCCTTAATTCTATGATCTTTTAGAATTTTTCAAGGGAAAAAATTCCAGTTGGGCTGAAGAGATGGAAGGAGTGAGAGGAAAAAGAGGAAAAATCTTTTCAAATCACTTGACCTTGTATAATTGGTATCCCCACTCTAAGACTTGGCTCTTCATTTACAGAACATTACTATGGCTTATGCTTCAAGTGAAGTTCTGAATTTTCCTTTCCAACTTGTGTCAGTGTGATAAGGCAAACATACTCGGATTTTTCATGTTATAAAAGTAAAAAAGTGCCACTTTTCTTTCCCAAGTGTTGTCCAGGGTCTATTTGTCCACGTGTTACTTAAAGATTGGGTTAATTAGATTAATGGAGCAGATGTCTCCACCACAGGACAGTCATGGAGGGCTTCCTGACCTACTTCTTACCTCCTCCTTTAGGCTGCTGTTTCTGTCTTGTGTGTCGGAGGGAAACGGACCCCATATCGAGAATCACCACCGCGCTGACCTTACCGAGCGCTTGCTCTGGACATGGGAGGTTGCCCAGCGCTCCCGGCAACCCGCGAAGGCCCGTGCTGTAGCTTGGCCTGCACTTCCTTCCTGAGCATGTCCCACAGCTGGGGGGTGACACACGGGCCTCCCCCGCACTGTTGTCTCCTCGGCTGGCATCTGTGGCCATTGTTCACAGGGACTTCCGCCACCACTTCTTGACGTCACAGGATGTGGTGCCTCTGCTCTGGAAGCAAAGGCTCCACTGCCACAAGGTTTCTGTGCTTTTCTATTTTTGTAAGTCAACACAGATGTGCCTTTGGGAGTTGTTTTTCGGGGAATTTGTACCTCCTTTCTTTTCCTGGGTTGTCATTCCTTTTCCAGTCACATCTAGTGCAGCTTGATGACTGGATTTTTGAACTAGCGGCTAACTGTGCCCCAGCACAGCACTTCGTACGACTTCGTAGGGGTAGGGAGTGTGTGTGTGTGTGTGTGTGTGTGTGTGTGTGTGTGTGTTCTCCAGATGAAGCTACGACAGAGGCCTGCTATAATATAAAAGCATGGGCTTTGGAAACAAGCAGACCTGGGTTAGAATCCCAGCTTGATCACTAGCTCCTCTGGGCCCTTCGAAAGATTACTTGATTTCCGTAAGCTTCGGTTTCCTTTTTGGTAAAATTGGAATAATGATAATACCTACCTGAAATAGATGTGGTAAAAATTAAATACAATTTTGCGTACTATAGTGATCAGCCCTTGAGAAATACTAGCTATTGTTATTGCTGTTTTTTCAAACTTTCCCTGTGCGAACATTGTTGCTGTCATTCATTTAACAGTATTCTGTAATATGATCTAGCCATTCCATACTTAAGTGGATTCCCCTGGGAAACTTGCACTTCTTTGTACAAAGAGACCTTTAAAGGAATGTCTTTGAAGCATTATCCACACCATTTGTTAGGGGATGACTTGTGTCCCCCCAAATTCATATATTGAAGTCCTAACTCCCAGTACCTCGGAATGTATTTGGATATAGGGTCTTTAAGGACATAATTAAGTTAAAATGAGGTCATTAGTGTGGTCCCTCATCCTCTATCACTAGTGTCCTTATAAGAAAAGGAGATTAGGAACCAGATGCACGGAAGACACAGGAGGAGAAGACCGCCATCCATAAGCCCAGGAGAAGCCTCAGAAGAAACCAGCCCCACCAACACCTTCATCTTGGACTTCTAGCCTCTACAACTCTGAGAAAATGAATTTCTATTTTTTAAGCCACCTAGTCTGCAGTACTTTGTTTGGCAATCTTAACAAACTAATACAGTTGTCATTTTTATTAGTAATCTGGTGTGCATTGATTGGATTAATCACAATCCTTGGTCCGTGACACATTGTCATCACTGGACTGTGAATGTTAGGCTTGTATTTATTTATTTATTTATTTATTTATTTATTTGTTTGTTTGTTTTAATAATGAAATAAACATCTGTTGAACCCATCTCCCAAAACAAAAATAAAACTAGAAAAACTCACCTCTAATCACACATTCACCAACCTTACCCTTGTCTCCTAAATGTCCATCAATTTGAAAGTAAGTAAATAAATTACAAGATGCTCCTAATAGTGGAATACTATACATCAGTGAAAGCGAATGACTTAAAGCTATGATTATTAATATGCATAAATCTCAAACACATATTACCCCTGGGCAAAGAGGGAAGGTAGTGATAGGATTGGGGTGGAAACAGAAAGGGTTTCAATTGTATTTGCAATGCTTTATTTCTTAAGCAGAATGCCAGAATCCAAATAAATACTATATTATCTATGTTTTTTATATGCCTATTTCATAAAAACAAGTTTTATAAAATAATTTTAAGTTAGCATCTTTAGTGTCCCCCTCAGTTATTAAAGATAGGGAAGCAGGAGGCGCTATGGCCTGGGAGGGATCGTATTATTCACTGTCACCCCCACCACCATGTCCCCTTCTGAACAACTAGGAAGATTCTATAGTTCTGGGATGCCCCTGACCTTGAACCTCACCAAAACCTTCCTCATGTGTGCACAGCCAGGCTGTTGTAGCAGTCATGTTTCAAAGCCTTCTAGTTGGTCAGCAGTGTACCATTTGCCATGGACGGTGACTCTAGGTAACTATATGGACCTCAGGGTTCTACGTCACCACTATGACAGGCGTATGGCAAAGTAAATAAGGTGGAAACTCTCATTGCTGTAAGTAAACCAAGTCGACAAAAAAAATTCTGCCTAATTGAAAGCTTTAATGATACACTAAAAATGCTAATTTCAGCATTTCAGATCAAGCTAAGAAAGAACCAATTGAGCTTTTATTCTTTCAAAAAATAAAAAACTGCCTCGTATAGCAGTAAGAGCTCAGACATACCTGAGGTTGAATCCAGTCTGATGTAGACACACTGCTTGACTTTGACAAATTACCTAATCTGTGTAACTCTTGATGTCCTTTTCTTAACATAGGAACAATGATCACTACTCGGCAGGAGTTTTGTCGAACTGTACAAGGCAATACATGTAAAGCACTTTTCACAGTGCTGCCACATGGCATGTTTCCAGCATATATAAATCCATCCCTTCCGTCCTCTGACAGTTAAATTACCTAAGATAAACATTTTTTTTTAAAAAAACCCATTGTTGTTACTACAACTATTTCTGGGATCCTCTTAGTC
The DNA here is from genome assembly GCF_023065955.2 of Ursus arctos. Lineage (NCBI taxonomy): Eukaryota > Metazoa > Chordata > Mammalia > Carnivora > Ursidae > Ursus > Ursus arctos. The sequence continues at coordinate 16,812,047 of NW_026622775.1, read as the reverse complement.
TTCAATGTCCCAGCAAAGGCAGAAAATACATGTGAAGGCGTAAGAAGGAAAAGAAGTTCATGATAAATATATGATTTCCCTTTTGCTGCAGGGTCCTAATTTTTCTTAAACTTCAGGCTACCAGTGAATTTACAGGGTTGAAGCAGATTCAAGGAAGGCACATTTTTTAAAAATGGTATAATGCTAAATAATGAGAAAAAAGATTATGATAAAGATATATAATCAAGAGATGGCTAATGTGGTTTTATTAGAATCTTTACAGTTTCTCTTAAGGAGGAGAATGTTGAAAAACATTTACAATTTTGCAAACCAGAACAACAAGCATAGATTTAAATTAAATCCGGGGGATTTCAGTTAAACATTTTCAGATTTCAGATAGATCGATATGCATTGCACATTTTATGATTATCTGTGTATGACATAATATTTTAAGATTTTATTTATATATTTGAGAGAAAGGGAACGCACAAAAAGGGGGGAAGGTCAGAGGGAAAGGGACAAGCAGACTCCCCTTCAAGCAGGGAGCCCAATGCAGGACTCCGTTCCAGGACCCTGGGATCTTGAGCTGAGCCGAAGGCAGATGCTTAACCAAGTGAGCCACCCAGGTGCCCGTGTATATGACATAATATTCTAAATTGCTACTTTGATTTTTTATCAAAATTCTAATCCTAAATAGTTTTTAGATTGTTCTTTTTTTATTCAATATTGTATCAAAAGTATTTTTCCCATGTTATTTAATATTCTCTGAATATATAATATTCCTTCATTATTTGTTTGCTTCAGATTTTCTTTACTATAAATAATTGTGTGATGAACATCCATGAACATCAACAATTTTGAGACTCTTTTTGTCTATTGCCTTCCAGAAACTATGTACCAAGTTACATTTTACCAGTGCTACTATTTCACTTCACCCTCAGGTGCTTTGAGATTAGCATTTAAAACCTCTTTGCCTTTATGTTTAGCAGGGAAAGCATGTCCCATTGTTAATTTAATATGCATAGCTTTGATTACCAGTGAGGCTAAAGGTTTTTTAATAAGTCCATTCAGAACACCTGGTTTGTCCTGGAAAAGCTCATATAAAAGCTCATATAAAGAGTCCTCTATTCATCTCTCTACAGAGACTCTTAGGCAATAGTCCTAAGCAGTAATTTGTTGATTCAAAGACTCTTCACACTAGTTCATACCAGTTACGTACACCAGCTCTTTCAGTCCTTCTTAGAAATATGGAAATGCAGGCGGGGGGATGCTGGCTTCCTAAACAGACCCATGTCACAGTGAGGCTGCAAATTCTCCCTGAAATAATGGGAAAATAATTTGATGAGGTTCTTAGAGTACTTTGGCATCAGAAGTACTGTTTCTTACCCAACTGCAAATATTATGCAATATGTATATTCAACATATATACATTCAATCACCGCACATTTTATTCATAAAAGAATAAACTTAGCCTTTACAGAGCCACTGATCAAATTCCAAGGAAAAATACACACAAATTGCAAGCCATTCTCTTTATTCTCTAACGGTGCTCTGCAAAAGTTCATAAAAGTGTGGTGTTTTTCCTTGATATCAGAAAATTGAAACATTCTTGTTTAATCAAAAAAGTTTCATTACTTTTTCTTTATTAAATAATATTTCTAAGATAATTACTGAGGACACCAACAAAAATAACCTAAATAGAACATCAGTTATATTAGAACGACATGCTAATAAATAATTTCAAGAGGTTCAAGTCCTAAATGGAGTACAAAGTTTAATAATAGGAAACTACTATTACTATCAAACTCTAGGCATCAAACATGAGCTTCAATAAACAAAACTCTGCCATTTTTTGGTTACTCATAATTAAATAAGCATTAATGTAGGGAGTTTCTCTCTCTCCTTAACATAAAAAACTATAAAAGCTTCCAGCCATGGAGTAACTGGAACCAAAATAACCCTGCCTCCCCAATTATAAGATTAAACAAAAGAAATGTTTTCAGGAAATGGTTAACAGGTAGGGAAAAGCAGTAATCTCTGAGGGAATAGAAACCCACAAGGTAATCCCTAGTATCACCCAGCTCTCTCTGTCTTGGGAAAATTTCCTGACCAAGGTGATGAGAAAGGCAGTCCAAGCACAGCATGGCACTTTGGCTAAACTGAGCAGGCAGAGATCAGAATTTGGGGCAGCTAGAATGGCTGGAATTTTCAGGGCAAGACAACTGGAGAGGAAGGAGCTGTGCAGAAGGAGGTTGCTGGAAGTCTGTGTGGGAGTCTCCAGTGAGTCCATGGTTGAAGGTTCTGTTGTACACACACAGAAGGAGGATGAGACCACTCAAAGCTTACATACAGATAGCAGCTGCTAAAGAGTTGAGAACAGAACAGAGATACTAGAAGTTAAAAACTGATGGAGGGTGTTAAAGTTCCAGTCCTGTCAGAGTGGGGAGATCTACTTAACACCCTGGTCACATCCTTCGAATTCATCTGAGACGCGGAAGTCCAGTGTCTTGTAAGAACTACCGCATATGTGCTCTAAGAAACCTGAAATTTAGCCCAGACAAGGTCTGCAGGCAGGACAGAGCTCAGAGATTGTCACCAGATTAGAGGAACTTGAGACATAACTTAAGGTTTTTTTTGTGGTTTTTTTTTTTTTTTTAGATTTTATTTGAGAGAGACAGAGATAGAGAGAGCATGAGTGGGGAGGAAAGGGAGAAACAGGCTCCGGAGAGCCTGTTGTGGGGCTGGATGCCAGGACCCTGGGATCATGACTTGACAAAGGCAGGTGCTTAATGGACTAAGCCACCCAGGCGCCCCATAGCTTTCTAAAAATATAAGTCCAAGGTGATCGGCCAAAATGGAACTGCCTACTAATACAAGAATTAATGTTCTTTACAGCAAGATAAGAGAATCCAGAGTCTTTACAGTCATGGCAATAATAAACATATATGGACCAGACACCCCAATTTAAAAGCAAATATTGTCATACCAGATGAAAATGCAAAATTCAACTATATGCTGTGTACAAACATATGTAAAGAAACAGATAACTTGGACATAAAAGGAGATTAAAAACAGTCAGTATAAGAAAGCTAGAGTGGGGGCGCCTGGGTGGCACAGCGGTTAGGCGTCTGCCTTCGGCTCAGGGCGTGATCCCAGCGTTGTGGGATCGAGCCCCACATCAGGCTCCTCTGCTATGAGCCTGCTTCTTCCTCTCCCACTCCCCCTGCTTGTGTTCCCCCTCTTGCTGGCTGTCTCTATCTCTGTCAAATAAATAAAATCTTAAAAAAAAAAAAAAAGAAAGCTAGAGTGGCTATATTGATATCAAACACAGTATACTTAAAGAAAAAGAGTATTATAAGAAGTAAAGAAGGACAGGGACACCTGGGTTTGTCCAAAAAAAGCCTTCCTAATAACCCTAAATATGTATGTACCTAATAACAGAACATCAAAATTCATAAAACAAAAACTAACTCAAAGAGAGAAATAGACCAATTCACATAGTAAGAGATTTTAATACTCTCTCTCTTTTTTTTTAAAGTAATCTCTATGTCCAATGTGGGGCTCAAACTCACAACCCCAAGATCAAGAGCTGCATGCTCTACTGACTGAGCCAGCCAGTTTCCCCTTAATACTCTTCTTTTATTTATTTTTTTTTAAGATTTTATTTTTAAGTAATCTCTCCACCCAACATGGGGCTCAAATTCACAATCCCGAGATCAAGAGTCTCATGCTTTTCCAACTGAGGCAGCCAGGAGCCCCAGTATTCTTCTTTTAATGTACTCGATAGAACAAGTATTTTTAAAAAACATGATGGATATAGATTATCTAAATAACACAATTGATCAAATTAATCTAATTAACATTTACTGAACATTACACCCAGCAATTTCTGAATATGCATGTGTTTTCCAGAGCACCCATGTAGAATGGGTCACCCATGTAGACCATATGCTGAATTTCAAAGGGCTTAAATCTTACAGCATGTTTTCTGACCACAATGGAAAAGGAAATGACATCGAGCCATTATGTGGGCAGGTAATGAAAAAATATTCAAGATAATTTTTCTAGGAAAAACACATCATCAAGATTAGGATGAGCAATAAAAATAATTCATGAGAAAAAAAAGAACTGAAAAAACTGGGGAGTCTTAGAAATGAAAAAAATAATCAGAAAGAAAAAGAGGTTCTATGAAGGAGATATAGCAACCATAGTAGTGAGACAGTTGATAGCAAAATAGGTAACTGGATCTTTTAGATTCTTCACGAACATCTGTTTAAAAACGTCTTTGAAGTTTTATCAGTGTTTCTCAACCTTTCTGTACATAGGGATGACCTGGGGCTCTTGTTAAATTTCAGATTCCTATTTAATACATCTGAACTGGGGCCTGAGATTCTGCATTTCAGAAAAGTTCCCAGGTGATGCTGACCCGACTAATCTGTAGCATTTGGGGAGCACCTGGGGGGCTCAGTTGGTTAAGCATCTGCCTTCGGCTCAGGTCATGATCTCAGGGTCCTGGGATCAAACCCCACATCAGGCTCCCTGCTCAGTGGGGTGTCTGCATCTCCTTCTGCCCCTCCCCCTGGCTTGTGCTCTCTCTCTCTCTCCTTCTCTCTCTCAAAAAAATAAATAAAATCTTTAAAAAAATAATCTGTGGCATTTTGTATAGCAAGTTTTAGGAGAGACCATATCATATGGTCTGCCCATCCAATCATGTTAAAAAAAATTAAATTGCATGGTCAAAGCCAACAACATTTTTCCACTCCACAGCTTTTTCATCATTAATGACAAGCTGATTTTTTTTTTTTAAGATTTTTATTTATTTATTTATTTGACAGAGATAGAGACAGCCAGCGAGAGAGGGAACACAAGCAGGGGGAGTGGGAGAGGAAGAAGCAGGCTCATAGCGGAGGAGCCTGACGTGGGGCTCGATCCCATAACGCCGGGATCACGCCCTGAGCCGAAGGCAGACGCTTAACCGCTGTGCCACCCAGGTGCCCCAAGCTGATTTTATAGAATGAATAAAATGTATTTTTTAATGCATTTAAATTTTTTAAGTGATTTTACCACAAACGAGAAGAAAAGAGGAAAAAAGGGTATCAGATACTGAGCATGGAGCAATTGGTGAAACAAAAATAAAGCGGGAAGTTGGGTGGAGTGGTTCTTTATTCTGTATCTTATAATGGACACAAGATTGCCCACCATATTTTCCAGGAGAAGAGAGTTATGTGAAGGACTTTGGGTTTCTCGGGTAGCAAACCCCATGTAATTAAAAATACTTAAGGGGCACCTGCCTGGCTCAGTCAGAAGAGCTTATGACTTCTTGGGGTCATGAGTTTGAGCCACACTGGCTGTAGAGATAATACTTAAGTAAATTTAAAAAAAAAACTTAAAATTTGCTCTCATGAAATATGTTATAGGCAACCACTTTTTAATAAAATTGTAAAGAAAATGTGACCGTTAGAAAAAGGATCTATACATATCTCCTGGAGAGAAATTTGAAGGCTACTGGACTCCTTTAGGACCTGATGGCTGTCAGGATAAAACTACAAAGGAAAGGTCCTCTGAAACTTACGGCACAACAAAATGAGGTGTCCAGCACAATCTCGTTTACTAAAAGACTTAGTCAACGTACTCTATTTTTTTCATGTTAGCTACCACAGAATTTGAAATGAAAAGTTAAAATAATTCATTCATGTCAATTGTATTCTTTCCTTTACTCATGGATTTATTCAACCCATGTTTGTAACACTGGGTGACGGCAGGTATAGTATTCCTACAACATCATTTATCTAAAATGCGTTCCTGTTCACCAGAAATCATCTTTTTTCAAGTAAGGCGATTCTTAGACTTTAATTTTTAACTTCTGTTTGGAAATAAATTCAGACTTACAGAGAAATTTTAATGGTAAAAAAGAGCACCCATATGCCCTCTACCCAGATTCTCCTATCTGTTAACATTTTGCCCCATTTTCTTTCTTTTTTTTTTTTAATTTTAATGATTTTTTATTATATTATGTTAGTCACCATACAGTACATCCCCTGTTTCCGATGTAAGGCTCGATGATTCATTAGTTGTGTATAACACCCAGTGCACCATGCAATACGTGCCCTCCTTACTACCCATCACCAGCCTATCCCATTCCCCCACCCCCCTCCCCTCTGAAGTCCTCAGTTTGTTTCTCATAGTCCATAGTCTCTCATGTTTCATTCCCCCTTCTGATTACCCCCCCTTTCTTTATCCCTTTCTTCCCCTACCGATCATCCTAGTTCTTATGTTCCATAGATGAGAGAAATCATATGATAGTTGTCTTTCTCTGCTTGACTTATTTCACTTAGCATTATCTCCTCCAGTGCCGTCCTTTTTTTTGATCATTCTGAGCCACATGAGACCAAGTATATATCACAGCCCTCTACCCCAGATGTATGTATCTCCTAAGAATAAAGGTATTCTCTTATGTGACCACAGTACAATTATCAACTTCAGTAAATGTAACATTGATGCAATACTTCCAGCTAACCTATGGTTTGCATTCCAAAGTTGTCACTTGCCTCAATAATCTTTCACAACATTTTTTCCTCTAGAACTGAATCCAGTCTAAAGTCAGATATTGCATTTAGTTGTCATGTCCCTTTAGTGTCCTTTAATTTTGAAAACCCCCTTAGCCTTTCTTTGTCTCTTATGCCATTGATATTTTTGAAGAACTTATTCTCTTTCATTTTGTTAGTAAAATTTTCTTTATGTAGAGTTGTCTGAGTTTTCCCTCACTATAAACAGATTATGAATTCTTGACAGGAATTCTATATAATGTGATGTTATGTCCTCTCAAGGTACCACATCCAGAAAGGATGATACTTTTTAAGTAAAAGAAAATTTTTTTTCATAATGCCTTAATAGACTGTTTAATGTAAAAATTAAGTTCCTGTTAATTTAATGACTTTTCTCGATTAAGTAAAATGTTTTCATTACATAAAAGAATTTGTATGTTTAAGACAAGGAAGTCATCCCACATTTTATGTATATATTTTCTCAGCTTTTCTATTCATTACCTTTTCTATGATCTTTTTTATGAGCAAGCACTCGATAGCTGTAGGCTATTCAGTAATCTACAATAGCTGTAGAACCATCTCTATAATATTCATTAAATCACTTCAAATGAGTTTTCAAAAAGTGTCTTCTTTTTAAAACATCTTTTGCAATTAAGACTTCTAAAATGAAAATATTTGCATTTATCTCATGTCACTTGCTTATTTAATTATATGAAATGAAGCACTGAGGTCTTGTTGCAACAGACAGTAACACTTATATCTCTGAATTGACACTAAACTACCATTAAATATGGCATGATTTCATGAGACCTATGCTCTGGTTTACTACACGTCTGTATTACAAATGAATTCTAGAGAAAAAGTGCATCCTGACAGCTGGTTTCAGTTCATTGTACTTTTTCCTAAAGAACATTTGTTTTCAATTTGTCTATAAATAATGGAAGAAAACACAGCTGAGGGGTCCCATGTGATTTTTATAGAAGGTTCCTTTTTGGAAATCTGATAAGCTTATAACCACATATGTTTAAAATCATTCTAGTATAAAATTCAGGAACTTGGGGTGGGGGAAATCCTACTTGTCAGGGAATTCAATGTTTATTTTACCTATCTATTACTTAGCACTATTTGTCAAACATTCTGTGAGTTAGAAATTTTAGAAAAAAAAATTTAAGTACATGTTAAATTTGACAATGCTCATTATAAAACTGTAGCATGTAAATGTTGCTTATTCATTATAAGCACCAAGTACATGGACAACTAGAAATAAATATCTGTTCATGACATAGAATGATACACTTACACATGCACACGGACCTGTCGGAAGTACAGCAAGACCTTAGCTCATGTCGGTATATTGGATATGGGTATGCCTGTATTGTTAAGAGGATCTGTCTTCTTCTAGAAGGGTATGAACTGGGGGCGCCTGGGTGGCTCAGTTGTTAAGCATCTGACTTCAGCTCAGGGTGTGATCCCAGAGTCCTGGGATCGAGCCCCACATCAGGCTCCTCCGCTATGAGCCTGCTTCTTCCTCTCCCACTCCCCCTGCCTGTGTTCCCTCTCTCGCTGGCTGTCTCTCTCTCTGTCAAATAAATAAATAAAATCTTTAAAAAAAAATTAGAAGGGTACAAACTTAGCAATATAAAACAAACAAACAAGAAATTTGATAAGGTTTTGAAGATGAAAGATACTTTTCTGTTGGGCAATGATCGGCCAATAGAATTTAACTTTATGTGTGCTATAAATTCTTCAGTAGATAACAGTTGATTACATCCTCATTTATGTCAGATGTAATACTCTGCTTTGGAAACGGAACAAGCAAATTCCAATTAGAAATAAGTTTGTTATATGTATTAGTCATTCTCCAAGGTAGTTTAAGCAATTAAAATCACAGTTTCTTTAAATTAGAATGAACTGAATTTCAACACTGGATGTGGTATTTAAGAGCCTTTGATAAGGGGGCGCCTGGATAAGGGTGGTTCAATTGGTGGAGCATGTGACTCTTGATCTCAGGGTCGTGAGTTTGAGCCCCATGCTGGGTGTAAAGATTACTTAAAAATAAAACCTTAAAAAAAAAAAAGAGCCTCTGATAAGTATTTAAAGTATAGCTTTAAAAATTCTAGAGAATTATGATTTAACATAATTTTTTATTAACATTATGCTTCCTACAGTCCAATCCACAAAGATAGACTTTGACAGACCATAATGACAAAAAACAAACTTCACATTAGTGTCCAAAAATGAATCTAATTTTCTCTTAGTCATATCTAATTAATACATTCAGGGTTGGAAGAAGCCAGCAAGAGTCATTTCTTGGTCTCTACCTATTGTGGTAAAACGATAAACATAAGATAGCAGTTGTCCTTCAGAACTCCTGCAGCATGTCTTCTGTCCTTTGGGATAATCCAACTGTATGGTCTCTCCAAATAAAGTCCTATATAAACACGTCATGCTTCATTCTTCTTTCAATGAGAATTACATGTTGATCAAAGGGCACAAACTTCCAATGATAAGAGGAATAAGTGCTGGGGATCTAATACTCAGCATGGTGGCTACAGTTAACAATGCTGTATTGTACACCTGAAAGCTGCTAAGACCGTAGATCGTACGTGTTCTCAGCACACGCACGCAAAACCATACTTATGTGAGATTGCTGTGACTCATCTTATTGCGGAAATCATTTTGTAATAGATACATGTATCAAATCATTACACTGTACACCTTAATAAATCACAATGTTATATGTCAATTATCTCTCAAAAAACCTGGAAAAATAAACACAGAAAGAGAGAGAAAGAGGAAGGAAGGAAGGAAGGAAGGAAGGAAGGAAGGAAGGAAGGAAGGAAGGATTAGTTTACAATTGTCATCAGATTAAATGTCTTTTTTAAAGATTTTTCAAACACCATTTCTAAAGCGAACTGAGTGGAAAAGGGGTCAAAACTGAGAGGGGAGAAATCTGACAACTCCCAGATTCAACCTTGCTGTGATTTATGGGAAGACATAAGAAGACATCTTTTGTCATAGCAGTTTTCATTAGGTTTTGAATGTTTTTGTCAAAGAACCACTGAGATGCAAATGTCACACAAATGAGTAAGAAAGGACTGACAGAACAGGTGCTGGATAAAAGGGAATTTATCCAACCACTAAGGAAGGACACACTTCAGAGTTGTTAAAGGTTACTCATATTTCTCACCAAACAGAAAGAAGCTGCCTGTCCCATAAAATAGAAAATGTCAGAATTTGGAGAATGGCAAAGTTGTTAGGAATGTGGAGTTCAGAGCCAAACATCAAGTTTAAATTCTAAATTTGCCACTGATTTGCTCCGTATTCTTGGGCACCTAAATTTTTTTGGTCTCAGTTTCTGCATCTATGCAATGGGAGTCATAATACCTCTTGGGTCATTAAGAGGATTAAATAAACTAGTGCATGTAAAGTACTCGGAACACTGCCTACCACAAGTACTCAAGAAGGTTTTTGTTGGGGGCGCCTGGGTGGTTCAGTCGTTAAGCGTCTGCCTTGAGCTCAGGTCATGATCTCAGGATCCTGGGATCGAGCCCCGTGTCAGGCTCCCTGCTCAGCTTCCGAGCAGTCTGCTTCTCCATCTCCCTGCTCCCCCCCCCCCCCACTGGTGTTCCTTCTCTCGCTGTGTCTCTCTCTGTCCAATAAATAAAATGTTTAAAAAAAAAAAAGAATGTTTTTGTTACCTTCTTTCCCAGAACAACACAATATAAGGGAACACTTTTGCCAAAGTCTTGTTTCACCAAAGATCGACTGTTGGATTCCTTGTATTTAGTCTGATCCAGGCATGTCTATTCAGCCAGATTTACCTTCACAAAGAGCTTCATTATTATTTTTTCAATATTATTATTAATCAAATCAGTTTCGCTTAATAGCATCTTTTTTTAAATACCGTCTTAGTAGGCAAAGCACACACCTCCGAAAAAATGTTGGATATAGTTACCATACATCTCCATTTTATTCTCCATTTGCACAGGATTTTATGATCCGTCCACAAGCTGTTATTGAGTGTTGAATTGGCCCTTAACACTTTGCAAGGCACAAGGAAGAAACATTTCAGAGGCTCCGACTCTTGTTAAAAAGACTGGATTTAATGACCTAAAATGAGTAAGGAACAGCCGCTTCCACCCTGTCGTTGCTCATACCCCCCTCGCTTAAACTTCCCCTGCCGCACCAGGCACAGAGCCCGCATTCCACAGCTCTGCGCTTCTTCTGTTTGTCTCATCACAGAACTTCGCTGCCCTAACTCGAAGCAAGTTTAAGCTCACTCACCCTTACTAGACCCTTGCTGCTGCTCAGTAGTATTTTTCATCATCTCCCCAGTCCTTTACACACTTCCGACAAATGCTCCAGTAACGGAGCATACGGAAGGAAATATAGGTTTTGCAATCAAGAGACCCAGATTGTAATATGAGCTTATAAATAAGTGTATTGCTATTTAAGCCTTAATTTTCTTATCAGCAAAATGGGAATAATAATGTCTTTATAATACTGTTATGGACTTTAAAAGAAAGTGTATGTAAAGTGTCTACCTAGTAACTCACTCACAGAAGACACTCTGGGCTTTCTTCAGGCCCTGCCGCCTCTCCCGCTCAGAAAATCCTCGTGGAAACCACTTTACTGAAGAAACGCAAACCTCTTTCTTTGACTTACGCTTTTTAGATTTATTTATTTATTTATTTGACAGAGATAGAGACAGCCAGCGAGAGAGGGAACACAAGCAGGGGGAGTGGGAGAGGAAGAAGCAGGCTCAGAGCGGAGGAGCCTGACGTGGGGCTCGAACCCGGAACGCCGGGATCACGCCCTGAGCCGAAGGCAGACGCTTTAACCGCTGTGCCACCCAGGCGCCCCGACTTACGCTTTTTAAATGATGTCTCCACATTGGCCTCTTCTCCTTTCCCTCCTGCCTTGGGGGCAGACATATCCTTCCCGGTCTGAGCTTACTTATCCACTCCCTCCGACTCCATAGAGCAAGCATTATTTGCGGCTTATTATGTGGCAGGACCATTCAAATACCAGTGATTCAAAGATAAAGACCTAGGCGCTGCCCTTGAGGGGCTCGCAGTAAGTTAGGGAAGATGGACAAGCAAACGTGATCACAAGACAATGGGAGTATGGGAGCCTATGAGAACCAAAAACCAAACACAACACAAAACAAAACAAAACAAAACACCAGCTAGCAATGTGATATGACTTTCTGTCCCTCCACCTTATCACGCCAAAAGACAAAACCACCTACAAATGAAACTTCCGCCTTCTAGGGTCCTCTCACTTGGATTCTGTTTGCAGTCTAAGGACATAGGAGATTTGCCAGTGTCACAAGGCACAACTGGCCCCTGTGGGCACAGACGAGCCCCTTAGCCCTTCCATGCTTAGACGGCCTGCTCTGCCCACCACTGAACATTCCACTCCGGTTCATTCAGCAGTGGTACCCATCCCCACCTCCATCCATGTCCCCTACACACACAAACACACACGCCCCTGCAGGGCCGAGCTTCAGTAGTCACTTCAGATGCCACATTCATTCAGTGATACACCACTTCCCTCAGCACACAGTCACTCATTCACAGGGATGGTCATTCATTCAGATGTGCTTTCTCAACCCCACGCTGCTTCCCCCAACACCTCCAGTTCTTCCCTTCTTCCAGCTTTTGATTCCCTGACTTCAAACACCACACATGTCTGTCCCCGCCGATGTCCTTCACTTGAGCTGGGTGGCCTGTCCTTCTCTTTCATCTACCACCAAAGTTCATGAGTTTTTATGAATCCTGCCTCTGCTTTCACATCATACAGTCCCTCCCGAATCATTTGTAATGTGGCTTCTGGCCCTGTACTTTCATAGGTCAACTATGGTCTTGCAGTGTACGAGCCCAGGGGTGGACTCTCAGGCTGCATTTTCCTGTGGTGAACCTCTCTACACACTTCTCGTGTCTTTGCTTGCGCCATGCTCGTTTCTGCCCATGTCTCCTCTTTTTCCTTTTAAGACAATGCTCACCTGGGTCCCACCTACCTCTAATCTCTCTCCTGGCTTTCTCCTTTCCTTTCCCATCTCAGAAACATGAATACTTCCCAAAATCTAGTCCTTGTTGAGAGATCTCACTCATTTCCAAAGCTTCAACTAGCACTCAGTATATTACCAAGTCTGCATTTCCAGCCAGGACTCTCTGTCAAACCCAAATCCTGCATCCCGAACTACCTATGTGACATTTTCAATGAAATGAAATGCAGTCATTGCACCCTCACATCTAAAAGCTAATTACACACACACAAAACCCCCAGATTCTTCTCCTGGCTGTTCCCTTTCTCCTAGTCCTCAAACTCGAAATCTTAGAGTCATCTTTCAGTCTGCTCCCTCATGCCCATTTCATTTTCAAATCCTGTAAGCAGTTCCTTCCCAGGGTTTCTCATATCTGCCTCCTCTTTCCTCTTCTCATTGCCTTCAGCTGCTCAAGGCCTTTACACCTCCCTAGGCCACGGCCTCCTAACCAGTTTCTCTGCCTTCAAACATTCATCCCCACCTAATCCGTCCAGTCTGTTTCCAGTAAGTGAGTCTTTCTCAATAGTAATATCACTACCATGCCCAATCACCTTCCTCAGCTCCCCAAAACCTAAAGTACAAAGATCTATAAGCTGATAATACCCTTATCATATATACCTACCATAGCCTTCAGATTCCTCTCCCCACAGCCTTCCTTGCCAAACTGCTCCTAAATACTTTTTTGTCTTCAGTCACTGTTCCCTAAAAGAAGACAAATGCTACCTTTCTACTTCTCTTCTCGTCAGATACTCCCTATTTCTTCAAGGTTTGTTTCAAGCCCTACCTCTTCCCAGTTCTAGAGTAGTTCCCACTTCCAGGGATCTCTGAAGCATTCTAAACCCTAGCATTTTCCATCTCCCCACTTACCTTCTAACTAGTTTGCTTACTCCTTGTGAAATTGATGACATTGTTCTTTTTGACTCTAGGGCTTGGAGGTATTTGAAGAAGAGTGTCACGTTACCCTTTAGGAAGATGATTCTTATGTCAGTCTGCAGGATGGATTGAGTGAAGATAGAAAGCTGCAGGAGAGGAAACCAGTTAGTAAACTACCCCAGGGTCAAGATATAAGGTGATGAGGGAAGAGTAGAGATATTTTACTGAGAAGCTGCATCCTAAATTGAGTTTGGGAGCGCGGCACAAAATGAAAGATAAAATGCATTTGCATTATAAGCTTGGAGAACACCATTAAGACTTCGTTTCCCAAGAAAAAGTAGAAATTAGCATGAGTTTTGGAAAATTAGTGAGAATATTAATATGATCCACTTAGGGATTTTATGGTGAAGGTTTTTGTCAGTAAAAACGATTGATATTGAATTTTATACTTTTAGCAGAGTTTTAGTGTGAATTCATAGTTAGCTTTAAAAACAAATATAAAGACAAATTACATATTTAAATTTGGTTAAGATCCAACAAGGAATTCTTTGTTAACTCCCTAATAATTCCTGTGGTGGGAGATAATGATCCAACCCAAGTACTGACAAAGAGATAACTTTTACAGAACATTATTTTTAAATGACAATAAGCCTGAAGATAGAATCCTTTCACTATTCAAATTGTCTACATTCATTTACTGCTTAATTCAGCTCCACTAACCGTAATTATCCAAAATTCTACTTTGGGAAACAGGCAAACCAATCCAGTCCCTATGGTAATTGGTTATATTTCCCACAGTTCTTTCAGGCTAATAATTTTTCCCCTACAGGTAAAACGTCAATGACACTGATTTTAGTAGACTGTATTTGCAAGAACTGATCTTTTATCAGAGCCTCTATCTTATCAATTGAAAAGTTCAAGGGTATATTAGCCCTGATATTTGTAGCAATGAAATGCAATGTTACTACATATTTTTTCTCTTCCTCTTTTCAGGTTGGCTTATCTTTGTGTTTATTTTCTCATGGTTTCAAAACTTACTCTACCAAATTCCCAAGTCTAGAATTATTTTCCATCACTGCAGTCATTGAAGCATAGTATTGTTTTGTTTGCCATCCGGAACATCCTCCAGTTCCATGCAGAGGGGAAGAAGAGGAGAAGAAAGGGGGAGCAGGTGCAGAAGTTCTATTCACAAGGGCACTGACCCTCAGCAGGGGCGTGACAGGGCTTTAAAATAGGATTAGACACCCAAACAAGAAAAAGGTCACACTTGACATTTCCACTGGAAATACCAATGCAAATAGAGCTGATCCTAGGAACATTTTTCACACACACACACACACACACACACACACACACAATTTTAGTTGATGCAAGAGAAAAATGATAATTTTCAATGAATTCTTCCTCTAAGACCTCAAAAAATCAACTGTTGGAAGTGGGGCCCAACTATAACAGCAAACATGAGTCAAAAACCTCACTTGAAAAATTTCTCTTTTACTTATTTGCTATTTTTAAGAGTTTGTTCTTTACTTTGTCATGGGAAGAAAAGTCAGGAGGAGTTAAAGAGGAAAATGGCATAAAGATTTGGAACTTTGATTATGTTGTATTCAAACTCATTTACTTTTAAAAATTTAGCCTCTAATCATATCAACCAAATTCTTATTTATAAATTGTCCCATTTGTCTCCTGCATAATTGATAACAGCTTAATAATAACATTTTTTTCTCTCAATTTTCCATTTGTATATTCAAAAGTAGCTGACCAAAGCATCCAGTACCAAAGTAAACTTTGGAGGTACCTAGGGAAGAAAATCTGTCTCGAGCTGCTTCAAGATCCACCAATACCTACTGAAAATTTCCAAATTGTTCACCAAAAAGGAAACTGCCCATTGATCTGATTGTGTGATTCCAAGAACTCATAAACCTTCTAGCTCCAAAAATGTGCACCTTCATTGGTGCAACTGAGACATGCATGGCCATTAACAATGTCCCCAAAGTAAGTCAGACCAACATAGGTTTATTCCTGATAAAAAAAAATACTTGCTCTTGGAGGAACAAGTAAATTCTAGAGGCCAATATATATACAGTTACCCAAAGGCAGTCCAAGAAAAATATATCTGCTGGGTACATCCATATTTTCACTTATTAGATATATATAAAGGGAAGTTCATCTATACACAAATTGTTAAGGTTCTCGAACATTTGACTATGAAAAACATATAAGTCAATTCTACTATAGAGAAACTAAAATCCTTTAAATGAAGAACTTTCCTGACCTGGTATGGTGGGACACAGGGGAAAGGGTGAGTCAGAGGGTCCAAATTCCACTCTCATCCAATAACCGCAGGTTTTGAAACTGTCTATCAAACTGAAATGATGAAATTTGCAGTCTTTTATTAGTCAAAGCTATATAGAGCTCTCGCATTATCTAACTGGTATAAGATTACCTGGGTTAAAAAATTGAGTTTCAACCAAAAGCAAAAGCAGGAAAGACAAGATAAGACAAGAAAGGAAGGGAGGAAGAAAACCATCTTCCCATGAGAAAATGTATGATTCCATTAGTTGTTTGAAATTATAAAAGCCTCTAGGTATCTAGGAACCCCATATCCCAACCTGAGAGGGCTTCTGTAAACTGAAGGAGCACCTACAGTTTTGGCTGAATTTAGCCTGGAACATGACTTAGCACATTCTCATCTCACAAGTTACATGTAGTAACCTACGTTGCCCCTTTAGCCTTAATGCAATCCAAGAATCTGTTATAGAGGAAAACACTTTTTACTAATGATTAGCTTTTAGGCCATAGTTGCAATCAAGATTTTCTTTTGAACCACATATGATAGAATCTATGGATATTAACCGTAATGGAGACCACGAAGAAAGTGAGAAACAGACTAGATTAAGCTGAATTTTGGAAAGCTTCGTCTTTACTGCAATTTTTGGGACTTACCAGTCAAGAGAATTTGTGTCAATTACCTTTAAAAATATTCTAATGGCAATATTTAATTTTACCTTTGTATGTTTGCCAAAAGAATCTCACCCAAGTGTTTTTAGGTGGCTAGTACCACTGGGATCAATTAAGTATTTAGCTGAAGACACAATATGAAACTGAAATGTGAATTGAGAACTCCTGATGATTACATAAAGCAGTTAAAGCAAAAATTCATAGTTACAAGAATATCATTTTTTTGTCTTTACTAAGGAGCTATAGGACTTTATGAGAAAATGTAATATGCATCTTGAGAGATAAGGTGAGAGACCAGAAAAAAAGAGATCAGGTCACTTATTCACAGCTCTTAGATTATATGCAAATGGAAAAGAATATTCTTACTTTTAAAGATAATGTTCAATTGTTTTTCTAATTACGAAAGCACTCACTACATGCCAAATTTATAAAATTTGAAAAATACAAGAATTAAAATCTTAAAATCCATAAACAACCACTGGCGCAGGGACTTTATTATGCAAATGTGTATGTGTATAAATAAATATAAGTATACAAAAAGGGGATTATCATTGTTTATATAAACCCATGCACTTTTCCAGTCCATCTCTAGTTATTTCCTTGGGATCCATTTTTAGAAGAAAAATTACTGAGTTGAAATACATTTATAGTATCTTTCTACCGAAAGCACAATTACTTTCCAAAAGGATTGTCTATGTATACTCCCACAAAATATGTATTTAACTTGCTAACACCAAATATTAAATATTTTTATATATTTAGATATATAAATATATAGATAGTATATACACATATATTTTTAAATGTATCATTATTGCTTTAATCTGTTTTTCTTTGATTACCAGTGAGATTGAGATTTTTTTTTCTTAATAGAGTAGTCATGGTTTCCTTATTGATTTATAATAATAGCTTTCTTAAAAAAATGTTTTTAACCGTGACAGCAATGCTTTTTATAAACTTTTTTTTTACATTTTGTCATTTTACTTACATTTTTTAAACAAATTTTCTTTTATAATTTATTCCACTGCATTTACTACATTGGCTTAAATTCATCCTCCTCTCAAAATTAGTTCAATACATAAATGTTCTTCTAGGATTTTATGGTTTTAATGTATCTAATATTTACTGTAATACATAGTAAAAGAATGAACCTCTAACTTTATTTTTTTCCTCCAAATTCTTGGTCTGGTCTCCCAACCAAATCATCCTTTATCCAAAACTTTATTTTTAAATCATGAATTGTCATTTAAAATATGAGGAAATTTGGGTGCCTGAAGGGCTCAGTCTCTAGAGTGACAGACTCTTGATCTTGACTCAGGTCTTGATCTCCAGTTGTGAGTTCAGGTTCCATGCCCAGCATGGAGCCTACTCAAACAAACAAACAAACAAACAGAGAAAAATGACATGAGGAACTTTTCCAGAACCCTCTATTCTATAATTGTCTTATTTGTCTATTCTTGTTTTGGTTCCATGCTTTTACTTGCGTCCTTTCCCTTAAGAGAGATAGAGTGTCATTAATCACCCTTTTCAAAAAAATAAATCTTGGACATTTTCACATGTTTAGTCTTCTAGATAAACTTTACAATAATTTGTTCAAGCTCCTAAAGGCAGCCATGTTGGTCTTGTGACTAAGAATGCATTAGATCTGTAAATTCATTTGGAAATAACTGTCAACTTTATCATAGTCAATCTTTCCATCCAGAAGCAAAGTAAATTTTCATGTTTCCCTAATGTTCTAGTAAAAATTTTTATTATTATTATTGATTCATTCTTTTCCCCCTTACATTTTCTTTGTTTTTCGGGTTTTTGTTTTTCATTTTGGGTGACTTTTTTTTTTTTTTCTGGCTTTTCCTGCCAAATAGGAAAGCTATTTTGGGGACAGTTATCCTGCAAATTATTCATTGTTTTTCCATTACCTAGCCACTTTGTGGAAATTTCCTATACTAAATGTTTCAAAGTTGATTCCCTTATATTTTTTTAGATATACATCATCATAAATAATAATAAGTTGGTCTTTTCTTTTTTTCCAAGTTGTACTTCCCATTTCTACTTCAAGCAGAATAGCACTAAATAATGAATTATAGAAGCATCTTTGTCTTATTCCTGATTTTGCCTCTTTTGTTCCATTGTTCAATTTTACCTTGAATCTTGGTTTTGGATGGAATTCTTTATCATTCAGGGTTTCTATGGAATTAGGACTGAAAGTAAGATAAGACAGCATGTAGTGGAAGCAATATTCACTTTATGATAGTGTCTAACCACACCATCTGATTGATATCAGTCTTCATGGTAAAAAATCTGTATCTTTTATGTAATTGAAGTTAACCATATAAAACATGCCTGAAGGATAGGATAGGAAGGAAGAAAAGTTGAACAACAGAAATCCAATTTCAAGGAGAAACAGTGGGGCTTCTGAGATTAAAGAAACTCACAAAGAAGGAGAACTTTGACACGGTGGCTAGATTTAATAACAGTCTCTGAAAAAGGGAAATGGGTCCACTACGAAATGAAACTATTCTTGAATAAAGTATTAGTTCATTTGTTTTCTTTCTTCTTTATAACAAAGGCATTTTAAGATTATGAATATGCCTCATTGTATAGCTTTTGTTGTATACCATAGTCATAGTAGTATTTTTATTTCTTTGGCAAATTTTCCATTTTCTCTTTGACCCAGAAGGTAAAGCATTTCATCAATTATAATTGCACATTTAACATCTCTCAGGTTGAGATGTGTCCAGTAATCAAAGGTGTCTTAGTTTCACAAAATATGGTATTTAATTTCCAGAACAACTGATCATTTTGTTTAATCTTTTGTTATTAGTTTTTAGTTTTATGGCATTAAAATCAGACAATATGGCCTCTTCACTTTCTACATGGGAAGAATTTATTGAGATGCTCTTTATAGCACAATATAATCAATTTCAACTTTTCTATTCTAATTTTTTGTCTATATATTAGCTTTGTCAAAAGCTTTAAAAAAATGTGTTTTTGCCCATTGTTCTACATACTTCTAGTATTTTTTACTTTATATACTGATTTTTATTCCTATTATAATATGTACATAACTCAGTTTTTGTAGGTTTATGATTTCTTTCTCCATAGTGTGGGTTGTGCTTTTCATCAATTTAAAATGACCCAAACCCCCATTTTGATTCTTTATCCTGCTCAATAGTTTTTGTGGTGTTTGTAGATTCCAGCCAGATTCTGACAATAAGATGACTATTAAGTCTTACTTTTTAGTGTTGTTAAAGAAGTTTCATTTTATTTTGGGTCTCTGGATACATGTTTTTCTTGGGCATTTAGAAGAGGCTAAGTCAGTTTGTTTTGGTTTTTTTAAGATTTTATTTATTTATTATTAGAGAGAGATTGAGAGTGGGGGTGCAGAAGAAGAGGAAGTGGAAAGAAGTGGAATCCCCACTGAGCGTGGAGCCCCACACAGGGCTCTATCTCACAACCCTGAGATCATGACCTGAGCCAAAATCAAGAATCTAACACTTAACAGATTGAGCCGCCCAGGCACCCCAATCAGGTTTAATTCAAAACAGAAACCATCCCAGAACAAAAATATTTACTGGATGCCCACAGTCTACAAATCTGTGCTGAGCACTTTACATGCATTAACTCATTTAAACATCATGATAACTTTACTATATGGACAGGCCCACTTCTAATAACTGTAGGTGGGGTCTGGAGTATAAATGAAGGGATCTTTCTTCCCCACACCCAACTCTCTCTATGCCAACGGCATCTCACACATGCATATGGACACTGAAGCCCCCCACCATGTCCTAGCTCCACCTATTTCCACCCACCTCTGCCGATCCCTTCCCTTGATAGCAGCATTATAGCCCCATTGTCAACCCTAAGACGACAGACCTGAGAAAGAGTCCTATAATTGCATGAAGACAGGCCCTGCTGTTTGAGTCCAGAATTCTGGGGTCCAGCTACCCAGAATATGAGGAGGCACCGGTTCAGGGAGAGTGACCATATCCTGTTGGACCCACGGACTCCCGGTCAAATGGTGATGCGGTCAGAGAAAGGGCAGAGCAAGGCCCTCTAAGGTGGGGAGGGGCAATGTGCCGGAATAAGACCTGGATGCTCAGGTCTGTGGGTTGTATTAGAAATAGATACTGGCCCCTGCAAGTGACAGAGACTGGTCTCAAACCTATACCTGTCCAATCCCAAGCCCATCCTTTCCATCTTTATCACTTATCTCTAATTTATGTACATTATAGAGATACACTAGTTTCAAACAATGGGCTATGGTGTTCTGGAAAGGCCTTTGAGCTTCTTGAAGTTAAGAAAAACAGAAGTTAAAGTATAGAAAACTCCTCAGAATGGTTGCATTATTTTGCTGAGGAAGAAAACTGAGCTACAGAATCTATTTTTCATAGCATTGGATTGATTTAACCCCATTCAGATATCCCCCAGGAACATAGATTTTGGAGGGACTCAGAAGTGTCTCCACTACCTTCTGTGTCAGAAAGCATGACCGGAAATAAGTACGCAAGGGCACTGCCACGCAACACTTCCTCGCAAATCTCCAGGGTGCCCAGGAGGAACAGGAATTCCTTGTCCCAGGGGGCCAATTTCTCACAAGAAAAAAAAAAAAAAGATTTTAAATAGGTTTGCCTACTGCGTCTCACGAGGGAGCCTGGCACGGAGCTAATGGGCTCCGGCAGGACCTTCGGAGCCTGAAAGATGTACCATAATTTCTCTTTTGTGACGGACAGCAGTTCCCTGGGGTGTCACGCGGCATTTTACATGTAACGATGAATGGTTCATTAGCTCATTCCTCATCCTCAAAGCCGTGCATAAACTGGATTCCTTCTTTAGCCTGTGTTCCTTTAGCCTTTTCCCTCTTTTCGTCAATAAGCCAGTTTTTTCTTTCATTTTCAGTTCAGACGCCTTTAATTAAAAAAGTCACTCTGTACCTTTGCCATTCTACCGTCACCACCATTTTTTCACTCCCTTTGTTTCACAAAGCCATTTTCCTTTTTGTGGGTTCTTTCCTCTCAATTTATTCCGAAAATATTCCTCATTTCTACTAACCTTCATGAGGGCAATGTGTGTCACTCGCAGTTGACCCGACCTTTTCACTGCGGTCATCTTTTCCACTCCACCTACCTTAGGACCGAACGACACTTTATAACACATAAAGTATGTTATAAATTTTAGCTGGAGGCAAGTGAAGATTGTGATAAAAGCTGGAGGTCGACCTTTGCTTGTTTTAGCTTCGATAGTCAGGAGGAGCGGAGGAGCTCAGGGTCCGTGTGCTCACATCAGGCATCCACTAAAGTCTGCAGAGCCTGAAACAGCAGCTCCAGGAGCCCAGCACACCTTTGAGGAGAGCCAAAGACAGGTTAAGGGGATCAGACAGAAGGGAGGAGGGTAAAACCATCAATGAGAGAGCTGCTTTTGTTTATGTCTACTTACCAGATATACAAATTACTAATGATGAGCAGCTCTACAAGCAAATCTTTTAATGATGCCTTTTTCTAGCTACCACTGATGACAGCAGCACTGGCAGTGCTCCCGGGATGGCACATGTGTGGGCTCCTCTATCTGACACTGCGCAGTGGATGTCACCGGCTAGCTGATGTAGTCAACCTTTTTTTCAATTTAGGAAATTATCATTTAATCAGACACAGTTTGTTCCATTCTGAATGGTTTAATTTTGCCATCGGTTGATTTAATGGATTCAAGGAACCCAGGACATCAAAACCCATGTGATTTAAAATCGCTTACTTGTAAAGATATTCAAAAGCCTCACTTAGATTTACCTACTCTGAACATTTAAAACAAAGAAAAATGAAACTTAAGTTTACAAAGTTGATGCATAGACATTTTTTGATAAAAATGTTATTTCTGCAATTACTTTCACCTGAGTTTTTTCCCCATTTAACTGTGCACAGATTCCTTAATATTTTTAATATAAGAGAATTTAGTAATCATAGATTTGCAGTGTTTTTCCTTTTTAAAAAAGTCATTATAATCCAAAATAATCCAGGGGAAAAAAAAACCACCAACAAATAAAATTAAATTATTTTCTTAAAGATCAATGTTACTTCTCTGACGTGTTTAACAATTAATGTAACATGTTTTACAGTTCAGATTCATTATATTAAGTAGAGGATTTGGAGTCTTTTAAAATTATTCTTTGTTCACTCTTACTAGGGAGAACTGTCATTTTCTTCCCCAAATATCATTAGAGTTTAAAGTTCATGGATTCAGACAGGTTTTTCTCCATTTGAGAGAAGTGATATTATATTCTTTATCATCTATATTTAGTGCTACCTGGTTAGTGGATGGTCAGTAAGTATTTTTTAATCAGTAAAATTTTAAATCAACTTTAATCTCTCAAAATTTGCCACTTGTGAATATCAGACTAAGGAAGCAAAAATAAAACTCCATTCTCCCTATGACTATGTAAATCTAGATATCTGGTACCACCAAAATATATCTAACATCTTAAATGCCTAACTTGTTGTTAAAGCATAACTGAGACATACCAAGGGAATATAATAGGTGGCAAAAATAAAGTCTCACTAATATGGGCCGATTAAGTTGCTGACCAGCTTGACTTAATAAAACGACTAATTCTTTTTCATGGGTGATAGAAAGTATGGAGCTGAAGAAAGATCCTGAGGTCATGGAGGTAATCACAGAGAGATCTAGAAGTGGACCTGCAAAAGGATTTCCAAGAACTTTGGAGACCCATGTCAGTGATGGCAACGAAACTCAAATTGTAGAGTGGCGTATGTGCAATTAAATATTAAGAAATTGGCAATTGTAATAATTTAACAAATGCTTTTTTATTTCATGACAAAAATAATATCCAGTTAGTTGCCTGAAGGCAGCCATTTCTATATGATATTTTACCATGACTTTATTTTTAATTTATTCTTCTATTTTCAGTCAATTTGGGGAATATTATAATATTTTTCCCAATCAGAAGACTCTACTTTGGCTTACTTTAAACTACTCATGGTTACAAACATAATAATCAGCAGATTGACTCTTATTACCAAGACTTTATGCCTCTTGTAAGGTTAACCTTATCCATAATTTGCTAGTACATTACTTTTTTCAGTGAAAGTATAATTTTATCTTTGCATTTACAGGCATTCACTATAAAAGTCAAAAGTAGACATTGATATGTTAAGTATGCAGATAATCATCTTTCTGGGCATGGCAACAAGAGATTATAGTTCACAGCTTTAACATAAATTTAAACTTTTTATAGCATTGCTATACTAATGTACTAACACTGACAAATAAATGTTTGTTGACTTGAACTCTATGACTACATTGTTTTTTTTGTTTGCTTATTTGTTTTTGTCTTTTTGTTGCTGTAATGGTGGTCGTAAGGAACATCATATATATTTTGCTCACTACTTTAATAATGGTGTAAATTAGGGGAAATTTTTTAATCTTTTTAAAAGATGATCAACAGAACAATATTGGTCTCCTGAATTTCAGTCTCACTATTCTTTTTAAAGTTTATATACAAACTAAATTCCTCTCATAAAGGATTTATTATTCTATTTATGAAACTATTCCACAATAGCCCCATAAAATAAAAAGAGAAGTATCCTTATTTTAGACAAGAGGAGTTTAAAGAAAATAAAATGCAATAAGTACTACTATGCCCCAGTCTGCTATTGTCTGTAAGCCACAATTATAAACAGACAGCATTTTCCCTGTTACCCACCCAGAGGCCCTAAAGGAACATTCCAATATTCTTCCCTGTCATCTGTTGCAGTCTGAACAAATCTCAGAACAGTACCAGAGCTGAAGATCCTCTTCTTTGTGGGGGGGAAAAAAGTGGAAGAACTCAAACCATTTTCTAATCCTTTTTAAAAACTCAAATGCTACCATTCAAATCTACCACCACCACTCTACAGATATCCAGAGGTATTTCCCTGCTAATAGGCAGATTATTAAAACCATTAGAAATCTACAAACATGTGAATGGTATGTTTTCATTTCACTCAGGGATGTCTCAAACATCCTCTTTCCTTGGTCATTTCCCACTTTCCTAGGCTTAACCAGGAAACCCACCAAATGGCAAGTTATCTGGCAAACTGTTTATCCTGTCTGCTAATAAAGCTGACTAACCATATCCATTGCTCTTTTAAAAGCATGGAGAGATATGTACACATACATATGTATGTATACACATAGAGATATGTACCATATCCTCAAAATTATTCATTGGTAAATTTTGCATGTCTCGTTCGATTTTTTTGAGAGAAATATACTTAACCGGGAAAACACAAATAACAAAAACTGAAGATCATTTTTCTCTGTGACATCCCTATACACAATATTTATGAAAACAATCATTCTTACAGCATAGAAACAAGGCAATTAGGAACCTCGGAGTTGCCCTGGGTCCTTCTACACATTTGCATGACTGTGAAGTTTTTCACTACTTTGTCTATAAAATGGAACCGGTAATACTTACTCACTCTGCACTTTACATGTTTAACTTCCTTTGCGGTGAAGGCTGACATACATATTTCCACACTGTGTAGCAAAGATAGTCCCTCTATGGAAACCAGTCACAATAACTTCTCAGGTATAGCCCACCACTACAAATCTTTGAAACAAGAAATGGACCAGACCACTTGAAATGAAGCAGAAAGGTGGCATTCATTTTAAGCCACCATACCTGGCAGGCCAAGAGTTAAAAACAGTATGGTCATTAGCATTAAGAATTGCCTACAGTAAAAATTTAGGGTTGCATGGGTTGGAAGGTAGGAGCTGGGTAAGAGACGACATTTTCCTCCTCAGGTTGAGGGCTAGGAAACTCTGAAATTTTTGAACTTAATAAATGTATTAATAAGCTTCAAAAAGAATCTCAAAATGTTTCTATACCTGTACAGCACAGTATTCACATCCAGAGTGAAACTGAAAGTTTCAAAACAAAAACTTCTAACCCATTCTATAATGCTAGCAGATATGCCTGGGAATTTGAAATCAAAAGAATTCGAGAATGATTATGAAGGATACAAAATCACAAATTCTTTCACTTAGTCCAGGAAGCAAGTAAAGTCATGGGTATTTCCCCTAATTTTTAAAATAAAAAAAAAAATGAGTTAGCTTTTAGTGATTAAGCACATTCCCTATCATATGGTTTATTTCACTTGTTACCTAGAATAATTGGGGCCTTCTGGAAAACTGCCCTCTGAGAAATTCAATAGTCCATTTGATTAATATTTTAATGTAAGACTATACACTCAAGTCAGTTTAATAGTATATTAATATACTTAAATATGGTATACTAAAATCCTGAAGTAATCTCCTATTCCTCTGAAATACATGGTTATTAAACAGGAGTGAGTTAAATATGTACAAATGAATTTTAAAATATACCACTTGTTTTTAAGTTTATGAAAAAAAAAGACACTTTTGCAAACAGGATCCACTGGGCTGCTTTCTATAACCCCCAATCTCCCCACCCCCACCTATTCCACCCCAGGCCTGAGCTATACTAAAATTTTGCAAAGCCTTGCATTGTTCTCCCTGACACCAGATGAACCG
Source organism: Ursus arctos (assembly GCF_023065955.2). Classification (NCBI taxonomy): domain Eukaryota; kingdom Metazoa; phylum Chordata; class Mammalia; order Carnivora; family Ursidae; genus Ursus; species Ursus arctos. Next base: position 16,786,088 of record NW_026622775.1, on the reverse strand, counting down.
ACACAAAAAGCAACTGCCCGCTCCAAAGCAACCCGGTGATCAGCCCGGTGCCATCTAATCAAGGGCAAAAGGTCACTTCCGAACAACGGGGCAATAAAAGATTATTTCTAGGGACAAAACAGAGAGGCCCAGAGGTGGGGGGTAGAAAGTGGGAAGGAGCTGGGAAGGAAGGAGGGCAAAAGGGCTCTCGTCTGTGGGAGGAAGTGCATTGACTCAAGGCAGCAGACGGGAACCATCTGGCTCCTTCTGAGGTCTGTTCTTAAGACAAGAGAGAAAGCCCCCTTTAAAGGGGCCAGTGACTCTGGGCTGTGCAATTCAAATTTTTTAATAATATAAAACCAGCTTTCCCAGGCATAGAAAAATGAGAGAGAGAGAGAGAAGAAATCTCTTTCCAATAGGAGATGCCTTCACAAATGCTAACAGGAGGATGCATTGCTTTTCAGTAAATAAATTCTCTTGATAAGTACTGAGTAGATGATCCAGCAAATAGCATTTAAGTATTATTTAAAATTAACCTTGAGGTAAAATACACACACAGACACGCATAATTTTTAAAAAGAATATAAAATCCTCTTTTAATGATACAGTAGTACTAACTTCTTCCTCTGTCCTCCTTCTACCTTACCCCTCCCCTCCCCCACCCATCCCAGTCCTCTTCCTTCAGTACTCTTCTCACTGGTTCTTAGGGAAGCACCTTGGAATGCGTACAAGGTAAGTCGAGGGCCCTATTACATTCAGCCTAGATGACTTGGTCTGGGGAAAGCTAGAATTACAGACAGTGTATCCTATTTTTCCCACCCCCTACCCCCAACAAAAGAGTCAGTACCAAGTAAACTATGTCCTCAATTTTCTCATTTGTGATTTATTTATTTTTTATTTTTTTATTTTTATTTTTTATTTTTTACCACTGAGTAATTACCAACTGAAATAGAAAGTGCCCAGGCTGAGAGACCACTGCTGGCTGTGTGGCTGCAAACATGAGATCCTAATTACAGTAATTCAAAATCCACAGGACAGGAAGCCCAATCATTTTCAGACTTTTTCTTCTTCTTCTTCTTTTTCTTCTTCTTCTTCTTTTTTTCTGGAGGAGTACAACATGGCTAACAGACCGGCTGATCTGAGACAGTTCAGGGTAGGCCACGGTATGGTATTCATGTTTCTAAATATGAACTTCTTTTAAAAATGGCTGTGTCCAAGAATTGGGATTTGGAATCAATGTCTGCCGACCACTCCAGCAGCACGGCTAGAAAGGAAATAGGCCTTTAAATATCTTCTCCTAGGTCAACGAAACCTTTGTCCCAATAGAACATACTGAGAAACTATTCTACAGAGGAAATTTCGTATAAGTAGGAAACAGAAACGTAGATAAAATAGAAACGTGCTTTTTGACATCCTCATAGTCATGAGAAAAATATTGATATAACAATATAAGAAATTATAACACAAAGATATATTAAGATTTCCTCTCATGAAGAATACCGTAGGTGAATTTAAATGCCATATTATACATAAACAAGTAATAATAATAATGGTGGTGGTGGTGGTCAATATTGATTAAATGTCTACTACACATCAATCACTGAGTAGTAGATATAATGGGATTGCCACAGAAAAGTACCCACAATCCATTTCCTCAAGGAGTTTATCATCTCGATGTGGTGGGATAAACCCACTTGGAAAACACGCGAAAGAATATATAGATGAGCCCAATACTAATTGTTCCTTAATGCTTAAGGGATACAGGAATACAATATGCTCTGGATTAGGTAGAGTTCCTTTGGGAAAAGATTTTAATGGTGAGATGAATTTCAAACAGAATTTTAAAGAAGGGTAGACATGCTTTGGCAGCGTAAAGAAGACATTGTCTTTCTAGCCAAGGAAGTTTAAAGGTGGGATGAGGAAAATCTGAGTCTGGTCAACTGGATTTGATGTTCTGACCTGAAGAGATATAATAGATAAAGACAGTTTAGAGAGCAAGGCCTGCTGGAGAGGGAGGGCACACAAAAGGTTATAGTTTAAAAATCATGTGCTTCAAATGTAAATCAAAACCACAAGACACTCCTTAAGATGGATACTATTTTTAAAATATAACAAGTGTTGGTGAGGATGTGGAGAAATTGAAACTCTTGTGCTCTGTTGGTGGGAATGTAAAATGGTGCAGCACTAAAGAAAAAAGCATGGTGGTTCCTCAAAAAATTCAACATAGAATAATCTTCTGATCCAGCTTCCGGGTAGACACCCAAAGAAATTGAAAGTGGGCACTCAAAACAGAACACTGTATGTTCATGTTTGAAGCAGCATTATTCACAATAACCAAAAGGTGGAAAACAACTCAAATGTCCATCCACAGAAAAATGGATAAACAAAATGTGGTACAAACATACAATGGGATATTATCCAGTCTTAAAAGGGAAGGAAATTCTGACACCTGCTACAACACCCATGGATTTTGAAGACATTATGCTATGTGAAATAAGCCAGACACAAAAGGACATATACTGTATAATTCCCACTATATGAAATACCTAGAGTAGACAAATGCATAGAGGCAGAAAGTAGAATAATAGCTAGGGGCTGGGTAAGAGGGTAATGGGGAGTTATGATTTAATGGGTATATGGTGTTGGTTTGAAATGATGAAAAAATTCGGGAAATGGAGAGCAGTGATGATTGCACAACAAAGTAAATGTACTTAGCCACTAGATGGTACAGTTAAAAAATGATTAAAATGGTAAGTTGTATGTTATGTATATTTAATTACAATAAAAAGAATGCATTAAGATAAAATTTTAAAAAGAAGAAAAGATGAGCTTCAAAGTCAATGAGGCTAACTTTAACAACCATCTCTGCCACTGAATAGCCATGTGACCATGGGCAAGGTCCTTGCTCCTTGAGGTCCGAATTCCTCAACTATGGAATAGAGATAAATGACACTCACAATGTAAGTTTCTAAATACAAGAAATAACATAAAGTGCCTAACACCACTGAGAGTATGAATTAACTAAAACTCTACGTTGCAAGAAATGGAACCACAAATGACCGACCTTTGGGAATTTATTGGCCTATTGAGGCAAACTATGAGAGGGTCAAGGCCAGATGCTGGCACTAGGGACGACTGGAACAAAGCTGCCTTTCAATAATATCAAGTTCTTTTAATCTGACCTGTCATTTCTGCATAGTAGTTTTTCTGACTGCTAGAGAATATTACTAATGGGATTTTAGGCACACATTCCTATCCTTTCACAACTGGATAAAAAAAGAGCTCTTCCTTTGCTGCTGTTTGAAAAAATAATGGGGAAAGATTCTGATTAGACTTGGTCAAATGCTGAACCCCTCGCCCAATCACTGTGGCTGGGCTAGGAAAGTGAAAAAACCCCCGTGAAAAGCCCAAGGTAAGGAGGGAGGATGGAGATAGCTACGAGGAGGGTAGATGTGAACCAAGTAGCCATCTTACTGGGTGACTATAATAGCCAATTTAGGAAATAATAATATAGATTTTGTATACAAGATAAACAGGAACCATCCTAGATATTTGATCAGAGAAATTCTCATTTTATCTAAGAAATATGCATTTCATGTAGTTTTTAACTAATTAATTCAGTCACTCATTATTAATACTCATTAGTCACTCATTATTAACACTAAGTTACTACATACAGGATAATTTTCTGAATAACTGAAATTTAGTCTCCTAAGTATAACATTTTTATTTTGAACTTTATCTAAAATATATTTTTGTGACAAAATATAAAGACAACTTTCTTATATATTCAAGTTCATTTATCATGAAAATAAAATATCATACTGTATTGCAATATACCAATACTCTCAAGAAAAATTTTGGTGCTCAGAACTGCTCAAAGCCTTCACTCCAAGGTTCAGAGAGCATCTTTAGGTCAACATTTGTTACTTTTCTTGCTACTATTCTCATTTTTCTGCTGCAAAAAAACAAAAGAACAAAACAAAACAAATTAAAAAAAAAAAAAAAACCCAACCCTTTCATCCTTCATCTTCTTCTAATTGCTGAGTATTGAACATCCAGACAATTAATGACTTAGTGAAATAAGACTTCCAGGTGTATTTTATAGGGAAAAAAGTGATTGGCTTTGATCCAAAGAATTATTATAGGCGTTCAAGAATTTGTTCTTCAGGTTTACAAAAGTGTTTTGGAAAACTGGAAGCCAACCTTTGACCGAAATCCAGGTACTTCAAAATATTGAGTCAAGACATATTAAATTTTATGGTGGAATCAAAGACGGCTGAGACACAGAAGTTTCTAACCAAGTCATTAAAACACTAACGAATATTAACTAAAAGGAGAATATCATCAAGTTTAAACTGCTTGGTTCAGATATATACTAGAAACTCAGAAGAAATATGTTAGAATATTTGCAAGGCAAATTTATTTGACCCATAATGTATTGGTTGTTGAATTTCTCAACTAGATATTCTGAAGAAGTATTAACCAGATTAAGACAATCTTGACTGTTATTAAAGTGACTGACAAAGTAGCTACTGACACAGTAATCCTTACTGATACTTAGTGATTTCCAGAATTTCCCTTCAAGGTGACTTTGACTTTGCTCTTGACCAAAGTGTTGATGGTTGTGGCGACAACGATGTGTTCAAGGGGGAAACAGCCCAGAAGGAGCATGGAGAACATGTATGCTCTTTTTACTTACTTCACAATCTTCAGAAAGGCTTGTGATATTATCGTCTCTCACCCAAAAACTTAAAGTGCATGACCTAGTATTTTCAGTAGCAAATGCTCAAATACTTAAAGAATTTAATCAAATTTGTAATTGCACATTCCTAAAAGAGGAAATGAGTGCTGAAGGGAAGATTAGGGAGGACAGGAAAAATCCAAAAGAGTTCTCTTCCTTGTTTTCTCCTTCCGAAAGTCTGGTAGGCATAGAAAATATTATTTTCCTCATGTGATTAGAAGGAGAAATAAGCGATAAAACATCAAGAGTAACCGCAAGCAAAAAGAATGCAGTTCTTACATACACTCACTGCCTCCCATTCTAGGAGGGCGGACGCACAGATAAAGCCTGTGCCCCTGCCAAGCTCTGCCAAGGCGTTAAGTCTCTCCAGCTATGTAAACTGCAGAGAGTTTGCAAAGGAACAAATCCAGGACATAACCCCCTTGAAAACAACAAAAGGGATACTTGTCCAGACATTCACATTGCATCACGCCACTTCACAACTTGTAATGAGTCTAGAAAAAGAGGCATGGTTTTGGCATGGCCAGTCCTGCAATTCTCATTCCATAAGACAAAGCAAGCACATCATCATTTTCTGGTCTACATTTTATCTGCTTGAATCCACCTAGTGAGACATTGACAAAACTGTCAGGTCAAACTAAGCCAAATCAAAGTGGGAATTTTTGCTATAAACTGTAAAACTTACTAGCAATCAATCAAGGCCTGATATACTTATTTTAGGGGTTTATCTAAGCAACTTTTCCTTTCCTCCCCCTGTGTATCTCACTGGTAATTGGCTTCTAATACAGAGAGTTTGAGGGAATTTTGTTATGTTTTCTGTGTATATGGGTTTGGGGGTATGTTTTCTGTATACAGTTCACACTACTCTAAATGCTTGAGTTGTAAACTATACTACTGCACAAGTACTTAAACCCAAACCTCATACAGTGAAGAATTTAGCAGATAAAAACTCAGATAGGGACAGATGGAAAGATAGGCAGACAAACAGACAGACAGGAAGCTGATCAATGTGCCTTTTTCCACCATGAGATTTGGGGTATAATCATCTACTCCTAAGTCTGCCATCCTTACCCAACAGACCAAATATTTACAACCTGTACATTTAAAATAGCTACTATTTGGAAAGGGCCATATCTGACATTCACAAAGTTAATTAAGTAATATCTAAAGTGTCAAAACATGTCCCTTTCATGAATTTTTTCCCCCTGGCATTTTTGAGTTTCTCAACATTTTGCCAGATTTAACATAATTTTAGCTTCAGGTTTGTGTAAATTTGGACTCAAATTCTTCTGTTCTTGGTAAACTTGGGAAAGCTTCCCACACTGCCAATATTTGCAATGTAAAATAGTAAAGGCCACAGCAATGTATAAGATTTTTAAAAACTCAGTATAAGCTTTATGGTGAACTATCATTCTTATTTCCTAAAATCTGTTATTCAAAAGATTAGAGGAGAATTAAGATGACTAAAGTCATGGTGCCTGTGGCTCAGTCAGTTAAACACCTGATTCTTGGTTTTGGCTCAGGTCATGATCTCAGGGTCGTGAGATCAAGCCTCGCATGTGGGTTCACATTCAGCAGTGGAGTCTGCTTAAGATTCTCCCTCTCCCTCTGCCTCTTCCCACCACACTCTCTCTTTCTCTCTCAAATAAATAAATAAATCTTAAAAAAAAAAAGAAGAAGAAGAAGAAGAAGGCTGAAGTCACAACTTCTTGCCCCATGCTTCTTTTTCCTACCTTCATCTCTTTGGTCTAACTACTTATGCTGATGAAAGTATGGGAGGAAATATACATTATTCACTGTCTTAGTACATCAGCAATACAAAAAACATGCAGCTCAACAATCCTTTTCCTGCTGAAAAGTGAAGAAGAGTGTTTAGCATGGCAAAGATTAGTTATATATGGCCCAGAGCCACTCTTGAGGGGCTTATTCACTAGTTGAAGAGGTAGAACTAACCTATAGTAAACATTATGTTGCCACTGAAGGCAATCCATTTGCTTTGAAAGTCAAGAGCATTGGTAGGGCTGACAACTTCTCCTGAAAGTTGAGGAGCTACCTAATGGAGGTTTAATATAAAGACATTGCCTAACTCTACACACAGGTAAGTCACTAAAGTGCCTGCAGACCAAGGAATCCTTATCATAATGTTGGAAGGATTACCTTCTATCTAGAAGCCATAATGCATTAGTCAGCTAGGGCTGTCATAGCAAAATACCACAGACTGGGTGGTTTAAACCACAGAAATTTATGTTCTTACAGTTTTAGAGGCTTGAAGTCCAAGACCAAGGTGCTGGCAAGATTGGTTCCTGGTGAGTCCTCTCTTCCTGGTTAGTGGATGGCCACCTTCTCACCGTATCCTCACATGGCCTTCCCTCTGTGCTGGCTGAGAGAGAGAGAGAGAGACTCTCTTATGTCTCTTTCTCTTCACATCAGAACTTCACACCAGAACTACTGGATTACGAGGCTTCATCCTTATGACTTCACTTAACTTTTATTGCCTCCTTATTGCCCTATCTCCAAATAGTCATACTACAAGTCAGGGCTTCAACATATGAATTTTGGGGAATACAATTTGGTCCATAAAACACCTTAAGTTGAGAGAGTTATGGAAGACTAAGACTACCAGAAGATTATGATACTTAAGCCACAAAATCTAGGCTCTTGTGAGTTTCCTTGGGGGGAAAAATCAGTTTTCAGTGAAATATGCTTCAGTTTTATAACTCTAGCTTTTACCAAAGTTTCTCACATGAACTATTTCTCTCTTTTTTGAGGATACTTTCTATTTCCAATATTCAATTCCTCCTACCTAAGCTCTGTGTAAGATGTGTCTTTTAGAATTTAGTGCCAGGGGCAAAAGCTGTCTTCATGAGAACTTCCTATAATTCCTTAAAATGCCAAGAACCTCATAATATAATATTTTCACTTTTTCTTCTAGTCTCGCAGGAAATTTTGGATCATATTAGAAGCTCAAACATAGCAAACTTATTTACTTATATTTGCAACCATCCTCTTACATGTTTTGCTTTTCATCCAGATTCTCTAATACTTTTTTAGTAAAAATCCTCTTCATATCCTTTTTAGTGGGCTCATATTTCATATTTTCATGAAAAGATAGTGTTTAAAGAAATCCCTGGCACTACAAGTATCTTCATAAAATTAAAGCAGATTTTTAAAAATCAGATGGCAGAGAACAGTTTCTGTGAGGGGAAGAAAAAAAAAAAAAACCTACCAAAAAAAAAAAGAGCAGCCACCAAAGGAGAGTATTCTGATTTATCCTTAAGTTTTCACTCACCGCACCCAGGAAAATGAATACCTGGCAATGACCATGAAAATAAAGTTTCATAAGCAGCAAAACCCATTTAAAAGTAGACACAAAGCTTTCAACAGAATAATAAATAATTTTAAGACGTTATATACAAATTAACTTTCATACTCATTGGTAGTTTATCATCTTAGCTAGCAATGGTCACTAGGAAATAAGCTCTACTCTGTTGTTGAGATGAGCCCACTTTTTCTGCACTGGACCTCTCTATCAGGTAGCATATCACTGGACAGTGCAGTTTAAAGAGTAAACAAAAGCAGCAGCAACAGCATCCAGGAGGAAAAGGACAGATGCCCTTCTGTGTCTCTGCATGTGCTAGGATGTGATTTCAAGGCCTCTCACTGATAAGATTAATGCTTAAGGAAAAGCGGAGATTTTTAAGTTTTGGAAAGAAACTGTAGTTTCTGGAAAAGGAGTTTATGAAACAAAAGGTCAAAGAAATCAGAAAATAAAATATTTCGCTCTTTGATCGTGGTACAGAATTAGTGCATTGGAATAACATGTTGCACTATGCTGTGCAAATGTTTTACACATATTCGGTAAAAGTCCAGAGTCTGCATTTACAAAATATCAGCAACATGTGTGGATAATATTTAAAATCTATCAATCATGTGTGGATGTCAGAAAACAATATGCTGTTGGATCCGCTGAACAAAGAAAAACTAACACAAAAAACCGGGTAAGGTTTTCCTGAAATTCTTCACAAATACGACAGACCTCCATAAAAACTCTGCCTTGCATTGTGGTCCCAACTAAATGGGAAAAAAAAAAATTAAGTAAAGCAACTTACATTCTGCTAGGGGACTAATAGGAAATCTCTGGACAAATAAAATTTCACAAAGTACGTGAGAAAGACTAGGCTAAGCTCTGTATGGAAAATTAGCTCAAGATGGAGACTGAATATAAGCAACTACCTTCTCTATCTAAAACCTTTTAAAACAAATAGGAAAGATAACATGGGAGGGAATAACTCCTAAAGCATATTAGAAAATAAGAAAGGGTACATTAGCAGAATACCAAATGCGGGCAGGGATATGGAGCAATAGGAATTCTCACTTATTGCTGATGGAAAATGATAAAGCACTTTTGAAAAGTTTGGCAGTTCCTTACAAAGTTAAATATGCACTCACTGTTATAGACTGTCTGCATGCCCCCCAAATTCATATGTTGAAGCCAAATCTCCAACATGATGATAATTGGAGGTAAAGACTTCGGAAGGTGTTTAGGTCATGAGGGTGACCTATATAATAGAGACCTTATAATAGAGACTTCAGAGAGATCCCTCACCCCTCCCACCGTGTGAGGACACAGTAAGAAGATGGCTTTTATGAACCAGGAAGAAGGTCCTCAATCAGACATCAAATTTATCCACACTTTGATCTTGAACTTCGCAACCTCTATCACTATAAGAAATAAATTTCTATTGTGTATAAGCCGCCCAGTCTGTGATATTTTATAATACCAGTCCAAATGGACTAAAGAAATATATAAAATATACAAATTTATTTTTCCATATGTCATGACAGGAAAGCCAAGAATCCCAGAAAAAAACTGCTGTTTATCTGTTTACCATGGTCATATCCCACACTCTATTTCCACTGCACAATGGCACTTATTATAACATATAGAATTGCCTGTTTATAATCATCTATGTCTCTTATTAGAGCATCAGCTCTGTCAGGGAAAGGACTGTAGCTATCCTGTTCAATGATATATCACCAGAACTCTAAAAAATTTTTATATATTTGTTGAATTGAATGACTCAATTCCAACTTGGATGATGAGAGAAGTGCCTTATCCAAAAAGAAGGGCTGCAGCATCATTACACCCAATATTCATCTTGCCTCCACTCCCTGTAGTAACCAAAGTGAACATTTTATAAATAGGTACAGCACTTAGCTTTACATTTTTCGGAAAGTTAGTGATCCCTATTTAATATAGTGATTCAATACTAGGAGAATAGAAATACGTTAAATTAATCTACATATTTAAATTAATTGTGGAATAGCTTCCAAAGAAGAAATGGAACGTAGAAAGAAAATCAAGTTATATCTACTCAGTATTTTTCCAGTATTCCTTCACCTGGTAATACGGCAAACCTAGGACTCAGTTTAGCAATTTCTGAGAATCTTACTATATGAGGTTCCTGAAAAATATATCTACTTTGGTTAGAACATTAAAAAAAAGCTAAAGGTAAAGCCAACCTTTGAAAAAGACATGGTTGTATGAGTATTTGAGGATATCTTGCATTCGTTATTAAAAAGTCTTGAAATTGTATTTCTTTTAAAGTAGTAGAGGACTATTTGGAAACTAGAGATTCAGATAGAACAGGAACAAAAATTCTAGACCAAATAACCAATGGGTCAACAAAGAAAGATGACATTTAAAAAAAAATACACAAGACAAATGAAAATAGAAACACAACTTTCCAAAATCTATGGGATATAGCAAAAGCAGTTCTATAAGGAAAATTCATAGTTATACAGGCCTCCCTCAAGAAACAAGAAAAATCCCAAGTAAACCATCTAACTTTACACATAAAGGGGCTAGGGGGAAAAAAGAACAAAGTCCACAATTAGTAGAAGGAAGGAAATAATAAAAATCAGAACAGAAATAAGGGAAGATCAAAACCTGGTTCTTTGAAAAGATAAAATTGACAGACCTCCAGCAAAACTTATTAAGAAAAAAAGAGAACAGGGGCACCTGGGTGGCGCAGTCGTTAAGCGTCTGCCTTCAGCTCAGGGCGTGATCCCAGTGTTCTGGGATCGAGCCCCACATAAGGCTCTTCCGCTGGGAGCCTGCTTCTTCCTCTCCCACTCCCCCTGCTTGTGTTCCCTCTCTCGCTGGCTGTCTCTGTCAAATAAATAAATAAAACCTTTAAAAAAAAAAAAGAGAGAGCAGGTTGAAATAAAATCAGAAATGGAAGAGGAGAAGTTAAAACTGTTACCACAAAAGTACAAAGGATCATAAGAGATTACTATGAACAATTATACACCAACAAATTGGAAAACCTAGAAGAAGTGGATAAATTCCTAGAAACACACAACCTTTGGGGACTGAATCATAAAGAAATAGAAAATCTGAACAGACTAATTACAAATAGTGAAATTAAATCAGTAATTTAAAAACTTCCAAAAAACAGAAGTCCAGGACTTGACAGCTTCATAGGTAAATTCTATCAAGCATTTAAAGAAGAGTTAGTATCAGGCACCCACTGGAGACCATGGCCCCCACATGGGAGCCCAGCAAGCCCACCAAGGGGAAGTGCTTTAAGTTCCTAGGAATTTTAGATGTCAAAAACATTCCCTGTGCATGGGATTTGATATTAATGGTTCATTAGGATTTGTTGTGGCTGGCCTTGGACACTTTTTGTTAACTAGTAGGATTAGAAGATCATGTGATGTTGGAGTAGGAGGATTTATCTTGGTGACTTTAGGATGTTGGTTCCATTGTAGGTATAATTATGCAAAGCTAAGAATCCAGGAAAGAACTGCCAGAGAAGGAATTAAAAATAAGATGTTATATGAAGGTACCCATCCTGACCCTAAAAGAAAACAAACCAATGGCAATGGCAGCAATTGAACAGTCTCAAGCATAGAAAACGCAAATACAACTCACTGGAGTCAGTGTAAACAAAACTGAGGTCAACTCTATTAAACCTCATATGTACCATAAGGCTCTCAATCAAGTAAATAAAGTATGTGTTAGTTGTAAAAGAAGAAGAAGAAGAAGAAGAAGAAGAAGAAGAAGAAGAAGAAGAAGAAGAAGTAGTTAATACCCATCCTTCTCAAATTATTCCAAAAAATTGAACAGAAAGTGATGTTTCCAAATCCACCTTATGAGGCTAGCATTACCTGAGACCAACACTAAACAAAGACACCACAAAAAAAGAAAATTACAAGCCAATATCTCTGATAAACATAGATGCAGAAATCCCAACAAACAAAATTAACAAACAAAATCCAACAATACTTTAAAAGGATCATATACCACAATCGAATGGGATTTATTCCGGGGATGCAAGGATGGTTCAATATCCACAGATCCATCAATGTGATACATCACGTTAACAAAGCAAAGGATAAAAATCATGTGATCATTTCAATAGATGTAGAAGAATCATTTGACAATTCAACTTCCGTTTATGAATAAAAACTCTGAACAAAATGGGTATAGAAGGAATGTACCTCAACATAATAGCGGCCATATATGAGAAACCCACAGTAACATCATACCAAACAGTGAAAAGCTGAAAGCTTTTCCTCTAAGATCAGGAAAAAGACAAGGATACCTGCTCCCTCCACTTTTATTCAGCACAGTATTAAAGACCTAGTCATAGCAATTAGGCAATAAAGTTAGAAAGGAAGAAGTAAAACTGTCACTATTTGCAGATGACATGCAAAAACCCTAAAGGCTCCACCAGAAAACTATTAGAGCTAATAAATGAATTCAGTAAAGTTACAGGATTCAAAATTAACATACAGAAATTCAGTTGTGTTTCTATATACTAATAACAAGCTAACAGAAGGAGAAATTAAGAAAACAATTCCATTTATAATTGTATCCAAAAGAATAAATACCTAGGAATAAATTTAACCAAGAAGATGAAAGGCTTGAAAACTATAAGACACTGTTGAAAGAAATTGAAGATGACACAAATAAATGGAAAGATATATGATGCTTATGAATTGGCAGAATTACTATCATTAAAATGTCCATTCTACTCAAAGCAATCTACAGATTCAATGCAATCCCCATCAAAATACCAATGGCATTTTTCACTAAATGTGCAATGTGTTTCGACTAAAATAAAGAATCCTAAAATTTGTATGGAACTACAGAAGACCCCAAATAGCCAAAGCACTCTTGAGAAAGAACAGAGCTGGAGGTAGCACAACTACTGGTTTCACACTATACTACAAAGCTATAGTAATCCAAACAGTATGGTACTGACAGGAAAATCAATATATAGATGGAATAGACTAGAGAGTCCAGAAATAAACCCATGCATATAGGTCAATTAATCTATGACAAATGAGGCAATAATATACAATGAGGAAAAGACAGTCTACTCAACAAATGGTATTGGGAAAACTGGACAGCAACATCCAGAAGAATGAAACTGGACCACTTTCTTACACCATACACAAAAATAGATTCAAAATGGGTTAAACACTTGAATTTAAGATCTAAAATCATAAGAACTCTTGGAGGAAAACAGACAATATTTCTTTGACTTCAGTCTTAGTAATTCATTTTTCGACCTGTCTCCCCAGACAAGGGCAAAGCTCAAAGGAAAGCTCAGAAAGCTTGCGCAGTGAAGGAACCATCAGCAAAATGAAAAGATAACTTACTGAATTGAAGAAGATATTTTCAAACCAGGCAAGAACTTAGACAACTTAATATTTTTAAAAAACAAGTAAAAACTGGTCAGAGGACTTGAATACACTTCTTTTTCCAAAGAAGGCATACAGATGACCAACAGGCACATGAAAAGATGTGCAACGTCACTCATCGTCAGGAAGATGCAAATCAAAACTACAAAGAGATATCACCTCACACTGTCAGATTGGCTATTACCAAAAAGACAAAAAATAACAAGTGTTCGCAAAAATGTGGAGAAAAGGGAACACTTGTACACTGTTGGTGGGAATGTAAATTGGTGTAGCCACTGTAGAAAACATTATGGAGGTTCCTCCAAAAATTAAAAATAAGACTACTATACAATCTAGCAATTCCACTTCTGGGTATTTATCCAAAGAAAATGAAAATACCAGTTCTAAGAGATATATGCACCCCTATATTCAGTGCAGCATTATTTACAATGGCTGAGATATGGAAGAAACCTAAGCGTCCATCAATAGATAAATGGATAAAGAAGATGTGGTGTATACACAACACAATATTACTCAGCCATAAAAAAGGAATGAAATCTTATCATTTGCAACAACATGGTTGGACCTGGAGGGTATTATTCTAAGTGACATAAGTCAGACAGAAAAAGTCAAATAATCATATGATTTCACTTATATAGAGAACCTAAAAAAACAAATAAATAAACAAGACCAAACGAAACAGAAACAGTCACATAGATACAGGGTACAAACTGTTTGTTACCAAAGGAGTTGGGGGTGGTACAAAATAGATGAAGGGGAGTAACAGGTACATACTTCTAGTTATAAAATAAACAAGTCATAGGGATGCAATATACAGCATAGGAAATACAGTCAATAATATTGTAATAACTTTGTATGAAGACAGATGGTAATTAGATTTATCATGAGATCATTTTGTAATATATAAAAATATCAAATCACTATGACATAGGCCTAATAGGATATTGCATGTTATTTATATTTCAATTAAAAAAATCTGGACCAAATTCAGTCACAGAAAAGATGGTAATTACAATTTGACTGCTATGTGATGATAATCCAGGTGAAATAATTTAATGGTCCCCCTCCAGCTTCCAACTGATAAGGGCCAGCATTTTAAAACCTTACACTGATATTTGCTGTAAATTATGCATTCTTCACCAATTGCCTCAAAAAAGAGGTTATACACAGAAAATAAATTATCTTCTCTGTAGGTGGGGCAGTTGCTCTTACCCGTTTTGGGGGGCAAAAATTCTTGGATAATCTGAAAAAACCCTGGACTCTTCTCCAAGAATCTCACACACACACACACAGTTTTGCATATCGTTTCAAAGTTTATAGGTCCCTGAAGGTTCTCCGGGGGTAACTGTTCAACTGGTCATGAAATTCATGGTTTTTAAATTACCCCAGGTGGGCTTTGGGAGAGGAAGAAGGGAAAGGCTAGGGAGGTAGGGGAGGAAGAAAAGCTCCCTACAACCCCTCTCTCAAGTGGAATGTCCACATATTAATCTCTTATGTGTTGTCTTTCAGGCAACATTATATAATCAAAACAACATTCTGAATTGGCCCAGGGAATCTAAACTGAGCTGGAGAAGGGGGCAGAGAGAGAAGGAGAGGGAATCCCAAGCAGACTCTGCACTGAGTGGTGAACCCAACATAGGGCTCCAGCTCATGACCCTGAGATCATGACCTGAGCCAAAAACAGGAGTCAGATGCTTAACCAACTGAGCCACTCAGGTGCCCCAAAAGTTAACCTATTCTTAAATAAAAGATATAATTATCCTCTTTTGTATTAAGCATTGTTCTTGGTTTCTTTGTGTCTTTGTCATTCTGGACTGGTATAACAAAATGCCATAGACTAGGTGGCTTATAAGCAACAGAAATTTATTTCTTACAGGTCTGAAGGCTGAGAAGTTCAAAATCAAGGCCCTAGCAGATTTCAGTGTCTGGTGATACCCTGCTTACTAGTTCATCGATGGTCTTCTTCTGGCTGTAACTTCACATGGTGGAAAGGGCAAAGGAGTTCTCTGGGGTCTCTTTTATATGAGCATGAATCCACTAATGAGGGCTTCATCCTCATGACCTAATCATCTCCCAAAGGCCCTAAATACCATCAGGGTGGGCCTTAGGATTTAAACATATGAATTTTGGGGAAACACAAACATTCAGTCTGCAACACTCGGTTTCTATTACTAAGAAAAAGTAGCAATGGTCACGCCTCGAAATCTATGGCTAAAACAATCAAAGATCTTAATTATGCATTATGCACAGCCCTTGGAATCAGATAAGCAGAGTTCAAATCCTGATTCTCCCCAGTTTTAGCCATTAGGAAACTGGGCTAGTTACTTTATTTCCCGGCACCGGGGTTTCCTCATCGATAAAAGAGGATAATAATAGTACCTACTTCATACAATTGTTGAGAAGATCAAATAAATAATTCATGAAAGAACAGTACTGAGCTACCCCAGCATATAGTAAGCAGTCAATAAATTTGAGCTATGAAAATAATGAAAAGATATAGAAAGAGAGATCTATCCTTCGGAGGAACTTACAATACAGTGAGAAAAGCAAACCATAAATGAAATAAATTATATGGGAATGAATATTAACATGCATAAGAATAAATATATACCTTACAAATTAAAACTTCAGGAAATGGGGATTACAGGAGCAATGCTAGTAGCCTTTTGTCGTGGAGCAATCACAATGTAAGCAAAGAGTTCAAATGTCATGTTTGGTAATAAGAACTGAAATGATGGAAACCTCAGCCAATGGCTCTACTACTCTGTGACCAAGTTCCTGTATGGAAAGGGGGAAATGGCTAGTCTTTTTGAGTTCCATAGAAAGAATAAATCTCAAAAAAGAAAGAGAACTTTCATCTCTTCAAGGAAGTGATATCTGGAATGCAGAGCTAGGAGGGTACTAGTACTGAATTCATGAAGGTTTCCCCCCAAAATCTTTTTGCTTCTGTAAGTAAGAGAAGAGCTCAAACTGGAAGCATTAGGTCTGTCCTTGCTCAGCATCACCACCTCAGACGCTGGCTCACTGCTTCCCTAGCCCATGTTTGCTCCCGCAGCCTTATCTCAGGAAATAATTACTTGTTTCTCCAAAGTCTCAGTATTTCAATTTTCTTCTCTAGGAGAATTTAGCGCACTCTAATTCCTCATTATGGGTGTGTGGTGTTTGGCTTTGCGTGGAACTGTTGAATCACTATATTGTACACCTGAAACTAATACTACAGTGTATGTTAACTGGAATTTAAATAAAAACTTAGAAAAAACATTTTTGCTAAATTCCTCAATTACTTAAAATTATTATATTCCACCTTTAAAAATGATCATACTAAAAACTTTAATTTGTCACATTTTCGAACTTCTTCTCTAAGAATCTTACGAAACCAATAGTTTACGCAGGTTTCAGAAGTATCTTGTTTTCTGTAGAGCAGTTTGTTTTGCTGTTTTTTTAAAAAGTAATAAAATAATAAGTAAGCATGCACAAGAGCAATACATAATGCCAAATATGTTTTTTATTCCCTACGGATTGCAGAAAAGATTCAATATTTTCTCTTTATTTACCGCACTATTAAATACCTCAGTCCTGAAACCGCCATCAACACTAAATTCTAACTGCGAGTGATTTATTGAGCCTAAAAGCTTAACTCTACCTTCAATTTCCCTTTCTCAGTTGAGAACACAAAACAATTTTGCCAACATACAGAGTGCTAGGCTAGTTGTTATTAGGAAGAAGGAAAATAATAAAAACCTGTGAGCCCTTAAAAGTGAAAGGCTTAAATAATCATTTCCATCATCCAATCTCCTATTTTAGCTTTTTACCCTTCTTTGGAGGGACAGCGGGAAGGAGGTTGTGTATTTGGTTCATCAGTACTGTGGTTTTAATTCTCTTTTACAATTTAAAAAAGCTACTGTGCTTCCAAAGCTTCTGGTCAGGGGCTTTTTGTCCCTAAAGTTTCAAAACCTAGAGCAAATGGTTTTCTCCAACCCTGCTTAACTCAAATATGAAACAGGAAACTGTGATGTCGTGTCTAGTAAACCATCAAAAGCACTCTGTTTAAAATAGAGAAATTAAGTGAGCTCACTGCTACTTTCAAATACCTTAATTTTTGGTTAGAACACTTACCTATCTAGGAGTCATTGTAAAAGATTAATTAAATAAAATAAAACTAGGGTGGTCACTTCTTCCTAAGTGCATCCTAAGTTGTCTCAGCAAAAGAGTTCCTTCAACGGAAAAGATGAAAGATGTCAGCATTCTCCTGCGAGAACCATGTACACTTAAGAAGTTACTTTGCTCACAACTCAAAAAGTTCCTTTAGTTCGTGGAACAAGAGAATAATGGAACTTGAACATTCTAATAGTATCGTTATAATGGTATTATTTTAATACCGATAACTTTGTGGATGTACTCATAGCTAATCACAACTGTAGGCCACTGAGCAGCCATTTAGAGCACTTAAGGAAAACAAAATAGTTCTCTGAGGCTCTGACATGATAAACATACAAGTTCACTATCTAAACATTAAGTCATCTTTTAAATGGATACTTTAAGTAATCACTTCCTGTACAACCGGAATGAAATATACACTGATTTTAATGACAGTGATAATAAAGTTGGTTACGTAATTCCAAGCCAGTCACCGTGGGGAAAATGATGAGCATTAGTCTTCAGATACAAAGTTTCTTAAGAGAAATTATTAGCAGTATTAATGTGGTTAACATAAAAAATGGTGGATGGGGAAGAGAAGAAACTTAGCTCTCACAGCAGAGCTGTGGTTGACATTTTTTGTTTTTTAAAGGCTTTTCTTTACAGGATTATTTTGCTGTAACTATTGGCAATATGATATAATTAGAGTTTCTTTTAAATAAAAATCATATATTCTTGTCACTGAGCCCTTAAGTTTTCCCTGGTGATTCCAATTTTCTTAGCTCTTTCTTATCAAGTGCCTTTGTTTTCGTCCAATACATGTCCTTAGTTGGGTTTAGGTACTGGAAAGCTGAAAAGGACAAGCTCAGTTCTTCCCCTCCACAACTCTCTGAAAAGACCTCCACTTTATTAAGAAGATAGGAAGGAAGGAAATAAATGAAATAAAATACAAATTCTGGTTCTCTTCAGAATGACTGTTTTCTGAAAGATCATTCTGGTCTATACCGTATTTTGGAATCAGTGCCTCCATTCTAAAAGAGTCAATGAGTTAGAGAAAATAATAAAGGGAGAATAAAAGTAAAAGAGTGTTTTTACTTATAATTTTTATTTTAGATGGTAAAGAAACTAGAAGATAGGTAAAGGGTATCCAAATAATTGTTAAAAATCCCTCTGTAACTAAGAAATGGGTAGCAGGATCATGTGTGACTTTTGTTTTCTTCCTCAGGCTTTTTCTAAATTTTCAAAAACAGTGTTACAATAAACACAAGTTACTTTTATCAGCAGCAAAGAGGATTTAAGTGATTTTCTATTTCCGGTTTCCAGGTCAGCCTCCTGATCCAGCTCTTAGTGAAGATCAAGAGCTTCTACTTCTTCCTTAAAACCACACTACTGGCACCGTGAGCACGTTCTGGGCGAACAGCAAGTCTGGACTGACGAATTAATTGATGTAGGGCTCCTTCACTTTTGTGCTCCTCTGTACTTAAAACACTGTTCTCAAGGGAGTCTAAACACACTTAGAAAAAGCTGCTCTGGTTTTAAATGATATATAAATTCTCTACTAAAGTAACTTCTCTATATTCATCATCTCTAAAGAGCAGATGAGCAAGGTGACATTTTCATGGTGCTAGTTAGAAGTTGCTCAGAACAAAAAACCACTACCTTTTGGTTTAGAGTGAAGATTTGCTCTAAACTAAGTTGAGGATCTCAGACATGACCCAGTCTTTAGATTTTTATCAAGAATGCTGCCTCCACATTACAATTGTAGATGTAAAGTCTAAGTATTAAAATTGAGATTATTTTTTCCCAAAAGAAGCCTCCACTTCTGGCAACAGTGCTGGGGAAGAGATTGCCATAATCTCCTTAAAGACAGGATTCCCCCCCCCCCCCCCATCTTTCCATCCTTAATGCTTCGGCCAGTCTGTGGAGCAGAGTAGGTATTTTAAAACTGTTGAAGACTGAACAGATCAATCAATCTGCCAACATAGCCAGCAACCTAGTTTGTCACAAAGTGGATACAGTATGTTCAGGGAGAAGGGTAGTCTAAAAATTATTTATTTAGAGTATTAAAACAAAAACCCTACCAAATATACAATAAAAGGACAAAATACACTGTTTTCTACAACATGTTAAAGCAGTTCATAAGAATACATGTGGTTAATAATTAAATGTGATGGCGAATAAAAACTTCTTAAACTAGTATCATTTTAACAAACAGGTGGATTCTAGAGTTAAATTTATAGAACAAAAAAATTATTTTGAATAAGGATCAAGTCATGAAAATTGTTCACCTCATAAAACAGATATGGGTATAATAAATGCACCCTGAACCTAAACGCATGACTTTAAAGTGACAGTTTCCTTAGCATCTCTAAGGAGGGCTTTCTTGAAGTTACCCATCTGTGTTTCAATAATATCCTTTTTTCTTTTACTTTTTACAAGTTTTGTGTTCAATCATATATGTGACCCAGATATTCAATGCCACCTTGCTAATGCTAAGACAGCTATTGTATCCATAAAACCACTGCACAGTGTCTAAATCAGGAGCTGAATATGTTCATCTACCTTTTATCGGCTCTAAAAATGCAGAGCAAACATTATCTATTGTTAATTACCTGTAAAGTAGGGCTTTAGCCACTTCCCCTGTTTCTAAGAGCCCTGAAGTGAAACCTAAAAGAAGTCACCCATTGTTTTCAATTGTGCAAGGGCCAGGAGCAAACAGGGCTCAAATTGCAGCTCTGAAAGGCCACAGGAAATTGGCATACCACTAATCTGCACTCAACTATTCAAAGAAACAAAGCCCGCATTCCTGCTGAAAAACTCACCAGCAGAAACCCAAGGCAGATCTGTTCAGTAAGGACCACAGAATAAATCTGCAGAAATAAAAGTTTTAATTAGAGTACCAGGAGACCTGGCTCTAGTTTCCTAGCTCTGAGAGTAACACGCATCATTTAGATTTCCACCTTCCCAATTTTCCCCAAAATGAGACTATATAATTAGAAGACTTTCCACTTAATAATTTGAGCAGGGATGGAGATAGAGGGGACAACCTAATAAGAGGCCAACTGTTCGCTATAGATAGCTGAGTTATAATAAACTAGGATACTAAAATAATCAAAATCCAAAACAATTTAAACTTGCTTTTGTGTATTTGGGCTATATACATTCCTTGTCAACGCAACAACATTGTTTCTAAACCATAGGAATGTCATGCAATTAAGAAACTGGCCAGATTATCTTTCATATGAAACAGCAAAATTTTAAATGAAACTCCCTACAAAATTCAAGTATGAATGTAGGGATAGTTGTTTCAGTTAAATGCTCCATCACAGCAAAAGTCCTGGGCAAAACACTGCTGCCTCGTCGTCAGCTGGTGTGGTATACTCATTTGTTCTTACATAGCAAGCATCGAAGAGACTGCAGAATTAACTAACAGAGCCATGGAAGTTAGGTTTTAGTCCTAACTTTATTAATAAATGGGAAAATCCTTTTTTCCTCCCTGTGTCAAACTTATCCATAAAACTAAGTTAATCATTTGGCTCCTTCTTAACTCACAAGTTTGTTGAAATACCAAAATTTTATAAACCTAAATACTAATAAAAATATTATATGTAATACACAATTTAAGATATTACCGTATTGATTAAGAATAACGTCCTGGGACGCCTGGGTGGCTCAGTCGGTTAAGTATCTCCCTTTGGAGTGTCTCCCCAGGGTCTTGGGATTGAATCCCACAGGGGGCTCCTTGCTCAGCGGGGAGCCTGCTTCTCCCTCTGCCTTTCCCTCTGCCTGCCACTCCCCCTGCTTGTGCTCTCTCACTCTCTCTCTTTCTCCATCAAATAAATAAAATCTTAAAAAAAAGAACGTTCTGATTTGAGTAATAACTTGAATTACATAGAATTATTATAGAACTATTCAAAGAGCATTCAAAAGCATTTATAGTCATTGTGCATTTGAAAAAGGGGAGGTTTTGAAGAGTTTTGTGCCTATGCCAAGTTCAGCAAGAAGAGTAAACAATAGTTTAGTATCTAGGAGAAGGACTATTAATACCTAAGAAGCTGAGAAGGGCTCTGGCATTCTCCAAGTCTCCCAAATCAACTCAATAGTAGTTACTCTTAAGGATACTTCTGACTCAATGAAAAAGACCAAGTGGTTTGTATTATGAATAACTAAGAATAGATTAGTAAAATGAAGGAGTAATTCCAGGCACTTCCATGTCAGGCCTATTTGGAATGTTATAGAGAGGATGCAGTGGGGTAAAAGTAAGATGTTTCAATGACCTCTAATGTCTGTCTCCTCCAGTGCCAAAATTTTGCTGCCCCAATTCTTAAAACTATTCTTTTCTGGAAACCTTAACATAATCGATTATATTACCAAATTTTCTTTTTTTTTTTTAAGATTTTTATATATTTATTCAACAGAGAGACAGCCAGTGAGAGAGGGAACACAAGCAGAGGGAGTGGGAGAGAAAGAAGCAGGCTCATAGCGGAGCAAGGGAGCCCGATGCGGTGCTCCATCCCAGGACCCTGGGATCACATCCTGAGCTGAAGGCAGATGCTTAACAACTTAACAGGCGCCCCCCAAAATTTTCTACACCAAATAATTACTTAATATTTTTAGAACTCTATTTACTAGTATATGCAAGACTAAAATGGTCTAAAGTAGGTTACATATCATATCAGAATATATATTTTATTACCATAGTAAATGTCCCTCTGGTCAGAAAAACAAGATCCAAATACAGGCTTTTATTTATTTTTTTTTAAAGATATTGTTTATTTGAGAAAGAGTGCGCATGAGCAGGGGGGAAGGGCAGAGGGAGAGGGAGAAGCAGACTCCCCACTGAGCAGGGAGCCCAATGCAGGGATGGGATCCCAGGACCCTAGGATCATGAACTGAGCCTAAGGCAGACACTTAACTGCTTAACCAACTGAGCCACCCCGGTGACCCTCAAATATAGGCTTTTAAACTCAACTGTAAAATGAGGGCTAAAACATCAATACAGGGGCGCCTGGGTGGCGCAGTCGTTAAGCATCTGCCTTCGGCTCAGGGCGTGATCCCAGCGTTCTGGGATCGAGCCCCACTTCAGGCTCCTCCGCTGGGAGCCTGCTTCTTCCTCTCCCACTCCCCCTGCTTGTGTTCCCTCTCTTACTGGCTGTCTCTGTCAAATAAATAAATAAAATCTTTAAAATAAATCAGTACGTATTTATTGAATGCCTAGTATAACCGAAGCACCTTTGGGGTGCAGGTAAATCTACAACATAATCTCAATCTCAAAGAATTACAATATACAAGGAGAGACAAGACACAAATTTTGAAGAGTGCCAGAAAATGCTACCCTAAATATGCCACTTTAGCTTAAGAATTACTTCTAGCTAAAGGCACTAAAAGACAGCACGTGCTCTGATCTCCCCTTTTCCTCCTGAAAGCAGGAGAAAGATGCCCTCCCAGGACCAGGAGGAAAGGAATATTCTTAACACCAGATTCAGGGAATGGAGGCTGAGAGAAATCTATACAGACGGACCTAGTTAAGATAACTCAACTTCCTTTAGTCTCCCCATTTGTCTTAGTTACTTTTCCCACAATTGCCTCTCTCTGTTCAACCTAGTACATAAATACTTCGCCCTAGCCACTTCCTTGGGTGTACATTTTTCTAAGGGGGCTTCCATGTACATGTAAAAATCTGTATCCTTTTCTTCTGTTAATCCGTCTCATGCCAATTTAATTCTCAGGCCCAGCCAGAAACCTTCAGACGGTAGCGGTGAAGTTTTGCCTCCTCTATACCATTAGAAAGTAAACATGAAAATTAATGAGCAGTTTACACAATGTTATTACTAAAAAAATTCTGGGAGAGATTATTTTATCATGATTCAGAGAAGTAGGATTTAGACCCAGCTATTATTAGAGACTAGAATTTAAAAGGTAAAGGCAGTCCCTGAGGTCAGGATTTATTTGAAGGTGTGTTTTAGGGACAGAGTGAACCAATTCCACTAGATGGAAGATTTATGTTGCAGGATAAGCAGGAGAGAGGGGTGAAAGGGCTGGTTTGGGGTCTGACAGCACAGCTATGAAAACCTAGTGCACGAATTTCACTCATGCATAAGATGACTGCAGGAAAAGAGAATAGGGCAAGAAGGAAAGAGAAAACTTGGGGCTTCAGAAAGACATACAGTCTGATGAACTGGAAAAGATTAATTTTTAATATGGTTATTTGTTATGCAGTCATGCCGTAGGCCAGTAACATCATATGATAAATGACACAAAAGTTTCCAAGTGTAAATCATCATATTCCAACTAGGCAGCCACCAACAGACACACATTTTCCATTGGGTCAAAAGGACCCGAAATTTTATTTGCACACAAAAATACAGTTCTGTGTTTTTTCCCCTTGAGAAACTGCCCCATAGGTAACATCTGAAGGGCCCCCATCGTGAAATCACCGCTCTATGTTCAGCGCTGCCTGTGGTTGAGTTAGTCATTTGTTGTGCCATAGGAAGGAGGTGACAGTTACTGCTTGGATACGTTTATAGGGCATAACCTCAAAGGGACTTCCTCACACTCTGTAGTAGAAAGAAATAAGTGTTTGTTTTGAAAGATAAGCATAGGTAAGTAGGAAAAAATGCTCAAGGGCAAATACTTTTGAAAAAAATGCTTCATGAAAGAATGTTGGGTTTTGTTGTTGTTGTTGTTTTTTAAGAAAGGCAAGTTCAAGCAGACCGTTTTCTTTTAAGAGTACTGCCTGCTTTTCTTCTTTCCAAAATTTGCTAGATTTTACAATCCATATGAAGCATATTTGCCTAAGGATTAAGAGACTCCCCCCACCCAATTAAAATTTTTACTTAAGAAATTAAGGTACCACATGGTACCTATTTCATTGCCAAGGAGAAAAAAAAAAACCCATCATCTACATAGGATGCAAAGAAATGTGAGCTTTCACACCTGATTTTTTTTTTTAAACTAAACGCTTGAAATCAAGCAATGCCAGCTTCCCTCAAATGCAAGTTTTTCTGCTTTATAATGATCACCTCTCAAAAAAGCATTTCCAAGTCTCTACATGTGCCACATACCACCTATAAAAT
Source organism: Ursus arctos (assembly GCF_023065955.2). Lineage (NCBI taxonomy): Eukaryota > Metazoa > Chordata > Mammalia > Carnivora > Ursidae > Ursus > Ursus arctos. The sequence goes on along the minus strand of NW_026622775.1, from coordinate 16,761,437 downwards.
GTAGAAACATTTTAACTCCAATACCATCACTTAAAATAATTTCAAACTGTAAAGAAAAAATTACCAATTCCAATCCCCAAATTATTTTGTCCTTCATTTCATATGGCTTCTGCAAGCATTTGGGTTTTACCCGCTTCGCCTATTGCTATGGTAGACTCTACTTAGGAACTGTAAATTGAATTCCCTGGCTTCAAGTACAGACAAGGTCTATAGTATAGGCCTCTTAAAAGTACTTTTCATATATTTTTTCTCATTCTGCTTGTTCATTTTCCTATTAGATGTTTATCCTTGGATAAGCCATTTCATCTCTCTGAGGTCAACTGTCTTCGAAATGAGGGAAGGGAAAACTAAGGAGCTTTTAAGGTCCCTTCCAAGTTTGATTTGGAGTGGCTTCAAATTATTCTGTAATCTTAATTCCCAATCACCTAATACACATATTCCCCAACCACTCTCCTTCCTTTGTCCACCATTGTCACCACCACTTTTGACTTTGGCAAACAGGCAGAGAAAAACACAGGAAATAAAAACTGACACTGAAGTTGCAAACACTGTATTTAAACTTCAATGATTCAAGACACAAAGCCTGAGGGAAGAGGGAGGGGGGTGCAGAGGGAAGAGGGGTTAATGCTTTTTAATAATCGGTAGAAAATGGTTTGTTTACTGAATTTTCCAGTTCTGGTATTTGGTATTTCTGACAACAAAGTTTAGATACATAATTCACTTTTCTGAGTGATAGACAGTGAACTCTGTCTAGGGAGCTGGGGTGGAAGAAATAATTTAGTTTCTGTTTGATTTTTCAAAGCCTTTGATTCTCTTCTCTGCCTTGTTTCCTGCGTTCAGTCTACTTCATTACTCATTAACTGTTCTGAGAGAGATGTGGTCTAGGGGAAAAAAAGATTCTTAAATCTGCACAATTAGTAGAATGTTCAGTACGGAAAATTTTGGTCTTCTTGTACATTTCATTTATACAAATGTTCTCTCTGCCCTATGTTACCAGAAATAACTTGATCAGCGCTGAGTCACCTAGATTTCTCCTCCCTCATCTTCCTCAACCCATTATCTCAAACCCATCCCTTCCTTTTAATTTCCACTGTCCTTGTCACATTCTGGCTGAGGTGTCAGCCATTCTATTAACCATCTAGCTGGGCTCCCTCTTCCACTATAGGTTATCCTCCACAGTGCTGCCTGAAGAATCATTCTGAAACTCTAATCTGGGCACATTACTCTCCTGTTTATACTCTGTCCTGTCCATGACTCTATTCACCCACAGGATAGAGCCAAACTCTTTAACATGACCTTCGCACTTTCCATGACTGGCTCCTATCCTTCCCACAGGCACCTTACATTCCAAACATACTAAATCACTTGCAATTTTCCCATCATGCCATCTTCATTCCCACTTACATGCCTTTACACTCATCTGAAACGCTTTTCTTTCTCTTGTCTGCCTGATGAATAACTACTCATCTTTCACACCTTTTTTACGAAGCCTTCCCTGACATGCAAAGACAGATGTGGCTGCCTCCTCCCAGCGTGATTCCATAGCCCCAGTTACCAACCAACATAATAGCACCGATCACATGGCTAAAAACTCATGAATTAATAGCCAAAGACTGGGACCCTCGGCACCTAAGATATTGTTGTCGAATAAATGATCAAAGGGTTGACAGAGCCGAGCAATTCTTCTTTTCTCTCAAAACTGCCTATATTGTTAACAATAGAAACAGCCTCAAAAACTCTGCAAAAACAAGAATTCAATTTGGTTATTAATCTCATCATATTTCCTTAATTTGAAACTTTTAAGAATAAACCTAGCAGGCAACCAACAGCAAATATTCACTGAGCTTCTACTCTACTGCAATAAGCACTGTTCTAGGTATTAGATACCTAGGTTAAACGGATATATTTTAGTTTCATCTTTATTCTAGTTCATCTTCCCTAATTGAATTGTGTTTCTGGTACCAAAGAGCAAAAGCCAAAAAGGGTCAAAGGCAGATATAAAGAAGAAATTATAGGTAGTTCCAAGAGCAGGTCTAGAAACCACAAACTAACCAGTTAGAGCTCCCCATACTCTGAAATAACTCTGATATCAGCAGTTTTCTTTATAAAGATAAGGCCTCTCTACATTTGGAGAACAAGGCAGATTCTGGGTGGCCCAGAAGAATAAAATGTACTTCTGTTAAGGGGTCAAGTTTACTCACAGCTTCTCCCGCAGAGCTGCAACATGCAAACCCTGTGAAGTAGACAGGGCTGAGATCTCGGATCCAACCCCTCTGCCTTCTGAAGTGCCTCTGAAAGGCACAAAAGCTTAAAGAAGGGAATGTGGAAAGCAAAACATCTTTTGGTTCTGTGTATTATTTTGACTGAATTGACTGGTCAATCAATTTTCAGGAAGATATTTTCTTTATTCAATAACTGATTTTAACAGACAATTTGTGCTATCAATGGAGCACATCCCATTTGAAATAAATTCTACTCTACTTGTTCATTCCTTATTAAGACAACAAACTTATTAAGTTTGTTAATAAGAAATCTAAGAAAATTGTGTCACTTATTAAGAAATCTTATATTTTTATCAGCTCCTAATTCCTTAATTTATAATCCATTAGCTTAAAATCAAATTAAACTGTCTGAAAACATCTTTTCTAAACAAACACCAGCCTCTAAATTTTCCTCTCCAGCTCTACCTCTGGCATTTTAATACTTAAATTAACAACTCTTTTAACGCATTGGCTATTTTTTTCTCTTCCTCTTTGGCTCCAAAAATCTCCTCTCAACCTCAGCTACTCATCAGCACAGAGAAACCCCAGGTTTCTTTAGCATGTAAAAACAGCCCACCTTCTAAGATCTTGACTTGAAATTTCACCTCTGTCCTCAGCTGCCTACCTTTTCTATGTAGGTTCTCTCTGTAAACTTGTGTTTCATTCTCATGAGAATCTTCATTCAATTACTCTGGCCAGTCATTTCAGCATACAGACTGCTGCCCTAAAATTCCTGACCTCTTTCAAATTCACCATTTCTTATTGGTCCCTAATTCTCTGCCTTAACTGCCCCCTTTAACCAGCTGTAAGCAATGTCAAGAGAAAATCTGAAAATGCTTAGAGGTCCACAAAACATTCTCTGTTCAACCCGAGCTGAGCTCTGGGCACTGCTCCTCAGCTCATCAGTTCTTGCTGAGTCTGCTAGCACCCCCACATCCAGCCATTCTAGACCTCGACCCTCAAGAACCAATTTCAGTGCTGGTTGGGTCTTACTTATCAAAAGAAGACCATCCTCCTTTTTTTTTTTTTTTAAGATTTTATTGATTTATTTGAGTGGGGGAGGGGAGCTCACTCGAGCAGGGGGAGCGGCAGAGAGGGAGAAGCAGGCTCCCCGCTGAGCAGATAGCCGGAAATGGGGCTCAATCCCAGGACCCTGGGATCATGACCTGAGCTCAAGGCAGACACCTAACATACTGAGCCACCTATGTGCCCCAACCATCTTCTTTTGATCAAAATTAGGGTGTGTTTCTACAACTTCCTTGTTCTCCCTCTTAAAATTCCACTATATCTTTTTCTTCTTTTATTCTTTCCCCTGGGAGAAGAGCCATTCTTGCAAGGATTAAAGCACCCCTTTGTGCTTTCTCTTCTAGACCCCTTCTCCATCTTCCGGAATTCTGTTCCTTTGACTATTTCTTCTGCCCCATCACTCTTTTTCAAATACCCTTGCTCTCGTTTTACAAAAAGTCTCAGGTTTGGAAAAGGCTCAGGTTTGTTATTCAAAAAATCCTCCTCGGCTGTTACCTGCCTCCAGTTACTTTATCATTTAAAATTTCTAGAATGAATAGATTTAGAGCTGTTACCTGCAAGTACTTACCACCCATTCGATTCCTAATCCCTTACAATCCAATGATTACAATTTCACTAAATACCACTCACCAAATCTAGTTGAGTCCCCACAGCTTTTGACATCCAATTACTAATTTCCAACTTGAAATTGTTCAGATTCTAAAACACACCAATCTCTTGGTGCCTATCCTTCTTTGACCAACCCTCTTATCTATCGGCTCTATATTCTCCATCTGCCCTCTAAATATAGGTATGTCCCTAGTCATTCTTACCCTTTGGGATCTATGCTACAGATTCCCTATCACCCCATGAGGATGACAGCCATCACCCACCTCTCTTAAACCCTAGATGCTTTTTTTCAATGACCTGCTGGCAACTCACTCACACTTTAAGTTAATCCCAACGGAACTCATAACTTTTCCAGTCCACGTACCTCCTAAACTAATTCCACCATTTCTTTTAACAGAACTACCATTTGCATATTCACCTTGCTCCAAACCTTCAGAATCGTTTTCAATTCTTTCCTCTATCTCAAACCCACTTATGAATAACTGCAAAGTCCTATGGATTTAACATTTGGTAATACTTCTTACTCACATTGACCCCCTCTTTCCATTCTACTAAACTTCAAGCCACTGCTGGTTCTTAATACCTCTGGCTTTCTTTTTCTAAACTGGCCTCCTTAATACCTGCCATTTTAATCTCCCACAATTCCCCATGTACCTATAATTGAATTCAGAGGTTCTGGACTGTGTGCCTTAGAATCATCTCAGTGCTTGTAAGAAAAACAAAAGCCAAAGCCCTCCCCCCAGAGACTCTTATTGAAGTGGCCTGAGATGGGATCTAAGCACAGGTTTTGTTTGTTGTTAGTTTTTACTCTCAGATGGCTTTAAAGTATAGCTAAAGTTGAGAACCACTCACTGCTAGCTAGCCAAACTGGAAGTCCATTTTCTCAAATACACACTTTGTTTTCTTGCATCAGATTTATTCACCTAGTTTTGACTAGCTTCTTATGGCATTTATTTTTCTGCCTTGGACAGACATTCATCCATTGTGCTTTAACAAACTTGTTCAATCTTGTAATTTATAAATTAACCTGGAACTTTTGTTCAAATCGCCCTTCCATCCAGTCTGTCCTTCCTTCCAACCGTTTACCACCACATGTTCACATATAACAAGTAGTTTTAAGAAAGTTTTTGTTTTGGGCAACTAGATTAGGACTTTAGGTAACTAACCTCTGAACCTGACTTCTCATCTCTGAAGATGGATGACTCTAAGTTTCCTCCTAGCACTAAAATTATGACTCTATATTTATCAAAGTAAACTCTTGGCCTACTAGTGCATGATAGAAGCTTCTAGTACATTTTCCCAAATATGCCCAACTCAAAACAGTTCTCTGATAGTTTTTGCGATTAGAGTTATTACCATATCTAGCAGGATTCAACCATCTAATACCAATCTTTTTAACAGTGCAAAATAGAACGTTTAAATTTGTTTTTTAATCACTACAATCCTAATGCAATCAAAACAATGGTAAGAAGTAACATCACCTACATTCTTAAATCTAGATGCCAAGTTACTATTACCTTTTACAAACTGATTAAATAAATTTGTTATGTTATTACCATATAAGCCTAGCCAGAGGAAGCACACATGCTCAGTTTTCCAGTGAAGTTAACTTTAATATTAACATAAAAAATAATCATGGCAATGATGTTATTTGCTACTTATTCCTGATAGCTAAGGGCAAATAATATATGCAGAAAAACATTCCATTTCCTAAAATTATAGTCAAATACATTCATTATGAAGTAAAAACTTCCTGGTAGAGAATGGAATGGTAAAAGCTAATGTGCAGCATAAAGGTACTGGCTTGTAGCTAAGAAATGAAGACAATCCCGTATCACATGAAGGAGCCCTGGCTGTACCCTAGTTATCATGAACAGTTTATCTTCCAAGGTAGGCGTGTGTTTCTACATCCCCAAAATGAAGCCTCTAAGCTAAAAAAGCAGTTCCAATATTGTCTGATAAAATCACCCAAGCTTCTTTAAAAATAGATTTTTCTGATATAGTAGGTCTGAACTATAAAAGACTTCTGAATTTTTAACTAGTGACCTATTTGTTTTTATACATGGTTGAGAAGTATGAAGCAAGATACAAAACCTACTTCTAGCTCTAGAATTCTTCTGCATATAGAATAATGCACACAGTAGATGTTCAATAAACATGCAAAATGGCTTGGCAATAGTCTGAGAGAATATGAGAAGAATCAGTAACTTGTCAATTAAGTACATGGCTATTTTTATTATACAGAATCAGTGAAATAATGGGGAAAAAAGTCCTCCAACTGTCAACTGGCCAAAAGAATGATTTAAATTGTTTTCAGTATGTTTAAAGACATGAAACTCTCCCTTGCAATTAAAATAAATATATGTAGTGGGAGGTGGGATAGGTTTTAAGAGAACTGTCTAGACCCTCTTTTTTTGTTTCAATATTTCAGTGTTTCAAAAAGAGATTGTACTTTTTTGGCTAAAGAGCTATATCCAAAACATGTCATGAAATACATCACTTTATCAATCTACTGGAAATGAATCCTCAGAGTTTGGTTCCAATACCAATTTTAGGCTAAAAACAAGACTAGTTTTTAATTCACTTCCTTTCACTTTAAAGAACATTGTTTTTTACATGTTCACTTTTCTTAGTAATAACTGGAATGTTCTATGGTTTGGATTTTGGAAACCATATAATAATTATTACAGACTATAAGGTTTCACCTTAGGCCTTCACAAAAAGAAGCATATCTACTTTTTCGCATTTCATTTTCCTGCTGGGTTATATTTTATAAACTCTGTTGACAGGAAACTACTCAATTATAGAAATCCTATATTGGTTTTATTCACAATTAAATTATCTAAATAAAACTTCTCTGAAATGAAAAAATTGGCAGTCAGAAAATATGCTGGAAAGGAACTATTTAACAAAAATATTCTGTCAAGCTGTGGTAGTTGAGGAATAGGGACAAAATCATGGAATAAGAAGGAAAGAAGGCTATCCCATGTACTTGGTATGTTATTTTTCATTTAGAAGTATCAAATAAATGGTAGTGGGCACTGTAAGAAATTTCAGCTTTGCTGGTTGCTTTCAAAGCCTGAGCACATTAAAATGATGATCAATATTAGGTACAAAAGCCTAAGATTAATAAGCACTTATAAGGACACACCCTAATGTTTTTTCCTTCTAGGTTTAAACCATCACAAAGGAGGAAGTTCCGAATCAAAGTGTTTATGCTTCGCCACCTGACCAGTTTGTCAGAAGTCTGAAATTCTACTTATTGCTACTTCCAAATATGGGCCTGACATTATGCCAGAATGCATATAAAGCCCTAGCAGCAGCAGACCACCATCTTAATATTGTAATTTTAATGTATTCTGCATATAGCCAGAAGTCAAAACTCCACAACATACCTCTTTCTCATAAAAGTTAAAAATTTCTTTCAATAAAAGCTACAGCTTCTTAGTCTGGTTATTATAGCTACAGAGAGTTCTTACACCAGATCCTAATTATACCGAGAGTCTGAATAATAACAGAAAAAAATTATACAGTATTTTGAGGGAGTCTATGTTTATATACTTCATTAAGGAGCCAATCTCAACCAAAAACCCAATTTTAAGGGACCAGTGATAACATAACGAGTATGACAGAAAATAACTTCACATCTTGAAATACTGTAGATTATGAAGTAGCCTCCAAAACAAATATTCATTTCTAAAATGCTCCTGCTTTCAGAGCACAGAGAAAATTTTTGATTATATCAAATGAAACAATGCCAACTAGTAGTTTTAGTGGCTTGAGAGAAAGCATTAAAACAAGTTTCTATCAGTTACGCTTTGTCTAATTAAAACAAAATCAAAGCTTATTTACAAAGAACACGTACTCCTAAAATTAGCAGCCAAAAGACAATGACCCAAACAGGAAAGCCGGGTATGAGTTTAGGTAATCTAAATCGCAGGTTCAAATTATGTCAGCATGTTATTCTGAAAAGCAGAGAATTATTCAGGTTTGACATATCACTTAGGAATGGGGAGTCGGTAAAACTGAGTCTGAAGATTCACATAAACAAAATTTTATCAGACCCAAAGATTCTAGCTATAAGTGGTTTCAGTAGACTAAAAAATAAAAAAATATTTACTTTTATATAAAGTTTCAGGCTCTCAGATTTTCTTATTCCAGAGAACATGACAATATGTAACTTGATCGGGCCACATTAAAGACTTAAAGAAAATGAAAAGGTAGGAACAAGAATGTTTTTAAAACAGCTCTTTGATAATGTGAACTATTCCCTTGGTGTACTCTAACATCTAGAATGTTTTATTAAAGTGACAGTGCCAGAGACTCCTAGCATGCCTACAGAAGAACTAAGTTCTTTAAGTTTTACTGATGAAGACTAATTTTTGATTAACCCAAGAGTTAAAATACATTTTTTAAAAATTACAGACATGTTTCGTTCCAAGAAGTTATGATATACACCAAACATCTTGCTTACAAAATAGCTAAAGTAGGGAGTGACTGTTAATATTAATTGCAAAAAATGTTCACTTTATAAAGTGATTCACTTGGGCATTTGTTGAAACAGAATTTGGATCACAAAATTTTGATTAATGCCTTTTCCAGGAAACATCTAGTTCAAAATTTGAACTCATCTATATCTAGATTCAGTATGTTAAAGAAATAAAATCGGTGCGTATGAAGAAGGAGTCAAAGCAAATGACAAAAATCACCGTAATAGTACAGGCTAATAAATGAAGAAATCAAGAGACAGTTTCATTAATTAATATATTTTCTGCATTATAGTTAACATAGGTACTTTCTTCGTGTCACCTTATTTTCCGTTATGTATTGATATTTTGTTATATTCAGACATGAGTACATTTCAACAGTCTTTTGCAATAAATATCATAAAATAATAGAGATTCGCATAATAAATATTCTTTACAATAAAAAAGTTTAACAGACTTTTGTCTTAAAAATAGTCAGAATTCAACTTTGTGATTTATACATAAAATATACAAAAAGCACCACAATTTGTGGTTAAGGCAATGAAAACACAGAAAAAATTAGAATTACTCAGCTGTTAACTAACCAAGGGGCCAAAAGGACCATTAAGGGGCCAAGATCACTTTAGGCAGCAAAGTTCTGTGACACCTATAGATCGATCAGCTATAAATATCAACTTCAGTTACCCAAGTGCCCTCTATGATGAGAAATTTGGTAAAAAAATGTGGGGTGTAGAAGGAAGGCAGTTGAGTCCTTCACAAATATGAAAGCCAGAATAAAGATGAGCAAGATACAACCAATATATCTCCAATGTGAAGATTTACATTGTAAAGCAAAACTAAACTTAACATAGGAAAAGAAAAATACCTGGCATCTCCGGAATAAGAAACTGAGGGGAGAGAACTCTGAGGGGCAAGTACAGGGCAGTGGTTAAAGGAAAATTTTTATGTTATAACAAAAATATATCCCCCATGCTTCTTAAGGGTCCAATGCTATGGAGATAGCCTTAACTGGAGACAGACTTAATATATAGCTTATTTAAGCAATAAAAAGTTGCTTCTTTAAAAACCAATTTCCCTGCTCCCAGAGTACCCAATCAAAAACAGCTCTGAATCACTGTAGATTGACTGGGTATGTGTGTGGGTATGTTCATGTACTTTGACAAGTTGCCTGCAGAACAAAAAGGCTACACAAAAGCCCACTAGCTCTCAATACCCTCTTCAGTGGATGGTAGAGGCTCTTGTTGTAAGTGGGAGCCAGGTGCAGTTTCACAGTCCACTCTTATTGAAGATCATCCGTTTGAGAAGAGTAACATCCATGAGTCAAACCTTGGGAACAGGGGAAGAAAGGCAGGAAAATTGTAAAGAAAATAAAACCAGTATCTAACATAATCTTTCTAACAGCCTCAGCTTGAAAGCTAGAAGTTCAGGAGGTCCAACCCACTTCCAAAAATCATGATGGTTTACCCTGACCCCGGGAGGGGCAGCTCTCCAGCTTACAATAGACAGTGTTGGAGTTCTTACATCTGCATCCTGGGCGATGGATCCAGTCATAACACCCCCTGCACAGCTTCAGGCATCCCTTAGCAGGAGGATAACAGAGTAAGCAAGGTAAAAATAGAGACATGGCTCCCATACACAGGTACCTAGAGCAGCAGTGTGACTGTGAACAGGAGCAAGGATTATCCGAGTAAGAATCCCCTTCATCATCATTGGAGCAGTGGTAGAAGATGCCCTTGACTAAGCACATGCAGGTTCCATACTCCACCATGCTCTCAGCAGAGCAAAGGCACTGACGATTACAGGCCAAACAGGATGGCAGGGTCCTGGGAGCTGTGCATTCTCCACACTTGCACTTCCCACACTGTTCACAAATAAACTTGTGCTGTGTCAGGTCCTCTTTCAAGGAACCCTTCAAGTCATCCACAATTAGTTGCTTGGGCTGGGTCCGGATTGCCCTTTCAGACCTATTCCCAGGGACTGGTCTGGTTGGTGGTGACCTTCCTAACAGTCCCTGCTCAGAAGACGCACTGCTGTTGCTCCCAGAACTGGCTGCACTTCCAGTGCTGGTCGATCTGCTCAAAATGGGGCCTCTGGCATTATTTGAGAGTCCTGCATGTCCCAGGTGGCTTGTAGGTCTATGCTCATAATTGTTATTCACATTAATTGGTATGATTTCATGAGTCCTTTCATGCTTTTCTTGTCTTGGTGCTGTTCGAGGAGCAGGTCTTTTCACCACAGATGGCCCTTCCGTATATTCGTTACTGCCTCTGATGGCCTTGATCTGGTCTAAAGACAAAATAGCAGCAGGCTGAATTTCTCTCTCATAGTCTAACCTCTGACGGCTATCCAATGTAGGCTGCTGGATCACAACTAATGAACTGCCACTGCCATGTTGATTTTGGGGATCCATGTGTAGTGATCTCGAATTCTGGCAATCAGTGGAAACCTGGCATGCATCTGAAATCCTAAAAGGAAATCAAAGATGAAAAAGCAAAAAAAAAAACAAAACAGAAAGAGACAGAAAATAAATGACAGGAAGCATTTTTTGGGGGAAAATCCTGTCAAGTCACAAATTGCCTAAACCACCTGGTAATGATCTCCTTCATCAGTGGATTACAGTGATGCTGGGGTCTTGGCCAGAGTCCAATTCCAAGAGGCTGAGGACCACATCATAGAAGAAGAATGCAAGCAAGAGACCCCATGCCATAAAAGTTAAACGTTTTTTTCAACTTCTAAAAAGCAGAATCAAGAAGTAATGCCTTCCTGTTTATGAATCTAACAAATAATTAAAATGGAGTATGCCCTTATAGGGAATTTTGAGTATAAGCACTGGAACAGCGCTCATGTAGAGAAAGCTCAGTATCAGTTCATTGGTGTTTTCCATAAAGGAAAATACCCACTTTAAAAAAAATTAGGAATGGCTTTGGTGCTCCTGCCTTTCTGTTATTTGTTTGCTGTTACAAACATTAGATTAATAATGAGGAAATTAGTCAAGGTATACTTCATGCATTAAAAGAAAAACCCAAGAGACTTCAAACTAAAATGGAATCTCAACATAAGAGTGCATTTTCCACAGAAACCAGGATTTTAAAGCTTGCTCATTACTTATCTACAAGACGTAAAAATGAATATAGATGAATATAACAGTTCTTGGTGTTTTATAGCCCTAAAGCACACACACACAATTACTGTACAATGCTGTGATGTTAAAAAGGATTCACATCTGAAACCATGAAAGGATTTTTTTTTAAGTTTAAATTAAGGGCTCACTCACATAACAAGATAACTTTCATGCACAAGTTAAGTATTAGGCCTTTAAAGCAGTATGGAGAAATCCTGGCCATTTTAATTACCTATATTTCCTCTAATTTAAAAATCTGTATTTACATGACAGATCTTGATTTTCAAAAGCACTGCCAAATCTGAATCAATGTGCTTCTTGTAATAAAACAGAACAGTAAAATCCTGATTAAAATAAGCATGTTATGTGTTTCCATACCAATAGCAAGTTATTTCTAATTTATAATGCACTCTTTATACACAAACTACCAAACATAAAAACATTTCCATTTTCAATCAATAGCAAACCAGAATATTTCTCACAAAATCCTCCTAAAGTCCACACAGATCCATTCCAATTCAAGAATGAAAAGAAAAAAATGTCCATTCTCAACTACCACCCATGAGCCAAAAACACCAGCTTAGGGAATAAGGCAGATAGAAGTCTATTTCATCTCTTAATTGAACTGAAAGTCTATAGACTATGCCTTATACGTTCACTTCTTGGAGTTCCCCTCCCTTATTCTCCCAACTAAGATCTCCCAAGTTTCTACTTTACTCTACCTTCTCTGTACAGGAGGAGAAACACATTCATGATCTGCTGGGTTTAGTCCTGGAATCCTTAAGGACTGTTAAAATATTCCATCGTTACACTGCACACACAATATCATTCCTCCTTGCAAAGAACTTTTAACCCAGTGCTTTAAAAGCAGAGGATCTGAAAGTACGGAGTCGGATCCCACTGCTAGGAAAAGCCGCGGACGATAGGAAGAGTGCCCTAAAAACGCCAGGCACACCTTTAATCTGCGTTTTAAATGATAGTTGTAACAAAGTTCACTCTGGCTGGTAAATTAGATCACCAGATAAAAAGAAAATTAGCCACCTCCGATCGGAAGCAAAACCCCCTTTCAAGCACTGACAGTCCTCGATCCATCCCCAAACTCACTCGCTCGCTCTCGGCAACCTGTCTTCCCCACGGACACAGGAATCCAAGTCCAATACCTTTTCGGACAATCCCATCACATCCTAAGGATCACCGTGGATTTCCAACCCATTTTTGCGTATCTCGCCAAGATTTCTTTCAGATCGTGAAGAGCCTTCCGAGCTAACGCAGGCGCCAAAAGCAAGCCCACGGCATGGATCGTTATCAATAACTATCTGTCTATACTTTAAAGGCAAAGCCGGATTCCTAAAGAGCCGGGGGCAGGGGCAGCGGAGAAGCGTCGCCACACTGCAAGTTACGACGGTGGAGCTGCGCCCTCTGCAATCCGAGCTGAGAGAAGCGGTGAATAAATAGTTGACGGAGAGGAAGGAAAAGGAAAAAGTTATGAATGAAAACAAGTTTTCTCTCTCTCCCTCTCTTCGGGCAGGAGGAGGGGAGGAGGCTGAGGTTACCATTACCTCAGGAGGGCGGACTTCCCATTTTTAAAGTGGCAGCGCCCTCTCCCCTCCCCTCGCCGCTCCACTGCTCTCCAAACAAGAATAAAGTTGAAGCTCGCTTTGGCGCAGACTAATTCTGTCGAGGGGGTTACCCGCGAATTCCGAGGTTTGCCTCCCTAGACACACACGCGCGCGCGCGCACACACACACACTCACACTCACGGCCTTTTACGGTCCCCCGTCCGAGGAAACTCCTCCACAGAAAGCCTGCCGTTGGCACAGGTCAAGAAGTTCCTCCGAGCCCTCCCGGGGACACCCCAAAAGCCTCCTTGAGTCCATCTTTCGCGTGGAGGGTTCCTTCAAGAGGACAACCCGGGCCACCGCGCCACCACTCCAGGAAGCTGGGGACGGGGGCCCTACTTCTTCGCCCTCCGCAGTGGCGGAAAGTCGCCCCCCCGGTTACCCAGCCGCGAGCGCCCCGGGAGAGAGGAGGCGCCCCTCCACTTCCCCTCCCCCTCGCCGAACCCCGGAGCCCGCACCTGCCGCGCGGAGCCAGTCGGGTCCGCGCCTCCCTCCCCCACCCCCGCCGGCCGAGAGCGGCCGCCCGACACTCACCTAGGCCCACGCGGTGGAAGGGGGCCAAGCCGTGCAACCCGGCCCAGGTCCCCGTGCGGGCGGCAGCGTGCACACGCCGCATCAACCGCTGCGGCGAGGACGAGGAGGCATTGCCCCTGCTGCGGCGCGTCGGCCCGCGGCCTCCCCCGCCCCCACCGGGCAGGAGCGCTCCCCGCGGCCCCCTTCCGGCTGCCGAGGACAATTCTCTGGAGACTCCGCGCGGCCCAGCGCAGCAGACCTCTCACAGCTCGCGTTCGCCGCGCAGCTCAGCAACATCCACCTCTGGGACTTTTCTCCTGCAGCCCCCTTCCACGAACCGGGGAGAGGGCGGGGAATCCCTTCGGGAGGGCTCTCGAGTCTCTCAGAAAAGCGAGCCGGGGAACGGCAGCGAGAACAGTGCGTGACGGGCCCACCGACTGGCACGCTGTGCTCTGTGAGTCCTCTTCGGGTTCCGAACGGTCCTCGCGGGAAAGGAAGGAGTGGCTGCCCCCTGACGAGTGAAAATCCACGTCACGGACGTTTGAGACTCCGCGGCGCCCGGGACCGGGGCTCGAACCGGTGTCTGCGGGCGGGTCGCGGAACCGTGCAGGCCCCGGCGGGGCCCGGGAGCGCACGCCTGCGAGGCGGAGGCTGCCGCTCCCCCGGGGGTGGGGGTGAGTGGGATTTTTTTTTTTTTTACCCGCTTTCTTAGGGGTAGCGGTGAAGGGAGCGAGGTTGGGGGATTCTTCTCAAGGGAAGAGGCGGGGCGTCGTCTCTTGGCCCCCGCGCAGGTCGAGGCACTTTCCCGATCCTGCGCGCCGGACAAGTGGGGGCACAGCGTCCCCCGGAACTCTGGTCCTGGCAGGGCAGCCTCTCCCGGGCAGCTCTCGCTCGCAGTCGTCCGACTCTTCTGTTCCACGGCCGAAATGCCTGCCACAGAGGATGAGCGATTGGAAAATAAAACAAAACATTAATTTCCCCTTCTTTCCAGGCACTCGGACGCGTAGCGCGCTCAGCCGCCCGGGCGCAGAGTGGAGCCGGGTGGGCTGCCCGCCAGCTCGCCCGCCGCCCGCAGCCCGCTGCCATGTGCTGGCTGTTGCTGCTCCCAGTGATTGACAGGCCGGCGCACAGTCGGCGTGTCAGCAGCGAACCAAAGTAACATGCAGTCTTGCACGTTTTGCCGAAGTGCTTTTGCCCCTTGGAATGCCTAGGAGTTCAAACAACATTAAAGCAACGCCTCTGCGCATTGGAGATCAATACACAGAGACGGGAAATTCAGGTTTTAAACAATTGCTTCGCTCGGGACTCGGTGGCCAACAATGCCTCAACAAACATGTATTTGGTCCACACGCCGAGTGCCAGCCCCTCTTCGGCAAAAACCACCCTGTTTTTCACACAACCGACCGTTTCAGACTTTAAACTTGTTACCGTTCGGATAAGGAAAAAAAAAAAAAAGAAAGGGACCCTGCTTTTTCTCTTAGCAGTAGCATTTATTTAAGAGCATTGGCTTTAGCAGTGGGAATGCTACTGGTAATTTGAAATGCAACCAGTAATCTTAGATCTAAAGCGAGTTCAAAGAAATGTTCAGTTCCTTGCAAAAGCCAGCATTTCTCACCTAATCTTTTCTAAAATATCTACGGAATGAAAGGAAGGAAACAGTTCTTACCTAACGCAAAGATTGGAAATTGCTTTTCAGGCACATTTACAGCGACTGTTGCTGTTCCTTATCCAGGGTAAGGAGCTCTGTCTGCTGCTATCACTCTGCAAACCACTGCGTGCCTTACAGAGCAATCCGACTCCGGCTCCGCAGAATTTCAGCAGCTCGCCTCCACCTCCACCTCCACTCCAGGACACGCCTCCAGTGATATCATATGTCAATCACACGGGCTGCGTGAAAACCTGGAACAGGATTTTTCCAACAGTCGTTTCCTCTTTCGTCTGTGTGTACCAACTTGGAAATGTTGCCCTGTATACTCGTGTGATAAACATCCTCTAAAAATTTGAGATTGCCTCTAAAAATCCTGCAAACGCAGTTTGTCATAGAAGAATCCTTTAAATTTAGTCATTAGTCTCAGTTAAAGGATTAGTGGACACAACCTTTAAGGTTGAATTAGAAAATAATATTGAAGAATAAAAGAAGTTTAAAAAGTCGTATGCCAAGCCATCACTTCTGATCGGCTAGAGAGAAAATGTATAATGATATAAAAAAGATGATAATATAACATTACAGTTCCTATTTAAAGCAAAATTCAGAATATGTGAAATCTGAAAGTTCAAAAGGTGGCATTCCTTACTGCAAATGTATATAACATTACCTCATAAAGGTGAAATTTCCTGCTGTAGATTTTATAATAACTGTTCTATCTTGGCTTGTGACACAATTTCCTAAAAATCAAATTTAAAAATCCCAACTTTCTTCAATTTTGTAATTTGTATAATCTTGCAAAAAAAGAAAGCCACAACTAACTCATTTATTTTTAAATATCATCTAATTGGATGTCAATTAAAATAGAGATAATTTACGAAGAAGTTTTATAATTCTTAATGATTTACGTTGTGTTACTGGGGGGGGAGTATTTTAATCAGTAGAAAACTCGCTTTCTGTTTTCTTACAAACTATGGGATTTTAGACATTTATTATCAGAATTATGTACTTTATGCTGCAGTGAGGATAACTATATGTGAAATTTAAGGTTCCACAGAGACTTTTTAAAAGATACTTAAAAACCAAAAACATATAGTAAGTGGAGAGGAAGTATTCTTTTTTCCCAGTTACTAGATATCAGAAGTAGCTTCAAGTCTTTGACAAAATAAAGCAAACAAAACAAAACTCCAGAATCTAAATCATGTATAAATTTGGGTATGGAAATTTTCAATTCTTAAGCTCCTTCTTTACTATACCAAGTAATTCTGTTGAAACTGTTTTTTTTCTAGACTTTCAAAAGTTTGATCACTTTAAAAAATTAAAGTTGTATTCGGAATTAACCTCGTTGGAAGCTAGAACATTGCTAAGACCATCAATAAGAAGAAAACATCACTAGAAAATAAAATGAAACAAGAATGAAGCCAAAAATCTACATATTCACTTTTAATATAAACTATTAAAATAGGTTGTTTAAAAGGATAAAATCAGTTTTATTGTACAAATTTTCTATTTTTATTAGATCTCATATTTTGAGATGTAATGAACTTTAACCAATGATGGGTAGGTTTCTTGACCATTATGAATGGATTTGGAATAGTCAAATCAGAACTAAATATCACATCAGATTATCCTATTTGGTTCTTCAAAATTGTCTTTTCAGCTATCGCCACAATTTTAGGATGAGAGGTCAGTTCACCAATATGATAAAACCAGGAGAGGGAGCACTGAACACTCTACACTTCCATAAATCCTACAAAAATATAGTTGAAAGATTTGTTACAAATAAGCTTCAAACTATTTCAACCACAGATGTATTAAATTACAATCTGCATGTGATTAAGTATTTCTGAATTACAATAATAAATCCATGAAATTTTATCTATAACACCATCATCATGGGTCATGTTCTATTTAGAAATCAAATATTATGATGTACAAGTTGACCAATGACCCTTTACATCATTCTGCAATAAAATAGATCAAAATGTTTTTCTCTCAATATTAGGTTACAAATAACTATAGGTATTGTCTTGCCACCCTGATCCAGAAGCAATTAATAAAACCTGCTGCTCCTTTTGATTGCCTACAACTCATAAGAATTTGTAAAAATTCTAAACTTTTAGCTTAAAATAGACATTGTTCTTTAATTAGTAAGTTTAATTTCAGTGTACCTTAGCTAGAAATAGATAACTGGAGCATGAAATTTTCCTGGAAAGGAAAAACAATGTAAATATGCATGGGAAAATCTTAAAATAATTTTCAGTTCACTATTAAGATATGTCTAAAAGAATAAAGTGGAATGAGAGTGAGCCCTGACGTGTTGCTCACTTTCGTGTGAAAACAGGAACAGCCATCTCTTCTGCTGATTTGATTTTTGGAAAAAGAACAAAATAGAATGAAAAAACAATCTGGTAACTCCTCACAACTCTAGTGATTTAAAAAAAAACGTGTAGTACTGAGAAGCTTAACTTACTCATTTATTTACTTTATTTGCCAAAGTAGCAGAATCATAATGTGGTCCAAGCTCTTTAAAAATAATACCCTATTAATTCTCCCAATGTTTCTGTGAAGTCATGATAATAAGTAAAATCTTTTATCTTGTCGAGAAACAAAATAATCACATAAGTTGGTAAGTTAGCCTATAAGAGCCTAATAAATTAATGAAGAACAAGGAATGGAAACTAAGTCTCTACTTTCCTTTTAGGGCAATAGTCACTATATTACTATACTTCCCAAGAAAAGCTGGCAAGGATAGGCCATTTTATTTTCAGTTTCCTTTTGTAAACAGTCTTTGTAGTTGACAGAAATAGACCAACCTATTCTGTAAATTTTCCATAAACATTCTCTTTATTTTCATAAGCTTAATTCTCATCCTTCTGCCCTATTTGAAACACAAATGTTCTGCACTGGAACAAATTCTGGAAGTGGGCAAATCAAACAATACATTGAGTAAATTACACTGAATGATTTGTAGAGTTTCTGTCCGCTCTATAATTCTACAACTAATCACTTGTGTACTTTGTCACAAGTGATTCTATTTTTCTGCAAGTTGTAAGAAAAAAAAAGAAATGCACATGGCAGGGCTCTGAATTGCCCTCTATTCCTTATGTGTCATATGCCTTTACAGAGAATCAAAGTGACAAGAGTTCAGACAAACTGCATCACTCCTATATATCAAAGATTTTACTAACTAAATCCACATGGTAAGGTTGTATAAGGAAACATCTTTGCCCTAGTACAAAACAGTCTTCATTTCTTATCTAGCTAATTGAAGAATAAATCCTCTCTTTTTTCCTCTTCCATAATATTAAATGTTCCTTCTGAGCCTTGACTTGTTCTTCTTTCTTACAAGAGAACAAAATTAGCCATCTCTGCTGATTTGACGGTTGAATGCCCTCATTATAATGATCACCTGGTATCATCTTTGATTCAGCAAAAGTTATTAATCTCTCATTTCTGTAACTATTTACTGCTGTCTTCATCTTCAGAGACAAATGTATAAGAATGTAGATTAATTCAAACCTGTAACTGCCCCAAAGATAGAACAGCAAGAAAACAAAATCATGTTTTCATTAAAACAAAAACAACTTAAAACATCTCCTGAGGCTTACTTACTATAATCTTTATTTCCTATACTGAAAAAAGAAAAAACTTACAAGAAGATTTTTTTAAAGACTTTATACTTAGAGTTTTCTTTGATTTGCAATTCTCTTGGAGCATTTTGAATAATTCCATGTATAAAAACATTTCAGGTGGTAATAATAATTGATAGGCTACATGTATTGAAAATCCGAGTTTTTACTATATCATTCTTCTATATCGTGGTCTATTAACCTTAGCAAATATGCCATATTTATCCATAATGTCCCTATGTCCAATATTACAAGTATGAAAATGGCATGGTATTGAGAAAAGAGTAACTGATGTAGGGTCAGATGATATGAAGTTCAGGTCCCAGCTTTGCCACCTTCTAGCTTGGTGACCTTCACTTAATTTCTCTTAGCCTGCTTTCTCATCAATAACCTGAAGTTAATAACAATCCTTCACCTTGTCAAATTGCAGCGCTACTGTGGACTCAATGCATATGCAGTGCTTTGTAAGCTTTATAGTTCTGTATAAATTCTGTAAGTTAGCATTGCCTCAAATACACTGTATGATGAAGAAATGTTTCAGGTCCCCTCTTTTTAGGTGCTTCATCCCTAAATAATGAATTTATTTATCTTATTTCCAGTTAAGATAAAGTTCATTGCAAATAATAAAATCTCTTCTATAAAATCTGTAAACTCTTTGTGATCATTCAGATAAAATAAAGCAAATATATGTTTTTAAAAAGTAATTGGATAACATTTTAAAAATTAAAATTAAATAGAAAAGTAAAAAGCAGGGATGCCTGGGTGGCTCAGTCAGTTAAGCAACTGCCTTCGGCTCAGGTCATGATCCCAGAGGCCTGCATCAGGCTCCCAGCTCAGCGGGAAACCTGCTTCTCCCTCTCCCTCTGCCTGCTGCTCCCCCTGCTTGTGCGCATGCTCTCTCTCTATCTCTGTCAAATAAATAAGTAAAATCTTTAAAAAAAAGAAAAGTAAAGTAAAAAGCAGATATACTTCTACATATTTTCATACTCTTGCTTCTTTTTGATAATCTCTTAGAAAGTTAATTTTGATAATAAGTATGGCAGATATGGTAGCAGTTTCTGTCAATTACCAAAGTACTATATGAATCTGATGTTTGTATTAATTTTTAAAATTGATAGCAAAGAGGTATGTCATACAGCCAATGCATTTCAACTAACCAAAACAAAAAACAAAAAACCCCAAAACCTGTAAAGCGCCACCTATTGTTGAAAATAAGTCATTTCAAATTTCAATCAAAACTAGAAAATTGCGTGTTAGTCTAGGAATTGGATTCATCAATTTATATTGATCAGTGTTTTGTAGTCTTTCTTTCTCTTAAGTTACAATATTGTGTTACGACTTAGGGTGTTAGTTTTCAGTAAAATTGCAACAAATGCATTAAAAATATATTGGATGCTTTTTGAAGAATCTAAAAGACAAAAAAAAAAAAAAAAAAACCCACAAAAAACCCACTGTGCCTATCTAAAGTTACAATATCAATGGAGAAGATAATAAAGTAATGATAGTGACTTTTAACCAACACGTATGCCCAAAAAGATGCTTTCCCACTCAAAGTAGTTACTTAGAAAAGGTATATACTACTTCAAATAATGCCACAATTGGATAAATCTTTCTTTAAAATCCTTAATTACAAATACCATCTGGGTTGGTCAATTATAGTTATAAATATTAGTGATCTCTTCTGAATACATTTCTTCCTGAAAGTCTTCCTCTTCCTATTTCTTTCAAAATTGAACAGAAGAAAATGGAAGAAATGAGTACATAATACTTCTCTAACTTTTGATGAATTATGAATTCCTTCATTCTGAAGATTCATAACATTGCGGAAATTCTGTAAACTTTATGTGCTTAAGTGTCCTTAAGACTGGTTTATTCTATCTTATTTATTTATTTATTTATTTATTTATTTATTTATTATTTATTTAAGTAAGTAAGCTCTACACCCAATGTGAGGCTTGAACTCATGACCCCAAGATCAAGAGTCACACCACTGACTGAGCCAACCAGGTGCCCCATGACAGGTTTATTTTCAAAGTAAGTGTCCTTAGCATAACCGATCAGAATAGGTGTATTTTACCCATCTTTAAGGTTTTGTTAAAACCTTGTGGGCAGATCTTCAGCCTATTGCTATCACATGATTTAATGATTAGGCATGCAATGAATCTTCATATTAAGTTAATTCTGGCCCTTTCTCCTCTTTTTCCACTGCCACCCTGATTCAAGTTCTGGTTATCACTCATTAGATTACTGACTCATCTCTAAGGCAGTTATCTGACACCAGCCTTTTCTTGGGACAATCCACATAGTCAGATGAATCTTTCAGGAAGAGACTCTTTTGTCAGGTAACTCCTTTGCTCTTGATTTCCTTGAGATCAAGTCCAAATCCTTACTGTGGCATTAAAATTCCTCTGTAATTTGTCCTTACTTTACTTTTTCCAATTCTGACAGTTGTGATTTTACAAAAGAAGCCTTCCTTTCAGTCATGCCAGTCTTGTAAAACAATTGTGATCACGATGGGCCTATTGCCTATTTTCTCCTGGTGTTTCCTTCTGCCATGTCCTAAAGAGAGATTGTCTTTTTCTTTTCCTCTCTTATGAATCCTATTTATTCTAGAGTGAGAGTCAAGTTCTTCTTCCCATAATAATTAATACCTTATATTTTATAGCAATACATATTTTACGTTATATTCTTTTCACTGTTGATTCTCCCCACTACAGCAAATGATCTTCTAAATTTTTGAACAGTTTTGTTATTTTTATTTAGGTATATTGTTTTTCTTCTCAGACTTTTACTCAGCTTGAACACTCATTCAATATACTGGCTCCTATTGATTTATGGGTTAACCGAATCCAAATCCATCTTCAAAAGGGAAATATTTTTTCTAATACTAATATTATTTATAATATATACACTATACCATATACAGTATTGATATGCAAGATTGACCAACCCAAGGAATAAAATGTTGATTATATTATGCTACTATCTCAGAGACATCAAGCAGTATGTATGCTCCATTATAGAATTAATCAATTAGGGAATAGAAAAGATTACTGAAAAAGTCCCCCAAGTAAGGATATTGTGTAAATACTAGAGAATCCATGAAAGATCTTGAATACTATATTTATAAAAAGATGAGATCAAATACTTTAATAGCAAGTTAATTAGAGATGCTATTGTGATTTTTTAAAAAATCATTTAAAACTTTATAATTCACTGTCAAACTGTATGCAGTAAATAAGTCATGACTTCCCTTTCCTGCAAGACAATTTTAGTTTATGCATTCATTCAGCAAGTATGTATGTGTGCTCGGTGCTGTGCTGGTGATGCAAAGATGACAACAAATTCCTGGAGAGGCCCTAACAGTCCAGTCTCTACCGTATAACTCTATGCCCCACAGTTGATTGGATTATGGGGGGGCTCAGGACCTAAACACAGTTGAAAGAAAAAAAAAAGAAGAAAGAATGAGCTGGGCCAGTCTGATAATAATGGAGAGAGTAAGGCAGTTATTTTATGAAATAAAGCTACAAATTATGAAGAAAAAGGCAACAAAAGACAATGAGTGAATAAAATTTATGAGCAAATGAATATTATTAGGTAATAATAACCAAAATACCACATCTACTCAAATCCAAGATGTCATTGCTTGTATGATGCATTTTTATTTTATGGACTGCTATGAAAGGAAACATGCTGCAGATTAACCTGAGCCACAATGCATTCTTATCACTTTGAGTTTTTATTTATTGAAACGGCTTTTAATGCTGACTTAAACATAGCTTTTTATCCTATATCATTCTTGTGCACATACTTGAAAGATAATATATGCAAAACAAGTTTAGGGTTCCTAAAATTCCTCATAGTCTAATTCTTCTGAATCACTTTTGACTCAGTCATCAGTGCTAGTGTTTTTGTATACAACATAATACTCTGGCCACTAAGAACACCGGCAGAAGTTCTTCAAAGATGCAACAGTTCTTAAAGGAGCACTCCACCATTATTTTTAGGATGTCTCCCAAGCCACTAACACTTACTCTGCAGTTTTTGATACCGTAGTATTTTTTTTTATCTTATCACAAGTGCCAACAGAAGGTTTTCAGACAATAGCCAGAACTCAGAGCCTTGACTCAAATGGTCCTTAAATAGTTTCCCAATCAAACATGGAGAGGTTGCGGCGGTCTAGTCATACAGCGGGGAATAACAACCAAGTTTGCACATGGGTAGGCAGTAACTACCTCATGACCTGACTCCTGTCTGGTAGACAGTAATTATAAGATGCAAGCAAATTTCAGAAGTATTAAAATGTGGATGAAATTGTGCCTCTTGGAATTGATGAAATGCAGTGGTTAGCATTCTATCTTTACAGTAATCTTATGGTTTCCTTGTCTAACTTTGTACATATGATGCACAAAGAAGTTTGGTATTTTGACCAAGATTACACAGTTGACAAGGAGTGGAACAAGGATTTGAACCCATGTATAGAGAGGGTGAGGAAGTTAGTCGGTAGAAAGAGAAGGAGCTGAATTGTTGTAATCAGAGGGCATTTCGTTGTAGATCTGCCATCCCCCTGCTGCTGGTGTTCTCAAAGCTCCTTGGCTCTTAAGGCAGCGCAGCTATACAGGGGGTTCTTTTCTTGGATTCCCATGAGCTTCCTCTCCGTTTTCCATATTTGACTGGGGAGGCCTGACTCAGTGTCTGCTCTTTACAACCAATAATCCTAATAAATCTAGGCATTGATATATGCCTGGGAGAATTGGGGATGTTGCACAAAGAAGGGCACACTGAGCTTAGATTTGTTGGATAGGAGACAAAATTGGGGTGGAAGAGAGGGGAGGAAACAGAGGGAGGACATTCTAGAAGAGCTAAATGTGTGCGCGAAAGTACAAAGGGCAAAATAATGGGGGAATAGCTTAAGGAGTTCAACGTCGTCAAAGCAGACAGTAAGGGAGTGGAAAGATCAAGAGAAGGTTGGGTAGGAGAGCAAGGTTCGGGCACACGCGGACTCGATGCCGTGTAAAGAAACTGCATGCTATCCTGTAAAACAGTGACTCGCAAACTTGTTTAAGCAGTGACCTATTTTTTCAAAACTAAGGCTAGATGAAACTCCAAAATATGTAAGCGATAAGGTGGCCCTGCCCCGAGGAAGCAAGGATGGAGCGGGGGAAGAGAAGTCTCCAAAGGCAGCTGAGCACAACACAGCTTTAAATCCATTTTGGGAGCTTAACGTGCGTGACCAGAGGAAGGTCGTCTTGTCAGTAGTAAGGAGGTGGGAGGGGCCGAGTAGATCACTGCTCTTGGTCACTAGGAAGCCACCGCAACCATGGGGAGAGACTGAGAAGTGAGGAATGCCACGTGGTCTGCAGGGCTAGCCTGCAAGAGAAGTTCGGGTGAAGAGGGATTTCTTGCGCAGGTACAGCAGACAACCACAAAGACCTGAGCGCAGAGAACAAAGTACGATTAGCTCTACGCAAAGCGCAAGGCAAGGAATACAGGATGATGGCAGATGGCTTTTTTCTCTTTTCCGCGAACGTTTTCTACGGTGTTTGCGTAATGAGATGAAAACGGATATATGTTTGTTTCCTGCTGTATTGTTATACGATTATGATAATCCATAATATATTATTGATTACATATATAAGTTTAGTGTGTGACAGTCCTTTTGCTGAGTTTTATATGCATCATCTCTTTTAATCCATATAAAAATCATATTAGTGAAGTATTATAATTTATAGAGGAAGATGCTGAGGCTCTGAGATTAAATAATGTACCCCAAACAAGTACCCAACTTGCAAGTGACAAAACTAAGATTTGAAAATAGATTTGTCTGACTGTAGAAAACCAGTTTTTTATTCTGTTATTTAAAAACCTTCCAAAATATTAATACTGCTATTCCACAGCTATAATATATTACAATTTACTGAAATATTCCAGTTCCAAATTTGAAGAAGAAAAAGCACAAATTTCCATGGTCCTGGATCTCAACTCTGATACCAAGATTTCATGAGACTGATTTGCACTTTCTCACCCGATGCCATCCCCACAACCTTGCTTGCTAAGCCATGGGAGTGGAAACGATGGTGTCATTGGTAGTAGCAAATTTCTCACATCGAAGAGCACCTATCTGAGGCTTTGACTCCTCGGGTTTTTCCTACATACCTATTTCTTTTGCCTTGCCCATCATAGGGAATTGTGCCTGCGAGGAAGATCACAAGCACGACTCACGCTTCCAAAGATATCTTAATTCCTATTTAGGGCCCATTGTGCACATGTGCAAGGTAGTGGCTAAAGTGTTATTCTTAAGACCCCAAATTGACCATTGAATTCAGTACTATTTTTCTGAGACCTAATGCAGGAAACAATCAGGTTTCTTTTTTTCTTTTTTTTTTTTTTTAAAGATTTTATTTATTTATTTGACAGAGATAGAGACAGCCAGCGAGAGAGGGAACACAAGCAGGGGAGTGGGAGAGGAAGAAGCAGGCTCATAGCAGAAGAGCCTGATGTGGGGCTCGATCCCATAACGCCGGGATCACGCCCTGAGCCGAAGGCAGACGCTTAACCGCTGTGCCACCCAGGAGCCCCAACAATCAGGTTTCAATCAAGAGACACAGAGAAGTAAAAAGAAAGGTGTTCTTCCCCTTATTAACATACACCTCTAACCCACACACACACACACACACACACACACACACACACGTTAAGTATAAGAAACAGGACAGCACTGATAATCAGATACAGGATATATGGTTCCTAGGTTGTTGATATGAAACCAAAATCAGAAATAAGTGAAAACTACCTGACTATGGAATACAGCTCCTGGAGGGATTTTTTTCCCTCAGATAATTAATTTGCTAGCCCTCTTACAATTTAACAGATATAAACAACAGATCATTATATATATACATATATACACACACACACATAAACATGATAATTATGAACTGCTTTAAAATCTTTTCCACATGGCATTAAAATATATGAGAAATCTGTGTTTTTTCTGACTAAAAGGTGCATTGTATAAGCCTTTTCTCTTGTGCCATGCCACTATCAGTGTCTTTATGACGATGTGATCAAAGAAATGGAATATTCAGCATCTCCCGTAATATAGATCTTTCCTCTCCCATCTTTCTCATTGCCTACATTCTTTTTTTTTTTTAAGATTTATTTATTTATTTATTTGACAGAGAGAGAGACAGCCAGCGAGAGAGGGAACACAAGCAGGGGGAGTGGGAGAGGAAGAAGCAGGCTCCCAGCGGAGGAGCCTGATGTGGGATTTGATCCCAGGACTCTGGGATCACGCCCTGAGCCAAAGGCAGACGCTTAACGACTGAGCCACCCAGGTGCCCCTTGAGCCACCCAGGCGCCCCCATTGCCTACATTCTTAACAAAGCAAAATCATTAAGCATTCAAAACCCATGACATTGGCCTTGAAATGTTTTATATGATTTGTCAAAAGCAAGTATTTCCTACCTTTAAGGTATTTATGTTGAATAAAAAGACTGCACCAAGCAAAAATGTTTATTAAAAATGAAGAAAAAGCAAATGTCAGGAGATGTTCTTCAAATGAGTGTGTGGCTTTACTTTTTAAAGTAAAACATTTACATCTTATTCAATTTTCCTTTAATTTTATACAGAAAACTTCACTAATACAGTGTGGACGAGCCTCCTTGTCACATTAATTTTCTTTCCTTCTGATACATGTGAGTCTGTGTGGTCACATGCATTCTGGGCTTTGGGTTTGCAGATGAAGAAAGTGAGGAAGGGAAAGAAAAGAGAAAAAGAAATGCAAGAAGAGGGAGAGGGGTATCTTAACTAGTAAAAAGGCTAAACAGTAAATCATAATTAAGAATAAATTTATCCTTATGTCTTGTACGTTCCATATTAAAAACTAAAGATTTAAAAAAGAGTAACACAGTAGTTTCTTGTCCCATAATTATTTAATACAGTCATTCTGAGTTCCACCTTCTATTTTTAACTGTGACCTTTCTACTGAATAAGAATCACATATACGAGGTCTGAATTATTACAAAGTGGGTTCTGAATTAATGAGATTAATGAGAGTTTTTTATACTACACAGGGAATTCGATCCTAAAGCAAGAGTGTTATTAATGAGTGGCCCTGCACTCCATGACAATGTGCCATTTGATGGGTGTATTTTTATAAGGCCCTGTGCAAACATCACCAGTCGGGCTCCCTCTCAGTTCATTGTGACAGTAAAGATCATGAGCATACATCACTGTAGCAATCCTTATTCGTTAGAGGAGACCCTGGGTTGAAACTGTCCATTGTGTTGCAGTGCCATAGAAAGTTTACGCAGTTACGATGGTTTAAAAGATGTTAGTTTCATCTATGTTGGAGTCTAAGAGATACCCAAGCACAAAACTGGGGTTTTTGTGGACATTTATGAACAGTCTGTAACTTAAGCAACTTCCATACCGTTCACAACTTATCATCATTACCTGATGCAGATTTATAACAAAATTTGATATTTTAGGAAAGCTTTATGACCATTTTTAATGATCATTCCAGTGCTATGAAGTAAGCTGATTATAATATCACATTTTACTTAAAAACTCAGATATAAAAATCAAGTGAACTTAGTGAGTCTTAACTAATACAAAAGTTTAGAAAAAAACACAGTTATTGAGCTTCCACTCTGTTGCTTATCTGTCCAGGCCTATTAATATTTTTTCAAAGTGGATAAATTATACTTTATCACTATAAAGCCCACACAATATTCATAATGATGACCACAGTCTCTTTATAAGAGAATGGCATTTCTTTTTTCAAAAGGTCAACCAAATGGAGTGTGACTCCATTGCACTTTAAAAAAATTTTTTTAAATTTATTTGATAAAGAGATAACAAACAGGGGGAGGGAGGAGCAGCAGAGGGAGAGGGAGAGGGAGGAGCAGACTTCCTGACGAGCAGGGAACCTGATGCGGGGCTCAATCCCAGGACGCCCACCAGGATCATGACCTGAGCCAAAGGCAGATGCTTAACCAACTGAGCCACCCAGGTGCCCCTCCATTGTACTTTTTTTTTTTTTTTAAAGATTTTGTCTTTATTTATTTGAGACAGAGCAAGGGCAAGAGATATCCCAGAGGGAGAGGGAGAAGCAGACACCCTGCTTAATTAAGAGCCTGACGTGGGGCTCCATCCCAAGACCCCGAGATTATGACCTGAGCCAAAGGCCGCCACTTAATGGACTGAGCCACCTACGTGCCCTCCACTGCACTTTTTAAATTATTAAAAATGTCTCCAGTTCCAATTTTATCAAGATGGGTCATAGACCTAAATATGAAAGCTAACACTATCATGCTTCTAGAGAAAAGCGTAGAATATCTTCATGATCTTGAGAAAAGCAATACTTCCATAGAGAGGACACAAAAAGCACTATACATTAAAAAAGGTAGAGTGGACTTCATCAAAATTAAATTCTTCTCATCAAAGGACACTATTAAGAAAATAAAAAGGCAAGACACAGCGTAGGAGAAAGTATTTGACATGCGTATATCTGATTTGTATTCAGAATATATAAAGAACTATAAATTTATAACAAAAAGACAACCACACTTCCAAATAGTCAGAAGACTCAAATATACCATAAAAGAATATATATGAATGGCCAAAAAGCTCACAAAAAGGTGCTCAACATCATTTACTCATCAGGAGAATGGAAAACCACAAAGAAATACCATTTTTTGCTAGAATGGCTAAAGTTATAAAAGACTGACAATACCAAATGGTGGTAATCAAGTGGAGCAACTAGAATGCTCATGGCAGGAACATAAAGATGGTACAATCACTTTGGGAAAAGTCTGGCAGTTTTTTATACAAGCACACACACATGTGTGCATGCACGCACACACACACACACACACACACACATCCTATGACCCTACAAGTCAACAAATCTCCTCCTAGGTATTTTCTTAAAAAAAATGAAACATATTGCACAAAGATTTCTATGTGATGATCCATAACAATATATTATGACTATTTATAACAACTTTATTCATAATAGCCCCAAACTGGAAGCCACCCAAATGTCCATCAACAAGAGAAGGTATAAACAAATTGAGGTGTATTCATACAGTGAAATACTACTCAACATTAAAATGTAATAGACTACTGATACATACATCAAAAAGAATCAATTTCACAAACATAATGCTAAGTGAAATAAGCCAGACACAGAAGTATGTATACCATATAAGTCCATTTTTATGAAGTTCTAAAACAGGCAAAAACTAATCTATAAGAATGGAAGTCAGAACAGTGATTGCCTCTGATGAGCAGGGATTGATTGGAAAGTGGCACAAGGAAATCTAGGATGACAGGAATGGCCTATTTGTTAGGATGGCAGTTACATTAAATTACATTTATGAAAATTCGATAATTGCACATTTACAATCCATGCATTTCATTATATATAACCTTAACTTAATAAAAAGAAAACGATTCTGACTTCTCTCCTATGTTTCTCTTTAATTCAACATTTACTGAGTATCTATGACATAAAAACCCTGTGTAGTTGCCAAGGATACAAAAATAAGTAAGACCCTGTCCCTGACTTCAAGGAATTTAAAGTCTAAGAATGAGAATTTATAATCTGGTAAAGAAGAGAGACAAATTTCACTGTAAAATAGCAGGGACCTTAACAGAGCCAGAGCTGGGCCAGAGGAGGGAACACAGTCACAGGGGAATGCCTAGGTAAGGAAGATGTCTAGAGCACTAGAAGCTTATCTTGAGAGTAGAGAAGAAGATGGAGGGAAAAGGATTTTCAGCCTGGGTAAAAATCACAACAAAGTCATGTAGATAAGAAATGGCCCGGCTCGAGTGAGGAACTAGAAGCAGTTAAGTACTGTTCCAGTCAACTGATGTTAACTTGCTGAACGATCTCCCCAATGTATTTGCCAAGATGACAAAATTATTTTGTATTTTTAGTGTCTGAGCTCTACACATTTTTCTTTCAGTACGAATGGCACTTAACTTGCTCCAGCAATGATCACCACTGCCCCCACCTCTGCCTGAATTCCAGAACTAACATTTGTTCTATTATCCTATCAGAGCTCTTGGCTGTCATGCAATTCCATCATCATGGAATCCAAGAGAAAACCCTGTGCAATTCCATATGCAAAATTTTTTGAGGCACTGTCTTCCCTTGGCTTCAGCAGCATCATTTTGCCCTCATTTTCTCCTTTTCGGCTTCTTTCCTTCTTTCTTTCCTTTGGCTTTGCTTCACTCAAGCTCTAAATATTGGCATTCCTCTGGTTCTGCCTTAAATAGAGTGACTATATATTTATTCTCCAAACTGGGTCGACTTTTGAGAATTAAAGGGCTGCTATTAATAATTATCTTGGGGCAATGGGTGTTAACTGGGACCATCCCAGGCAAACTGGGATTGATGGTCATCCTGTTCCTGGGGCGGTCTTCTTTTCTCACTCCACACGCTCTCCCCAAGTGATCTCAAGCACTCCAGGGGCTTCTTTACCATATTTATCCAAACGATGCCAAATATCTCCAGCCTGGACTTCACTTTTGAGCATTAGACCCTTAAAGATAAAGGTTTATTCCACTGGGATGTCTTCCAAGCACTTGTAACTCATTAAGTCCGAAAGAGAACATACAATATCCTCTCTTCACATTCACACTCAAATTCCCTCCTCTTCTAGCATTTCCTATCTCTAAAAAGGCAGCTTTATCCATCTGCTTGCTCAAATCAAAAGCCTTTTCCTCCCACTCACATCCAATTAATCACCAAGTTCTGGCAGTTCTATTTCCTCTGCCCGTCTTGAGCCCTCCACTTTCCTCCAGCAACACCATGGTCACCCCAGAACCAGTTATATCAATTCTTACCGGGACTGGTTTCTATGCTGCAGCCAGTGTGATCTTCATGATGACGTGGGGAACAAAGGCAGAAGGAAAGGTAGATAAAATAAAACGTCCTTATAACCTATAGCCCATTGACAAATACTTGAGGCAGGCAGAGTATAACGTTCCTCCAGGAAACTCCCAACTGTCTTAATGTTAATGCTTTGCTAGGGAGGAAACCAACCTTGGTTTGACAGTAGCAAGGCCTCAGGTTTCCAGGAGTCTTCTTTTAGCATATGAAAATCCTTTTGGAACTTCCCTTATCTTTACTTCCCCCCACCCCAAAGTATATCATCAGTCGCCCCTCACAATCCCGCAGCAGCAGCTCTTTCTGTCCACCAGTCCTGTCCCCGTGTTTTAATAAAACCACCATTTTGTACCGAAGACGTCTCAAGAATTCTTTCTTGGCTGTCGGCTCTGGACCCCACCAAACTGCATCTATGCCAAAAACTACATTAATAAAACACAAATCTGATTAATTTGTTTTTACATAAAAACGTTTCAATTGCTTCTCATTGTCCACAGCCCCCAGTCTCAACTGGAGGCTAACATGACCTCAGGTTACTCTGTGCACTGCCCCCCCAGCCCTTCTCTCTTCAGTCACACCCTGGCCCTCTATGCTACACCCGCATTGGAATTCTTTTCAGTTCCTTGAATGTGCCAAGGTTTTTCTAACCTTAGAAATTTTGCACATTATTTCTCCTTTAGTTATATGGTGCTCCAACACACTGTACTTCTTTGCATAATTTTGCACAATTTTAGTTAATTTTTTATTTTGAATAATTTGTTTAAAATCTTTCTTTCTAGACTGTGAGGCTGCAGGATGTGCCTATTGTGTTCACCATTATATCCCCAGCACCTATATAGCGCCTGAGGCTCAATCCATGTATTTGTGCAATTAAACAAAGGATCTCGCCCTCACTGGGAAAATTCCAATTCATTGACTAAAGGGGAAAATTCCAATTACTTCTGTTTTTCAAACTATTAACAAGAATTGTTTGTATATTTCTCTGTTCAAATACATTTTGCCTATTTTGGGGCTGGTGGGACTCATTGTCCCATCAACAAAATAGGGAGTATAACCACTATATCCCCTTCTCACATCATGTGCTCATTTGCATAACATTGAAAACATAAAGGTAGAAAGTGAGACGAACCATAATCTAAATTTCAGATACGGGGTTTTCCCAAGTAGGAAGAACAAACTGTAACATGGTGATTTAATAAATCTGCTGTTTCCTTTCAGATTAGAGACAAATCACAAGGGTAAATGCTTAAGACAATTTTCCAATCAAACATTGCTAATCCTGTTGATTTCTACCATTCAAGAAACCCAGGAGAAATCTAACAGTGGAGTGCTTTGTGTTTCTTATTTAATGAGTATTTGGCAAAAACAATGAGGTGGGGGAAAATGTTCCTGAGGGCCAGAATCCAGTGTCACTTGCTTACAAAGCAACCATTGGGACATGAGGTGATTGACCATCTGTTTTCAATCTTGGGTCAAAATTTCTTTTAATCCAGGATGTAATTAAATCCCTGGTATGTGTAGAGATATCTATTTCATATATATAATTCCCTAGATGTTTAATTATAAAGTAGTTGCAATCATTTGCACAAATCAGTTCATATTATGTTATTTTGACGGCAGGTTTACATGTTTTGGAAGGAGCTGTATGGGGCTCTGATGGGGAGAAACCAGTATAATACATAGGGGTTTGTTCCATCTCCTTCATTTCCATCTACCATCAAGGCTGGTTCCCTGTCTTGCCTCTTCTCCCAATATTAAGATAAGATTCAGGATGTACTTGTAATTACAGTAGCTGGGTCTGAATTATAAGGGGATTTCTTAATGTCATTGTTAAAATATGAAAATCATTTTTCTTTAAACTATTAATTGTACAGAAAGAAATATTAACTTTAAAAACAAAAATCTTTTAACTCTAAGACAGGAGAAATAATAGATTGTATTCTTCATGTTACAACAACTATGCCATATAATTTCATCTTAGGTTAAGTATTTTAGGATATTTTGAGATGAAGAAAAATCTGAGACTGCTCTTCCTGATTTCATTTTCTCTAAATCTAAAGTCACATAAGGAGGTATATATCCTCTTTTCCTACTCGTGTATTCCATACTTAGAGCTCTTTATTCTACACAAAGGTATAGAATCAAACAGTGTAACCATGATTGTAATAAAACGAATAAGCTGACAGCTTCATGTTTGTGTTTGAAGAAATAGGAAGAAGAAATGGGAATTGCATCAATTAATTTTTATTGCAAAGACATTATCATTTTAGGAGTTAGTTGGACAGTGAGGTAGTCAGGTCCCCAACAAGACAATATGGAGTCAGGACAGCTGAAATAAAACAGCACTGACATCCTGTTTTGTAGCTTAGACAGGACCACACTGACATTCTGCTTTGCAGCTCTTGCAGAAATGACTTCTGCAAAACGTCCTAAAATAAGACAATTAACCACAAAGCATTTGTCACTATCGCGGGCAAGGGGCAGTTAAGACATAAGCCCCCAGATGTCGGCAAAAAAATCCCGTCAGCACAGAGACATTAACCTAATAGGTAGACAGATACATGACCAAAGCCCTGATTGGCATGGCTCAGCACACCCTGACTGCCTAAGATAATTCCACAAAAGAGCTCATAAAAACCCCTAAACCTCGAAACTCTAAAGGCAACCCACTCGGGCCCCCCTCCCTCTCCAAGAGCTTTATACTCTAGCTCAATAAACTGCTTTGCTGCCCACCACTCTTTGTCTGATCTCCTCTTCATTCTTTGAAGCGACATGACCAAGAACCGTGGGCACTAAGGGGACTAAAATCCTGTAACACCATCTGAAAGTCTTATTAGACATTATGTACATTACTCTTAGATCTTGGTAGGAGATCTAGAATATCAAATTAGCTGCGTATTCAGGAATACACATTTCTAATTCCTGTCTCTATTGTACACACTAGATAATGACTACTCCAAGAATCAGTTTCTATTTTAATAGTTTACCGTGGTGTTACTTCACAGTGTTTAGCTTCAGTAACGTCATACAAAGATTAAAAAAAAAAAAAAAAGACTGACTTGTGTTGGTCTAGGAATGAGGAAACAAAATCTCTGGACTCTAAGCTAAATCCAAAGTCAGATTGAAAAACTATTAATTAAAACATTCAGTTTCCAAGAGCAATGAAAAAGAGATCAAAGTTTTATTATTTTTCCTTCTTTTTTCTTAAAAAGTTCCTCATCTCTTGGGGCACCTGGGTGCCCCAACTTGCCTTTGACTCAGGTCATGATCCCAGGGTCCTGGGATCAAGCCCCACATTGGTGGGGGGTGGGGGGAGGTCCTTGCTCAGCAGGGAGCCTGCTTCTCCCTCTCCCTTCTCCCCTGCTTATGGTATCTCTCTCTCTCTGTCAAATAAATAAATAAAATCTTTTTTTAAAAAGTTCTTCATCCCTTTTTAGTCTATAAATGCTTTTTAAATTTTTCTCTCTACAATTTCTCATCGGCAAACTTCGTATTTTCTTATTACTCTGGGAAATAGCTTTCTAGGCTAAGCCATTTATCTGTTTTGTTTTATACTTTCCCTTCCATCTTCTCAATCAATAATTAATTTTAAAAGAATTTATTGAGTGTCTACTATATGCTAGGTAGTGAGCATCAGCTCCTTCATTCTCTACAAAGAAGTTTTTTTACGCCCCTTTTATCTTGCTGCTTCTCCTGAAAGCCCTGGAATATCCTATTAAGTAGTTGGCATTTTCAAAGCAAGGAAGCCAGTGAAAGATTCCAGTCAGGGGCTGTGTAATAAAGAATTTGTCTGAGCTTTGCCACCTGTTTGGGGAAGTAACCTCTAAACCCTTGGATTTCCTGAGTGCTGGGAGTTTCTTTGTTATTCGCAGTGGCCCCCACTGGCCACATCTGATAGTTTATTCTAATGGGGTGCCTCAGGGTGGGCACTTGTTACTTTATGCTAATTAGATGATTCAGTGTAGGACAAGCCACACCCATAGTCTTAGGGTAGAGGGTGGGCCATGCCAGAAAGACCAATCATGTGATGAGAAGGTTGGAGCTTTGAGCCATGTGGCATCAGCCTAAACTCAGAGGAGGGGAGAAAGGCTGGAAATTGAGCTCAACCACAGGGGCAATGATTCAATCAGTCACACCTACTTAATGAAGCCTCAGTAAAAACTGAGGTGAGCTTTCTGGGTTGACGGTAGTACTCAATGAATGTATCACCACATACGGATGCCGGGAGGGTAACGTGTCCCTGAGGACATGAAAGCTTCACATTTGGAATCCTCCCGGTCCCAGATTCCACCTTACACATCTCTTTCTTTGACCGGTTCTGATTTGTAATTTTTACTATAATAAAACTGTAATTGTTAAGTATAGCACTTTCATGAGTTCTGTGAGTCATTCCAGTGAGTCACTGAACCTGAGGGGGACTATGGAGACCCTTGAATTTGTAGTCAGCTGGTCTGAAGCAAGGGTGGCGCTGGGCCCCTGAACTTTTGACTGGTACGAGAAGTCCTGAGCAGAGTTGGCAGTCTGGAAGAGTGTGCCCTGAATCTCAAGGTTGGCTCCCTCCGAGTGGGGGTGAGAACTCAGATCTGCATCTTAGACAGTAGTGTGAAGGCTGGGGTGGGGGTAACTAATTGGAGGTTATTGTAGCTGGTACAGTAAACAGAAATGTGTCCCTGAAGGATGTGGCTTCAAATCAGGTTCCAGGAAGGTTTCAGGGAAGAAGCAGCAACATTTGGGATAAAACCTGAGGTGGATAGACTCAACAAGTTTAAAAAATGAGAAAGAAGCATGCTAGCTAAGGAACCGGAACAGCTTCACAGAATGAGAACAGCAGGTAAAGAGTTGTGTCGGTTTGCTATTGCTGCTGTAACAATTTCACAAGTTTAGTGGCTTAAAGCAATACAAATTTATTATCTTACGGTTTTAGAGGTCAGAAGTCTGAATGGGTCAGCACGGTGACCTTCAGGCCACCCAACATTCCTTGCCTTTCCCAGTTTCTAGAAGTTGTCTGCATTCCTTGATTCATGTCCCCACATCACCCTGACTTCTGCTTTCATCATAACATCTCTTTTTCTGGGGCACCTGCGTGGCTCAGTCGGTTAAGCATCTGTCTTTTGCTCAGGTCATGATCCCAGGGTCCTGGGATTGAGTCCCACGTGGGGCTCCCTGCTCAGCAGGAAGCCTGCTTCTCCCTCTCTCTCTGCCCTTCCCCCAACTTGTGCCCATGCGTGCGCTGTCTCTCTCTCTCAAATAAATAAATAAAATCTAAAAAAAAAAAAATCATCTGTTTTTCTGGCTCGGATTCTTTTGCTTCCCTCTTAAAAGGACCCTGGTGATAATATTGGACCCGCTTAGAATATCCAGGATAATCTCTCCATCTCAAATTCCTTAACTTAATCACATCTGCAAAGTTCCTTTTGCCATGTAAGTTAGCATACTCATGGGTTCCGGGGATAAGTTCATGGACATTCTGAGGGGATGGATTCATGATTCTGCCTACACAGTAATCCTTTTTAAGTGGAGGTCAGGGACATGTAAATAGAGCAGGAAGGTGGGTGAGGGCTCTATTTTATGGAGAACCTAGGTCTACATGGAGGAAGACAACAGGGAGGCATCTGAAGTTTATCAGCAAGATAATGGTTTGATTGTTGGTATGATTTTGGAAGCATGTCCTGTAGTGTAGGCTGGATTAAAAGGGCGAACTACCAGAGATTTGTTAGGTGGCTATTGGAATAGCCATGTATGAGGTGCTGGAGGCAAAACCTCCAGAAGAAGTAAAACAGAGGGGATTTCGGAAAGGGGCAATTCATGACACTTGGCAACAGATTGGACGCGTGATTTGAGGGGAAGGCAGCATGAAACTTTTGAGATAACAAGAGGTAGAAATGGCATTCAACGAAATTTTAAATACAGCTTATTTGGCAGGAAAATAATAAACTATATTTTGAACATGGTGAGCTTGAAATTATGTGGAGAATTCTATGACACCAAGAACCTGGGAGAGCAAATATCTACATGAACTTAGATATTTGAATCTCATGCACAGTGGAGATAGTTGAATATATGGAGAGAATGCCTAAAGGAGAGAACGAAGAAAAGAACAGAAAAGGTTGAACACAGAACTTTAAGATTTAGAGATTGTTCATACATTTAGCAAAAACATTATTATTGCAGTGCCCACTATAGGCATTGTGCCAGACACTGGCAAATAGAACAAATAAAAACTCAGTTCCTGCTTTCACATACCTTAGAGGTCTAGTGGAGATGTTTGACAATAAAACAAGGATTACAGCAAAGAGTGAAAGTGTTAAGTTATCCATGTTTGAAGGGCATTAAGAGTGATATAGGCATTTGTAAGCAGAATCATGAGATCAAGGGGTTGGAGGAGGAAAGAGGGAGGGAGAGACAGGCTCTCCTGATTAAGCAGAAGGGGCCAGGAAGTGATATTCTAGGAAAAACAAACTGTTCCAAGTTAGGCAAGTTTGGAAAAGCCTGATAGATTTGGAGAACTCTAATATCCAGTACTCCTGGTTAAAAGAAGTATGAGATTTACTGTCAAGAATGAAAAAGCTCCTGGAGTGGAGCCAAATGCTCGTTTGCAGCAAAGAAAACTTAGCTGAGGTCAGCATCTTATATAGTACCTGGTGTATAGTTGATGTTCAATAAATATTAAATGAGTGCATTAAAATTTGCAAATACTCTTGCATAAATTATTTTGGTAGAGAGATTAATGTCCCCCAACAATGTCCATGTCTTAATCCCTGGAACCTGTGAATATATTATGTTACATGACAAGGAGGAATTAGGTTGCAGACAGAATTAAGACATAATCAGTTGACCTTAACATAGGAACATTATCCTGGATTTTTGGGGTGAACCCAATGTAATCAAAGTGTCTTTAAATGTGGAACAGAGAAGCAAGCAGCCGAAGAGGTCAGAGTGATCCAATGTGGAAAAGACTCAACCAGCCATTGCTGGCTTTGGAGATGGAAAGAGCCATGAGCCAGTGAATGTGGGAAGTCTCTAGAAGTTGGAAAAGGTAAGAAAACAGATTATTCCCTGGACACTTCAGAAATGAACACAGTCCTACCAACACCTGGTTTAATGCAGTGAGATCTCTTTTGGACTACCGACTTTCAGAACTGTAAATTAATAAATTTGTGTTATTTTAAGACACTAAATTTATGCTAATTTGTTTCTGTAGCAAGTAGAAAGTAATATAATCATCTTGTTTTACAAATGATGAAATTAAAATTAAAAAAGGTATTCAAAAACTGAAGACAAGAAGAAAAGATGTAAATCACCAATATTAGAAATTAAACAGAAGATATCATTACAGATCTTCAGCCATTAAAATTTAAAAAAAGGATTACTATAAACAGCTTTATGTTTATAAATTAGACAACTTGGAAGAAACAGATCTATTACTCAAAAAGTGAAGCTAATGAAATTCAACCAAGATGAATAAATAATCTAAGTTATTTTATACCATGAAAATAATTTTTATATGTGATATTGGTGAAAGGATAGAGATATAGATCAATGGAAAAGAATAAAGATTCCAGAAATAGATTCATACATATGCGCCCAACTTGACAAGAGTGCAAAAGCAATTCAATGGGGGAAAGAATAAACTTTTAAACAAATGGTGTTGAAGTGCCTGGATATTCAGAGGCAAAAAAATAAACCTCAGGGTGACTCAGTCAAAGCATCAGACTCTTGATCTCAGGTCAGGTCTTGATCTCAGAATCATGAGTTCAAGCCCCATATTGGGCTCCATGCTGGGTGTGGAGCCTACTTAAAAAACGAAACAAAACAAAAAACCCAAAAAACCTAAATTTCACATCTGATATAAAAATTAGCCCAACATGGATAATGGGCTTAAATGTAATACATAAAACTATAAAACTTTAAGAAAAGGACAAAGGAAAAAAAAATCTTTGGGATATATTCTTAGGTAAAGAGTTCTTAAATTTAACACCAAAAGCATGACTCAAAAGAAAAAGTTGTTAATTATACCTCATCAAAATTGAAAACTTTTACTTTGTGATAGTTTCTGATAAGAAAATAAGGGAGAAAGTATTTGCAAAACACATATCTGACAAAGGACCAGTATCTAGAATATATAAAGAACTCTAGAATACCATTAGTAAAAAGCCAAACAATCCAAATAGAAAATGGGCAAAAGACATGAACAGTCATTTCTCTAAAAAAGATACCCAGATGGCAGATAAGCACATGAAAAAATGTTCAGTGTCACTATCAGGGATATGCAATTTTTTTAAATTTAAGATTTTATTTGTTTATTTGACAGAGAGAGAGAGAGCGTGCAAGCAGGGTAAGCAGGAGAGGGAGAAGCAGGCTCCCCACTGAGGAGGAAACCTGATGTGGGACTCGTTGATCCCAGGACCCTGGGACCATTACCTGAGCCTAAGGCAGATGCCCAACCAACTGAGCCACCCAGGCACCCCAGGGTTATTAAATTAAATTAAAACCACAGTGAAGGGGAACCAGGGTGGCTCAGTCAGTTAAGCACCTGCCTTTGGCTCAGGTCATGATCCTGCAGTCCTGGGACAGAGACCTGAGTTGGGCTCCCTGCTCAGTGGGGAGTCTACTTTTCCCTCTCCCTCTGCCCTTCCCCTGCTTGTGTTCCCTCTCTCTCTCTCAAATAAATAAATAAAATCTTTTAAAAAAAAAAACACAATAAGGTAATCACTACATATTTATAAGAATGGCTGAAATAAAAAATAGCAATAACACACGCTGGCAAGGATACAAAGAAATTGGATCATTTATACATTGCTGATGAGAATGTGAAATCATACAGCCATTCTTAAAAAACCAGTTGCAGGGGCACCTGAGTGATGCAGTCAGTTGACTGCCCCACTCTTGATTTCAGCTCAGGTCATGCTCTCGGGGTCGTGAGATCGAGCCCTGTGTTGGGCTTTGTGCTCAGCAGAGTCTGCTTGAGATTCTCTCTCTCCCTCTGTCCCTCTCCCCAACTCGCTCTCTAAATAATAAACAAATGAACAAATGTCTTCAAGCAAAACCATTTGCAGTCTCTCATCAAATGAAATATGCAACTGCCACACTACCTAGGAATTGTCCTCTTGGACATTTATCCCAAAGAAATGAAGACATGTTCACACACAAAAAGTCTGTACAAAAGTGTTCAGAGAAGCTGTATTTATAGTAATCCCAAACAGGAAACAATCCCCTGTCCTTCAACAGGTGAATGGTTAAACTGCAGTACCTGTTTAGCATGGATTACTAGTTGGCAATAAAAAGGAACAAACTATCGATATTCACGATGACCTGAGAAGGGAATTATACTGAGAGAAAGGGGAGGAGGGTTTGTATTCAGGATCAGGGCTGAAGGAAACTCAAGTTCATCAATCCTTTGGTTTTTACAGGTAAGTACACATAATACCTGAGAGTCCACATGGATACTTCTAGAATCAGACAGGTCAAAACAGGATTTGAAAGCAGTTCTGGCATCCACTACCCAAGTAACCTTGACAAGGGACAGATCTCTCTTTGCCTGGGTGGCTTCGTTTACAAAATGGAAAGAAGAATACAGCACTGTATTATTCTCAGAATTAAATGAGATAATATGTGTGAATTGTCCAAAATTATAGAAGTTCAATCAATTCCTTTCCCTCCTCAGCAGAAACAAACAGAACCTTTCCCAAATTCATTCAGCTTTCCGTACCAAAGCTACAACGAGAGTCTAAGTTGCTGACTCTTGGTGCAGTCTTCCAAACCAGAATTCCTAAATTTGAGGCAGAAAAACAAAAAGTTACAACAGAAATCATAATATACAAAAAACATTATTATGAACTGCTAATTCATAAGACACAATTACTTGTTGAATAGTCACTAGCTACATTAATAATTTCAGGTACTATATACAGAAATTAGAAGGCAAAATTGTTGACATAATGCTACTTCTTTTCTTTAAATTTAAATAGAAAGCTTCCCCTTCTACTTCTTACAAATAGAACAGGAGTTTTCTGGGACCAATAAAGTGACAGATGAAATAATCTTTGCCTGTTGGAATGGACTAGTTCATTCTACCCAACAGGAGCAAAAAAGATTTAATAGCTTCTAGTTCCTTTTGTTTGTCTGATTTAAGGACAAAAATACGTTCATATTCCATCTTCTAGCTTTAATTAACTTCCGCAGATTTTCATTCTGCAGTGAGTTTAATGCATTTTTAAAAATAATGTCACATTTACAAACATCATTATTTCTGACATTGCACCTCACTTTTGCCAAAAGTGTCTTGCCAATTAAGACATTTAAAACATATCCTTAACTAAACTAGGTTATCTTAGGCTGCATGTACATTTTTGTTTCCATTGCTCAATAACATGGAAATACTTAAATTTAGTTGGCCATTGTCTCCTTTTATTTTTTTTAAGATTTTATTTGTGAGAGAGAGAGAGAGAGAGCGGAGGCACGTGCACATGCATGCACACGCATGTGGAGGGGGAGGGGCAGAGGGAGAGGGAGAGAGAGAATCCCAAGCAGACTTCGCTAAGCACAGAGCTGATGTGGGGCTCCATCCCTCGATCTCGGGATTATGACCTGAGCTGAAACTAAGAGTCAGTTCTTTGACCAACTGAGTCACCCAAGCATCCCTGCCATTGCCTACTTTTAAATGTAAGTTTCAGCACTAAAGAGATGTACTTACTTATATAAAGTAAATTCAGGAAAATTCCACACATTCATGACAATGTCTAGTAGAAACTGAGCTCTCATAAACTGAGTTTTCACTGGGAGCCACTATTATTACTCCTTAAAAGGTTAGGATTACATTCATTTCCTCTAGCTTCCATAGAGCGGAGGTGATCAGATTCACAGAATCCACTCCCAAAGAGTATGATGATGGGGTGAGGTAGAGAAATCTACATTCTATAAGCATCTTCTAGAACCTGGGTGCAGGTAGCCTACAGTCTACTTCCTGAGACAGAGAGACAAGACTGTCTTAGAGCTGGTCCTTTCCCACCTTCTTATGCTGTGGGGATGGGCATAGTCAGTTGGGCATCTTTGCTTTGGAAGCTTCGCACTCTCCAGTTTCTAACTACAAAGGCTAAAAACACAACTCACCTCATAGTGCCCAAACTCTACTCACATTTAATTAGAGACACATCCCATTGATTTAATTGATCTACTGCAAACCCTGGTCCTGACCATCTGTTTTCTATGTATTTTTCTATATATATTTCTATATATTTTTATATATTTATATTTATAAACAAGCCATGGGGGGTTGTTTATAATGAAACAACTTACTGAAATGTAGATGAATATAGGTATGCATAATGGATTTCACATAATATTTATTCATTTATTCAAAATTATCTTATTTTAGGACAAATTTTAATCTTCACATTCCATCAACAGGTCCATATCTATAGTTAAACTTCTAGTTATTTAAATTGTTACTAAGAAATAGTGTCTCCAAGTCATATAGACTCTTATCATGGGAGAAATAAATTGCAAAATGATGTGCTATGGAGATTCCTTTTGCCATAAAAATATTGTTAATTTGTACTTTAATCTAACAGCACATATCAGATTTTAAAACTCTACAGTTTTTGAAAAATTATCTATTAAAGTGTTTGTCCAAAAAGTATAAAACTGTTCACATTCCCCCCCTACCTAGTTCCCAACCCTGCTGCACAAGTAACCACGGCTATTATGCTCTTGGGTATCCTTTTGAGAACTTTTTAATGCTCACACAGGGAATTATGAATACACACATTTTCTCCTTTTTAGACAAATGGCAGAATATTCTACACACTGTTCTTTACCTTGCCCCTTTCACTTCACATTCTATTTTGGAAATCTTGTCATATCGGTGTATAAATAACTTTCTCCCTCTTGTTTGCAGCTGCATAGTATACTTTTACATAGATGATTATAGTTTATTAAATCATGAGCATTCAGATTGTTGCTAATCTTTTGCTTTGACAAGCAATGCTTCAAAGAATAAACTTGTTCATCCTTGCATGAACATATCTGCAGGATAAAATCCTGGAAGTGGATTGTTGAGGTTTATGGAGTCATTGTTTTGCTAGATATATCCAAATTCCCATCTCCAGAGATGGTACAGTTTTTCACACCCATTAGAACAGTTAAGGAAAGTTTATTTCCTCAAGGCCTCTCCAACATAGTATGTCATCAAGTGTTTAAATGTTTGCCAATCAGATAAGTAAAAAATGGTACCTAGGTGTGGCTTCATTTTAGATTTCTCTTATAGTAGCAGTCGGGTTGAACAGCAGAGTATGTTAAAGGCTGTGAATATTTCCTGTGAACTAATTTTTCGGCTATCAACTTGTCTATTTTACTGTATATTCCAAAGACTTATTTTGTTTTTTGTTTTTTGTTTTTTTTAAAGATTTTATTTATTTATTCGACAGAGATAGAGACAGCCAGCGAGAGAGGGAACACAAGCAGGGGGAGTGGGAGAGGAAGAAGCAGGCTCATAGCGGAGGAGCCTGATGTGGGGCTCGATCCCATAACGCTGGGATCACGCCCTGAGCTGAAGGCAGACGCTTAACTGCTGTGCCACCCAGGCGCCCCTCAAAGACTTATTTTGAATATATTTATATTTGCTACTGTTTTTCTGTTTTTCTAATTTATTAATTTCTACTTTTATTTTTGTATGCCTTCCTTTTGCATTTCTCAGTATATTATGTTGTTCTTAAGATGCTTGTTTACACCCTTGTTTATTGATATAACCACATAAGGCTATGAAGCGTCCCTCTAAAAATTGCATTAGCTCTAGTATCCTATATGTTTTGAGAAGTATGTTTTCTATTCCTTGTATTTTCTATATATTCTCTCCATATATTTCAGTTTATGGACCTTCTTTGAGCCAACAGTTGAAGATTTTATGGGTTTATTTGTTTTGTATTTTCATTTTTAGGTAGCAGGCGCTTTTATTACTAGTTTATGGATGGTTTTCATTGCAATCATAGAATTTTGAATATACTACTTAACTATTGGGAGTTTGTTGAGGTTTCCTTTGTGGGCTAATATAAGGAGTTAGTTCTGGGATACTTAAGATGAGGATATGTTCCCTATTATTAGGAAAGAAAGCTTGATATATATTATAGGAATATTTACTTATTAATGGCATTATTAGGTCTTCTACACCTTTTCATATTTTTTGAACCCTTGATCTCTTCTGAACTGAGAGAAAACAAATCTACTACTACTATTCTTCTGTCAATTTCACCTTGACTTTTCTATTTCTGCTTTATGAATGTTGTTACTATGTTATTTAGTATATAAAAGTCATTACTATTATAGCTTTACTTTGAATTGTACTCTTCACATTTTTATTTGTCTTAAATAATGTTTTTATTTCAAAGTCTACCTTGTCTGATGATTGCAATCTGTGTTTACCTTTTGCCCAACACACATTTTCTCATCCTTTATTTTCAACATTTTTGAATAATTCCCTTTTTGGTATATCTCTTGTACACAGCGTACATTAAACTTTGCTTTGGGATTATGCTAAAATTGTTATTGTTGCATCACCAATTGCAGCTTAAAACAATATAAATTTATTGTTTTACCATTTATGTGGGTCAAGAGTTCAGGCA
This sequence comes from Ursus arctos, assembly GCF_023065955.2. NCBI lineage: Eukaryota > Metazoa > Chordata > Mammalia > Carnivora > Ursidae > Ursus > Ursus arctos. The sequence continues at coordinate 16,717,006 of NW_026622775.1, read as the reverse complement.
TGCCTTAGCTTGGTCCTGTGCTTAGAGTCTAACAAAGCTTCAACCAAGGTGTTGGCAGAGCTGAAAGCTTCACTGGGGAAGAATAGTCTTCCAAGTTCACTTAGGTTGTTGGCAGAATTCATTTCCTTATGGTTGTAGGACTGAGGGTTTCAGCTTCCTGCTGGCTGGAGTCTGAAGACCATTCTCGGCTGCTAGATGCCAACCACAGTTCCTAGAGGCTGCCCACAGTTCTTACGGGTCACCTGTGGTTCCTTGCTACCTGGACTTTCCCATGTGGCTTTTTAATTCATCAAGCCAGTAAAGAAAATCTCTAGAGGGAGTAGGCTAGCAAGTGGCATCTTATATAATTATGTCAGTTACATTGCGTCACCTTTGCCATATTGTATTGGTTAGAAGCAAGTCACAGCTCCCCATTCCTTCCCACGCTCAAGTGATGGCACTACACAAGGGCATGGACCCCAGGAATCAGAGATTATGGGGGCTGCCTTAGAGTTCTCCAGCACGATAATCAAATCTGAAAGTCTTTTTCTTTCGTTTGTGAGTCTAGCCCATCTGTGCGTATATTTGGGTTTCATTCCATAGAACTATAGAACCTGGTGAGTTTTGTTTTCGTAGTGTTTAAAGAAGTCTTCCATTATGTGGACTTTTTTTTGGTGGGGAGAGGAGGCATGTTGTTCTTCTAATATTTAGGAAGGATCTGTACTTTTGTTCTACTTTGCTCCTCATAATTATAACCTTATTTACAAATCTTTACTAACCTTAGTCTTCTGTTTCTTTAGACCATCTCTGCTAGTGCCCTGCTATGAGAATGATAAAATTGGTGTATTTCCCCATAGTATCCCTTGCTAGCTGCTTCTTTTCTGCTGCTGCAGAGACAGACCTTTCCCTCTACATATGGCCTATTGTGTGACTCTCAGAGTAGACTTCTCCCTTCTGCTCCAAACCAACCCAGATCCAGGGAGGTTTCTTCTCTAAACCTAGTTCATCACCCCTGCTGGACCTCCTGTTGAAAACATTTATATCAGTTAGCTTAGGCTAAGTTATGTTGTAACAAATGGCCCCCAATTCCTCCTGGCTTCAACAATGGTTTGCTTCTCACTCACTTTATAGCTGTTGATCCATGGGTTGACTGTGATTCTGAAACACTCTCTTTAATACAAGTACCCCTATCAGCGACATTGCTGGTCTATAACTGAGGGGAAAGAGAGGGGGCAGAACCATATGGTGGCTCTTTAAAGCTTCCACTCCAAAGTGGTACCTGTCACTCCACTCACATTTCATTAGCTAAAGCACATTTCACGGCCAACCTTAATGCCAGGGGAGTGGTATTTATCAATCTTTAGCAGGGATAGCCCTGTTTAGGATGGGGCTAGAAAGTTCAGGGTGGTAGGAGAGATTGGTAGGAGGGGTCAGTTAATATTTAGAACAATTAACACAATCTATCACATAGGGGGAAAACTTCACCTCTCAGGACCAGCCTCTCAGCTTTCATAGTGTATTTTTGCTGGTTCCCACCTAGATCTTCCACCTTGGGTTCCCCTACCCCGTAAGGCCTCTCTCTGCACTTTCCCCTTTCTTCTACTAACTCAGTGGCATTTGGTGGCCTTTTACATACTTTGGAGTCTGGAGAATATACCTGTCTCCTAATCTCACCAAAAATGGGGTATGCATTTTGTTTCTCATTCTCCTTGTTGTTCTTGGATGATTTCCAGGAGGCACAGGGGGAAATGCTGATTATGCAACTATATTCACGCAGAAATCGCCATACCTTCTTGGGCTGCATTACTGTGTCGTGGCAGGCTATAGTGGAACATGAGAAACCCACAAACTGTAATTTGACTAGTGGGATTAAATGCTTGAACATTTTTCTAGTTTTACATTTGGAGAATCATGCTGGGCCTTTTCTTTTTAAGTGAGTAGGACTGATCATTACTTCCTCTTATTTTTTTCCTTCTTCGTACGGTTGGGATATGTGCGCTCAGACACCATCACTATTGTTCTATGATCGTTCTATAGCGATTCTGCAACATATCCAGGAAAAATGATCACCAGCACAAAGTCAGTCATTTGTCCCCCCTTTCTCTCAGTTCTGTTCCGTCCTTCCAGTCTCCCAACCCAGCCTTGGTCGGTTATGACGCCACTGGGTTTACGTAGTTCACCTGGGCCATCGTAACACCTGCTTGCTTTCATAACACCATCCTTTGCCACTCAGTCTTGACCGCCAATATGCTCCAGGCTGCAAACCCACCTTGTAGATATTCCCTCTGACACTCACGCATTTATTCAATGAGCGAATATATATCTTGTGCCTAATTTCCCCAGTGACTACCTTTCTCCTACTACAACCACAAATAGACAGGTATTCAAAGAAAATAACTTTTTAAAAATGTTGAATGGAAAGGGAAGTGACATATTTTTATCTCCAGCTCATAGTCAAAGATAAACTTCGGAGCCCAGTAAAGCCATAGATGGATCCAGAGTTCTTTCTTGGTTTTAATCACTTTGCAACTATAAGCTCAATAAAAAAAGATCCTTGGGACGTGAATACCTGGAATATTGTGACTAACAAATCATGAATGTGAATATTATGCCACAGGTGCGGCAAACAAGATGATTTGGGGCATTGGTCCCTCTTTCCTGCTCCCAGACCACACTGTGGGGACTCTTCACTTTTGCCAAATCACTTTCCCCTGAGCTAAGGAAGCTGAAGGTGCCGAACTTTGATGATTCAAATATGCTTCCTACTCTCCGATTTCAGATTTACCAACTGGAGAAAAGAATCGGTCCCACTCTTTCGATACGTAGGAGCCGCAGAACGTGTGAGTTGATAAAGCAATGACAATGCGGCGTTCTTCCCAGGTGGGGGGGCAAGCGTGAAGAACAAGAAACCAGAGATGGCTAGCACTAATAGGGAAACTTTGAAGGGGCACAACGTCACGAGGACATCTCAGGCTACGGGGCCCAGGCAGGGTCGTGCATGGGTGAAGGGGGCCTGGTGTGAGGACACACGAACTTCTCCATCTACCGTCACTGCCTCATGGTCAGTCACGGAATCCAGAGTGACGGGGCCTGTGAAGGGCTCCTTCCAAAGGACGTAGCTGCAACTCAACTCCCGCGCGAGGCCACCCTGTGGGAACACGGGCCCAGGGAGGGCAACTTTTCCAAGCTTTGCAGAAAAAGTATAAATCAAGGTCCTTAACATGAAGTCCCCTAATTTTTAAATGTTCGTTTCATTTTTCAAACTACTCTGCCTGCCAAATCACAGTTTGACCCGTGGGCCACCTGTGGGTGACCTAGATACATAGAGAAACAGATCGGGCTTATTACCAGTTTAGCCAATCATGCTGGCAATTTCAGAGACTTTGATCCTATTATTAGGAGTATTGCATAGAAATGCCTCTGTAGATCCAGGCCCCTTTACAAGGCTCGGGCACTTTACTGGCTCTGGCTCTTGCTGGGCAAACTGTGCAGCTGTCTCCCTGAAGATCACACACAGGAGGCCCCCCTTCTCTGCAGGGGACACATTCTAAGACCACCAGTGGATACCTGAGACTGTGGATGGTACTGAACCCCATATATATACTGTGTCTTCTTCCTATACGTATATGTCTATGATAGTTTAATTTATAAATTAGGCACAGCAAAAACTTAACAACAGTAACAAATAATACAACAGAACAATGATAATGATATACTGTAATAAAAATTATGTAACTGTGGTCTCTGTCTCAAAATATCTTATTGTACTGTACTCACCCTTCTTCTTGTGATGACGTCAGATAGACAAAATGCCTACGTGATGAGATGAAGTGAGGTGACTGACATAGTCATCGTGGCTAAGTTCTGATGACACGTCGGAAGGAGGATCTCCTGCTTCCAGACCACAGGTGACCGCAGGAAACTGAAACGGTGGATAAGGAGGGACTTCTGTAAGCACCTGGCACTAATTCCCCACTTGCAAACACAATGTCTACCATGGGGCAAAGGGTGGTTTTATTAAAAGAGAAGAAAAGTCACCACTTTTGATTTGGAGCGTCAGACGAATAACAGCAGTCAAACTGCTTTGTGCTCTGAGTCCTGCACACAGGCTGGGGATGCTTAGCTCAGACTGCTCTGTGAACGTTCAGCCCTGAAATGGAGGCACCGATCCATCAAAATGTATTGGACGGTCTCCCAGGGATGAGACACGTTCTGCCCCAGTCTTCTGCGGGGTTTCTCTGCGGCCCCAGGGTTCACACTCAGCTCTTATGACCTTTCGGTCCTCTTTCGCTGCTTCCAGATACGTTTCTTAGTTTGGTATTTTATAGGAAGTTTCCGGAGTTCTTCCAGAACTCTGCAGCTGAATGCGGATGACTCCCGTGAGCAAAGGCTCCCCCTATCTCTTTCCCTAACATTTCTCAAAGAATGTTTGCTTTACATGATGCTGACAAGACAAGGCCTCCTTTAAGTCTATCCTCTCAGCTTTTTGCAACTCTCCACTTGGTGTCTTCTGGTTTCCACCACGCTGGAGAATCACATCCTTAGGGTTTCTGTGCAAAGAAGCTGTCCTCCTGTCCAGGTGTCTGCCTCTGTCACTAACTGCACACCCAGAATGCATAAAATCCACCGAGCCCTGGTGTCCTTCCACTATGGCCTTCAGGGACTTATTTGCAAAAGATGCCCCTTAATTTTCCAGAAACTGTCAGAGTACTGTAGTTGTCCCCCCGATTAATGTCATGCCGCACGACAAGGGTGGGCAACACCAAGTTATCAGAGACTCTGTGACTCTCAACCTTATGGAGGCTGTATTCTAAATATCCCTTTAGGTAAGTGTGTCCTTGAGGCCTGCGTCCAACTCTTCCAAGTGCAGAGAGAGGTCAGAATTCCTACGTCACACATGCTCCGGCTAATTGCAGTTATAAAGTGTATACTTTGAAGCCATATAAAATCTATTTCAGAATCTCTTATAATCAGGAATGTAAATGTATAAATCACTGCGTCTTGCTGAGGCTTCTTTTACTTTTTGATCATTTCTGATTATCAGAGGTTTGATGAGTCTCATACAAGTTACATTAAAAATGGTGTATAGTACCATTTCTCGATTATCTCTTGATTTCCATTCACAGTGTCGGTGGGACCTAAAGGCTGCCGGGCTCAGTGTCCATAACAAGACTGCCTGTGTTCTAGCTCAGACTCTTTGCTGAAGGAGTTGACTCATGTATCCACTCAATCTTTAAATATTTAATGCATGTTTAGTACATTCTAAACACTGTGCCAGCTGTTAGGAATACAAAGATGCATAAGACACATGTCTTGCTTTTAAGATTATGACAAAGACTTTTATGATAGTTGGAAAGTTTGTTTTAAAAATTTTACAGTAAGCTTCAGCCATAATTGAAATATTTATGTTAAATAAAAATGCATAATTTAAAATAAAATCAGATTGATAGTTTCTAACTAACTTTACAGAGGTTTAAAATGTATCGGGTGAGTTTTACAGAGTAAGGTGAAGACACACTTCTGTGTCGGTTAGTCAATATTGATCCCACTCACAGCCACGTAGGGATAATGGACAGGAAGCTGGTGCTTCTGGGTCTGTGTGAGGAATGCCCTGACAGAACTTTCTGGGCCACAGACACAGTGGGAAGGAGAGGAGGAATTTGGGAAGTTTTGCATCTTCTTCCCTCCCAAGCTCTGGAATTTAACAAGTTTGGAGAAAAGAGCCTGTATCAGCCTTGGGCATACTCAAAATTGACACTCACATTCGCTATATAATGTGAGTTAGGTCAAGGGTTGAGGAATTCCATGGAATTGGGTGGGGTGTGTTCAAGGAGAGTTTGGGGTCCTTCCCTTCCCCTGGATTTCGGTCAGCTCTGTTCTAATACACCGATAGCGTCTGGGACATATCTTGTCCTCTTTTACATTAAAGAACATGCAGGTTATAGAAAGAGGACATCTCACGGTGTTAAGGTACAGAAGCTGTCTTTATAATAGTCCTGGTGACGATGTTGACTCTGATTTATATTTATATCCAAGACAAAGTATATTTAATTATATTTGCCTTAAAATTTTTTCCAAAATACAACTGTATCGGTCAATTAGTCAGTCAACATACATTTAGGGAGTACTTAATATACACCAGGTAGTGAACTAGACATAGGATGCAATTGTAAATGGGTCTAAATTTTATTTATTTATATTATCAAAAGCTTAGGTAAGAAAAACAATATTCTGAGAGCGTATACCTTCCATCCTCTAAACAATAATTTTTTAAACTTTATTGTGCATACAAATTACTTGGGAACCTTGCTAAAATGAAGATTCTAATTCAGTAGTCCTGGGGGGGAGCTTGAGAGTCAACATTTTCAACAGGCTCTCATGTAGTGCTGATGTTACTAGTCTGAGGACCACACTGACTAACAAGGCTCTGGAGCATGTGTTTAAAAATCAGCCCAGGGGTACCTGGGTGGCTCAGTCGGTTAAGCGTCTGCTTTGGGTTCAGGTCATGATTCCAGGGTCCTGGGATCGAGCTTCGCATCGGGCTCCCAGCTCAGGGCAGAGTCTGCTTCTCCCTCACCCTCAACCCCTCCTCCCTGCTTGTGTTTTTTTTTCTCTCGCTCTCATATAAATAAACAAGATATTTATTTATTTATATAAAATCTTTAAAAAATATTTTATTTATTTATTTTTGTGAAAGAGAGAGAGCTCTCGAGTATAGGCGTGCATGCTCATGGTGGGGCAGGGAGAGGAGAGGGAGAGGAAGACTCCCTGCTGAGCTGGGAGCCCGATATAGGACTTGATCCCAGGACCCTGGGATCACGACCTGAGCCCGAAGCAGACGCTTAACCGACAGAGCCACCAGGTGCCCTAAATAAAATCTTTAAAAATAAATAAATAAATAAAAATCAGCCCTGGCCAAGCTAGGTGGGTAGAATGCTTGGTGCGTACCTTGAACACTGTCTTCCTCACCTCTCCACTCTGCCCTCCTCCTTGACACCCACACACCTGTAGAGCTAACTGCTTGCTGATCGTTTTGTGGGACACCCTTGACATATGTTAAGAGAGGGCAGTATAAGAAAGCCAGCCTGTAAAACTCACATTTATGTCTACTCTAATAATGTCTTCTAAAAGGCATTGCTGATTACCTCACTTGCTGTCTTCTTTATCAACCATAGAAGAAATTTCTCTTTGCTATTTCTCCCAAGAACAGTTTCACTTCCTCTAATCACTTGGTAGATTTTCGGCTCAAGCACATTGTAAATTGCATAACTGCCTGTATTTCCCTTTTGCGTAACAGAAAGCTTAAGTTCAAATTTGTCACCCATCTATAGCACCATTAAATGTACATGTTTGGGGGCGCCTGGGTGGCTTAGTCATTAAGTGTCTGCCTTCGGCTCAATTCATGATCCCAGGGTCTGGGGATGGAGCCCCGAGTACGGCTCCCTGGGGCTCCCTGCTTGGTGGGAAGTCTGTTCCTCCTTCTCCCATTCCCCATGCTGTGTTCCCTCTCTCTCTCTGTCAAATAAATAAATAAAATCTTTAAAAAAAAAATGTACACGTTTGCTTTCGTTTAATTCCTGGTTCTAATTTTTGGCCTCTTACTTTTCTTCTTTCACTCTAAATGAATGTGCTTTAGATATTTCATGCAATATTATAAGCCACTTATATTGTTCTGGGAATAAATATGTCTAGATACATATTAATAAAAATAATAATCCTATATGAGAGTTTTCTATAGCTTTGAGTACCCTTCTGCCACCACCTTGGCTTATCTCTGGGAGGAGATACGTTAGATTACCTTGTAGAGAGGAATTCCATTCCTGTTCCAAGCTAGCTTCTTATGCTTCATGAAATATGGAATTTTCACATAATATCCACTTATTTAACTGCACTGAGAACTCCACTAAGACAAGGATAACTAAAACATTTTGTATGTTAGATCATCGAGCAGAAGGCACAAAATGCAATTAGCAGTCAATAGAGTTTAGGGGTGCTGCTTATTATAGGAGTAATGGTTTCTAATTCTGATCATTCAGAATAGGGTAGGATTGCAAAAAGTTAACGGAGACTTATATAAACACATACTTCATTAATTAAAACCTAGTTTGTTGAAACATGGATAGATCTTAAGATATCTAAGTGTTCTTTTATCTATATTCTGACTGATTCTGATTGATGTGGTTGTTTGAAGTTATACAAATTGACAATTTGAAAAAATAAAACCTTTGAATTTGTTTTCTGGATATGCTTCATTCTTCCTTTCTGGACAATTCCGTTCTAGTTTCACACAATTTCCTGCCCTTGGTACAGGATGATTAAGGTAACATGTGTTTGGTGTTTGTTTACCATGAGTCATGTACCATTATCTTCCTGTCTAATTCATTTTATTTTTTTTTTAAGCAGAAAATGTTCAGGCAGTTGGAACTTGTAAGTCCTATTTTTTTTTCTTTTAGTCCAAGGAAACTCACACATTGAGGCAGTTTTTAGAACTACTACAAATGATTCCAAGTTAAGGAAAAAGCTGGTAACTCACAATACTTGGCCAGGTTTGGGAAATCATGTGTGGAATTTTGGGAGATTAAATGTCTTCAGGAGAAATTGCCAGCTTCATGTTAAAGACATCTTGTGGGGTCACCTGGCCTGTAGGTATTGTCGCTGCCATGTCCCTTCATCGGGTCCATGAGGTGGTCTTTCAACTCTAGGTGTTTTAACAGTCAGAGTCTAACTAGCTGCGGACTTTCACACTTTCCTGGAGTTCATTCTTGAAAAGTGGCCAACTCTGGCAGAGATTTCAATAGGAAAAAAGAAGTCAAAAAGCCCCTAGGCCATTTTAGAAATTAGAAAGTCATCAATGCCTCAGGGACTCACCCTGAAGAGCCAAATGTCTAAGAAATTAAGACATTCTTTTGCCCTAATAGGCGCAAAATCTTAGACACCATTGGTGGCGTTTAGAAAGGGGGGATTTTGTCAGGTGTGTTGTCAACAGTGCACATATTACCCAGTGGGTGGATGGCTCATCTACCACCGACTAGGTAAAATAAGGAGTGGAATAGTAACACTCATATTTATATGCTGAGGTCTTTTTATCTTCTGCGTTCAAGAGTACCTCACTGATAGGGTCTCACTGATCTTCACAGTATTAGAGCTAATGTCCACTACAGTCAGCTTACGCCATCGTGTATTACTTGTTCTTAATAGAATTTCATTTTAAGAATGGCAGAGCCACAGACATTCCAGCATGTGTCAGAGCTTCCTAAGTACGGAAGAAAACCAGCATTATGTAACATCTTCCAGCACCAGCCACCATACTAGGCCTAGCCACTATTCTGGGGCCAGCCTGGGAGGCTCCCCAGACTTGCTCCACCATGGCTTTCTGTTCAGAACCCGAAGGGCCTGGCACCAGCCATGTTCTCATGGGCTGGAGGAAACATTTTGATGTGGGTAGGAGGAAGGCTTGTTGCTGCCTTCTTGGCAGGATCATGTCATCACTCTGCTTGCTTAGCCTCACGCTGTATGAACCTTTCTATTTCCCCTTCTGGGACTTCTTGTTGCCACTGAGATGGGAGATTCTGTAAGCCCTCTTGGTGCTCGTGCTCTTTCAATAGCTCACTTGGCCTCCCCATCGGTCTGCAGAGTGACGACAGGCAAGCAGGAGTCCCGATGACTTTTTGTGGCTCGCACTTTGAGGTCTCCTGTGTCAGTTGCCAGACAGGGTAGGTCATACACCTTGGAAACGCAGGGAGCAGATGCGCTGTGGGCCAACTTGGACCAGTGGGAGAAGGAACCAGCCCATGATTTCTTCTCTCTCTACCCAGATAGACCATACCAGGAGTTGCAGAATATTTGGAGGCAGAACCATGAGGATTAGCAAAATCTGGTAGGTTTGTTTCCTTCCTTCCTGGCCTCTCTGCCCTTTAACATTCACACATGGGATTGCATCCCCCATAAAAGTGTTAGCATGTAAGCTTTTGCCTCAAGTTCTGTTTCCCCAGGACACTAGGCTAAATCGGTTACATATATTACCCCCCTGCAAAAAAATCCTCAAACAATCCCAAGAAATAAGTGGTTGTCATCTTCATTTACACTAGCGATAAAAATGAGAATATTGGTGGTAAATAACCTAGCCAAGCTATTAAGAATTGAACCAGAATTTACCCAGGTCCATCACCAATAAAGAACTCAGAAAGCTGCAGGGTGCCTGGGTAGCTCAGTGGGTTGGGCGGCCCAATCTTGCCTTCAGCTCAAGTTATGATCTCAGGACGCTGGGATCAAGCCCAACGTTGGGCTCCATGTTCAGCTGGAAGCCTGCTTGAAATTCTCTCTCTCCTTCTCCCTCTGCTCCTCTGCTCACACACATGCTCTCGAAAGAAAGAAAGAAAGAAAGAAAGAAAGAAAGAAAGAAAGACAGAAAGACAGAAAGAAAGAAAAAGAAGAAGAAGAAGAAAGAAAGAAAGAAAGAAAAAAGAAAGAAAGAAAGAAAGAAAGAAAGAAAGAAAGAGAGAAAGAAAGAGAGAAAGAACTCAGAAGGCTGCAACAAGCACCTACAAAACCAGACCTTATTTTTGCTTTCTTTGGGTTCAAATTCTTCCCTCTGGAAAATGGAACCATAAGAAGTATAATATATGGTACACTATAAGTTGCCTTTTGCATTTATTTCCCCCCATCATTATTGCCATTGTTATTCTCTCATGTTTGGCACATGGATTAAGCTGGATCATATAATCAGGTATTTGATACACTTTTTCACTGTAGTAATTCACTACTTGCATAACAAGGGGGGGGAGAATACATTGTCCAGAACTAGCTGTCATTTAAAATTTAGAAGTCTATATACAACATAAAAAGTCCTGCCTTAGTAATCTTACCAACATCAGTACCTTGCTTAAACCTGTGAAAGCCAGGCCCCTCTCTCAGGCCACGAGCCTCAGGAGCCCCTCCACTTTGAAGTGCGTTCTTTCACAATTTCTAAGTCTCATTGTGGTGCCTGCAGATCCCTTCAGAAAGAGAGACCCACACTAAGGCCAGGACCCTCATGTACCGTGTCCTTCTCTTCAGGCATTCTCTGATCCTCTCCCTGACTCTTGGGATTGACCAGGGGCCCCACGGAACTCCAGGATCCCATTTGTGGCACCGTTATGGGGGCCCTGCAGTGAATATGGTGTTTGGTTATGAAATCATGCAAGACTGGTCCAGAAGAACGGTATTGACACACTGATTGTAGAGGATTCTCACTCTTGCCAGACATAAGAAAATTTCAGGACTTCAGGCTCCTGGGGGGCAGCAGTGGGTTCTTGGCCTGAGCTGCACATTGGAGCCTGTGCATTGGCTCCTGCCCATCCATGTTCCGACCATGGTAGTGCCTCTGATCCATGGCACCCGAAGTCAGCGGGGGTGGTGGTGGACGTCCTTTGCTTTGCCTACTGCTGGTGCCCAGGACGAGCGATGCACCACACCCTACATGCTGGGCACCCCTCCAGAGGTGGCAACACTGATCTCATCCGAGGGCTTTTGAGACCCTTGCAGAGCAGAGCCAACAGCTCCTTCTGATCAGTGTCTTCTCTTGCCCCCTATTGATGCAGTGACGTTAATACTCTCTGGGTCCATCGTAAACTGTGCAAGGTGAGGCACAGCCATGACTCTGGGAATGGAACCATTGTTCTCCCTCTGCTCACAGACATTTCACTCATCCTCCCTGCTGGTGGGCACGTAGAGAAAACAGAAGTACAGTCACCATGACAGAAGTCACGTTCTACAGATGTGATGAATGTGGCCTTACCTAGTTCAAGAAAAAGTGATTGGAAGATGTGTTCTTCTACGTGAATGCTGTAACATTCCTAATGGCAAATGTAGCATGACCAAAAAAAGAATTCTTATTCACAATTTCCTGCATGCTCTGGGTAAGACTTGCATTCTTAGGCATCTCCACGAAGTACAATAACCTGGAGAGTGTCACTGGAAGCCACTATTTCAAGGACAGCATGGTAAGCCAGGCAGCATCACAAGGAATAAAGGAAGCCAGAATTAAGTAAACAGAATTAGGAAGAGGCAAGAAGAGTTATATTGCGTCATGGCTCAGAAGAGCCTCGGCAGTGTGTGAGTAATGTCAGCATTGCCATCTTTTCTTGTGGTAGGAGATGTAAAATTAGCCAGAAACAAGGCATTTGACAATCAAGGACAGGAAGAGATATTTTTTGGACCTGAGGAGGAATAGATGGTGCTTGGACATGCTAACTCTCCAGCTGCATCCATTGGACAATAAACACTTAAGTACTTGTCCTGTATCCATTGCTATAAATCTTTATGATAAATCACTATGCCTCGCATGGCTCTATGACTCTTACAGTACACTTCTGAAATTGTTTGTGTAGAAGGGGCCTTGCAAAAAATCTATGTGCAGTCTCCTACCTGACCTCTACTAGATTTCAGATCTGACTCAGTGATGCCCCCAAACGTGCTCCCCACCTCTCAGTCTCCAGTTTAAGAAAATGAGAGAGTTAAGAGTTCTTTAAGACAATTATGGAGAAAGAATTAGAACTTCGATTTAGAATCAGAGAAGAAAAATGAAAACTTTTCCATAGACGCGTGAGTGGTCACATTTGGGGGAGAGTGGGGAGGTAGTGCCTGGGGGAGTCATAAGAACTTCTGGTAATGTTCTCTCTCTTTTTTTTTTTTTTCCCCTGGGAAGTGGTTAGATGGGTCTATTCACTGTGTGATAATTTATTGAGCTGTATGTCTAGGATTTGTGCACTTTTCCATAAGCATGTTACACTTAAATAAAAGTTTACTACACAGAAATGAAAAATCACCTATAGACACAATTAGATTCTGAAGAAAAATTATTTTACAACATGGAGTCCCGTGGTCTGGAAGATAGTCTGTGGCCCAGCATTGCCTAAGGATGCATGTGGCGGGTTTCAGGATAAGATAAGCTCTTCCTTTTACTTCTCCCATAACAAGTCAACCTCACAATTAAACTCAGTTCTGTCTCACAGCATTTCCCCACCCTGCTTCACAAAATGGAAATTCTTGTAGAGGTTATGTCCAGACATGCACAATGGAGACTGACACACAGGGCTTGGAGAACTTCCCAGAGGTGGTTTAAGAGTGATTATATAACATGTTAAGTCTGTGTTCCTTTTTCAGGCATAACTGAAACTTTGCCAAAATAACTAATTGCCAGTCTTTTCCCACTGACCCAAATAAAAAACATGGTAAATAAACTACAGTCCCAAAGCATGCTCTCAAAAAAAAAAAAAAAAAGAATGAAAAAAAGAAAGAAACACACAACTTGGCATTCAAATGACATCATAGCCCCATGTGTTGGGACACCGCATACTCACTGAAGAGCCTGATGCTAAATTATGCCTTTTTAAGTCATACCACCTGTTGGGAGAGTTAAGGAGAGAAAAAGAAATGAACGTAGTGAATAAAAGAAATCAAAACAACAACAAAAGAATTACTTTTCTCTTGCCCACTGGTTTTGGTCAGAAAAAGAAAACAAAGAATTTTTAATAAGTTGACATGTTTTAGGGAAGCCACAAAAATAGGCATGTGTCCATGTGCCCAAAGGCCTAATGAGACACAAGCAGTAGACCTGAAAGAGATTTAATACATTCCTTCTTTCCCTTCTGATTCCCTTTATGCCTGATTTTTATAGAACTCTGGTTTTATGGAGAAACTCAGAGCGTTTGCACTAGACTGATGTGTGGGTTCTCTTAGGTGATGTTTCTGAATAACACGGGAGATCGTGGGTCTGTGTGGGAGGGGAGGGATGTGGGGGAAGGGCAGTGGTGTACCGGAGCCAGCTCTAGGACAGTTAGCAGCTCTCCCCAAATCCATGTCCAGGGACCTCATTACGTAGCTTGAAATCAGCCATGGTGGGAGTATCCACACTACTGAAATGGCAAGCACTACAGACCATGGCTTTAGCAGGTGGACAGTGAAGACAGCTGGTTATTAAATATTAACTAGTGAAAAGTAAATAAATATTAACTAGTGTACCACTGAGCAGGAGTCTAGGCAAAATCTGAGGTTACTGTATGGACAGGGCAGTTTTTTTCACTCATTTAACCCCCTCCCCTAACGAAAGCTAATTCTTGGGCTTCAGCATGAATAGAAAGGGGAGAGACAATCCCACTGTATTCCGTTCAAGCTCAACCACACCTGGAGAGTTGTACTTTAAAGACAGCGTAGAAAAATTACTCCGTGCCAGAAGCACCAGGGCATATGAGGAATACTTGAAAGAACTGAGCACATTTCATCTGGTAGAAGAATGGTCCCATTAAGGATAACTTAATGTCTAGCTTCTCCACTCCCAAAGTGAGGGGGTGGGGCTGAAGGTCTTAACCCTCTGATCATATGGTTGGTTCTTCTGACAACCAGCCCCCATCCTAAAGCTCTCTAGGGGCCCATCAAGAGTCAGCTTATTAGCATTCATTCATTCATTCATTCACTCCTTCAACAAATATTCATGGAATGCTTTCTATGAGTGAAGTGGAGATTCAGTGGTGTACAAGATGACAGTCCCCGCCTTCTTGCATTTACATTCGGGTAGAGCAGAACGATGAAAACAAGTAAGTAGATTATTATTATTATTACTATTACTATTATTTTAATGTGAGCTTTATAATCCTGGGAAGGAAATAAACATGAAAATGAGATAGAAAAGGCCACAGGAGACAGAAAATGCTATTGGAATACTTAGCTATTATAGTTAGAAAAGACCCCTTGGAGGATGTGGTTATTAATCAGAGACGTAAAAACAGAGAAGGAATGGGCGTATGAAGAGAGAGGTAAAGAGGATGTTAAGGAAGGGCCCACGAAATGAAGGCTCTGAGTGGCAAGGAGCTTGGTATATTTGGGATCCCAGAAGAGGATAGTGTGGCTTCAGGGAAGCAAGTGACAAAGAGAGCGGCTCAGGCCGGGAATGGGGAGATGGACAGGGGACACGCAGGCCTTAGGAACAGCCATGGGAGGAGTTTGGTCTTCGGTTCAAGACCAGTGGTGAGCCACTGAAGAATTTTAAGTGGGAAGTGGTTTGACCAATTTATGTTTTGAGGAGCTCAAGAATCAGTTGGGGGGGGTGTAAATGAGTGGAGGCGGGAGCTGGGCAGGGGAAGGGGAAGGGCTGACGGTGCTCTGGAGGATCTCACAGGGCAAAGTCAGGGCCATTAGGTGGAAGTTACGAGAAGGTGGATGTCAGGGGATCACATCACTTTAAGGAGGAACTTTGGGGTTTAACTCCCACCTTTGCCACTGATAGCCATGTGGCTACCCCGGTGGGTGACACCCACGATCCGCCATCGGAGGCATCGATCTGCGCAGGTTCAGGAGCCACTATTCCTGTCCCGGTCTCTGCACAATGCGGGGCACTCCCTGTGCAGAATTCCTGCTAGCCCAGTACGGCCCATAGCAGGTGCTCAAGGAATGTCAGCTGCTATTAGTAACACTGGTTATTAAATTTCCCATCATGGGGCAAACTCGTACTAAGAAAAGATGGCCATTTACCAGGGTGGTTGTAGAGGCTAGCAAAGGTAGAGGGTTGACTTCGATGTCCTGGAAGGATCCCTACAATGATGACTTCATAATTCTTTATTCCATCCCTGACACTACCCTTTCTATCATATTCCTTATCTTTAATTCATTCTCCCTCCTCTCTTTCTTGTTAAAACTTTTCTGCCCTTGAGCAAAACAAAGGCAAGTTCTCACTTGTCCTCCCACTCCACTCCGTGTAAATCAGGGCCCACCTGTTTCTGCCAGTCCCGCGCTTCCATGGCTGAGTAGGCTCCCCTGGCCTTGAAAGAACATGGACTTTGTGTCTTGTTTGACAGAGCAGATAGCAACCCCTACAACCACCTGCCAGGAATGTTATCTTATGGGAGACACGGATTGTGCACTCCCAGAGATAATCAGGTTCTGACTGAAGCTTTTAGGAGTGGTGGTTACAAAACAAGTCTCACTGACTCACTCACTCTTCCTTATAGTGTGTATTGATTGAGCGCCTACCGTGTACTAAAGCTCTAGGGACTGGGGACACAGGAGTACCACCATAAATAAGAGACAGTGAATGTCTTTACCTTCATGGAGCATACTTTTTCTAGATGGGGAAGACAGAGACTACCAATTAAGAAATGGGTGAAATAATTTTTGAGATGAGTGCTTCAAAAAGCAAAACAAGGATGGAGAGTGATGGACCACCACTTTAGACAGAGTCATTGTAGAAGTTAATGATAAAAGTCTGAAGCATCCAGGTCTGCTACTGGGAGAGAAACAAAACAAGAGTGAAATAGTAAAGGCAACAGAGAAATAGAATGGTACAGATGGGAGGAAGTGTTTTCAATTGCTCAGTGCAACTAGAATTTGTGCACACTCAGAGATGTTTTGACAATTATTCGCTAAGGTCATTATGTGAGCGGAATCCTGGAGCATGGGTCAGAGTTCCTGACTTGCTGTTTCCAGCTCCTCCACAATGCTATTTAGACATAAGAGAAGCTTGGGATCTTAGTCAGTCTGGGCTGCTATAACAGAATAACATCGACTGGGTGGCTTAAATAACAAAAATTTATTTCATACCGTTCTGGAAGCTGAGAAATCTAAGGTCAAGGTGTCAGTAGATCCAGGGTCTGGTGAGAATTCTCCTCTTGATTTGCAGAGGGACATCTTCTGCTTGTATCTTCACATGGTGGAGAGCAAAGAGAGGGTTGGCTCTCCTCTTCTTATGAGGACACTAATCCCACCATTGGGGCTCTGACCTTATGATGTAATTATTTTCCGAAGGACTCACCTCCTAACAACATCCTATGGGAGTTAGGGTTTCAACATATGAATTTTCTGGGAACATAAACATTCAGTCCACAACACTTGGTAAGCAAATATTTGTTGTATTTGTTGACCTGAATGGCCCTGAATGAACTCACGAAGCATAACAAACTGGGGGGGGGGAGGGATTATTTGTTTTGAGAAGTTCCTGAACGGCAAATCTAGGAGCATTATCTGTACATTCATTCTCCTGTCTCTGCTCATCCCTCTACCAAAGATAGACCAGTCCAGACAGCCAGGCTGGACCATAGAATAGTCAGGACACATGGCATGAAATAAGGTAGCCCAAATATAAAAATAATCTCTGACCATATAAAATATAAAATATAAAATATAAAAACCATCTGTGAGTCGTTTTGGGGACCAGCCATCTGCAGAATACAACCATTTGGAGACTCCCTGGAAATGTCAAGTAGAGACGTTCTAGAGAAGAATCAAGTGCAACTCAGACAACTAGAGTGTGGGAGCTGGAATTCGGGCCTGGAATCTAATTTGGAAACTTTCTTTCTCTTCTTCTGATAGGTGTGGCCTTCAATGCAGTAAAAGGGGGTCTCTCCTAAGAAGAACATTTTCATGCATCTCCAGGGGAGAGGTATGTCTGGATCTGTCAATGTAATTATCCTTCTATTTATCAAGTCTACTCCTCTGTAGAACATTTCTATCCAATGAAATTCCCTTGCTCAGATTTCTTGCTCCCAAAGCAACGTTGTGATTATAATTTCTGGCTTCTGTGCATCTCTCCCACAGAAAGAGAGTGTACTGACCAGCCCATATGACCACGTGGCCACCCTTCACACTTCTGTTCTTACTGAACAGAAACCATCAGTATTCTGGTTTATATGTCAATCTTGTGCAAAATTTCCTTCCCCCCCCCTTCAGCTGCATTCTTTTTCATTAAGACATTTTTTTAGAGCAGTTTTAAGTTTACAGTGAAATTGAGAGGAAGATAATAGAGATCCCCCATCTACCCCTGCCCCATTCATGCATAGCCCCCCCATTGTGCACCCTCCCCCCCCCCACCAGAGGGATGCTTTTATTATGAGGAACCTACTTTGACACATCATCGCCCAAAAGCCAAAGTCTACGTTAGGGTTCACTCTTGGTGTTGTAAATTCTATGGATTTAGGCAAACATCTGATGGCCCATATCCATCATTGCAGTATCATACAGAAGAGTTTCACTGCCTGAAATTCATCTGTGCTCTGCCTATCATAGTTCCACCCTGCACTCTGGCAACCACTCATCTTTTACTGTCTCCATAGTTTTGCTTTCTCCAGAATGTCATAGAGTTGGAAACATACCATATGTAGACTATTCAAATTGGCTTCTTTCACTTAGTAATATGCATTTTAGTTTCCTCCACGTCTTTTTATAGCTCAATAGCTCATTTCTTTCTAGCTCTCTATATTCCATTGTCTGGACCTACCACGATGTATCCATGTACTTACCAAAGGACACCTGAGTTGCTTCCGAGTTCCGGCGATTATGATTAAAGCTGTTATAAACATCCGCACGCAGGGTTTTATGTGGATATATAGGTTTTCCACGCCTTCAGGAGCATGAGTCCTGGATCACAGTGTAAGAGGATGTTTAGCTTTCTACAAACTGCCAAACTGTCTTCCAGGGTGGCTATCCCACTTTGTGTTCCCATCAGTCATAAACGAGAGTCCCTGTTGCTCCACATCCTGGCCAACATTTGGGGTTGTGTGTGTGGTTTCTTAATGGGCGTCCGTTGTTTTGAGACTGATCGCTTCTGGGTGCACTGGCCAAATCAAGTTTCTTTACATGAATGTAACCGAGGACCAGGTCTGGGTGTTGTTTCCTCAAGAGGCTGCTCTTGGCTCAGCGGGCCTTAGTCTACAACATTTCGAGTTTGTCTATTTCTAATCTCACTGCTTAGATTTGGTCCAGTGTAGCGACTGCCTTTCCTCATGTGTACGAGCAGGATGGGCTCCACATAAGGGGGCTGGAGGAGTAATAATCCAACCTGATTTCTTTTTTTTTTTTTTTTAAGATTTTATTTATTTATTTGACAGAGAGAGAGACAGCCAGTGAGAGAGGGAACACAAGCAGTGGGAGTGGGAGAGGAAGAAGCAGGCTCATAGCGGAGGAGCCTGATGTGGGACTCGATCCCAGAACGCCGGGATCACGCCCTGAGCCGAAGGCACATGCTTAACCGCTGTGCCACCCAGGTGCCCCCCAACCTGATTTCTAAGCGTCATCTATTTCAGGACAACAGGGTAGAAGTTTATTTTATTATTTTTTTTTTAAGATTTTATTTATTTATGTGACAGAGAGACAGCCAGCGAGAGAGGGAACACAGCAGGGGGAGTGGGAGAGGAAGAAGCAGGCTCATAGCGGAGGAGCCCGATGTGGGACTCGATCCCAGTACGCCGGGATCACGCCCTGAGCCGAAGGCAGACGCTTTAACGACTGCGCTACCCAGGCGCCCCAGGGTAGAAGTTTAGACATAATTGAGATCATACGCAACTCCCTGGAAGCTGATTAAACGATTCTGCTAAATTGCTAAGACTTCCTTTGCCTAGAAGGTGGCTGGGGGCCTGGCGGGGGAGAAAGGCGATTGCTCGCAGGACCAGTGAGTTCCCTGCAGGCGGTACAGCCCAGTGACAGCCGGCATGTGGAACCCAGGGGGAATGCTGCCCCTGGACTTGACAATACAGTCATCCTGCAGAATGGACAAGACGAGGGCCAAAGTAAACATTTGAGAAAAGGCGAAAATGTAAATTTTTAGCAAAAAAAAAAAAAAAAAAAGTCCAGAAAAAGACTCTTCCATTCATTACCAAAGCAAATAGTCCCTAGTGGATGGGTCACTCCCGTTGTGAGGCCTGTTTGGGCAGTTTCTGCACCTGACCTGAGCTGCATGACTTGAGAAGTAGAAAATAGATCTACCTCCCTTTTATTGGGAGAGTAGAGCTCATGGAGAAGTATGTGTCAATTTCTATAAACACACACACACACACACACACACACACACACACAAGCAGCACGGCATTTGGCCGTGTCAATCAAAAGAGAAACTGAAGAAAACTCAAAACCCCTGTAAACCCCAAGAGAAGTTTCAAAGTGTACAACGGAGGTTGGACGATGCTTGACGCTTCATCTTTTCCAAAATCCGATTCGTGAAATTTTGTGGAATTGTCGTAAACAGTAGATATGCTGCGGATGTTTGTTCCCCACGAACAAACTTTCTAATAAAAAGGCGGAGGTAATCCTGGAGGAAGGCACGATTCAGCAATCTGCTCTTTCTAATTTTGAAACCTTTAACAATGTTCTCCGAGCCAAGACGCCACTTTACTTATTTACAGATCACAAATTTAGAAGCTTTCTTAATTTCAGGGGGAAAGACTATCTCCGGCTTGAGAGTTAGCAGACTGACTTTCAGACTAGTTAATTTTTATTTACTCGTTCGCTCCTTAGTTGTAGTTATAAAAGTCTTCACAAGCCTGGACATGACAACTGCGGGGGCAGCTCAAGGACACCGTCCCCTTGCGCTGGTGTCCAACAGGTAACGCCTTCGCTCGGGTCGCTGGTCCCCGCCGCTGCGCTCAGCAGGGCCGCCCGCTTCCTGGACGCAGGACCTGTCTTACGAAGTCCCTTTAAGACCTTCGCATCCGCATGTCCTAACCATGCAGGGTGTGGAAGCACGAGCCCCCGCACGTGCCGCAAACCTGGGGGAGCAGAAGCCAGCTCTGCCTGTCGCCTCTTGCGGGGCCCTCCAGGGAGCTGGAGCGCAGCACAGTGGTCCAGACAAATCAATTTTCCTTTTGCCCTTTGGCTTCTCTGTCCCATTTGCTTGAATGTTCTACATTTCCTGGTAAAGCCCAGGACTGGGAAAGGCTCTGTAGACACAGGGGCTGTTCTGGCTGCTGTTTTCTCAAATCCCCCAGGGAAGCGCTGGGGGCCAGCTCCGCGGGAAGGCGCACGGACTGCAGGAAAACACACCCTGCGCACCTCACCCTGACTCCCGGCCCGCACTGGGGGGTGGGGCGCGTGGGGGGGGGTTTACTCAGCACAACACAGAGAGCTGAGCTCCCTTTTGACAAACACTCATGTCCTACAGCTATTTATTGAGCAGTTGCAGTGTGTGAGACTTGGTATTGGGTGTTGAGAGGACCCAGAAAAATGTAAGAAATGCCTCTTGCCTTTAAGTCATCAATAAACTAGCTAGACAAAGAAAACAAATACACATGGAAATACTCTATTTCCTTGATTCAGAGATGCCATTTATAGAAAGACATACCATAAAGTAGTAACTTTTCGGGAAAAAATCTAAACCTCATCAAATGCATGCATTGGTTATAAGACAGAATTTGGCTTCAGAAATATGAACATGTGGGGGGCGCCTGGGTGGCTCCGCTGGTTAAGCGCTGACTCTTGATTTCCGCTCAGGTATGATGGAAGTGTGGTGGGATTGGACCTGGAGTCAGGCTCCCTGCTCAGGGCAGAGTCAGCTTGAGATTCTCTCTCTCCCTCTGCTCTTCTCCTGCTTGTGCTCTCTCTCTCTTTCTAAAATAAAATAATAAAATAAAATAAAAAAGAAACATGAACATGTGAAGAAAAGGAGCAGCTTGAGAGCAAGGGATACACAGTGGTGGCAGGAGTAGGGGGGATACTTGGACTCCTGACAGCTGCTGCTGGCGCGCGCCTGCTCACTAGAGAAGGAGCTGCCCCAAACGTGACCTCAGCTCATCCCCATAACGACCCCTGTGAAGTTGCTACTGTTATTCTCATTTTTACAAATAAAGAAATTGAGAGACGGATATTAAGCAACTTTTCCAAAGTCATAAAACTGGTGAGTGAGGGAGCCAGTGTTAGAACCCGAGTGTGAGAAGCAGTTCTAAGATAGGCTCTGGGTTTGGAATCCTGGCTGTCCTACTTATTGCATAACCTTCTTGTGCTTCGGTTTCCAGATCCGTAAAATGGGATCTAGAAATAGCACTTACCGTAGAGTGTTGTTTTTCTCCCCATTTCTGGGGTAGAATTGACAAAATTGTAAGTATTTAAAGTGTATGATGTGATGATCTGATACCCATGTGCATTCCAAAAGGACCTGGCCATTGAGTTTATTAAACATTCATCATCTCACATATTTGCCTCTTTTTCTGGAGGAGAGCACTTAAGTTCTACTTTCTTAGCAAATTTCAATTTACGCAGTACCGCGTTATCAACTATAGTCACCACGTTATACATTAGATCCTTAGAATTTATTTTATAACTGAAAGTTTGTACCCTTTTACCAACCTCTCTCTATTTCCCCTACCCCACTGGCCCTGGCAACCCCTTTGCTCTCTCTTTCTATGAATTCAATTTTTTTTTAAGATTTCATATATAAGTGATACTGTGCAGTATTTGCCTTTCTCTGTGTGGCTTATTTTACTTTGCATAATGCCCTCAAGTTCCATCCATGTTGTTGCAAATGACAGGATTCCCTTCTTTTTTTTTTAAGATTTTATTTTATCTTATATATTTTTATTTTTTTTTTTTTTATTTTTTTAAAGATTTTATTTATTTATTTGACAGAGATAGAGACAGCCAGCGAGAGAGGGAACACAAGCAGGGGGAGTGGGAGAGGAAGAAGCAGGCTCACAACGGAGGAGCCTGATGTGGGACTCGATCCCAGAACGCCGGGATCACGCCCTGAGCCGAAGGCAGACGCTTAACCGCTGTGCCACCCAGGCGCCCCAATCTTATATATTTTTAAAAGGTTTTACTTGTTATTTATTTATTCGATGGAGAGCACACAAGCAGGGGAGCGGCAGGCAGAGGGAAAGAGAGAAGCAGGCTCCCAGCTGAGCAGGGAGCCTGATGTGGGGCTCGATCCCAGGACCCTGGGATCATAACCTGAGCCCAAGGCAGACACTTACCTGACTGAGCCACCCAGGTGCCCCTAAGATTTTATTTTTAAGCAATCTCTACTCCCAACGTGGGGCCCGACTCCACAGTTCCCAGATCAAGAGTCGCATGCTCTACTGACTGAGCCAGCCAGGGACCCCTAGGATCCCCTTCTTTTTTAAGACTATACAATATTCTACTGTGTATATATACTTGCTGGGTTGTTTTTAAGGTTAAAAATTATGATGTACTTAGGGGGCACCTGGGTGGCTCAGTCGTTAAGCGTCTGCCTTCGGCTCAGGGAGTGATCCTGGCCTTCTGGGATCGAGCCCCACATCAGGCTCTTCCACTAGGAGCCTGCTTCTTCCTCTCCCACTCCCCCTGCTTGTGTTCCCTCTCTCGCTGGCTGTCTCTCTCTCTCTCAAATAAATAAATAAAATCTTTAAAAAAAAATTATGATGTACTTAAAGTGCTTAGCAAGTGCCTGGTACACACATTGAAAATGCTCAATAAATGTAATCTATTACTGTTTTATTATTGTGAAAGCGGTGTGGGAAGACGCTTTATCAATACTAGGTAATAAACAGGCAAATGGACGATGATGGGAACCAGTTTCAAAGGTTCAGATTTTACTAGAAGTCTTGTTCTGCTAAAAGTAAGCCGTGTAATAAGCCCTTGCCAGCCTTCATAATACTCTCAACACCAGAAAGACAGAGGAAACAACAAAGGAACTACTATTCTTGACTTAATTCTGACGACAAAGAACTTGATGGCTATTGTGTAACTTCCAGGATCCTAGGGAAAAACTGACTGCGTCATTCTGGGTCAAAGAGAGGAAAAGGACCATCAGGCTGAGCTGACGTGAGTCCTGGATTTTGGAAAACAGGCTTTAGAAAGTTCAGAAAAATGATGGATATGCTCCCGTTGACCAGAAATATCATTCCTGAGAAAGGGGGGATTCTGCAGAAACAACAGCAACCACAAATAGAAAACGCACGTCAGGTCGAACACTCGTAAATAATTTCTGTGAAAAGGAACAGGTGATGGCTGCCGCAGAAAAACTTCTCTGAATTGTTCACATGGCCACAGGATGTGTATAAAGAGCAGAAGGATGTACACTCAGGGAGGCCGTGCCCTGTGCTCAGAGCGCCGGCTGGGAGAGAGGTGGGAACGGTAGGCCAATGAGCTCCTTAAAGATGAGCCTGGGTCACACTTTATATACATGTTTTCCTTTATCCTTCACAACCTTAAAAGGTAGATGTTATGACTTTTGTGTTTCAGAGTGTGATATTGGGATATAATAAGAAATATATATGTGGTCTCTGATCCACACTCCTGGCACAGACCTCCTAAAACCCTTGTAGTTTCCTAAGCCATGGGGGCGATTGGAGCACCTTTTGTTATTCATAATAAACCCCATCAAATACAGCTGAGTTTATGCTAATGACGTGACTCTACGTGAGCCCTTAAGTAGCTTCAGTTGGGTTGCTGGTTGCCTGAGGAGCCAAACATGTGATTAGACAGAACTTTCAGCCCCACCCCCAATCTCTGGGGAGTGGAATGAGCCTAGAGATTGAGTTAATCAACAATGGCCAATAGTTTAATGGTTTCACCAATCATCCCTACATATTGGAACCTCCATAACCCTCCCTTTTTCAAACAACGGGGCTCCGAGAACTTCAGCGTTGGTGAACGTATAAAGGTGCTGGGTCGGTGCTGGACCTAGAGAGGGCCTGGAGGCTCTGTCCCTTTCCTCCATAACTTGCCCTATGCATTCCTTGCATTTGGCTACCCCCGAGCTATATTCTTTTATAGTAAACTGGTGGTAGTCAGTAGATGCCTTCCTGAGTTATGGGAGCTGTTCTAGAAAATAACCGAACCTGAGGAGGGGGTGATGGGCATCTCTGATGTATAGCCAGTCGGTCAGAAATATGAGTGACCCAGACTTGCAATTGGCATCTGAAATGGGAGGCAGCCTTATGGGATGAGCCCTTAGCCTGTAGGATTTGTGCTAAGTTCAGGTAGTTAGTGTCCGAATCTAATTGACTTGTGGGACGCTCTGTTCCATCCACAGAACATTGCCTGGTCTGGAAAGCCCGCACTTCTGGTGTCAGAAATGCTCTGTGGGCAAAAACAGGTCTTCCTAGGACAGAATAAGAAATCTGTATTGGTGAGGTTGGGGGATTTACTGGGGATCACACAGGAAGTCAACAGTAGAGCTGGGATTAAATTCTAGAACTGTCTGAATGTGAAGTCTAAGCTCTTTAGCACAGCTCTGCCTGCTTTTCCTCAGCAGAATGCCCTTGATCCTGACTGTTTAGAGGCCAGGAGAGCTTTTGGTGCCACACAGATATTTTAATTCCTTCTCCTTGAATGAGTGTTTTCTTCATATTCTCTCAACTTTCGAGGATGGGTTGGACAGTGGAGGCGGCCAAGAATCAAGGTCACCAAAGCGAGGGCTGCCCAGGGGGAGCGCACCACCATCCGGTTGTTGCAGGCTCGAAGCCGGGGCGTGGCATCTGCTCCCTCCTCAACACTGCTGTTCCTACCAGTCTGTCCCCTGACCTAACTCTGATTATCTTCTCCCAGTGATCAAGCTAACCAGCCTCCCTTCATCAAGAAAAGGTCTTATATAATCCTGAGCCCGTACACAGCAACATTTTAGAAAACTGAGATTCCAATAATTCTCTGCTATGAATCCCATACTAGGTATGAATACGGGAGATAAATCCATATCAGGAAAGGGTGCCTGGAATTTCAATGCCATTAACTAAAATTTCAAACCTAGTCCAAAATCCAAGGAAAGGTCTAGGTACAAGCCCTTATAGATGTCCAGCCAGGCAGATGGTGACATGGGAAGCCCGCAGCTGATATGGGGCCTCAGCCATGGAGAGGGTTCAATTCAGGGTGGGAAAGCCAATCATTGAAGGATCTGGGTAACAAGCAGAAAGTATGTCTGTTGGAAAAGAGGTAGAAAGAAACCCAGTCACAGGAGAGCGCTAGGATATCGAAGTCAGCATGTTAGACTGATTAGAGCTACTAAGCCATGGTCCTCTCTTCCCTCTACTGGAAGACCGGCGCGGGAAGCTCAGTTAGCTGCGGCGTGAGGTTTAGAGCCTTACAGGACCAGAAGCATAGCGGAGCATTACAGCATAAACCTAGGCCAGGTCGATCTACTCTCGGGGAAAATTTATGCTTCCTAGCTTACCTTATGTAAACTCTTTATTATTTTGTTTGTGGACAGTATCCGTAAAGTTGCTATTTTAAACGTAGCCACCTTAATGCACTGGCATTATTAAATACACGTTTCTTGGAGGGCGGGTAGAGATACAGCACGGTGCTGAGCGGAACAGAGTTCCAAAAAAGGAAAATAAGTGCTGTTTGCTCTCATGAGCTACTGTCCAACAAGGCAGAACGCACGAACGAAACAGTACACTGGTAATGCAAGAGCATTTAAGGGCCAAAATGAATCGTGCAGATGACACGGGAGCTCACGGAAAGGAGAGGACGCTGAAGGCTGGCAGAGCGAGGGGGGCAGTTTTGTGGAGTTGGGGTCTTGGGCTGTGTGCCGAAGGCTTCGGCTCAGCAGAGAAGGACGAAAAGGTGTGGCGGCTGAGGGTGCAAACTACTTAAGGACCCTGAGGTGGCAGACACGTGGAGGGGGAGGGGCAGGAGGAAGACGAGGCTTCTCCGGCAGCCCTGGGCACACTGAGCCCGAGAGGAAACCATGGTAAGGGAGTGGCTAGGTGCTTCCAGCCTGAAGAGTTGCACTTCCGTGGAAGCCAGGAGGTGACCGCCACACGCCCGGCTCCTGCAGTGTGCTTAGAGGAGAGCGGGGAGCGGGAGGCTGGCGTGTGCACGAAGCACGAGATGACGAAACCCGGATCTAACTGGGAACAGTGGGGGCGGAAAGGCAGAAATGGGTCTGAGACACACATTTGGGTTTTTAAAAAAGAAAAGAAAATTTGGCGATAACCCCTATTGCTTTTTTTTTTTTTTTTTAAGATTTTATTTATTTATTTATTTGACAGAGACAGCGAAAGAGGGAGGGAACACAAGCAGGGGGAGTGGGAGGGGAGGAAGCAGGCTCCCTGCGGAGCAGCCCGATATGGGGCTCGATCCCAAGACTCTGGGATCACGCCCTGAGCCCAAAGCAAACGCTTAACGACTGCGCCACCCAGGCGCCCCCCTATTGCTTTAGAGTGATAACTGCTGTTCATACCTTGGTACACATTTTCCAAAGCTTTTTTTTTTTCTCATTTTATGTACTTCCTTGGTTTGAGTCCTGCTCTGCTAGGTTACTGGCGGTGTGAGATCCGAGTTACTTGGCCTCTCAAGTCTCTTAGTTCCCAGTTTCCTCAACAGTACATGGGGCAAATAAGCCACCTTGCTGGGAATAAATTGGACAATATATGTAAGTTCACTTAGCACAGACCTTGCACATAGCGAATGCTTTATCATTACTTGGCTATTATTATTAATTCTTATTGTTCATTTTTATGCTTGCACAGACTGGATATACCATAATTTATTCAACCATTCCCTTACTGGGACACTTTCAGGATAGTATTTCCTCTGTTGTCATTGTTGTTAGTTCAAACAATGTTGCCATAAACAACCTTGTACATCTAACTTTGAAAAGTCCATGTTATCAATTGATTTCAGAAACGAGAAGTTGGCACCTTTTAAACGTTGATCCATGTTGCATATGAGAAAGGATACATAGGATCCAGCAGCAGTTTAAGGAGAATGAATCAGTGTTGGTGTAAAGATTTGTAATCAGTCCGGGCCTACCTCAGGTTCTCCTGCTTCACAGATAATCATATTTTTTTTTTTACTAACTGAAGGTTGTGGCAACCCTGTGTCAAGTCTACTGGCACCATTTTTTCAACAGCACGCACTCACTTCATGTCTCTGTGTCACAATTTGGTCATTCTCACATTATTGCAAACATTTTCATTATTATTATATTTGTATGATCTATGATCAGTCATTATGACTCACTGAAAGCTTGGATGATGGTTCGCAATAAAGTAACTTTTCTTTAGCAATGAAGTATTTTTTAATTAAGTTAGTACATTTTTTTTTAGACATAACACTATTGCACATTTAATAAGTTACAGTATATTATAAACATAACTTTTATTTGCTCTGGGAAACTAAAACATTCAATGGACTCACGGTACTGCGGAGTTCACGCTTTTGCCATGTTTGTTTTATTGGGGTAGTCTGGGTCCAAAGCTGCAGTGTCTGAGGTATGCATGAATCTGTGATCAAGTCAAAGACTTTCAAGGACTGAGATTCCTCTCTCTGTCTCTGTCTCTCTGTCTATCTGTCTCTCTCTCTTGCAAACTCTTAGAGGAGTCTGGTGATCTTTCTATGCTTTCTTCCATTAACAACGTTTAAGCCAGCAGTGCCAGAATGGGAAAACAAAAACAAAAACAAAAAACTTGGAAAACTGTCTCACTGATTCACAATGAAAGTAACGATCTTCTTTCCTCCCCAGTGCCATGGATGTTAACAAGTCAAGGACTGTCCATCGTTGTCGTAGGTTGAATTGTGTCCTCCCAAAAATGATATGTTGAATCCCAACCCCAGGAACCACAGAATGTGACTCCTTTGGAAAGGATCTTGAGAGAGGTAACCATGTTCAAATTAAGGCAGTAGAGGGATTCTTAATCCAATATGACTAGTGTGTCTTAAAAAAGGCGGAAAGTTGGACGCAGAGGCAGCACAGAGAGAAGATGACAGTGTCTACAAAACATGGAGAGAGACCTGGGACACATCCTTCCTCAGGGCCCTGGGAAGGAACCAACCCTTCATTTTGCACTTCCAGAGCCTCCAGGAATGTGAGGCCCTGAGTTTCTGTTGTTAAACCACTCAGTGCGTTACAGCAGCCTTAAGAAACTAATGTAACCGTCATAAAAATGACATAAGACTAAAAATTTTTTTATTTGGTCTTTGTCAATTGGATTAATCAAGATCCTTGATTCATGATACATTGCTATCATCAGGCTGTGACTGTTTGGCCTAAATTTATTCCGTTATTTTTAATAATGTAATAAACATCTATGAACCCATCTCGCAAAACAAAAATAGGACCAGAAAATGACTCACACCTAATCATACATTCCTCCACAAATGTGACCCCTGACCTCCCCACCCATCAGCCTGAATTCTGAATTCATTTCCTTGCTTTTCTTTCTACATTGTTTTATTGTATTCCTAAACTGCGCATATTTTAAAAAATTTTAGTTGCTTTAAACTACTATAAAGGGTACATGTCATATATGATCTTTGGGGACATTCTCGTTCACTTAATACCACATTGCCAAGATTTAGCCGTCCTGTTGCGCATTGCTGTGTTTCATTTGTTATTCTAGTTTGGTGTTTTGAAATAAAATGTCCTGATGTCACGTCTGTTCTTTAGAGTCATGCTTACATTCTCATTCTTCCTTACCCCATTGTTCCTGCTATTTTAACTTAACGCCCTGATGGAGACCTTGTATTTCAGGAAGGAGGAGTCTCTCTGGCCCACGTGCCATGAGGACTTGTAGGGCTCACAGCTGCAGGAATCTTCCTGCTTCATTATTCGTCATATCTTTGTTCATTGTGACTCTCAGAAATTTATCCATAACAGCTATGAGGATCTACTTCTTAAAATGAAGCATTTCCCTTTGGTCACCAACCAAGAGGATAGAATAGTTCAGTGACTCACGTCGCTCAGATTTCAAAGGGTGAGTAAAGGGAAATGTTAATATGAGTCAGAATTTACCCAATGGTTTTGAGTAAATACCCCGAAAATAGTCTTTTTCTCCCTGGATTCCTGAGTGAGAGCCATGTGGTGATCCTTTCCTTAGGGAAGCATTGTGCTGTGGTAAGAACCTGATGGCTCTGGCAGGCAGAAGATGTGGCTGTCATCCACCAAACTGCCCCTACCTCTCACTATGTGACCTTGGACAAGTCACTGAATTAAATGGTCATTAGAAATACCTTTTAGTTCTAAGATCACAGGCCATTCTGCTTGCCTTCTCTATTTGTAGAAAACTCAACCCATTTCTAGTTTTTTTTTTTTTAAGATTTATTTATTTATTTGTCAGAGAGAGAGAGGGAGAGAGAGAGAGGGAGACAGAGTACGAACAGGGAGAGAGGCAGGCAGAGGAAGAAACAGGCTCCCCACTGAGCAAGGAGCCTCATGCAGGACTCGATTCCAGGTCCCTGGGATTATTACCTGAGCCGAAGGTAGACGCTAACCGACTAAGCCACCCCGCTGTCCCATCCCATTTCTAGTTTGTAAAATGTCTAAACAGGGTCTATGGAACCAGCCCAGGGTTTCCTCATTATTATAGCAAAATTTTTGAGAAGCAAAGACTGATGGCTAGGTAGTCCCCAGGCCTGGCCATGACGTTCAGTCCTCATAACCAGAGTTCCACAGCCAGAGCCAGAACGAAGCTGCCTTGGGAGTTTCTGGAGATGGACCCTCTGGGCCAATGGAAGGTGGTTCACGTTCCCCATTCTGTCACTCCTCTGCCTTCTCTGAGAACCCTTCGCAGGTTACTGTGTGTGCGCTTCGATGCTTTTCTAAACGCAACATACAGGACATTTGCAAAGGTAGAAAACAGAGAGAGTTGGAGATGGAATGGGAAGGAAGCATGGAGAAAGAAAGTCTAAGTAGTGCAAACATGCAAATAAAATGACCTTTGTGCCATAAATTTGGGGATTGGCAGAAATGGCTTATCTGAGGTATTTGAAATGTAGAATTTGCTGGGCTGGCAGATTAATCCCATCTCTGCCGGGGAAAGTATTCTGTGACATTAAAGGATTTATGTGTTTACTAATCTGTTTCAAACCTCAGAGGACTTGTTACAAAATACGCAGGTGGAGGAGAAGGAAATGGTCAGAAAGAAGAGGTTAAGGAAAAGGAGACCATTGTCATTTCTATTTCTGCTCTTAGTTTTGCTAACCCAGTGCTTAAAGGGGACTTGTGAAGCACTGTGGAATCTGTCCGAAAATACGGGGTGTGTAGCTGACGGTACGGACAACGTAGAGGGTCTCGTTTGTGTTGTTTTGTTTTTATACAGTTAATGTGACCATTCTCTGTAAACACACGAGCAAGAAGACATTACTCCTGTAATTTCAAACTCAGGGTTTCAAGCAGCTGTTTCAGAAAGAAGCAACTGCAAAATGCATTTAGGTTTCTAACAAGCTTTAATCTTATCGCTAGATTTATTGGGAGCAATCACCAATAGTTATTTCAACTTGGAACCGTCTCCTTTCTTTAATTTTCAAAACTCCCCTCCCCTCAAGTGCAAACAAACGTTTGCTTTACTGTTGCCTTTTTCGTCCTGGATGGACTGCAGAGTGCAATAGCCAAACATCCTCTTAATCTCTTTTTCAAAGACTATAACCCTCTTTAGGGTAAAGCAGTCATTTTGTTTTGTTCCACTGCACCTTGACAATGCCGAGAAAACATAATCCTTTACTTAGAATAGAGTCTCAGATTTGCTGTTCCATTACTCGGTAGCCTAAGCATTTGTATTAAAAGACAGTTAAGCTTTTTTCAGTGAGGCATTTCCTTCCTTACTTTCCTCACAGAAAGTTCTGCTTTATTTTTAGTAATATCCTGGCTCCTGGTATTGTATTTGTGCACATAATCCCTTCACAATCATGCTTAGCACTCTGGTGGCACCTTCCCTCCGAGGAACTCAAAGGCCTTTACAAACATTAATTAGTTCTCACAGCGCCCCCGTGAAATGGGTGAGTATTCCATTCCAATTGGTATATTATTATGCACATTTTGTGATTTTGCCAAAATTCTTTTTCCTTTCCTCCCCAGTGTGCTTCCTAATGGAATTCACCTTTAGTCCCTTGGAGCTGGCCCGCCAAGTGCCCGGTGAAGGAGCGAAGAGCGCAACGGGAAGGACCAAAGGAAGACTCGACGAGTGGTACCCAGCACGCTTGGTGGACCAGCATGTGGGGGGGCGGAAAGACCCTCCTTACTCTCCACCTCCACTGATACCCCGGGCAAGGGCGGAGGAGATAAGCTCGTGGGGACCCTCTCTTCCCTGAGACCACAGGAGAAACCTGACACAGGGCGGCGATGCCAGACAGCTTCCACCCAGAGCCATGGGCAAATTCCTGTGATTCTGAGCTACTGGACCATTCCAGGGCTGGTGCGCTCTTGGTGGTGCACTTTAACCCATCTTAAGAGGAGAAAAGGACACGCACGTTACCCCAGTAGCCACTGGAAAAATCCTCACTGTTCTTTGGGTTTAGTACAATCTGGCTCTGTGCTAAAACTTCACTGTAATATATATATTTTTAACAGCTTTCTGTAAAAAAACTTCCTAAAAATCACATTTTACAAAAGTGTGGGTCTTTATGACTTACAAAATGTTTGAAAATGTGTGTTAGTATTTCTATAGCTACTTGAATGATTCCAAGTTCTAGCTTTTAGTACACATTTTATTACTAAAACGGAAGCTATGTGGAGGGGTAAAGTGGCAGTTTGTTGAAGGGGAACCCAGGAGACATAAGGCCAGATTTCCCTTTTGACCGTAGGCAGGAGAGCCGAGTAGGAGCCCTTGAAACGGCTATCATCCTTCAACGCTCAGCCAATGGGCTCTTCCGCACTCATTCATTCACCCTCATCAAGCTTTCCGAGGAATTCCTGCTGAGAAGTTAGTTGGGGGGGGGGGGGGCAAAGCACAGAGGCCCACAAAATTTTTTTGTGGAAATATGCAAATAAAAAAGGATTTTTAAAAAAATTATTTGGCACAGAAGCCAAGTGATTTTCCTTCACTTACACTGGAAATTGGGGATTAAATTTGGACTGATTTTAGGCTGTTACATGCTAAAATAAGATGGAAAAAAACGTGGAGGAAAACTATAAAAATGGTATGAATTTAAGGTAAAATATAAGAATTTGAGCAATGACAGGAAATTCTTTGTGCTCTAATTTCCTGACCACTGACCTCTGTGGGAACTTAGTGCTGCCCTGTCATCTTCCTACACATTTATGCGCCATTTACTCTTTCTTCCCAAACCTCCCAAACTTCCTCCTCCAACCCCATACTCAGCTGAGAACAGAGCTTCCGATTTCATTAAGAAAAACAGTCCTAAATTTCCATCAAATCTCTCCACTTATTGCCCAGTACCATCTACCCTGCCTCTCTCTCTGTCGCCATAGGCACCTTTGTGTCTCCTGTTAGAGGCCAAGCCTGCCCTAGGGCCTGGGGCCTGTCATCTTCCCTGGCGCTGTAACTTACCAGGATCTAGGGCTAAATTCCTTCATCTTTATTACATCAGGAAAGCTCTGGCATCTTAATCTTACGAAAAGTAGGCCGCCATTTCAGACAACCAACAGAGTAGACTCCACAGTACTTCTGATATTTCAGGCAGATACCAAACTGTTGATGGGCATCAGACAGGGAGAGAGAGGGACAGAGAGGAAAGAGATACTTCTGGCTGAAAGAATGCCAAGAGATTAGGAATGTGAAATCTCTATAGACCATCAAACTCAGAACCGAACATGGGCTTCTCGTGGCAAACTGAATGAGGCCTAAACCCCCAATTTTTAGCAAATATAGAAGGTACTGTTTGAGAGTGGTGGAAAACAAAGTTGTATAATTAGGGTGAAACCAGGTTATATAAGTTGCTTCCAAATCTAAATATTGTTGAGTTTATTTTTGTTTGTTTGTTTATGTCATGAGAACCTGCAGAAAAGATTTTGATCATGTGCATTTTAAAGACAATTTTTGAAAAACTAATGAAATTCAGGAAACAAAGTATTTCCTATAATAAAAGAGCATGCATATCATTACTATATGAAGACCAGCACCATAATAATTATTGCAGCCACATAGTCAACGTGGCACAAATTTTTTCGGCGCTCCTTTTCAGAAGTCCAGAAAAAAACATATATGATCCTAACACCAATTCTGATGTGGGGATTTTTCTTCCAACCGTTGAGCTATTAACTCAGTTCAATTTAATTCCAACACTACCTGGTGATAGAGTCAGCTTCCACAGGTTAAGAGCTTAGTCCTTTAGGAGGACAGCCTCCACACCATCCCCGCCCCCGCCCCCGCCCCGGCCACCTTCGGATGCCAGTAGTCAGTCCAGGTTGTCACTTGTGCTTAGGACCATCTATAAATCAGAGGTTCCTATAACCTACTCCTTTGGGTTGATTAATTGGCTATAGCTGCTCAGAGAGCTCAGAGAAACGTTTTACTTTCTAGATCACTGGCTTATTATAAAAGATAAAACTCAGGAATAGCCAGATAGAAAAGATGCATAGGGCAAGGTGTGGGGAAAGGGCATGGAGCTTCCATGCTCTCTGAGCCACTTTTCTCAAATCTCCCTGTGTTAACTAACCCCCTGCTACTTGGCACAATTGATGACATCATTGGCCATTGGCATGGATCCAAGCTCTAGGCCCTCGCCCCTGTCCCCTCCACTGTGGACGCTCAGTATGTGATAGGCTGGCTCTCTGAACAGGGTGGTAGGAAGAGAGCAAGATAGAGCATACGCTTATGGAGGAACATGCATCTAGACACTAGGAGCACTGATAGCCAATATGAAATTGAAATGTTTTCTTTTCATCATTGTAATTGTTCCTTATTAGCAGTAGTTTTGTAAAAATCCATGGTCTGGCCTTAGCCTGTGCCCTGGGGGCGCTGAGGCAGGGTCCTTGCCCACACTTGGGACGAAGTGATAGGGAATTGCTGGTGACCTGGAGGAGCTTGTTAAGAAATAGCACCAGGGGCCCAGGGGTGAGGAGTGCCTTACATGGGAGAGACTTCGGGACAGAGGTGGGCAGTGAAGAGGGTGTTAAGCTACTGCCAATATGTGCTGGACAAACATTGAAGTGTTCATCAGGGGAATCCCAGTAAGTATTTGAAGGAGTAAAATCAGTAGAATGGACTTTCGGTTATAGGAGAATGAAAACTTAGAGACGTAAATTGGGTGTGAAAGGAAATGTACCCTTATTTTTTTTTTAACAGCCAGTGAAGTCTGAGACTATATTTGTTACATAATAACCCCTCAATTATCTTGGGGTTTTTACTTCATTTCCTTGTACGACTTCATGCACTAGCACTCAAAGAACAACGATAAAAAATTGCCCTAGTTTCTGATATTTAATTACTTTTCAGGCCATTGGTTTAGTATTATTTTAGCATGTTAATATTATCTTTACCTTTCGAAAAAAATGAGAAATGAATGTTGAATTCCATACTGAATGCCTTGTTCTCTATTTTGATCTATTAATATGCTAAATTATTTGATTCTGAGTAGTAATTTTTTTTTATTATGTTCAGTTAGCCACTGTATAGTACATCCTCAGTTTTGATGTAGTGTTCAATGATTCACTAGTTGCGTATAACACCCAGTGTTCATCACAACACATGCCCTCCTTAATACCCATCACCCTGTTACCCCAACCCCAACCCCTTCCCTCTGAAACCCTCACTTTGTTTCCCGGAGTCCATAGTCTCTCATGGTTCATCTCCCTCTCTGATTTCTCCCCCTTCAGATCTCCCTCCCTTCCCCTATGGCCTCTGTACTATTGCTTCTCTGTGCTATTGCTTATGTCCCACATATGCATGAAACCATATAATTGTCTTTTGCTGCTTGACTTACTTCGCTTAGCATAATTCCCTCCAGTTCCGTCCATGTTGATGCAAATGGTGGGTATTCATCTTTTCTGATGGCTGAATAATATTCCATTGTATATATGGACCACATCTTTATTCACTCATCTGTTGAAGGGCATCTCGGCTCCTTCCACAGTTTGGCTATTGTGGACATTGCTGCTATGAACATTAGGGTGCATGTGTCCCTTCTTTTCACTACGTCTGTATCTTTGGGGTAAATATCTAGTAGTGCAATTTCTGGGTCATAGGGTAGCTCTATTTTTAACTTCTTGAGGAACCTCCATGCTGTTTCCTAGAGTGGCTGCACCAGCTTGCATTTCCACCAACAGTGTAAAAGGGTTCCCCTTTCTCCACATCCAGGCCAACATTTGTTGTTTCCTGTTTTGTTAATTTTTGCCACTCTAACTGGTGGAAGGTGGATCCTCATTGTGGTTTTGATTGGTATTTCCCTGATGGCTAGTGATGTTGAACATTTTTTCATGTGTCTATTGGCCATTTGGATGTCTTCTTTTGAGAAGTGTCTGTTCATGTCTTCTGCCCATTTTTTGACTGGGTTATTTGTTTTTGAGTGTTGAGTTTGAGAAGTTCTTTATAGATCTTAGATATCAGCCCTTTATCTGTAATGTCATTTGCAAATATCTTCTCCCACTCCGTGGATTGCCTCTTAGTTTTGTTGACTGTTTCCTTTGGTGTGCAGAAACTTTTTATCTTGATGAAGTCCAAAAGTTCATTTTTGCTTTTGTTTCCCTTGCTTTTGGAGACGGGTCTTGAAAGAAGTTGCTTTGGCCGATGTCGTAGAGGTTGCAGCCTGTGTTCTTCTCTAGGATTTTGTTGGATTCTTGTCTCACACTGAGGTCTTTCATCCATTTGGAGTTGATCTTTGTGTATGGTATAAGAGAGTGGTCGAGTTTCATTCTTCTGCATATAGCTGTCCAATTTTCCCCGCACCGTTTATTGAAGAGACTGTCTTTTGAGTAGCAATTTTCTAAAGGTGCTTCTTTAAAGAAATGTAGCAAGCGAAAGGGGGTTGGCACTATGTCAGTCATAGCGGGAATTGGGAAAACTTCCTTTTTCTTTATGCTCTGAAACAGTATCAATGGCATAACGATGACTAGATTGAAGAGCTGAATTAATTTTAGCCTATCAAACCATCCACGCTTAAGAATTTGTGAGAGAGAGGTAGCTATATGAACATCAACAATTTCACCAGGGTTCTCGAATTTATTGGCACAATAATACAAAATTCTTAATTTTTTATTTCATTCATAAATGTGGTTTCTTTCCCCCTCAACTTTATGTATTTGTGGCTTTGTTATCTTTTAAAAAGCAAATCAGAAAGTATATTAGTTTACTATGGCTGCTGTAATATCTTACCACAAACAGTGGCTTAAAACAGCACAAACTTATTCTGTACCAGTGCTGGAGGTCAGAAGGCTGCCACACGTCTATGAAATGGCACTAAAATCAAGGTGCTGGCAGGGCTGTCCTGGAGGCTGTGGGGGACCCTTTTCCTTGACTTTTCCAGCTCCCACAGGCTGCCTGCATTCCCTGCTTCGTGGTCCCTTCCTCCATCTTCAAAGCCAGCAGCGTAGCATCTTCAAATTTCTCTCTCTGACCTCTCCTTCTCTGATTCTGATTCTCCTGCTTCCTTCTTTTCCTCCTTACAAGGGTCTTTATGATTACTTTGGGCCTATGCAGAAAATCCAGGGTCCTCTCATCTCAAGATCCTTAATTTAATCACATCTGTAAAGTCCCTTTTGGCATTTAAGGTAACATATTATCTTCACAGTTTCTGCGGACTAGAATGTGGATGTCTTTGTGTGTATATGTGTATGGGGGGGTATCATCCTGTCCACTACAAAAAGATTAATTTGTTTTGGATTTTGTTCTTCAAAAATGGGCTATCAGATCAATCGTTTCTGTTGTTTTTGTTAATTTCAGCTTTTACCTTTATATTTTCCTAAGGTTAATTATGGAGTTATTTTGGATAACTTTTTGAGCAGATTTCTTAATTTGGCTAATCTTATTGTATTAATGAAACTGTTTAGATTTATAAATTATCTTCTATGTAGAGTGTTAATTGAATTCCATAGATTTTGATATATAGTATTTTCACCATTATTTTCCAGATATTCTACTATTTTGATTTCATCTTTGATCAAAGAATCATTTCAAGATGAATTTTGAAATTCTGAATAGTTGGGTTTTTGTTATTTCTACATTTCTCAGT
Source organism: Ursus arctos (assembly GCF_023065955.2). Classification (NCBI taxonomy): domain Eukaryota; kingdom Metazoa; phylum Chordata; class Mammalia; order Carnivora; family Ursidae; genus Ursus; species Ursus arctos. Next base: position 16,679,470 of record NW_026622775.1, on the reverse strand, counting down.
TTTAGTGTTTTTAAGATTTATTTATTTGAGAGAGAGACAGCATGCAAGAGTGGGGGTGGGGAGAAGCAGACGGAGAGGGAGAAGCAGATTCCCCACTGAGCAGGGAGCTTAATCCCAGGACTCTGAGATCCTGACCTGAGCCGAAGGCAGCCATTTAACCAGCTTGCCACCCAGGCGCCCCTTCTCAATTTAGTTTTCTTACATGGTGATTATAGGGCACATTCTGCACCATTTTTGCATTTGCGAATATTTTGTGGATATGTGTGTGTGCATATATATATATATATATATACACCCTATTATATAACATATAAATTATATAATGAGAATAAAATATTGTGCATTCTCTGTTTGCAGAGTTTAAGCATATTTATCTGCTGTAAGTTATTTAGATTCTCTGTATCTTGGAAATAATTACTAGATCAGTTTATAAAGAGCTTATTTATTTTTTTATAGCACTAAAATGTTCCATTGTATGCATGTACTATAATTTATTTAAATACTCTATTGATAGATACTTGAATTGTTCTAATATTTTGCTATTATAACAAATAGGCTATAATGAATACTTCACCAATAGATGGTAAATAATATGCCACTTTGTATCTGTGGGAGCATATTTGTGGAATAAGTTATAAATAAATTCCATTAGCTCTGGTCCTTTTGAATCTTATTCAAATGCTTTATTATCTCTCTTATCACATTGCCTATATTTTAACATTTTTGAGATTTCAAAGCAGTTGTATTCTCAACTTTTTTCTCTTGCTTCAGATAATGTCTCTCCTAACTTACTCTACCTCTGTCTTTCAGTACTTTGTTTCTCCCCCACTGCCAATCTTTTCCCCCAGATTTTTGGCATACTTCCCCTGTTGCTATTTCCCTCTGGGATACTTCAATCTGTGATTATTCCTGGCCCCAAATAATCTGTGCTCCATAACCTTAACTCTCCTTTTTACCTGTCAACATTTTTGTTATTGTTTATGATTATGCTGGTGCAAATAGTATTTTAATTGCTGTGGGTTTATGACAAACATATGAACATATTATTACATGTCAGTTCCCATCTCACTTAACTGTATTTGACTGATTTTAATATGAATATTTTTCACATTTTTAAAAAGATTTATTTATTTGAGAGAGAGAGAGAGAGAGAGAGAGAGAGAGACTGTGTGTGGGGGAGGGTCGGGGCAGGGGCAGAGGGTGAGAGGCAGAGAGAAAATCCTTAAGCAGACTCCCTCTGAGCGTGGAGCCTGACACTATACTCAATCCCAGAACCCTGAGATCATGACCTGAGCTGAAACCAAAAGTTTAAATGCTTAACTGACGGAGCCACCCAGGCCCCGCAAATATTTTTCACATTTTAATGTTTCTGAAATCAGAATGTAACAATATTAAAATCACAGTAATTTATTTTTTTTCCAAAAAAGATGTTTTTAAATTAATAGTCTTACAATTGATGGTGTCTTAAAATCAAGTATTTCCTATCACATCATATGTGTTCTGAAACAGAGTAGATGTTGAACTTCCTGGAATTCATGGAATTAACCAACTTTTTAAATTGGTCCAAATGTGTTGTACTTGACGGATAGCTTTTGAAATACTTTACCTGGGGTTTAATCTGTTCCCTGATTTCAGCATAGATGAACTCTATTTTTCTTTCTTTTCATTTCTTTGGGTTTTGTTGTGTGTGGTATGTTAAGTGCGTCACTTTAACCATCTTTCCAGAAATGTTTATCACTCGGTCTTGAAAGAGGAATCTACAAATTTCTCAATAATTTCGCAACCCATTTAAAACCTTGTAACATCTCTTTCAGCCTAGATTTGCTAGAATGAATTCTTTTCTCCAAAAGTGAGTCCTAAAAGATATAGGCTACTGGGGTATATTTGACATAGACATTAGGTAGAGAGCCATCTATGATGCAACTGTTATAATGAAAACTGAAGGAAGGAAAGCAAATCAATTTGGAGCATTAGAATTTCTATGTGGACCATATTTAAAAGATACTGCTAATTCAACCCATATATAATTTCAAAGGGTGCTTTGCTGTGTGCTCATCTTTAATGGAAGGACTCAGGGAAACATGACAAAATGAACCAAAACTTGAACAACCTCACATTCAGAAATTTAAGTAACAACAGGCCATGGAAATAACTTCATTCTATCTTTATAGCAACTTTTCTGTAGCCTTCTCCTGATTAAGATAAATTAAACATACACTCAAGTTTGGTTTTTCTATAAATTCAAAAATTATTTTTCCAAAGTGGAAAACCTATACAGTATTTTAAAAACCTGTTTTATACATTAGAAATAACACAGAACTGAACATTTTTCAAGCAAACTGAGGGCAGTCAGAATTAAGCTTATAAATACACTTTCTTGGTCATAAAGGAGTAAAAAGTTCGAAGCCATTCTTCTAAATTTCGTTGTTAGAAACACTAATTTCACTATTCACATGAAAACCTCTTGGAACACTGAAAAAAAAAAAAGTGTCAATGTGAGTATCCTGAAACCCTGCAGAGAATGTGGACCAACAACAAACATTTGACCAGATGCCAATAAAGCAAATTGTTTTCTTAAGACAGGAAGCTGGACATTTTCTTTTCTTGCTGCAGTTAAATTTTCCATGAACTATACTGTGTAATTCATTCACAACCAACCCCAAAGAATAGGATCACACGTAATTTTAAATGCATACATAGGAGACTCGGGCATCACAAGCAAAGCCCTCATGCAGATGAAGCTGGGGTAAACTGTGATTAGTGACACCTGACCTGCTCTTTTCTGTGACTCAGATTTTTACTGGTATTGTTATAAAAAGGGCACAAACTTCAAATAAAGAACGATCATTGCCTTTTCAATGGTAATAATTAGCTATCTAAAGATATAAAAAATAGTTTGTAATAGATTAAAGATGTAATGCTCTAAAATCTTTTTAAATTCTTAACTTCCTGCTCCTTGAGCGACCACAGTGCCATGGAAACAGATGTCTGACTCCAGATTTAATTCCCCCCACAACCCCCTCTACACCCCCCCCCCATAAGACACATATCACCTAACCACTAACTCTCACCAACAGATTTGTTTCCTGGGTCCTAAAAGCCTGATCTTTTTTTTTTTTTTTGCCTCCTTATGTTTTATTCCATGATACTGGTACTTCTGATTTTCCAGACACACGGGGTGGTAGGCATCGTGCGTGGATCGCACTGGAAGTCCAGGGATTGGGTGGAAGGATAGGACTGTGATGCCGGTTGGGAATGCAGAACAGGGCTGGAGTTGCATTTTGCCCTTTGCACCATAACGTGTCAGTTTAAGGCTGATCTTTTCAACATTACTATGAGATACTTAGGCATAAAAAAGTGTAGACTGGATTACAATCAACACCTGTATTCACATGACCCGGTTTAAGATATGACATTTCAACTTCTCTCCCCTGAGGAAATTCTCCCCAGGATTTGATGTTTTTCATTTCCCTCCACGTAGTCTTCTACTACACGTGTTCCCATAAACAACAGATATTAGTTTGCGTGCCTTAAACTTTAAGTAAATGTAAGTATTCTTCTGAAACGTTCTTTTCGAAATTCCTGTTTTCCACGTAGCTCTGGTTACTTTGTCACTGCCATAAGTATTGCATTGCATGGGTATCCCATAGAAATCCGTCCTCTGAGTGATGGCTAGATCGTTTCCAGTTTCTTACTATGTACAAATAATAGTGCTAAGATTATAGTGCTTGATCATTACCTCACTGAAAACAACTTGCTCAGAGCTATACACCAAGGCGAACTCTGAGATTATCGGGGTCTTCAACATTACTGACACGCCGGCTGCTTTCGGAAGTAGCTGTACCCGTTCGCGCTCCACCAGCAGAGTGCGAGGCTGCACGGCCCCACATCTTTTGGGATTATAAACTCTGTAAGCAGGGTTTTAGCCGTGGGAATCCTGTGACCTGGGTGAGGGTATTTTCCTCCAACAATTGGAGCTGCTAGTCACCCCAAGGATATTTCTAGCATGGATCCATATCTTCATGTTAATTTTTAGGTTTCAAGCTTCTGGATCACAAAGCTGGTGTGAATTCAAACCCAGAAGCCGTGGTCAGGTAAGCTCACAGTAAGAATTCTCAGAGGAGCCCCTTCTTTTCTTTTCAAATCCAAAGCACAGACCAAGTCAAGAGAGGCTCCTTGTGACTTCTGGTCAGCAGGAGGAATTCTTTTCTAATTTGCCCTTATACTGAACGTGTTGGTGTTTAATGATCTGGCCATTATCTATGAGGCTCGGTTATGACTTCTATGTCACACGGGCTGAAGGGTCTGAGTGGTCATTAACAGCTGAGCTCCTCCTCATTGATTGAGATTGCCCCCTTCTTCCGCACAACGTAGCCTCCAGAGAGCCTGTGCCAGTTGGAGCTTACTATTCTGGTTTTTATTTTATTGGCAGTGAGAATTTAGATTTTTTTTGTGTGTTTAGACCTTTGGAGATAAGGTTTTCTCTTATTTTCTGTGCCCTCAGCACTTATAGGGAAGAAGTATGATCCTTTAACAACTAAAGGGAAAATGGGAAGCATAAAAGCAATTTTGAGGTCCTGTTTATTTCATTGTGTAAGCCTTATATTCGAAATCTGCAGAAGCCAGGAGAATGTTCTAGTGATGGAAATGTTCTACAATCTATTCTGTCCACACAGCAGACACTTGTCACATGTCTCTACTGAACACTTGAAATGTGGCCAACGGGTCTGGTGAACTAAATTTTTAATATTATTTAATTTTAGTTCATTAAAATTTAAACTTAAAGAGCCATATGTGACTAGTAGCTATTATATTTGACAGCAGAGCTCTAAGTAGTAGTCATATTCTTTGTCCCCTGGGTGGTTTTATGTACTAATAAATCAATGTAGTCTGGGAAAAAATGCCTTGCAAATTTATTTTTGATAGTCCAAGGATAAGATGTTTGAGACGTGACTTCAGAATACAAAACTGTATTGTCCCATTATTGTGATAATCAGGTATTTCTCCCCTGACTTGTCTTTCTGGAAATTTTCAAAGAACCACAGTGGGCATGTTTCAGCACACATTCCTTCCATTGCCACCTCAACTGGAAGTCAGGGAATCAATTTCTGATAGTTTCTCAAAGATATTTATGGAATATTAAAGTGTCAAGAAATCCCAAAGATAAATAATTAGGAGCACAAATATATATATTTCAAATGTAGCATAAGACAGTATGATTAAGAGTGCAATTTGTTTTTTTTTTTTTTTAAAGATTTTATTTATTTATCTGACAGAGATAGAGACTGCCAGCGAGAGAGGGAACACAAGCAGGGGGAGTGGGAGAGGAAGAAGCAGGCTCCCAGCAGAGAAGCCTGATGTGGGGCTCGATCCCAGAACGCCAGGCTCATATCCTGAGCTGAAGGCAGAAGCTTAACGACTGAGCCACCCATGCACCCCAGAGTGCAATTTGGTTAATCTTTGAACTGAAAAAGTTTATTGGTAACCTGAAAACATGTGTAAATTAAAACACGAACATAAGATCTATTTATAGTATTTTATGAAACAAGTCTACTGCTCTAGGCCTGGACTAGGATTATATTTCCAATTTTTTAAATTTGCAAAGGGCATTACATGAAATAACTCTTTTTTTTTTTTTTTTATTGCCGTTAAGTACAGATTAAGAAGGCCAAAGCAAAAATGTAGGTGTGAATTATAACGAGAACAAACGTATCTGGAAACAAGGCCATATAAACCTGGCTGGTGCATTTGGCTATTTCACTGGCCGGCCTTTAAAAATAAAGATCTGTAAATCCTTCTCACTATGGACTAGTCCACATGCATTTTTTATGTTCTCATATAAAACTGATGCTCACAGGCTGGGCATTTAGGAATGCAGTGAAACGGATTCTGGAGTTAGGAAAGCATTTCATGGGCTGGATAAACCAGGTCCGATATGAAACAGCTAATGTCGGCTTTTGAAAACCCAGCACACATTTCCAGATAAAAATGATTTAAATTCGTGTCCAGAGATTTTCATGGATATTTTCATTGTATACATATCATTTAAAATGTCTTTAAACACTGAAGCCTCTCAATTCCAGTCAACATATTTCAGACACTTTGTCTATGAAGGATTTTTTTGGACACTCTCAAGACGAAATTTTTAAAAAAGAAACAAGTTTTCTCTAGAAAACATTTTTAGCATACTGAATATGTATACTTTCTCAGAGTGTATGTAGCCCACTCTTTTCTTGATACTCTTCATAGAAACGTCGCAGTGATTTAGGAATTCTGGGGGTCACAGTGCTTAAGGCTTGAGTAAAATGTCTTCTCATGATGCAGTTGGCTTGAATGTCTTCTTCCAGAGCCAGAAGGGCTGCCTCTCTACAGACAGCTATAATCTGAAGCAAAACAAAGAAATAAAAACAAACATACAAAAATAAAGGGAGAGAAAAAACAATCAATACTGTTTTTTAGAAACGGAATATTTCAAATATTGAGCCGTGGTAACTGCTACGACTATCAGCGCGTCGCTAACATGTATCTTTGCACAAGTATCTTCGCCCTGATTTCCTGTCAGTTTTCAGAAGGATAAAAAGTAATCGCCTTCATTCCAAAACAATGTATTAAGTACTCAGAATCAGGAGCCGCCCAGAGATATAAGACATGGCATTTGTTCTTAAGCAGCTCACAACAGTAAAGGTGGAACACACGAGCAGGCACATACTTCTGATACAAGACGGGAAAGGTGAACGTGTGTTAGTGCGGCGGGGGCAGGTAGGAACCAAGTGATAAGGGGGTGAGGGCAGAGGAAGGAGATACTCTGATATACACTGAGGTCCTGCTCATCTGCACACCTTGTCAGGGCATAGAATTTCCACATTCCTTTTGACCTTTGAGGTATCACCAACATGGAAAAGCATTTCTTTATGTGTATCTCTTGAGCCGAGTTCTTAGATCTTGGGAATATAGATAGAAGTTTTCTATGTTTACTTTGGAGAGCTGTGTTAGAACAGAGAAGTGAATTTTGTTTACTCAGTGAGGAAAGCTGGAAGAATTGAAAAGAATGTGGGGAGGGGATGGAGTGGATGCAGAGGGAGGGAGGACGGAGTGGGCGGTAGGAAAACGGAAGGGGAGGAAGGTTCAAGTCTTGAATCCTGAAATGTGTTTTTAAGCTCTCTGGACTTCAGACAGCGGAAGCAGGCTGATGCCAGTGTCATTCTAAAGACACATTACTGTGGTGAAAAGAGCTTGTGGGATGAAAAGAGATATTGTGATTTTCAGGGCAACAGGGAAAACAGTGATTGATACTGACTGCACCTTTATATCGGTAAATGAAAGGGCCAGCTGAAACACATTTGTCCAGCCATTCAGCATATTTTCTCTGTTTGTTCACTTACTGAAAAGAGTTCCTCTGCTTATGCTGGGCTGATGGCTGCCAAAGCAGTTTAGTAGCTTTTTAGGGGATTTAGCAGCATGTTTAGGGAGCTTTCAAAAAACATGCATAGATTTAGATGGCTTTGTCAAATTACGACAATATAACTATTAGTTCTGGGCTTCATTAATGAGCACTGAAGTTGACTACAGTGGTTATGCATGTTAATGCTTTTCCAAAAAGAGTGGCTACCAACTTGTTGAAGGAAAGAACAAAACTTCCAGGGATTTGTAAACAACTTCATCACATATGCCGGTGCAAAAAGAGTTATTTTGAAAACAAGATGTAATAATTAATAAGCACAGTAAAAACACATGAAATGCCCAGCATGGTAAACTGGTTATCCAATGGTTCCACTCTGTTCTAAAGGGCCCCTGAGGACCTCCATGAAGGGAGGTAAAGCGACCAAGTAGGGAAAGCCTCAACTCTCTCCTTCCCTCCATCTGAGCAGCACTTCTGTTATCTGCAAGAATTTTTTAAAAAAGATTTTACCTATTTATTTGAGAGAGAGAGAGAGAGAGAGAGAGAGCAAGAGTGGGGGGAGGGGCAGAGGGAGAAGCAGACTCCCCGCTGAGCAGGGAGCCCCAGTGCAGGGCTCCATCCCAGGACCCTGAGATCATGACCTGAGCCAAAGGCAGACGCTTAACCGAATGAGCCACCCAGGTGCCCCCGTTATCTGAAGACTTTGAAGCAATGGTTGCAAGGCTGAAAAGTCTGAAGAAGAATCACTGGAAGAGACAAAAAGCCCTGAATTTCCTGTTGGCTGGCAGACTTTTAGCTCTTCCTCTGAGACAGTACAGGGAATGTTTCCATTATGTGGATCCTTCCCTGGCTAAGCGGAGTAGAGAAGTCACCAGCCCTGGGCCAATGGCATGTCTTGCACACTTCACAACTGAGACTTACCTCAGAGAATACCAGACCCCGCACATAATGGCTACAAACATTTACTGAGCCCCTACCACATGTGCTAGACAATTACTAATGACTGTGCTAATTCACTGCTACGTGAACCCTGCCCCCCAGGTTTTGTACAACGCAGTGATCCACCATCTGATGGGAGCACAGAAAATGGAGTGGTCAGGTAAGCACGTGCGAGGTGGACGTGGGGTGTGGGGAGGCTGGGCTAAGGAAAGGAGAGGTGACTGCAAGGCTGCCCGGACCTCTCCAAGTTCTTGGAATTTGGTTCACATGGCCAGAGAGTGAGGAGCGCCTACTGCTGGTTCATCTGAGAAAGTGAGCCAGCGGTCTGGTGGGCTTCCTCTCTCAGTACGCAGTAATCACACTGGAGAAGAGAAGGCTATACTCCTCTAATCACTGGAATCTGAGGTGGCCTAACAAGGCAGGGTAGAGAAATGTAGGTAGTGGGAAGTGACAGGTCACCGAGGCCCTGAAGGCTGTCCTTGGGGTCCACAACCCTGAGCAATTCCTCTTTGCAGATCAACTTTCTTTCCTTCGCGTCTTTGTCTATAGATTTTCCCAAGCTATGACTTGCTTTTCGCCTTTCTGTGGTAGCTTTCAGGGCGATGACAGAGGGGGCACTGGTGGTGAGATGTGGTCAGAGCAGCAACAGCCACTTGAAAGCTGGATGTTTGTAACTTAGAGCCTCTAGCATATGTTAACATTCAAGAGTAATTGTCCTACTATATTTAGTACTGGCCTGACCCTTAATTAACAATTCCATCCAATTTGGAGAACTACAAAATTGGGAGGTATAGAAAACTTGGACAGAGTTTTGACAAGAGCACTGAGAAATGTTTGAATTCGGTAGAGATGACCCTTAGAGCCTTTGAGAGACAATGATCAGGGAAACAGCAGCTGAACACTGGTGCTTTCGAGCACCTCACAGGAAGGTGTCTTCCTCTGTACAGAAGAGGGACCGCGGTCGTTCGCACTTCCAGAGTAGCAGGAGCACAGTCTGAATTCAACATTTGTTTCAAAAAATGTTTTCCTGTTTCATATGATTTATAAGGGATGCCCTGAAGAACCAGTCAATTAGGCAATACTTTCTGCCACTTTTATTTTCCGTTCATATTTGCTTTAGCAATATACGCCCTGTAACCGAAAGGAAGTAGGACACTACAAATAATTAACTGGCCACGCTTTCATCAGTCAGCATCCACTGGATAGCTACTCTGTCCAACCACTAGATGAGGCCAGGGAGAGGATCCTGAAATGTCTAAGACATGGCTATCTGTCTGCTGGTGCCCCTCAACCAGTAGGGGATGGACATCAATTAACTGCCCCATATGGCATGGCATTAGAGGTACTGTTAAGCGAGGCTACAGGAAAAGTGCTTTGGTATGGAAAGAAGAGAGAAACTACTGCTTCATACACCGAAGTGAGAAGGACAGAGTTTAGATATGCATACAGGACAGAAAAGGGCATTCTGAGCAGGAGGAATAAAGTGGGCAAAGAAACAGCAAGATGGGGAGAAAGAGACCAGAGATTGTATCAATTTAGCTTCAGTAGCCAAAATGGGGAATTAAAAAAAGAAAGAGTGAAGAGTAGTTCTGTCATCAAAATGTCACTAAAAATAAAATGATAGTTTTCAGAAGTCATGTGGGCCATAATGACAGTGAAGGCTAGTCAATGACAGTCATCTCTAAAGCTCTAAACTCAATTCACAAGCAGCTGAGGCACAAGCAGCTGACAGAGAATAATTCCTAAAGGTTCTTTTGTTTTTATTTTTTTCCTCATGAAAGGGCTTCTTAGAAATTCCAAAAGGAAAATCATTAATTGGATTACTGGTTCTTCTCTCCTAACCCAAATAAAAAGGTAGGCCTGAAAATAGAAGTATTCTTAAGAGGCTCGTTTCATGATGGCTGGTTTCTATTTGCTCTGGGGTCACTCATACTTCTCAGGAAAAGTGTCACTTTGCTGCTTGCCATGCCAGCATTCCCCCTGACATATTAGTGTCTTTTCAGAGGAAGAAGTATTTCATGATCAAATAAGTTTTAGGTAACAGTGCATAGACTCTGTTTCCCACACTGCACAGCAGAATTTGAAAGACTTTTGTGAAGGCTGGCAATGGTAATCTGCTTAATTTTCTTTAACCCGGGGTTTGCCACAGAAGTCTCCCTTTGCCCTGATTTTGGCAGAACACTTACATTTAAGAACACTTAAATCTTTCGAGTTACTGGTGATTTTCAGCACACACTCTGGGAAGTGTTTACCCATACGGAACAATTCAACCAGGACACAAAATGGTTTTTGGCGATTGCATATCCTTTTTTTCTTTTTCTCTCTCCTATTCCAGAATAGAGAAAAGAGGGAAATGGAGGAAAAAAGAGACTGGAGAAGGACCAGTCTGTTTAACGGGGTCAAAGGGCAGCAGCCACAGCATACACTTGTGCTCTGGAGATGCAAACGGTCAATGTGTATTTGTTGAATCGAACTGAACAGTTCCTTAACTATGAACAAGTTTCCACAAAGTACACATTATATGCATCTTTTTCGTATTTGGTCCAGATCCTGTAATATCTTTACTTACATTTCATATAGCTTATACTTTGTCAGTTATACTTAAGTCTCTGGAATGGTAACATCAGTAACAAAAATTGTTTAACACCGTATATATGTTATTTGAAGCAATGTTTCAGTTTGGGGTACTACTCTGAATCTAGTTCTGTCCTTAGAAGTAATATAAATTAGAAATTTTTATCAAGAATACAAGTATGCCTGTGTTATTTTGAGGGACGCTTCCTTAGGTATCAAAATTTGTTACACAGGGACAGGAACTTTTCTGCTGGGCTGTCAAGGGGAAACCTGCACTGTCATTGAGAAACATCCCTGAAACTTTATTGATAATGCAGTAATACATATTGGCTAGAGGACCGAAATGGAAGCTTTGGGACAAAAAAATTGTTCAAAGGGTGATCTGTTGTCCCATTTGATGAAAATAATGTGGCATCAAAGAACTGCTGAGGGATTTTCTTTTCTGTATTAAGCTTTGAAAGGGTGAGGGCATTTTAGATAAATTTGCCAATCTCTCTCACTCTATTAGGGACTGGATACTATAGAAACTGAGAAAGGCTTTCTGTTTAAAGTAGGACCTTTCTCTATCTCTACAGTTTGTGAGACAACCTAATGAGGTAAGTGTACGTATGTTTATGTATATACCTCTCTACAGTGTATACAGGGCCCACACAACTCTATTCTGCTGGCATCACATTCAAAACCACACGTGGTCTGGGACTGGTCAGTGATGGGGGAATTCAGTTGAATTTCACCCATGAGGCCACAGAAGAACCTCATGAGAAGATGTGTAGAATAGATGAATTTGAATCACAGACTGTCTGGAATGTTAAACCAACCCATTTAGAAAGAAAACTCTTGGCACTGGAACGCCTTAACATCTTTGGCAAAAAGGATTTTGGAAGCTTTCCCCTAATCCCTTCACCATGTCCTCCTCTTCCCCCATAGGCTGCAGACTAGATCATTTAAATGAATTATTAGCCAATTACCAGCAAGGTTGCTTTCGCCATTAGGCTATAAAAGCAACACTGTTTTGGCTGACTCTGTAAAACTGAGTGTCTGTAGTCTGTGTTCTTTTCCAGTTTTGACTAAAAAATCAATACCCAAACCTCTAAGATCTATATATGCCTTTGCAAAAGGGACAGTATTATTTGGGAAAATGAGAAAATGAAACAAAAGACAAGCAGAGTGGGCCCAAGATTTCACTGTCAGAGCTAAACTAAGACACATTGTAGCAGTGGCCATGACACCCATTTATTTGGTGCCAACACGTCACATTGATTCTCCAATAATAATAGAACCATCAGATATCTGAAAAACAACAAAAAATAATCAGGAACTCTGTCTATGAAAGATTCAGGCATATTTGAACTGAGTTCCTAAGAGGTAGGAAAGGAAAAGATTCTTAATGAAAATGTTCAGAAATCCTCTGTAAAACAAAGTCACTGAGGAAAATAGTAATTGTTTTCAAACGCAGAAAAAAAGTAACTCAGCAATGAAAGAGGACATATAAGTATGAATTTTCAGGGGCGCCTGGGTGGCACAGCGGTTAAGCCTCTGCCTTCGGCCCAGGGCGTGATCCCGGCGTTATGGGATCGAGCCCCACATCGGGCTCCTCTGCTGTGAGCCTGCTTCTTCCTCTCCCACTCACCCTGCTTGTGTTCCCTCTCTCGCTGGCTGTCTCTATCTCTGTCGAATAAATAAATAAAATCTTAAAAAAAAAAAAGTATGAATTTTCATGCCATGCTTGCCCTCTGAAAAAGCAGTGCCTTTAGAAAAATACAGCAATAACTGGATTAGGTGAGACAACTCCACTTGGGAGGGGTGTGGGGAAGCAACTTCCCAGGATGTGAAGGCTCTTGACCATTGAACCTTGGGAAATCTAATTACCTCACTTTTAAATGCAAAAGGGCAAAAGAGGCAATTGTGCAGAATTCTAAATGCCATGAAGAATAAGAACAATGTCTTACTTCACTGTGGAAAAAAAATGAAACCTCTTATACATAGCCTACGGTTCTTTCCCCCAATCCACGAGACAAGAAGAGTTTAAACAGGTGGCTCAGCTTAGTAAAAGAGAAACAGGCGTATTGCAAAAATTAAACCCCACATGGTTTCTAAGCAGGCAGTCGTAATGTTTAAAAAATGATGTGATAAATAGTCAAGGCAAAGACTTCACCAAAACCTAATCCGTAGGAAGGAGAACCTGCAAGTACTGGGCACTACTTTGGGCATCATCCGCCTGGGCTCTAACCCTGCCCTTGTTCTTTCTAGTTTAACAGTAGCACCGTCTTCTTTTCTGGGGCAGTGACAGAACAGGAGCCCCAATATTAATCTACGCACAGTTGCTTCCATTTCCAGATAAGGCCTGGGTAGTATGTGCCCCTCTTTTCTGTGGACTGTAAGCAGATTATGAGAAGGACATCGGGAACACAAACCCACCAGCGGCTTGTAAGGCTGGGAAAAAAGCATGCTGCCCCAAGCAGGCCCAATCGGGGAGCTAAGAACTGCTCACTTCCGACAGGCAGGCTGAGAGGCTAACGGAACCGTCTCCAAGTTCCTCACCGCCCGGCCGAGGTGACCAAGAAGGCGGGAAGCTAACCAAGTTCGCCCACCGCGGAGGCTCTGCTCGGTTCCCATCGGCCCACTCTGCAGGCCCGGGAAGCGCTCTGATCTGAGGGGAAGAAGTCGGCGATCTTACACGCGTTAGAAGAGAAGGCTTATTTGTAGCGTGACCTCACGGGAGGAGAACCGTGGCCCTGGAGGCCGACCGCGTGCACCGAGTTTCCCGGGCTCGTGGCAGGGCTGCCGCCACGTTCTCAGGGAAGCGGCCACTGCGGCCTCGGACCGTAACGCTGAGGACGAGGGCCCGGGCAGGCGGCAGTTCTGCACGAGCACAGAGCAGAGTGCCGCCGTCGGGGCCGGAGAGGCGCGGCGCGCCGGGCCTGCCCTAGGCAGCTGCACGCAATCCACGCCCAGGCGGAGCGGTGCTTCCCGGGCCCGCGGCGGCCGCGCCGCGGCGCCTGCTGTTTGGCAAGAAGAAAGCGCGCCTTCCACTGAGGCCTAAATGTGCTTTTCAGCTTCTTTGTATTTCAAGTGTACTAAATAGCTTTAAAGAATCTACCAAAAGAAATGGGCTGCAGTGCTTTAAAAAGTCTTAGGTATTTTCAAGAAAATGGTTTTGTTAAAAGCATCTTCTGTCTGGAACACCTGTGACCTGTTGAGCTTAATTGGGCTGCAGCTGGCGCTGATTGTGGCGCAGCCGCTGGCGGCCGCGGGCGGACATTGTGTGCGCGGCCGCCCGCCCGCCCCCTCGCCTTTCTTTTCTCTTTCACAGCGCCGCGACCTCCTTCCCCTGTGTGTCTGAGGGATTAGGAGCCCAGTAGAGAGCGGAGTCCTGCTGTTTGCGAACAGCGTGCGCTGGAGGTGCTTCAAGGAGGAGGCTACCTGGGAGATTACGTGCGCCCGCGGAGGCCGCGGGCCCATTCTCCCCGGCCCATTGAGACGCGCTCAAAGGTGGCTGAATGGCCGCGCATGAAAGATGTGACTGAAGGGAGCGCAGCAGGCTCCTGGCCACAGAGCGGCAGATGGAAGTCAGACTGTCACAGGCAGACGCACGGCCAGGGGCGCCCAAACTGCCAACAATGCCGCTGGAGCCTAAAACAGGGCGGGGGACGGGAATCAGAGGGGGGAGCCGGCGGCACTTCTTTAGGGTACTTTAAAATGACACCTCACCCAAACGTGATGAGGCTAGGAGGGAGGATTTTGGGGGGCAAATTTCAGATTTAAGGAACTACCTATTGCCCTTGGGTTAAATTCCCTTGGACAGTCTGCAAAATAAGCCTTACGATGATCGATCCATCTGGGATTATGTTAGGGGCATACTATTTAGAAATGCCACACATGGTAGTGAGTCAAAAGAAAACAAGAATTTCTGTTAAAACACATTAAAGCATAAGGACATTAAAGAAAGTGGAAAAAGCCCTTGGTTGCTTAATTTTGCTGATTTAAAGTTATTTTGAGGGCTCTAAAATAAATAGCTGAAGTATATGTACATCATATGTGCAACCTTTCATGATTATCTGCACGAAGAAGGCCATACTAGTTTTACTTTTTAGAATTTTACAAAGGAATCCATCATTCCACAGAGCTTTGGGGCAGGAAAGGTCTGGAGTTTTCATTCTTATTGTTCTACAACCATCTGCACTTAGGGAAATTTTCAATGTTTCTAACATTAATTGAACCGTACAAGATCAAAACGGGTATTTTTAATTTTGGAAAAAAAAAAAACCAACTGGCATGGGAATGGAGAAAGCAGAAACCACTGGTAGGGAAGGGGAAGGGTGAGAAGGCAAATAGATGTTGAACCCCTAATTCATTCCTTTATCCAGGAACTCTTCTCTGACCACCTTTACAGTACCAGGTACAAGGTACCCAGGGGAATATAGCAATGAAGAAAACAAAATGCTTTCATGGAACAAGATGTGTAAAGTACCGGCTAATCTATTTACTCTTCAAGCTTCAGTGTAAATGTTTCCATTGGGAGGCATTTCTGAGGCAACTTCACTAACTCCTCAGGCCTGACTGTTTTAGGATCACTTGCTCTGGTAGCAACTTGAACTATTCTATCATATTACAATTGTCAGCAGGGATACAGAGCTATCTCCCTCACTAGACAGGAAGTCCCATGGAGGCTCTTTAGTCTTTGCTCTGCTCTACTCCTCAAACGTACCACGTTAGCATGTCCCTTGACCTTTGGGAATCTGCAAAAAGGTCTCCTGCTGAGGTCATCTCTGAACAATGATATAAATTAGTTTTTGCCTTAAAGAAAATACACACATACACACACACACACACATACACACACACACACACACACACACACACACACATTCTGCTGTGACAACTGCAGCCAAGATAATTGTCTACTATGGACTAAAAAAGTAAAAATGTCTTGAGGGGAGAGGGGTGGGGGAATGGGATAGACCGGTGATGGGTAGTAAGGAGGGCACGTATTGCATGGTGCACTGGGTGTTACATGCAACTAATGAATCATCAAGCTTTACATCGGAAACTGGGGATGTACTGTATGGTGACTAACATAATATAATAAAAAATCATAAAAAAAAAGTAAAAATGTCTTGAGAGCAATGGGTCATCCTAAGTTGAGGTGTGTATTTGCGAATCTTGTAAGGCTGATGACCAAGCTATGGCCAGAAAGCTGGAAGAGACACAGAAGACTTTGGGTAAAAGCATTCAGGAATGGGAGAGCTTGAGGTTGGCCCCAGGCAAAGAGGAGAGGAGAGAAGGGCAGGGCAGGGCATGTTTTTGGGTGGTGAGACCCAGCAAAGGTCAGCTTGCTATAGGACTCCCCTCTAAGTCTGGAGGGTTTGATTCTCGGTGCCAGTGTTGTGGGAGATAGGGAGATAGTGGCTGGAGTGGGGGATGGAGAGGGTCGTGGGGGTGTGGCGGGTGTAGGCAGTGGTGTTAAACCACACCCTATGCTTCCTCACCTGTCAGCCATCTTCACTGCCAGCCCCCACATCTTGCTCCACCAACCCAAACATAAAAATGCTGCCTCTGAAACACTGTAGTCTCACAGATGCCCTGGGTAGCCTTCTTTGGAGTTTATTCGTTTGGGATCTTTGAACAGTAACAAAGTGGAGTATGTGGGAGTTAGAACCTTTTCCCCCTTTATAGCCAGTCCTTTTTTTTGAGCTATAATTGACATATGACATTATATTAGTTTCAGGTGTATAACATGTTTCAGTGTATGTATATATTGTGAAATGATCACCACGGTATAACACCTATCACCACCGCACAGTTACACTTTTTTCTTGTGATGAGGACTTTTAAGATCTACTCTCTTAGTGATTTTCAAATAACACACTATTATTAACTATAGTCACTATGCTGTACATTACATCTCCAGCACATATTTATTTCTTAACTGGAAGTTTGTACCTTTTGACCACCTTCACCCATTTCACCCATCCTATACCCAGTCTTAATCTCTAATAAACTCCTTTCTCTTCTTCCATTTTCTGAGCAGCTGCACGCTGCTCCAGCCAATCAGCAGTCTTGCATGGCATCTCTAAAATCATTTTAAAGAATACGGTATGGTGTTAATGGCTATCTGTGTTAAACAGAAAAAAAGGACTTGATGATTTGTCGCTACCTGAGGGGCACCTGAAGATAGGTCCTGGTGAGCAAACACTAAGTATACCATCAGCACATGACAGTGAATACAAAGACAATACAATTACTTATCTCGTACTTATTTTATGCATATCATATTTTATGCAAAAACATCATCAGTTTTGTGCATTTATTGGCCATGTATTAAAGATTTTTAAGCTAGGATCCTTGGATATACTGAAACCTATGAAAACTTATATATAAATTTTCTTTTTTTTCTAGAGCGATGGTTCAAAGTGTTCATCATAGTCTAAAAAGAAACGATTACCCCAAAAGGCTTAAGAGCCACTGTTCTATAGTAACTATATTTCAAACCTTTGTAAATCCTATGAATGCTTCATAATAGTATCTTCCTCTTTCCAGAATGTAATTTGGCTAGAATTATCACAGTTGAGGAGTATAGGAGTTACAATGTGGAATTAATCACTGTGAAGGGAAAGTAGTTTTTGTTTTTTTAGACTTTCCTCTTGTACCTTATAAACATTCAACAGCTGCCCCTAGGTATAACTTACTGAGGTCTTTATTGACATGAAGAGGAACCTAAAGACCAATATCCTATTTCACTTATTTAAAAAAAGCTAAAGTAATATACTAAGACTGCAAATTTAAGCACACTAGTTAAAGAATGAAAAACCAAGTACTCAGATTAGAATTTATAAGTGACAAATATTAACTGTGTGTAATTTTAGTTAACCCATAAATGAATTTTCAGATTTAAATACCTAATGTATGTTTTGATATTTGGTAATAACGCTACACACTGGGTATTTAGAAACTGACGGGGCTGTTTTCTTATCTGCAAAATTATATGGCTTATTGTCTTGTAAGGAGTGAGGCACACTTTGAACTCTATTTACTGCATGTCCATTAAAAAGAAAAAAAAAACAAAGGAAAACCTTTATTTTACTGATTTGAAAGCCAGTAGTGAGATAAAGCTCTTACCTTTTGACAATAAAAAAAAAATATATGTGATATAACTTAGAAGAATTTACAAATACCTGTAAAGGCCATATAGCACAATCCTTTTCATTAGTTACTCATAATCCAGGTCAAGGTGGGGAATAAAGGTAATTCAGTTTATGAAGGTTTTAACCAAAACACTCATATATTTCTCTCTTCTGACCATTAAGTCCATTACTTAATGGACTATGAAACCTAACTATTCCTTCTTAACTACTGTTACCCAAACTCCTTTGCAAAACTGCTTATGAGAGAATAGGCTTACGTCAAGTTCAGCAATGAAAAAGCCAGAAAGTCTCCTAAAGACTGAAAAATGTCTACTTGTAAAGACTAAACTAAAAACCATGAGAAAAGTCATCAAAGCAATCAACAGATATGGAAACAGTTGTGGGAAAAGGGGGTAGATGAAACTTACTGATGATAAAGAAATCATGTTTCAAAAACAACTTAATTTAAAAGGTGCCCCAGGGGTGCCTGGGTGGCTCAGTCGTTAAGCATCTGCCTTCGGCTCAGGGTGTGATCCCAGGGTCCTGGGTTCAAGCCCTGCATCGGGCTCCCTGCTCTGCTGGGAGCCTGCTTCTTCCTCTCCCACTCCCCCTGCTTGTGTTCCCTCTCTCGCTGGCTCTCAATCTCTCTGTCAAATAAATAAATAAAATCTTAAAAAAAAAAAAAGGTGCCCTAAATTATCCCTTAATGGGACTGGTTTGGTTATCAGAAATGGCAGCAGTTGGTACACGTAAAGAGCTAATGGTGAATTTTTAAAGCACAGATTATTCATCTAGTTCTTAAAACCCTTTAAAGACATAAAATTGAGGGAATTTAAGTATGTGTAATTAATACATTTCAAGACTGTATCCATACATCTACTTCATTTTATACTTGGTGAGCTTTCCTCAGATTTCTAATCATCATAAAATGTATCACTGGAAAGAAAGCAGTAGATATTTCTAATGAATGGAGTTTTTTTTTTCTCATAGAGATGAGTCAACTGAATGAACACAAGGGGATTATGATACAATGGAAACGATTTTGCAGTCTTAATGTATTTTCTATCATAAACGATAAATATGCACATAAAAGCACTCTATAAAGTTGTAAAGTAGAGAAAACTGAAGCAAGTGTCGACTTTAGATAGGGTGCACCTTGGTAATGAGCACCTCCATTTTAGCATGCTGGTACCTAACTGGAAATAAACCCGTACAACCTTTCCTACAGTGTGTTCAAGATGTCTTTTGCACTCATTCCATATTTACACTAAGGAATATGAAGGCCAAGGGAAATTCTGGATTATTTTATAGGTCTGTCCTGTTCTCCTCCCCCACCCCACTCTGTTCTCTTTGAAATAAACATATACACACATACATAGGAATGTAGACAACTGTGCATACACACGTACACATATGCATGTGCACACTCATTTGCAGATGCAATGTAAGTTCACAAGATGTGATGTGAGTTTAAGCACTATACTAAAGGGGCATGTGGGTGGCTCTGTGGGTTGAGCAGCTGATTCCTGATTTCGGCTCAGGTTGTGATCTCAGGGTCCTGGGACCGAGCCCTGCAAGGGGTTCCATGCTCAGTCTGCTTGTTCCTCTCCCCCCTGCCCCTCTTGTGCTGTCTCTCATAAATAAATAAAGTCTTTTAAAAAAGTGTGAAGTACATTTTGCCATCAGTAGTTCTGAAGCCCAGCATTTGTAAATCTTTTAAAATTAACTGAGCTTTCAAAATCCCATCACTCTGGCAGTAACCCAGCATAGCTGTGCCTTTAACAAAAGATTTCTGTAATAAAACGAGATTTTACATGCTGAAACAAAATATTTTAAAACATCTTTCTGCCGACTGCTCATTTTAGTAATATTTGTGGAATTCAAAACCCACACACACATACATAAATGTTCCCATGGAAGATTAGGCTAAATTTTAGGTTAACCTCAGAATTATTAAATTTTTATATCAATCTTTTAATGAACACTTTTGATTTATTTTCTTTAAGAAGAAACCCAAGTCTTGAAAAGACTTTAAGGCTATGTATTCTTTAATTGCCATGACAAATGCGACCAGGCTAACTTTAATCAAAGGAGACTCATGAGTAGTTTTCACACTACATTTGTGAATGCCTCTGAGCAAGGTGGACTGAATTCTGCCTCAGCTTCTCTTATGTCTGCAAATATGTGCAATCAGCTGTGACATCTGCTGTATATTAGGCCTAAACTGCTAGGGACAGAAACCTAATTTGAATCAAAAGGAGGTATTTATTGTAAGGATATTATTGAAACTAACAGAACCTAAGGACAAGAGTGAGGCTAGGCTCAGCAGACCAACTGGAACCAGAGACTGGGATGCTATCAGGATTCTCTCTCCATAATTTTGATCCCTGCTTCTTTCTGTACTTGGTTGGTTTATTCCTCCTTTTTTTTTTTTTTTAAAGATTTTATTTACTTATTCGACAGGATAGAGACAGCCAGTGAGAGAGGGAACACAAGCAGGGGGAGTGGGAGAGGAAGAAGCAGGCTCATAGCGGAGGAGCCTGATGTGGGACTCGATCCCATAACGCCGGGATCACGCCCTGAGCCGAAGGCAGACGCTTAACCGCTGTGCCACCCAGGCGCCCCGGTTTATTCCTCCTTAACTACAGAGTGGTTTTCCCCACATGGAAGAAAACATGGCAAACATGTTTTATATCTTACAGCTTCAGCCACCACAAAGTCCTCATTTTCTCAGTTCCACTAACGAAAACTCCTGTGGAAAGTGTCTGAGTAGCCTGGTCCAATCGCTGTGGCTGGGGAAGAGGGTATGAAGATGGGGCCAAATTGAAGGAGATCATTCCTCTGTACCAAATCAACTGTGTGTGGTCACACTGCGATGACATAGCAACTCTGTAGTCTTTTGGGGGCAGGAGGTGCAGATTCTTGGGGGCTGTAAGAACAGGTGATTTAAGGCAGGCTTATGTTGGTGGGTGGAGGGAATGAGAGAGAGGATGTCAAAAGTGGCTTTTATCCTCCTCTATGTAAAGCCAACTTGCACGGCTTATGTATTGCTTCCTCTCAAATGCTGTCTTGGCAACGTTTAGAGCACATTCCCTCCAACTGTTCTGTTGAGAAGCTGCGACTCTGGAACTCGTGCCCAGTGGTGCGACTGCCTCCCTTGCTCCCAGCTGCCATTTTCTTAGACTACGCTGCTCATCAGGGGTCCAGATAACATTCTGAGCTGTACAACTGATTTCCAGGCCACGGATACTATCTAAAAAATGATAAAGTTGAAAAGCCTTAGGGGCCACCAGTCAATTTCTTTGGAAATGATTAGGGAATCTATAGGAAAAATTAAAGCTATTCTTTTGAATGATGATTCCAGCATGGGTTATGGTCAAAGTTATCTTTGTGTTAAATCCATTCTCTTTCTTAGCAATGGAGAAGTCACAGTGAAAATCAGAAAAGAAAGCAAACAAAAACTCAACTTTTTGTGGGGGAGGGGTCATAAATAGTTAATAGATACAAGCCTCAAGTCTGGAGCTGCTTAGTTTGGAAGTTTATGGAAATTTTATTTGGAGACAGTCCCTAAATTCAATTGTAACTGGAAATGCACGTAGCTGGAAATGCGTGTTGACAAGGCTTACAGAGAGGGGGGACTGAAATAGACAGCGTTCGAAGCTTGGAGTACTCTGACTTCATCCTACCAGCTAAGTGGCTGAAAGATGATTGGAGCTGTCTTTCGCAATAGCTCCACCCTACTTTGTAAACTTGCTCAATTCTTGTCCCTGAGAATAGAAGAGAAAGGGGAGACAGAGGAGACTAAAATCCTTAGCAAATATTTAGGGAGACAATAATTATCCCCCCTCCCTTCATTTCCTTTTTAAACTAGAGAAAATTCAAACATAGACCATAGTAGAGAGAATAACGTACAGTGAACTCTCACTCGCCTGATACCCAGCTTTAGCAAGGAGCAACCCATGGCCGACCTTGTTCCATCTACACTCTAATCCTCATCCCAACACGGTACTAGTTTTTTTAAGCGAATCCCAGAATCACAGCATTTAATCCACAAATATTTCAGCATATATCGAAACGAATTTTTTTAAAGATTTTATTTATTTGACAGAGAAAGAGAGAGAGAGAGAGTGAGTACAAGCAGGGGCAGCAGCAGGCAGAGGGAGAGGGAGAAGCAGACTTCTGCTGAGCAGAGAGCCTGACTGGGGCTAGCTCCCAGGACCCTGGGATCATGACCTGAGCTGAAGGCAGATGGTTAACTGAGCCACCCAGGTGCTCCTAAAGGAATTTTTTTTTTTTTAAAGCACAACCACATCATTATTTCACATTAAAACAGCAATTCCTTAATATTATCAATATTTAGTCAGTATTAAACTTTTGCCAGTTATGCATAAATGTATTCCATTGCTATTTTGTTTGGCTTGGGATCAAAATAAGACCTACACCTCGTATTTGTTTACTTTTACGATTCGTTTATATGTTGATCAAGGTCCAAAATGGTCAAGTAGTACAAAAGCAAAAGCAAAGAACTGGGAAGATGCTCCTATTCACTGTAGCCTGGATATGATTATAGAATCTTGTTTTTTAACCACTGCTCATTCAAAATTTTAGAAAAGGAGAGTCTTAAAAATCGTATTTTCGGTCTCCTTTGCCTCTGTTCTTCCAATTTTCCACTCTTCTCAGCTCCAACCAGCCTTTGAGGGCCTCCAGCCTGTATCATCAGCTCTAGTCACCACTCAACCTCTCCACATGGCCAAGTGGCCTTATGCTACAGAGCTCCCCTAGCTTTTCTCTGAAGTCTGGCTATTGAAGCTCACACTCAGTCACTGCCTCCTGGTGATCACTACTGCCACTAATACTCTGTTGTGACGGTAAAGCCAGCGGTAGTGCTGATGGGGATGCTACTGGGATTAAGGTCCGCTCAAACACAGCAACATTCTTGGGCTTAGGGAAGTGATAACAAGAAAATCAGGACCCTTCTTCTTTATCCTGGTGATTTAAACCGGTGTGGTTCTCCTATATCAATTTTTCATGGACATGGTAATGTGCTAGGACTAGCTTCTAATTCTCAGAAGATCAACATGCTTATGTGCCATAGACATTTCTAATACAGATACGTTATTCTTGGCCTCTGGTTTCTAGTCTTTTACCTATCACCTCTTGAAAAATGAATCTACTCTGGTCTCTTCAAATATCACTCCTATGCAAATGTCTTTGAAATATTCATCCTTAGCTCAGGCGTCTCTCCAGGCACCTACAACCCAAAATAGTCAACATCAGATGTGTCATCTTGATCTGAAAACTGCCTGCCCCACTAACTCATTTTCAGGGATACACCATTTTCTCAGCCACCCAGGCTTAAATCCATTGGTAATACATCTTTTATTCTTTGCTCCGTACCACTTAATCTGGCTAAATCATCTGGATTAGATATTGATTTACCTGGAGTCATGTGAAAACTGAGAATTGACAATCCTATCAAAAGGGACTAACTAGTGGATAAAAGCTGGATTGGACGTGAGTCTTTAATAGCTATGCTTTGTCTGTAGGCTAAACGCATTAGATAAAAACCTTGCCAGCGTGCTGGTTGGGTATAAATATTTGTTAGAAACACTGAATATATGGGGAAAAGACAAGCATAGGAAAAAAAAAAAAAGACCCCAAAGGCCAGGACAAATGAGTCCTGATTAACAAATGGAACTGATGAAATAAGCCTGGCCCCTCTCAGGAGATCGAGTGATCAGATGTGAGAGGGGGCTTACAGCACATACCAACAGAAATGCTGAGGGTTAGGTATGGTAGCCAGGATAAATGAGGTCAACAGTGAGAAATCAGGTCAACCCTCCAATATTTTAAAGACTCATGGAGAAGGATTGGAACTGCCATTCTTGTGAGGCTCTAGGAAGCAGAACTAGGACCAAAGCTGTAGGAGACAGGTTTTTGCTCAATAAAAGGAAAAAAAAAATGAATCATTTACAAGCTGGCCAGATATGGAGATAGCTCTAGAGATAGTAAGTAAATAAACATATGACAGGGGTACTGTAGATTTTATTCAGTCACTAGAAATAAACTTTATTTATAGGGCAGAAAAGAACTTTCAATATGCTACCACCATTCAATCTGCCCTATTCCATTTACTTGTACTTGCAGACTAACCTTTCCTTCCTTTTTCAATGGATGAACTATTTTGGTTGCTAAGATCAGTCCTTCTATTTATGTACTGGATTTCATTCTCTTTTTCCTAAGTCAAGATTTGTTGCTATAATTGTTCCCCCCACATATAATCAACTTTTCCCACCAGCATAAAATTATGTTGCAATTACTCATCTTAAAAGCATAATCCCTCATCTCCATGCATGCTTCAATTCACCACCAGCAAAAGTCCTTGGAAGAGCTGTCTATTTGTTGTTCTCTAGTTCCTTTCCTTCCAATTCTCACTCAAACCCGCTGGAATGAGGCTTGTGACCCTCTAGTGAATTGCTCTGTCAAGATCATAATCCAATGATCAGTCTTCAATTCTCAGTATACTTGATCCATCAGCAGCATTTGATACCAATCACGTCCTCCCACTTTCTTTTCATTTGGACACTGGAACACCCCCACACTGCCTTCACTCCAGTGACACTGGCTTCCTGGCTGTTCTTAAATAGGAAAAGCTCAGTCTTGTTCAAAGCATTTGCACTTGTTCCTTCTGAAATGCCCTTTCCTCTGATAACTAACTTGCCTTAGGTCTTTACTCAAATGTTACCGTTTCAGTGAGGTTCTCCCTGTTAACCTTATTTACAACTGCTGCTTCCTTCCTTGTAATCCTCTTTTCCTTTCTTGCTTTATTTTGCTCCCTATTTGTTACTGACATCCCATATATTGCATTTTCTTTCTAAATGAACTCTTTTATGATTTTTTAAAGTTTTAGTTATTTTAAATAATCTCTACACCCAACATGGGGCTCAAAATCATGACCGCTGCAACAAGAGTCGTGTGTTCCTCTGAATGAACCAGCCAGGTGCCCCCATATACTGCATTTTAACTTATTTTGTTGGTTTGTTCCCCTCACAAAAGTGAAGCACACACAGAGTACAGACTTTTGTTTATTTTGTTTGCTAACATATGCTAGTGCCTAGAACCTTACCAGGCGCATAATAGGTACTCGATAAATATGCGCTGAATGAATGAATGAGAACAATGAAAGAAAGGAGGAGAATATATGACGAGAATAAGGTCTGCTATTTGACAATGTTAACTAAAGATAGTACTTCAGTCCTAACAATTTATTTTTTGACTAAATATGGCATTTACGCCTTAGAGCAGGTGCTGTACTTAACTTTGGTAGAATATTAAGGCTTACCAAAAGCTAAAAAAAAACAACTATCCCACAAACTTCAGAACCACTAAACTTGTATGCTCATGTTCTAATCTAGATTCGGCAGAGCTAGCTATGACTACTATTGATTTCAAGTGAGCTCTTGGCCAGCCTTCTGCAATACAGGGCTGCACTAAATACCTAGTAACCAAATCAAAATAATAGAGATTAAGTAGAGATTAGTGCTAAATGGAATGTTAAACAAAGCTCTCAGCTGGGATACTATTTTATATTCCTGAGCGGTTGCAAATAATTCCTGAAAATATTCGAAGTGTGAATTCAGTCTGTCCTTAGCCACCCCCTTCCCTTTCTTGACCCGGTCACTACTCTGAGCATACTAACCTGGGGCTCACTGCAGAGGGATCCTTAACTCCTGGGGAAGCATGGCCTGTTTCAAGCTCTGAGTACACCACTGAATACAGAGCTCTGCAAACTGCTGTTCCTAAAAGGCTTTTTGACTGATGACTGCCTGGCCAGGGGAGATCTCAGTGACTATGGGGTGCTGGTACTTTTTACAAGTACTCCAAATGGATTTATGCGGTTTTCCCAAGGTCTTTCAATGCCTGTCCAGCCTGTCAGTCACATCCACCAGCTTCAGCAGTCCTCTGTCACAGACGTTCAGACCACCTCTAAGTTCTCTTCAAGTACCTCAGGCACTGAGGAAGGATGAGAGGGAAAAGGCTTAAGAGTATAGGGAGAGAAGAGGTCCAAGAAACAGAATTCTGGGAATACTTTAGCTTAGCTTGATACTAGGAGAGGAGTGTGTACAAGAGACAAAGAATTAGAGGAAACTAAAACAGTCCACATGAAAACGGAAGAAGGTCTTGGGAAGCGGGTATGAATTCTGGAGATGGGCAGAAAGGCCAGGGAGGCAAGGACTCAGAGCTGGTTACTGGATTGGAGATGAGGAAACAGTCAGTGAGATCAGCTCAGCAGTGGTAGAGGGAGGGGGAGGCCATTCGCCAGGGTTTGGGAAGTGAATTAGGAGTGAGGAAGTGGAGGCACTAGGTGTGCCAGACTTTTTGAGAACTTTGGTGGTAAAAAGGAGACAGGTTGTAACCTAAGAGTAACAACAACCTAAGTAAGATTTAAAAAGGAACACACTACCCAAAAGTGGATGTAGAACAAGAAATGGTATTTCCAGAGTTAATTTTTAATTTCCTGAGTTCACTGCTGTAAGAATTTCAAACCACTCTGGCATATATATCCTGGCATGTGCATGAACTTTATTGTGAAGATAAAATGCAGTAGCAGCTCAGACAGAAACCAAAAATCCTCTGTAAAATTACTGGGATGGTTACATTAAGTCCTCCTCGAACTTCTAATCACCCCGGAATTTCAACTATAACATAATGGTGAAAGGTCTTTCCTCTAATGGGTAAAGACAGGTGCCCCAAAATGTAGCTCAGAAAAGTTTGTTGAATGAACACTAGCACAAAAAAACTTAATAACACGCAAATAATGATTATTCAAAAACTTCAGATCTTCTCCACTGTCAAATAATTTTCCTTTGTATTTATGTTTTCTTTGTTTTACCTTAAGTCACCCCCAATCATGCTGACATCTACTACCGATGATTATATTAGACCTAAAAGTGTTCTTAAACAAATGAAAAATACTGACTTCCATTCCTGAAAGCCCTGCTTTCAATTTTCAGGAGGAAATTAAATAATGTATAAATCAAATACTGGGCCTAAGCCCAGACAGCTGAACATCGTTTTGTCCTTTCAAGGCAAAGAGGAAGTGTCTGCTGTGGCAGAGACACGCCAAGAGAAATAAAGCTTAACCTCAGCCCCATGTGAAAGTGATTTTAGATAATCGGGGGTGTCTGCAAATAGGTTAAAAATGGGACCACATACTAACAGGGAACTTTCCATGGAAGTTAAAAAATGTATCAAGATCTAACCCCCACCTTAAAAACAAAA
This sequence comes from Ursus arctos, assembly GCF_023065955.2. Lineage (NCBI taxonomy): Eukaryota > Metazoa > Chordata > Mammalia > Carnivora > Ursidae > Ursus > Ursus arctos. Next base: position 16,652,152 of record NW_026622775.1, on the reverse strand, counting down.
CATGTTGGGAAAATGGCATGGCCTTAGAAACTCTATATAAAGGCGGCAGAGGAAAGGGAAAGCAGACAGGGAGGAGAGAGTTGACAAGTCAAAAGGAAATTAAAACGTGTTTCCGCTTGTGAATTACTATAGGCTCAGAATTTGATGTCTTTGTAATTGTAATTACCACATTCGAAATGATGTCTGTGTGCGAAGAGGAAAAGAGGAAGGGGTGCGGGAGAGAAAGTGAATATAAGTATGTGGGTAGAGTGATAGATGAAATGATTTAGATCAGGGGCCAGCAAATTTATTCTCTAAAGGGCCAGAGAGGAAATCTTCTACACTTTGTGGAGAACACAGTCCCTTCGGTAACTACTCAAATCTGTCTCTGTAGTGTGAAAGCAGCCATGGGCAATGTGAAAGTGAATGTGTGTAGCGGTGTGCCAATAAAACTTTACGGATACTGAAATTAGAATTTCATGTATTTTACTTCTTCTTTTGATTTTTCTTCAAACACTTAAAAATGTAAAAAACTATTCTTAGCCTACAGGTCTTACAAAAAACAGATTGTGGAGACTGTGGGGCAGATTTGACCTGCACACCATAGTTTGCTGACCCCAGATTTAGGTAGTTAACTCCCCATTACATAGAACATTTCTATGAAACTGGGCTTGACTCAAATTTTGGATTCTGGGTAAGACAAACTGGTGTTTTTTTTTTTTTCCTCTCTTTTTCCAGTAGAGAACAAAAAGATGCTAATAATGGTAGCAATGGAAGCATTTATTTGAAAGATACAGCAGATCTTCTCTAAGCCTATAAAAAAGACAAGTATTTCTACTTTTTTCTAGCAGAATACTTACACTAGTATGAAATCAAAGTTTATAGTAAGAAATTTTGAAGCCAAATGCTACATAACCATTAATATGCAGTATTATTCAGGGATTAAGAATGATTTTTAAAACATTATCCCCCTTATCAGAATTTAATGTTCTATAAACATCCTTTGCAGCATAACGTTAGTCTAGAATTATATGTAAGCTTCCATCATCACCTCTATGGGAAACCAGAGAGCTGGTGACTAGAAGGATTTTCTGGTGGAACATACGCTTTACAGATCACAGGGTGATAAAAACTTTACGGAGCATCTGACCTAGACTATCAGAAACAAAGGAAATCTAAAAGTGCAAGGCATCTATGTTCATAGTTTTTGGGAAGCAAAATAATTTTTATACATTAAATGTTCAGTTATGGAACAGACACTGACTTTCCCTTTCTGTATTAAAAGAGGAAGTCTTATAAAACACCCTGGTAGCCGTCTCAGAACCTTGAACTGGAAATATGGCATTCTTTCTTTTCCCTTCCCTTTCCTGTCTCTTCTTCCTTTTATTATTATTATTTTTTTTTGGGGGGGGTGGATAATCCCAGTACTTCTCCTTAGTTATCTGAGCAAATGAAGCCCCCTTTCTTTAGTGAACTGCTTCTCAACCACTGCAACCCTTTGATAAGCCAGTCACAGTGCCCTGTCCCTCAAGCCACAGGGGCAGCTGCATAACACAGCTGGTGCAGACAGGTTGCATCCGAAGGGTAACAACGATCCAAGCAAGGCTTAAAAGGAACACACTATCCCAAAATGGTTATAAAACATGCTTATTTCCAGAGCTGTATTTTTATGGACCAATCGCCCATGGTATACAGGATCCTGATCAATGTGGTAGTGTATACTCACGCGCATTAAAGAGAACTCGGAGCATACATTTTTATTTGATGGCAAGTCTTGGGCAGGAATACAATCCTCCATTATAATATTGTTTTTATAAGGAAATATAATTCTTTCAACAACGATCTGTTTTGTGATGGTCTCCTTTACGGCACAGTTTCTAGGAACTGACTGTAGGGAAAAAGCTGCTTTAACCATCCACATGGATGTGACTGAGGCCGCAGGAGAGGGAGGGCCACAGAGAGTGCAAAGGCTAAGCGTGACAACAGGTGGTGGCAATGAGGGCAGGCTCAGGGAGTAGCCTTTTATTTCCTCCCATCCTGCTGCTTTTTTTTTTTTTAATAGACTTTATTTTTTTAGAGCAGTTTTAGATTCACGGTAAAACTGAGAGGAAAGTACAGATCTCGTCTGTACCTATATACACACAGCATCCCCCAGGATCAACATCCTCCACCCGAGTGGTACATTTGCTACAATCGATGAATCCACACTGACACATCATTAGTACTAAGGTTCACAGTCTACATTAGGGTTCGCTCTTCTTGGTGGTGTACATTCAATGGGTTTGGGCGAATGTATAATAATATGTATCCATCATTACAGTGTCATACAGAATAGTTTCACTGCCCTAAAATGCCCGTGTTTTGCCTATTCATCCCTCCCTCCCTCATAACCCCTGGCAATCACTGATCTCCATATTCTTTCTATAGTTTTGCCTTTTCCAGAATGTCATAGAGTTGGGATCATGCAGTATGTAGCCTTTTCATTTCACTTATTTCATTTAGTAATAGGCATTTAAGGTTTCTCCATGTCTTTTTATGGCTTGAGAGTTCATTCCTTTTTTAGTTTGGAGTAATATTCCATTGTCTAAATGTACTAGTTTATTTATCCATTTACCTACTGAAGGACTTCCTGGTTACTTCCACACTTTTTGTGGTCCTTGTTCTTTGATTTTCATTTCTTTCTTTTGCTTTAAAGTCAAAGTATCACAGGTTTCCAGTTATGACATAAGTCATGGGAATAAAAGGCACAGCATAAGGAATAGAGTTAATAATATTGTAACAGTGTGTATGGTGACAGACCGTAGCTACACTTGTGGTGAGCGTAGCATACGGTATAGACTTGTCAAATCACTATGTTGTACACCTGAAACTAATGTAACATTGTGTGCCAACTATACTCAAAAAAAAAAAAGTATGCACAATTATCATATAAAAAAAGTCAAAGTATCAAAAGTAGACGGAGACTTAATTAGCAACCCATATAATCCTCAAAACAGGTATGAGGAACTGAGGTCCAGGAGTTAAGTGATTGGCCCATGGAGCTCTTCCCTTCCTGCCATACTTGTCCGGGCCCACTGGCAGCCTGCAGGTTGAAAGACCTGCTATCTCTGTATTAGGGGCTTCACTCCAGTCTTGACACCCCAAACGTCACTTTTTAAAATAGTTTGTTTTGATACATCCAATATTTTTTTTTTAAAGATTTTATTTATTTATTCGACAGAGATAGAGACAGCCAGCAAGAGAGGGAACACAAGCAGGGGGAGTGGGAGAGGAAGAAGCAGGCTCATAGTGGAGGAGCCTGATGTGGGGCTCAATCCCATAACGCCGGGATCATGCCCTGAGCCGAAGGCAGCCGCTCAACCGCTGTGCCACCCAGGTGCCCCTGATGCATCCAATATTTTAACGACTAATACACCTTTAGAAAATTTATCAGCCATGTATTAACTCATATTACAGATAAAATATTCGGGTAATAATTTAGTTTTCACAATGACTCTAGGAAGGAGGTGCTATTACTGTAACTACTCCACATATGAGGGTCATAGGGCTAGTTAATGTCAGAGATGGGATTCAAATCCAGGTCTGCCTAATTCCTGAGACTGAGCTCTTTATCTCTGCAATACTGCCTATTTGTATATATATTTTACACATATTTCTTCTAGTTGAAACTTTAAAAGAAACTCTGTTTTTAGTCAGAGATAATATCAACTCTCAGTAAGGAAATAATCAATAAATTTTGGATTTCTTTACCATGGTCCTAAATCTTGAGGTCTATTTCAGCGTCCACAAGATGCAACGCGCCATTTATAGAAGAAACATAGAGATTAAGATTTAAAATTTCCCCTTAAACTTCAGTACATAAGCCACCCCAATTTGGAAATATAGCCAATTTCTTGGAATGTACATACCCAAGAAAAAGGATCATATTGTACTTATGCATTTATCACATACTTTATATTTTTTGTTTCATAAAAAATAAGGCATAAGCCAGTTAGCTAAGAATGTAAGCCAGATTGCCACAGGTCTGATTTCCTCTAGGTCATTTTCCTGGCCCCGAAAAAGGGTAAACTAATGGAAGACACAAATTGTAGGTAAGAACTTTTTAAATGAATAAACCAAAGACAATAGAAGAGGCTACTAGAACCTTATGCAAATACTGCTAGCAAACTCATCTGTACTACTTCTAGGGGTCTCATTTGGTTTCTCTAGGCTTCCAAAGTCATTTACCAGAAAAGTGAATGCATAGACTCAAGGGCAGAAGTGGGATATTTCACAAAGTGTCACTGTTTGTGCTTGTTTACATGTAACTGGAACACCATGAGGTTAAAGAAAAAAAAAAAAAGACAATCATCCAAGGGTCTGTCTGAAGAAAACATACTATGGAGAAAACTAAGGTGGATATAATTCAATTAAAACAACAGTATATGAGTTGTTTTTATTCCAACCCTGGAACTTACTCTGGGGATCCTCTTAGTGAAAATAAGACCCTCAGTAAACTTGACTTTGACCAAAATGTTTCAGAGAGTTCTCATGAGATCAATTGATGGTTCTTCATTCCAGATTAATTGCCTCAAGTTCTTTCATATAAGAATGACATCCTGTCATTACCAGATGGCCTCTCAAATACATGAACTATTCTAATGGGGAATCCAATGATCATTTCTAGATTAAATCAGTGCCTAAAGCACTTGTGCTAGAGAACTGAGTAACAGGATATGATAGGGTTTTTTTTAAAAAAAGGTACTCTTTTATATAATATTAACCTTGCCCAAACCAGCACTGATCCAAACTTGTTATCATCAAAAATCAAAACTCATACCCAATGTAAAAGGAAGTAAGCAAGGTCTCTTTACTTTAGTGAGTGTCTTGTGCCTAGGACTCAAAACTATTTGTTAATAAAGATTCAGTGGTTTCAGATATTCTAAAAAGAACATGTGCTACTTCTTTCCAGAGACAATCAGAGTTTTTAGTCTAGTAAATTCTCACAAAAATGAAATTGCATGCATTCAGTCTCTCACTCATCAGACATTTATTAAGTACAAACTGTGAGCTAGGCACTGTTAAGCTTTCTCTGATCAATCAATTCACTCTACGATTCTGAAGCTTTAACACTATTACACAGGCATTCTTTCTGGGAAGTGGAAATGGTTTTCAGCTCATTGCAGAAGGGCAAGTATTAAAATAACTGAGAGAACTCTTTAAGAACTACATTGAGTTACAGCTAACATTCTATATAGAATAATTCTTTGTGATAGTGAATATGATACTAGATTATCAAGTAGGTCAGAATGTAAGAAAAAGCTATAGTAGAAGTTAAATTTGAGCAAAGATGTTGCATAGAAAAGATCACTAACACAGACAGGTCCTTACCTAAACAGTAAGTATGTAAAACTAAGAGACTAAAGGATCATTTGTCATACTCAGTCTGACTTTCTTATCTAGAAAATAGTATTAATCTATAGTAAAAAAAAATCCTTCTATAAGTATATGATCACCCACATATAGAGAGCTTCTCTTCTCTTTATGCAATAGGTCTATATTAATTAAAATGTTACGCAATGCATATTTTCACTTGGCAAATTCCAACAAAATAAAAAATAGGCTAGATGATCAACACCATTAAGAGGATCCATTTACATTTTTAAAATTTGAATTTCTGTATATTATTTTTCAAAAAGAGGGACTGGACTTTACAATGTATTATAGCACACATGGTAAAGGGTAAAACTCAATCTTATGACAGTTCATTACATGTATGGATTCAGTAATTCTATGGGTCAGATAAAAGACTCATGAAAGAGACTCAAGTTGAGGCTTGCAGTTCACTGAATCCAATCCCCTTCTTCAACTTTCCAGGCCCCCCACCTACAAAATCATCTATATTCATTATGATCCTTACTTCCTTCTCAACAGTGCAAGAGAACAGGGCTCCTTCCTTCAGCTGAAGGCCAAACCTTACTTTGTGCTCACAATCCCAATGCTCTGGGACCTTCCTTCGTTAGTTATTCCTTTCTCCATTTTCTTGCCTGTATATTTTCATTCTTCCTCTGACTTTCTCCTCAGCCTGTAAACATGCTTGTCTCTCCCATCTTAGTCCCTACCCCGCCAATATTTCCCCAGATACCAATCTAATCTCTCTCCATCCTTTTTTGTTCAAATTTCTTAACAGAGATACCTACAATAATACCTCACTTTCCATTTTCATTTCAGTTCTCCACAATCTAGATTTTGCCCTCCTACTCCACTGACAGTGCTCTTAGTGAAGTCACTAATGACTCCTATTGCTAAACTCAATCGACCTGAACCTTTCAGTTGCATTTGGTAATGCTCTTTATCCCGTTGGTTTCCAGAACCCATCTCTCTCCAATCATTTCTGTTGTTTCTTATGTCTACCTTTTCGATTTTGGTGTTCCAGATTTCTTTCTTGGACCCTTTACTCTTCTCGTTTTATATATTCTACAGTGTAATCTCCTCTATTCCCTTGGTCTCATCTCCTAATTTGTATATTCAACTACCACTTGCTGACATCTCTTCTTGGATGATTCAAAAGTCCTTGCTACTGAACGTATCCCAACTTGGATTTATTGCTTTTATCCCTAAACTGGCCTATATTTTCTTGTGAGTCACCTTTGATTCTTTTCTCTTTCTAACTAATCCTTTAAGTCTTGCTTTCTAAATGCTTTATGAATTTCCCTCATTTAACTACCTTTAACTAATACAAGTTCAGACCCTAATATTCCATCATGTGGGCTATTACCTAGGCTTCTACTTATGTCTATCTTAACTCTAATTTTCATACCACAACTAGGGATGTTTGTTAAACCTTCCAGTAGAGCGACTAAGCCAGGTATTATTTTGAGGCTCATTCACAGACCCAATCTCAGGATGGATGGGGGGAGTACTAGATATTATAGCCAAGGAGGGCAGAGCTGAGTTAATAATGAGTTGGTATTGGACCTTGGTAACTCTGAGGCAGAACATCTTGTACTACTATGATCACTGGTTAGGACTACAGTCACTCTCCAGCATTCTGCTGCAGTAGACTGTAACGATATCATCAATTGTGCTAACTTTGGATATACCCTGTTACTGATGTGGACATAACTCCATGGCTCTGCTTCTTCACAGGTGTCACAAAAAAGTCCTCAGAGAAGGACTGAGGGATAAAAATGATGGACTGCTCTGCTGATTTTCACATGCAACTTATTTCCATAGTCTTCAAGATAAAAACCCACGCTCTGAGTTGAAATGGTAACCTGTGCACCTGCTTTCTCGTTGAGCATAAAAAGATAATAATACTTCTGTGATTCAGGGTATTCTTCTAATTGTACTTGTACTTCTAACTGTAACCTGGTCAAGCTTTAGGTTAAAATACTTTGTTTGCCAAGATATGCACTTGCTTAAGGTTTTAATTCTTCAAAATTACAGGTGGAGTTTTTAAAATGTTATGATCCTCTTTTAATTTCATAAGCTACGTTTTCTGCATTATTTAGTTGAAGAATCTAAAAGGTTAGATGAATGGGAAAGCAGTATGAACTTAAATTCTTTGGTGCACACAGTATAAAAGATTTACAGTTATATCTTCATTATATTTCCATATTTACAAATAAATATTAAACATTAACCAGTTCTCAAAATGTTTGGTTAGGGACTACCCCTCCTCATAGAAAGGATGCAGGTAATAAAGGCAATGAAGTTGTTATTTTTAATACTTGCCAATGATAAATCATTTTTCAGACAGAAAAGCTATTGCTCTGCTCTACTATTGTGTGTTTTATATTTTCAGGGTATGCAGGCAGATTCGAGCCCGATGTCATGGACATCCCATAATGACCACACTATACAAAAACTCAAATTCTCATAGCATTAAGTTATGTTTTTATTCTTTAATCTCATCTTTTAGTTTTATTTACCAGAGGAGATTGTATCTGGAAAGCTATTTAAAACTATAAATCTGTCAACAGTTGCTTTTACAGGACTGACATGGGAAAAAGAAAGCACAGCATTAAGAGGGACAAAGGATGTATTACAAGGAACACTTGAAATGCAGGACTTCCCGCCCCAAATACAGTGCTATCTGGATGCTCTATGTTTGCCTTAGCTCATGCTTACAAGGGAAAAGAAATATGAATTACTAATTTCAAATACAAAAATGCCAGGAATGTAAAAACTGGAGGTTCCAACTTTCATTTGAAACTGAGGCAAATACATTTTATTAAAAACAAGACTGATAGGTGCACACTTGTCAAGATGGAATTTTAGTGGCATTTCACAGACACACAACCTCACTATGTAAGCAATGCTACATCAAAGTTCTGTTTATTGAGTTCATAAAACTCACGGGTGCTCAGGTTATAATTCTGAGAAATAATAGTGAAATAAGTCACGTGTTCAATAGTTTCAGCTACAGTAATAGTTTTTACATTGCTCTACAGAATCTCCATTGTGCCCCAGAAGTAACAGCAGCAGGAGCAGGGAAAGGTATGTACGTGGGACAGGCCCCAATCAAAACAGATTCATTCTTATCTTTTTTATATAATAGTCTTTCCACACAACATTTTATTTGAAGGAGGGGAAAAAGGTTCTGCTACTAAAATCTTTTGGAAACTACTCATCTTTAGTTTCAAAAATGATAGAAAAAACTAACATTGAATTCTAAAATAAAGCTTTCATGGAGAAATATAATCCTGGATTGGAATGAGGAGGTGGAAAGAACATATGATCATTTCTTGAAACAATATTTTGCTTTTATAGTTTCCAAGTGTAGCTAATGTAATCTTCATGTACTAGTCTTTTTAATTACTTATTCTCAATTAGAAAGCAAAGTCAGCCAAATAGTGACAACCTGATAAGAATGCCCTTTCCTCGCCAGCTTATATAAAGAAGCTTAAAAGCGTTGTTTTGTTTTGTTTTTTCTTTTTTTCTGGAACTTCTCTTCAACATCACCCTGGGAATTCCCTTCACCGCTCTCCTGTGTTGAACTGCTTACTTCCCGGATCCCATGCTTTTTCTTATTTTTGGTGGAACACACCCACCTAAAAAGGGGTACATGGAGATAAATTTGTTTTAGATCTTGCATGTCTGAAATGTATTTATTTCATCTTCACATTTGACTTCATAGTTCGACTAGATATAGAACTCTAGGTTGGAAATCATTTCCCCTCAGAACTTAGAAGGGTAGCTCTCCTGCTGCTATAGAGAATGCTGTGGCAATCCAAAGTCTTGGTCTTTTGTCTGTGATGGCTTGGGGCTGGACACTTGGTAGAGTCTTTCAATATAGAAACATATTTCTTCAATTCTTAGAAATTCTGATAGTTTTTTCTTCTCTGATTTTCTGTTTGCTCTGAGACTACTGTTAGTCATCTGTACCCATTTCTCCAATTCTCATCTCTGTTTTTTTGTTTAATTTTCTGGGAGACTTACTCAATTTTTTCTTCCAATTCTTCTACTGCATTTAAAATTTTTTTTACCTGAACATTTAAAAATCTGAATTAAAGAACAACTGAATATTCTTTTGTAGAGCCCGTGGTACCTGTTTCATAGTTGTACTTTCTATCATCTCTCTATTTCCCCTGTGTTTGTTTTAGAGCGTCTTTCATATTGGAAGCTTTCTTCAAATATTGGTGATCCCTAGTATTCTGTTCATATGTAGGAAGGAGACCCTGAAATTCTAATTGGAAACTGTGAGCATGATGAGGCTTGTCAGTTGGTGGTCTGTACTTTGTAATTCTCCCAAATGTAAGTATCTGCAGAGCTGTTCTTTTAGACTCCAGAGAACAATCTCCCAATCATCTGCTTATCTGGCAGCATGACAGGGGCAGGACAAGGGAGGGGGCTTGGAAGTCTTAGCATGAAGTATATCGCTTGGCATTTAATACTTTGTTTTTGATTTGACTGTTACCTTTCCCCTCATCCTCATATGGAACTGCTTGCCTTCATGTCCAGAACGTCTGTAGTTCGACTTCTCTAAAAAAATAAAGCTCCAGTTTTCTGTTGGGGATTGTCTCCTGTCTGTGAGGAGCAGGGGAAAGAATCTAGGAGTGTACCACCAGAATGTAAAGACTCACAACAAACCCTGTTTTCAGCCTTTCCTCTTTTTCCTCAAAGGTGCCCTATATTCTAATTTCTCGAGTCTTTCTTGACTTCTGTTGCGGCAATCAGCTGCTTCTTATTGGTTTCTCTTGCCTGTAGGTTTCAGCATTCTCTAATCTGCTCATTTATCGTCCAGCTTCAAAAGTTTAATTTATATTTTCATCTGCTGTCATCTTCTTCCCCATCCTCTTTGGCATTACTGGTTTATGCATTTCTTATTTTTTACTTTCATTTTAGTACAGTTTCAGGAGGGAACAGATGTAAATGCGTGTGTTCAGGTTACCACGTTTAATGAGAAGTTTCATGAATTTAATGATGTTCAGATAGTTTCTACAGGTTGCCCCAAACATTCAATATCCCTGTGTCTCAGAAGCACCACACAACATGCAGAGCCATGTGCTTGCAGAGCCATGCTAGCACTCCGTAGCTTCTGGCCTGGACCTCAATTTCTGAAGTACTTAATGATATGAAGATACACTTTTCTGAATGTTTAATTTAAAATTAGTATTTGTCATAAAATAGATATGCATATCGAAGGCAAAGTCTGTATGCCTCCAACACACACAGTCACTGTAAAACTATTACTAATTTGATGATGTCTCTTACAATTGATGGCATCTCAGAATCAAGGATATAAGGTAGTACTTATCTGAAAGGGTTACTGGAAGACACAAACAAAATAATGCTTATAAAATCTTAAGAAAGAACAGTGGCAGAGAGATACTATGTGCTTATATTTTAGTTGCTCTTATTAGTTTTTCCAGCATGCTTCTGCATGATGAAATACTTTCCCACTAAACTTCTACTGTTCTGTTAAGACAGGTTAGTATGTTAACATACCAGAAAGTATATCAAATTACCAGAAAGCACATAACAAGTTGCTGGTTTATTATTTTTTAAAAAATGTGTATATGTATAAATAGTTGCTGTTTTCTGAAAAAAGTGAGACGAGGGTCAGTTGGAAGTTCACAGCATCTGGACCCAGGAGGCACTTAATTTTTCATTTGGTCATTTATTCTTTTACTTAAAAAAGTTATAAAGCATCTGTTAAGTGCTTAAGTTCTGGGGCTACAGAGATCTGGTATAAATCCTCTCTTAGGGGAGCTTACAATGCAGCAGTTGCAGGTGACTATGATGCAGGGTGTTGAGTGGCCCATGCAACAGAAGTCAGGAGATTCTTGATGGCTGACGTGGTTATACTGATTCTGGGGACATATTTAATAGTATCATACTGAAAGTTACATACTGAGAGTATCGTATTTCTATAAAACAGGGGGATCTGACTTCAGTTTAGAGCCCATGAAAGAAGGAATTCTTTGTCAAAAGGCATGTAAACACCTTTCTTTTTGCCACGGCATCCAGATGAATGCTCGTCTGAAGGCAGGGTGTGGCCACCAAAGAGCGCAGACACAGACAAAAGGTTTCAGTCAGGAGAGACAGAGCTGTCCAGCAGGTATGACCAGCATTTGGATGTAGAGATTAGAGAAATAAAGCCTTTTTTTGAAACTAATTTTTAAGGGCTCTGTTCTTAAAGTCTACACCAAGGAAGCACACATTCTAGGACTTTGTAATAACATCCCTGAAATAAGAAAATGACTTGTGGACACACTGCGGAATAATAGCACCAAGACATGGGGTTGAGATGCGAAAGTGAACCAGAATACTTCCCACAGCCATACTGCAGGAATGAGAAACTATCAGAAACTATTATAAGACAGATATGTCAGTAAAATCTGCTGAAGCTTTATTATACTTTATATGTTAAGTTATTAATAACTTTTCCCATCATAACTAAGTGTTAAGCTGAGGAACCCATTTTAGCTTAAGCTACCAAAATAAACTGGCCTGGGTGGATCCTAACTCATTAGTCAAGATTCTCAAAACCAGTTACAGCTACTTTTACTGATTCTGTCTTAACAAATGTTTTAAAAAACAAAAACCTAGATATAAAAGAGAAATGTATATGGTATCATGGGATACAGAGCATGGGTATCTAATCTGGGCTGGAGGTGGTCAGAAATGACTTTCTGGATCTAAGTTGAGTGGCTGAAGAAGATTCAATTGAAAGTTGTATGAAGTTGCAGCTACATAAGAAAATGTTCTAAATATCCTTGTATTCTTCAACCAATAAGATAAATTTATCTCCATTTCAGAGGTGGAGAGGATGTATCCTTTAAAACAAAGGAGGCAATAGCAGCTGTGTAGGTGATAGGCAGGGGGGAAAAGCAAAGCATAATACTTCAAAGACAAGGTGTTACACAGGGAATGAAACTGATAGCAGGTCAATCTTCAATCTTTAATATGCTAATGTAAAGGAATGTTATAATAATGTCCACAAATGAAGTCCAAGGGTCTCTTCAGAGAAATAAGGGAAGAAATAGAACAATCTTAAACAAAGCCCAATAGTCTCCCAGATTAAAGAAAGAATATTTCTTAGAGTTTTGCTTAAGATCACCAGTCCTTAAACAAAGCTTCTAAATTACTCATTAAAAAATGCAAAAAGATAAATCTAGATCATAAGTTACATTCTGCTCTCATACCAAACTTCCATTTGGCATCTGTTAGTTTCTAAATGTAGGCAACAAGACCTGGCAAAGAATCACACCCATTTCTGGTCTGGTCTTTGCTTATCCCTTGCATTGTCTGATATCACTAAAATAATTTGGTTTTATACTATAAAAAGGAAAGCAGTAAGGAAGTCAACCAACATGGCAACATAGAAGGTTCCTGAACTTCTCTCTTCCTAATGTACACACGTGGAGCAACCCTCTATGACAGACTCGTATATATTGGGCAAATGAGAAAATACATTGAAATGGGTAGGAAAGGCTGACAGGCACTTTCGCTATAAAAACTCTCTATTCCTGGCACAGCACCATACAATCTGGAGAAAACCCCCCAACTCCCAACTTCTCCCTGAGGAGTGAAGGGTTTGGACCACACATCTAGGGCCCCACCTGAAGACTGGATCCCAAACATCTAGTTCTGAAAGCCAACAGGGTTGGCATACATGGCCTAGGTAAGACTATGTAGCGAACAAAGACACAGTGCTTCACGGCTGGATGAGCGCTCACTGCAACTACCCCCCAAGGCTTAGCAAGAGGGAACAGACAAAAACGCGCATCTTCTAGTCTTTCCCTGAAAGAGGTCTTAATGCCTACTTTACAAGCTGCTGCCTGAGGGTCTGGCATCTAATTAGAGCATGAATTTTAGGGTAGGCTGCAATCTGTGGGGGAAACTAGAGGACATTTCCCTGCCTTCTCTTTCTGGCTTGCTCAAACTATAAAACCAAGTCGCCAGTATCTCCCCGGAAGGACCTAGTCCATGTCTGGTAACCCAGTTCTGAACTATCAGAAAGAGAAATTCAGAAAACAAACTCATTTATAATAGCTTCAAAAAGAATAAAATACTTAGAAATAAATTTATCCAAGGAGATAAAAAACATCTGTACACTGAAAACTATAAGACAGTGATGAAAGAAATTGAAGAAGATGCAAGTAAATGGAAATATATTCCATGTTTGTGCACTGAAAGAAGTAATATTCTTGAAATGTCAATACTACCTAGAGTGAACTACAGATACAATGCAATCCCAATCAAAATTCAAATGGCATTTTTCACAGAATAGGACAAATAATCCTATGATTTGTATGGAACCACAAAAGACCCTGAATAGTCAAAGTAATCTTAAGAAAGAAGAACAAAGGGGCGCCTGGGTGGCTCAGTCAATTAAGTGTCTGCCTTTGGTTCAGGTCATGGTCCCAGGGTCCTGGGATCGAGCCTCAGGTTGGGCTTCCTGCTCAATGGGGAGCCTGCTTCTCCCCTTGCTTGTGCTCAATCTCTCTCTTTCTCTCTCTCTCTGTCAAATAAATAAATAAAATCTTAAAAAAAAAAAAAAAGAAGAACAAAGCTAGAGGTATCCCACTTCCTGATTTCAAATAATATTACAGAGCTACAGTAATCAAAACAGCATAGTATTTGTATATAACAGACACATAGATCAATAGAACATAACAGCCCAGAAATATACCTGTGCATATGTAGTCAATTAATTTTCAAAAGGAACCAGAAATGGGGAAACAATGGGGAAAATAGTGTCTTCAATAAATGGTGTTGGGAAAACCGGGTATTCTCATGCAAAAGAATGAAACCCAACTCCTATCTTATACCATACACAAAAATCAACTTGAAATGTATTAAACACTTGAACATAAGACCTGAATCTATATATAAAATTCCTAGAAGAAAACATAGGGAGTAAGCTCCCTGACACTGGTTTTTCTTGGTGATGATATTTTGGATTTGACACGAAAGGCAAAGGCAAACAAAAGCAAAAATAACAACCGGGACTACATCAAACTAGAAAACTACTGCACAGCAGAGAAGACCATTAACCAATGAAATGACAACCTATGGAACAGGGGAAAATATCTGCAAACCATATTTTCAAAAGGGGGTTAATATCCAAAATATACATGGTACTCACATAACTCAATAGCAAAAAAACCCAAATAACCCAATTTAAAAAACAGGCAAAGGACCTGAATAGACATTTTCCGAAAGAATATATACAAATAGTCAACAGGTAAATGAAAAGGTACTCAACACCACTAATCAAGGAAATGCAAACCAAACCACAATGAGATATCAAGTCACACCTGTTAGAATGGCTATTATCAAAAAGAAAAGAAATAGCAAATGCAGGTGGAGATGTGGAAAAGAGGGAACCCTTGTGCACTGCTGGTAGGGATGTCAACTGGTACAAGCATTATGGAAAACAGTATGGAGGTTCCTCAAAAATTTTAAAACAGAACTACCATATGATTCAGGAATCCCACTTCTGGGTATATATCCAAAGAAAATGAAAGCATTATCTTGAAGAGATATCTGTACTTCCATGTTCTTTGCAGCATCAATTATGATGGCCAAGGTATAAAAACAATCTAAGTGTCCATCGATAGATGAATGGATAAATACAATGTGGGGTGTGTGTGCGTGTACATTCACAAATTAGGCAATCTGGAAGAAATGGATGCATTCCTAGAGACATATAAACTACCAAAACTGAACCAGGAAGAAATAGAAAACCTGAACAGACCCATAACCAGCAAGGAAATTGAAGCAGTAATCTAAAATCTCCCAACAAGAGTCTAGGGCCAATGGCTTCCTAGGGGAATTCTACCAAACATTTAAAGAATTATTAATACCTATTCTTCTGAAACTGTTCCAAAAATAGAAATGGAAGGAAAACTTCCAAACTCCTTCTATGAGGTCAGCATTACACCTTGACCCCCAAAACCAGACAAAGACCCCACCAAAAAGGAGAATTACAGACCAACATCCTTGATGAACACAGATGCAAACATTCTCACCAAAATACTAGCCAATAGGATCCAACAGTACAGTAAAAGGATTATTCACCAGGACCAAGTGGGATTTATTCCTGGGCTGCAAGGGTGGTTCAACATCTTAAAATCAATCAACGTGATACACACTACATTAATAAAAGAAAGGACAAGAACCATATGATCCTCTGAATAGAGGCAGAGAAAGCATCTGGCAAAGTACAGCATCCTTTCTTGATTAAAACTCTTCACAGTGTAGGGATAGAGGGAACATACCTCAATATCATAAAACCCTTATATGAAAAGTCCACAGCGAATATCATTCTCAATGGGAAGAAAGTGAGAAAGAAAGTGAGAGCTTTTCCCCCAAGGTCAGGAACACAGCAGGGATGCCCACTATCACCATTGCTGTTCAACACAGTACTACAAGTCCTAGCCTCAGCAATCAGACAACAAAAAGAAATAAAGGGCATCTGAAGTGGCAAAGAAATCAAACTCTCGGAAACTCAAAAGACTCCACCCCAAAATTTCTAGAAGTCATACAGTAATTCAGCAGAGTGGCAGGATATAAAATCAATGCACAGAAATCAGGTGCATATCTACATACTAACCATGAGACAGAAGAAAGAAAAATTAAGGAGTTGATCCCATTTACAACTGTACCTAAAACCACAAGATACCTAGGAATAAACCTAACCAAAGAGGCAAAGAATCTGTACTCAGAAAACTATAGAACACTTATGAAAGAAACTGAGGAAGACATAAAGAAATGGAAAAACGCTCCATACTCATGGATTGGAAGAACAAATATTGTTAAAATGTCTATGCTACCTAGAGCAATGTATACATTTAATGCAATCCTTATCAAAATGCCATCAACTTTTTTCACAGAGCTGGAACAAATAATCCTAAAATTTGTATGGAACTAGCAATGACTCCAGATAATTAAAGGAATGTTGAAAAAGAAAACCAAAACTGGTGGCATCACAATTCCAGCTCTATTACAAAGCTATGAACATCAAGATAGTATGGTACTGGCTCAAATACATACATATAGATCAATGGAAAAGAATAGAGAACCCAGAAATGGACCCTCAACTCCACAGTCAATTAATCTTTGACAAAGCAGGAAAGACTATCCAATGGAAATAGATAGTCTCTTCAACAGATGGTGTTGGGAAAACTGGACAGCCACATGCAGAAGAATGAAACTGGACCATTCCCTTACACCATACACAAACATAGACTCAAAATGGAGGAAAGACCTAACTATGAGACAGGAATCCATCAAAATTCTAGAGAACAGAGGTAGCAACCTCTGTGACCTCGTCTGCACCAACTTCCTGCTAGACACGTCTCCAAAGGCAAGGGAAACAAAGGCAAAAATGAACTATTGGGACTTCATCAAGTTAAAACCTTTTGCACAGCAAAGAAAACAGTCAATAAAACCAAAAGGCAACCTACAGAATGGGAGAAGATATCTGCAAATGACGTAGAAGATAAAGGGCTGGTATTCAAAATCTATAAAGAACTAATCAATCAACAAATAATCCAACCAAGAAATGGGCAGAAGACACGAGCAGGCGTTTCTTCAAAGAAGACATCCAAATGGCCAACAGATAGATGAAAAAAGGCTCAACATCACTCGGCATGAGGGAAATATAAATCAAAACTACAATGAGGTACCACCTCACACCAGTCAGAATGGCTAAAATTAAGTCAGGAAACGACAGATGTTGGAGAGGATGCAGAGAAAGGAGAACCCTCCTACACTGCTGGTGGGAAGGCAAGCTGGTACAGCCACTCTGGAGAACAGTATGGATGTTCCTCAAAAAGTTTAAAATAGAGCTACCCTATGACCCAGGAATGGCACTACTGGGTATTTACCCCAAGGATACAAATGTAGTGATCTGAAGGGAAACCTGCACCCCAATGTTTATAGCAGCAATGTCCACAATAGCCAAATTATGGAAAGAGCCCAGATGTCCACTGACAGACGAATGGATAAAGAAGATGTGGTGTGTATATATATATATATATACACACACACATACACATACACACACACACACACACACACACACACACACAATGGGATACTAAGCCATCAAAAAATGAAATCTTGCCATTTGCAACGATGTGGATGGAGCTAGAGGGTATTATGCTAAGTGAAGTAAGTCAATCAGAGAAAGACAATTATCATACGATCTCACTCATATGTGGAATTTAAGAAACAAAACAGAGGATCATAGGGGAAGAGAGGAAAAAATAAAACAAGAAGAAACTACAGAGGGAGACAAACCATAAGAGACTCTTAATCATAGGAAACAAACTGAGGGTTGCTGGAGGGGAGGGGGCTGGGGGGAATGGGGTAACTGGATGATGGACATTAAGGAGGGCATGTGATGTGATGAGCATTGGGTATTATATAAGACTGATGAATCACTGGCCTCTACCTCTAAAACTAATAATACATTATATTTTAATTAATTGCATTTAATAAAAATAAAAAAAATAAACAACAAAAAATAAAAATGTACACTGTCTTCAAAGTCTAAAGTGCATGTCTGAAGTTCCAAACTTTCCTCACAAACTATAAAGTTTTATGGACAGACTTCTGAAGTTTTCATCATTGATGACTTATGAATCTTTTCTAGAATTTTTTTTATGACATAGCTTACTTGAAAGATTCAGAATTAAAAACACACATTGTTTAAAGAGGAGCAATGCAAACTCTTATTACAACACCAGAAAATAATACAGATAGCCAGGGAAAGGAGAAGGGTATTTTTGATGTAAATCTGTCCTTTGTCTACTAAGACAGTAACTCAGGGTTCCATAAGAGGTGACAGTTATTTTGTTTTTCATGGATGCATGAATCAGTAAATGACCCACTGCATAACTGTACGTGAACTTGAGTTCTAATCACAAAAATATTAAGAATGTAGTTCTAGCTAGAATCACATAAAGAACAAGGTGGGGCATGAGAACATGAGGCCAAAAGAATCCCAATATTTTAGCACAGTGTTTTTAGGTAACCTGGATGCCATTTAGTAATGGTTCCTCAGTTTTCAAATCTGCCTTCCCTCAGTTTTTTTCACAGGGGCAAGCAAGAAAGAACCTTATCTACAAATGTCACGCTTTGAGCTTTTCTGGTTTGTATGGAACTACTAAAGAACGATCGTGTATTGCTGCCCCGTACCTACTGGGGTATATTCCAAATAGACATACGTCCAAGAGACTTGTCAGCAAATTGCTATCATTTAAAAATCCTGGGGCTCCTGGTGGCTCAGTAGGTTAAGCAGCCAACCCTTGATCCCAGCTCAGGTCTCCAATCTTGTGGTTGTGATTTCAAGCCCGGCACTGAGCTCCACACTGGGCATGGAGCCTAAAACAACAACAACAACAACAACAACAACAACAACAAATAAATAAAAATAAAAATCCTCAGCTATCTTCTGAAGATTTTAAAAACAGAAAATACTGTAAGTGAAAAAAATTAGTTGCTTTAAATTTCTGTCTTACCATTTTATAACGTGGGCATATTTGTGTTTTCTATAGAGTTTCCTCTAATTTTAGCTCTAATACTGTTTAAAAATAATAGGTACTAGTATAAACTAAGAGTCACAAATATATGTAAAGATAGAAAGGCTCTCAGGAATTATTTCTTTCAATATAAAGAAATAGAAATACAAAGAAATTAAGACCTGTCTGAAGTCATAAAGTGACTTAGCAGCAGAACTTAGAGAATGAGACTCCATTACATCACTGACAATATGTGATATGACAAGGTTTTTGAATCGGAGAAAACTTTTAAAATGTAAAAGCTGCTTTCTGTAATGTAGTTCTTCATTTAAAATGTCCCTCCCCTCATCTATCACGTCCTAGTACAGTTCTCCGGTGTTTCCAAACACGGATACATAGTACCGCCATTGTGTAGTGTGTGACCTACATATCAAATACCGCATGTCCCCACTTAAAACTGCTCCTGTGGAGTAGGGAGTCCCCGTTTCTGAGGAGAATGTTTTTCTATTCATCCAGGCAGAATATCTGATTCAAATACAGTAGCATAATGTTCAAAAAAAAGAGAATGGTTTTCTTCATGGTTAACAGTTCTTTGAGGGAATAATTCTCCCTTGCCATTAAAAGTTATAAATCACCACAACTACAAAATGAGGACAAAAATAAACTATTGAGCAAATATGGTGATTTTTATCTATAAACATTTACAAAGCATAAATTAATACCAAATAGATCTTTTTCTAGAAATAATACATTTAATACCTTATTAAATATATTTTGAAAGAAAAAATTGATAATTCATTGAAATTAAAAATTTCTGCTCTACGAAATACACTAGAGTGAAAAAATAAGCCACAGCTAGGAGAAAATTTTTAGAAAACACAAATTAAAAAAACCCACAAATGTAATAAAGAAGTGGCATCTAAAATATAAAAAGAACTCTTAAAATTCAAATAAGAAAGCAAATGACCCAATTAAAAAATGGGCAAAAGATCTGAACAGATAGCTTACCAAAGAAGATATACAGATAGCAAATAAGCATATGAAAATATGCTAAACATATGCCAGTAGGGAACTGCAAATTAACAATGAGATACCACTACATGCATATTAGGATGGCTCTGATCTAAGACACTGGCATCATCAAATGCTGTTGAGGATATGCAGCAGTAAGCACTTTCATTCACTGCTGATGGAAATGCAAAATGGCACAGCCACACTGGAAGACAGTGTGTCGGTTTCTTATAAAAGTAAACATAAGTATTTACCCCCGAGAGTTAAAATCTTAAGTCCATAAAAAACCTTCATGTAATGTTTATAGCAGCTTTAATCACCCAAACTTGTTAAGCAACCAAGATGTTCTTCGGTAGGTGAATGGATAAACAAACTATGGTACATGCAGACAGTGATATATTGTTCAATAGTAAAAAGAAATAAGCTATCAAGCCACAAAAAGACATGGAGGAAACTTAAACACATATTACTATGTGAAAGAAGATTCCAACCATATTGCATTCTGGAAAAGGCTAAACTGTGGAGGCAGTAAAAAGTTCAAGGGTTTGGGATGAAGGAGGTAGGGATGAATAGGTGAAGCACACGGGATTTTTAGGGCAGTGAAATTATTCTACATGATACAGTAATGGCGGATACAAATGTCATGATACATTTGTCAAATCCACAGAAAGTACACCATCAAGAGTGAACCCTAATGTAAACTATGGACCTTAGTTAATAATAATTTATCAATATTGGCTCAACAATTTTTAACAAACATACCATAATAATGCAAGATATTAATGATGGGGGAAACTGGGAGGAGACAAGAGGGTAAACGGGCACTCTGCACCTTCCACTTATTTTTCTGTAAGCCTAAACTTGCTCAAAACTAAAATCTATTCAGGTACCTGGGTGGCTCAGTCAGTTAAGCAGCTGTCTTCAGCTCAGGTCGTGATTTCAGGGTCCTGGGATGAAGCCCTGCGTGGGGCTCCCTACTCAGTGGGGAGTCTGCTTCTCCCTCTTCCTCTCCTCCCCCAGTCATGCTTGCTCTCTCTCTCAAAATAAATAAAATCTTAAAAAAAACCCTAAAATCTATTAGTAAAATTATTTATTAATTTTACTAATTATTAAAAATGGCATTTAAGAGATAATTCTAGCTATCAAAAGCATATCTTTTAGTAAGGTAGGAGAAACACTTCTAATTTTTCTAGTGAGATAAATGTTTGGAGATGAGATTCCCATACAGAACTTTCCAGTCATAAAAATGCATCACTGAAAAAGAAAAAAAAATTTTTGGTCCTTTGATAATAGAAAATAGTACTTTTCAAATTTTGTACACAAATAGTAGAGAAATATGATGTAAAGTATGTATATGCTAGTTTTAGGGGTCAGGCTTAAGGATTGGTGATGAAATATTTTGCTTTGGAAGTTCTTTAGTTGATGACTTCTATAACTAATACATTTCCAAAAATTTTACCTAAAATTTTATCTAAAAATCTAATAAAGAAAAGCTCCTTACGAAGGGCAGAAATTGGTTATTAATTTTATTCTCTATCTCAGTTGTCTTTTGGTGCCTGTGTAGAAAACTCAATTTTCTGTATTTTTAACTATGAATTTCCTCCTACACTGGGGCCTTCAACCCAAAATTCCTACTTTCCTTGCTTCCTTCCTCCTTCCCCTCCTCCCCCCTCTTTCTTCTCTTCCTTCTCTCTCTCTCTCTCTTTCTTTTTAAAAAGTAATCTCTACCCTCAATGTGGGGCTTGAACCCATGACCCTGAGCTGAGATTAAGAGTGGCATGCTCTACTGACTAAACCAGCCAGGTGCCCCAAACCAAAATTCTTTTAGGAACAAATCCTTGTTATCAAACAAAATCTTACAGATTACAATTGAGCTGCCCCAACTGAAGTCCAGGTGAGTGGCTCTAGGATCTGGACCTGAGACAACTCCAAAGGACCCTAATGCTTTCAGAGATAAAATTTTAAACTGTCCTCTAAAATATAAGGACTTCCCAATTATAAAATCACTTACTATAGGGTTTTCTATTTCCATTACCTACCTTTTAGCTTCCACCCCAAAGTCCCGATGCTAATAAGGCTCAGTAAAATATAATAGCAGTGTTTAAGATGAGGTTAGACTAATACCAGAGTCAATAAAACGTATTATGCAATTTGATTATAACCATGTGAAAATGTAATTGCATACAATAGAAAAGATTGGAAGTCCTTTCAACAAATTGTAAATACTTTTATTTATGTTCATTGGATGTGTTTTAATGTAAAAATTGTTGGAGTGGAATAAATCTTTTTTACAAGGAAACTTGAACCCTTCAAGTATCTTGAAAGTCAGCAGAAGAGGGAAGGTACAGGAGTTAAGAGCAAGAAAGCTACAGGAAGCAGACTGGAATACTCTGGAGTTTTGTTTTGTTTTTTATTCACTTGTTTTTAAACAACCTGAACTTTGACCAGTCAGAAATTTATTTGGGAGAGTAAAATTTTTTAAAATGTAGATGCCCGCTGAAGTAAATACTGATTATTGGCTTTATAGTGATTTGATTCAAACAGATTGTTTTCTGAGACAACTCACTGGGATTGTCAAAAAAAGCACTCAGAAAAACAGGTCTAGAGGATACTGGGGGTGGGACAGCAAACTTGGAAGACAAACGGTGAAAAGTGAGACAAACTGTCTAATCTTGCATAGGGCTTGCTCTGTGCCTAAAAAAGAAAACAGAATCTCCGTTTTTTCCCCTGTTGATTGGCTTAAATAGTGCATGTTCTAATGCTTGCAGGACCTAAAACTTATGTTTACTCTTTGAGATTATTTATACTAGGGATGTAATACATTTCAGGGGACTTGCATGGGAAACTATCCATCACAGAACCACTTGGGGTAGGATCCCAATCGTACCCACATTAAACCAAATTTTATACTATGCTAGATCATATTAACGTTGAACTTCAATGTGTTTCAATTTTTATATAATTTATAATGCATAACATCAACCAAGTCTTGTCCTTGAGTTATTTTATTATGTCCCTAAAATTAAATCGATTTCTAGTTTTATATACAAGTACAAAATGAATGAAAATATTAATGTAAATTGCTTTATACAATAAATGTACTAAAATTTTGTAAGTAAATATTTTTGAAGAAAAAAGCCCAATTTAAAGGCACCGAAGGTGTAATCTACAGATGAAACTATCCCATAGGGTTCAAAATTAAAGTGGACTAAGCATGGCAGGAATTTTTTGATGTGCTGTACAAAGCAGATGCACAATAGTAATTTCATAAATAAATGAGAGGTGAAATCATAGCTTAAGTGTCTTTTATTAAACTATAAGGAAGCCATAAACGAATCATCAGACCAGCTTTTGTGAACCTGTGCATGTGTGCATATTTCATGCCAATTATGACCAACTTGGTTGTATAACAAGAAAGTTGATTTTTAATCGACAAATTTTAGGTTTATTTCCCCCTAATCTCCGGTTCTGACATAGGCTTATGGCACACAACAACAACAACAACAACAGACAGGCTGGGGACTGCTATGTTTATATCTGAGAGTATTTGTGTGACCTTTTATATTTTTAAGGATTCTGGCAAGAAGTTAACATTAGGCAAACTAAATACAATTCTTGATTTTAAATATAAAACCACTCCTTAAGGACTCTTTTGAAGTGAATAAAAAATATGCCAAAGGGCTACTTTTGCTACTGATGAAAGAATGTCTTGTCCTAATGCCAAAAAAGTTTAAGTGATTTTTTTATTTCTGAAGAAAAAGAGAACATAATTATGATTTGAAACTTCCACAATGGTAAATGTGGCATGTGCATTATACCTAATGTCTTGAATAAGGAAACCTTCCTACAAATATAAAAGCAAAATTCATTTTCTAGATTTTAATAGCAAAAAGAGAGTTAACTATTGTTAAAGAACACCAGCAATAATATTTGGAGGTTGAAAACATAAAACAAGACAGTTCTGAAAGTCTTAATAATTCTTTCTACTTTTCTTTCTAGCTCAAGGAAAGGTTAGATTTTGTTTTTAAATTTCTAAAACGTAGTGAAGTTATATTTAAGAACAACTTAATGACTGCACTGCAATTCTGAACCTCATTTAATAGAGTTTTGGTAACATTTTAATAGAATGATGCCTTTGAGAACTCAGAATTACTGTCATTTGGGGATGAAGAATGAGAACATCCCATTGTCACCATCAGACACCAAATGACATTTAGTACTTTTGTCATTTCCTAAATGAAAGGGCACAGTAATTAGGTATGCTTATTTCCTAAGTGATTATTCTAGGGGCGCCTGGGTGGTGCAGTCAGTTATGTGCCCGACTCTTGGTTTTGGCTGGGGTCATGATCTCATGGTCATGGGATCAAGCCCCGTGTCGGGCTCTGTGCTCTGCCTGGAGTCTGCTTTGGATTCTCTCTTTCCCTCTGCCCCTCCTGCTCGTGCTCTCTCCCTCTCTCTGAAATAAATAAATCATATATAAAAAAAAAAACACTCAACTTTCTAAAGTTGCTAGGTTCACTTCTCTTAACCAACAAAATTTGTTAAAACAAGTTAGAATTAAGTTGTATACTAGTAACTAGTATTACCTTGAAGAATATGCTGATACAGGGATATTATATTAACAGTTTGTAAGGAAACATTAGCTTTACACTATTGAGAGTAAAAAATAGTATACATGTTTAACAGGAAAAAAAATAAAAACAGGCATCACAAATGTTTATAAATATAAACTAGTTGAAATAAATACTGCATGTAACTATGAAACAGTTTGAATTTAAAGAACACACTATTAAGACTAAAAAACATGAATACACATGAATTATGAGTATTCATAAAATCTAAGGCAATGAAATATGAAAAAATTAAGCTGACTGTGGATTTTTTCATATTAAAGACCAATTGGTTAGACTGAATTTGCTGATTATAAAAAATATAACAAAAGTGACTTATTGAGTACTTGCTATGTACTTACAAGGATAAATCCCTTATAGGAATTATTTCATCTAATATGGACAACACATCTATGAAGTAGAGACTTTTCTTATCCTTATTTACATATAAGGAAACTGATCACAAGGTAAGAAATGGGCACACTAGGCATTTGAATTTAGATCTTTCTCATTCCATAACACATTTGCTTAATTATAATGCAGTTTTGCATAGTAAAAAATATTCTTTTTTAAACATTCTTTTTTTTTTTTAAGAGAGGGAGAGAGTGAGAGAGGAGAGGCAGAGGGAAAGACAATTTTAAGCAGGCTCCACGCCCAGTGAGGAGCCCGATGCAGGGCTCAATCCCACAACCCTGAGATCATGACCTGAGCTGAAATCAAGAGTTGGACACCTAACCAATGGAGCCACCCAGGCGCCTGGTAAAAAATAGTCTTAGAAGAATAAACAGTTTTTACATATATTTGTGGCATACTTTTCATATACGGATCAATTAGAATTACTAGAAATTAGCCTTCCATCACCTCAAATAACCAAACAAAAATATTCAACCCTACCAGAATCTATAAATACAGAATTAATAGCATGCTTTACACATCTTTTTAAAACTGTGTTCCTCTCAAGTTAGTAGGACCCCTAAATTTTATCACTCTTTTGAAGATGAAGAAATACAGATTAAATGTGCAAAAATTCTGGGGAACCAGCATGTGTCAATAGAGACTGGGAATCTGGAAGAGGAGAAATAAGACAGAATGTTAAAATGCTTACATCAGCATTACTACTGGCTTGCGTAATTCTTCACAGATACAGATTTAGCCTGGAACCCAGATTTGGGTTCTAGATTATTAGATCTTGACTAACTTGTTGCCTTGTACACTGCTTCCTTATAAAGGGTTTCAGTATTTGGTTATAAAATGCTCTATTAAGTTTGTTGCTAGTCAGCCTCTCATTCAACATCCATTTCCTTTCTGACTAATGCTTCTTATAAGCTGACAACAGCTTTAAACATCTGGCAAGGAGTCAGTAATACAGGTATCACAGCACAAGGTGTTCTGGAAAATTATTTGCTTTGGTGTAAACATCCTATCTGAAATAGCCTTCAGGTAAGTTGAATCAAGGTTCTTGTATTGCCAGTTTGAGTAGATGCTGGAGTTTGGAAATACAGAGGATGTTTACATCTCCATATGTTGGAAGCTTAAAAAACTACATTAAAATGAACATTATAACCTTGTAACTTTCGCTTACTTTCCTAACAGAGAGTTTAGGGAAAAAGTGGACTGGTGGCTTACTTCCATTTTACAAAACTTTTTATCATAATGCTTCCAGAATCACAGGTATTGAACTTGACTAACTGTTGTTAAGGAAGTTGAAAAGCAGAGAAACCAAAGTTCTCAGAAAAAAAAAAAAAAAATAATAAGTGGGAATCTCTGAGCCGGTAAAATTTTCATTTCCATTCAGTGGAAAATTGTGAAAGTTTGCTAAGCAGAATTTTACTAAAATCGGAATTCTACACACTATCAGTCTTTTAATGTTCCTATTCTTCCGGTGCTATGATTAGGATCTGTAGGCCACAGTAGCAAATATATAGAGACGGTGACTAAGACCTCAAGATCCCAGGTTTCCAGAAGCACTGTAAAGGAAACAAAACCATGTTATATATCCCTGGAAGTTCAATCCCTACGAGATTGCTTATACAATTAATTTAATCTATGATGGGTATATAACACATAGATTTTTAATGCTAAGAAGGATCACAGAGAACATATTCCCACCTCCCCTGCTAAAAGACTAAAACTGAGTTCTAGAAATGATAACTGATTTGACCCAACAAATACTGTAATACATGGCCAAGATAGGATGAAAGCTGGTCTTGGCTTTTACCAAACTTCTTCACTTAGTATGTAGATTGTAAAATTGTGCGGACAGGGGCAGGGAAGGGGTGGTGGGCTGGGTTTAAAAGTTACAGCCTAAATATCTGCTTTTGGTATATGCTGATTTTTGCTCTGAGGATTCCATCATAATTCATTTGTAACAGGATAGCCACATTTTAGCAACTGACAAGAGCTGTGGAGATAAGGTATTGGCCCAAGGAGCTTATATTCAACATTATATGTGATAAGATGGCTCGGAGGGCATAAAGCACCTGACTTACAACATTTTGGCCATTCATACCAGGTGCTGGACCTCATGGCTGGTTTAACAGTGCACAAAAGACACCACTCTGTTGTTGTTTTAAAGAAAGGCAGACTGCTACAATGCAGTGCCTCATTTGTATGTGTCTCTTGGAAGCCTGACCACCCTACGTTCTCCTACAAAGGCTACTTGAGAGCTTGTCTGGAGGTTCTAGCAGTGGGGCACAGCTACTCATATTCCCTTAACCAAAGAAGGATCCTCTTCAACTGACCACGCAGCTTTGGGATGCACAGGGAGCGGTGAAGGAGGAAGAAGACACCTGCCTAGCCAGCCAGATCAACTGAATCAACCCTAATGATCAATGGGGTGACAGACGTCACAGTCAGATCACCCTCACATCCAAAGACATTACACAAAAGACATCTTTAATACTTCCATCTCCCCCCATAATTTATAATAAATAACAAATGCCCATAATTTATCCTGTTCACATAAACATGTTTGTCCAAGGGTTCCTGAAGTAAATCCTGAAGTCACAGAAAGTAGTTTATCTTCTTGGGATGTAAAATCTAAATTCCTTTATTTAATGCATACACACATCAATTTTATATGAGCTACTGTGCTAGGCACTCTGAGGGATATTTAAAAGTGGATAAGCCAAAAATGAGGCAGTCTTATAGAGATGTGAAGGTTGTGTCCATACAAGGATGTCCACCAGAGGGGGCAAATATAGACTGAAATGGGGGCTTTATGAAAGCTCATGTTCTGCTTAATACACCTTTCGCTCTGGCAGGCAGCTGTCATTAAGTGCGGCAAAGGAGCACCTTTTTCTAATTCGCATAATAGTGCTGGGTAGGCTAATGGTGGTTTTGGACACAAAACACCACCAATCTTTTGATAACACAAGTTTGATTGCAATATTTTTTATTAACTTTTTCAATGGTTCTCCAATGCTTAAAGGAGAAAAAGCAAGTTCAGGTGATATTCAAGGTCCTTCATATTTGTCTTACCTACTTTTCTTGTTTTATCACCTACTACTTCTATATGCAGACTCCTTCTGGTCATATTTCAACCTTTAACCAGATCTAGGATACACCCTGTTCTTTTATGCATCTTTGCCTTTCTATCAGCCAGGAATGCTCTCTCCCCAGCCCCACTTGACTTAGGGAACTCCTATTCACCCGTTAACACTCAGATCAACTACCCCCTCACTCAAATCCAGCTAGTGTGAATCATACCCTCTTCTTTCTCCCATAGTATTCTGCACATCATTAGATTATGCCACATGAACACGTTATATGGAACTTAGTCATTTATGTTTCCCCTTCAAAACTGCAGGTCTTATTCTCACTATATGGAAAATACAGTACATGAATAAAGAAAAACATAGTTCCTAACTCCAAGTAGCTAATACTTGTTTGGGAAGCTGACAACAGGGTAACTAAAGATAATCACATACAAGATAAGTACACATAAAAAGGTAAAGATGTTTCATATCTGCTGCTTAGTTTGCTAAGTCACTGTCCATAAGAGCAGGCAAACCTTTACTAAAGATTCAGATATGTCAAAGAGAATAATGAAACACTTTCAAAGACTCCTCAGTTGACTCCAAGGCATGAAGAGATCATGAAAAGTCTTTCCGGAGGAGCGGAAAGATTTGGTTTCTGGTCCTGGGTTTGTCACTTATTTGCTGTGGGACTTCAGACAAATCCACTGTTTTTGCTTGGCTCTAGTTCTCTTAGTATAGCTCGATTCTCATAGGGTTAAGATACTCAAATAGATAACGTATACAAAAACGCATTTAAAACTAGAAAATACCACTCTTGGTGAACGCTAAAACTGACATTTTTTGTTGGCAGAATGACAGATTCAACACATAAATCTAGGATTCATCCAATATTAACATCCACTGACCGTGAGATAATGGTTGCTTTGCTGGATTCCAAGAAGCAAAAAACCTGGTTTCTGCTGCAGAGAATCTTACAGTTTGTTTGGGGGGACGAAGCAGCTGCTCATCTCAAAATAACTACAAGGAAAAATGTCCAAAGAGCTAAGCAAGTAAAACAGAAATCGGTATAAAAGAGTTCAAAAAGAGAAGTCACTTCTGGAGGGGTGGTCATGATGTTTTAATGACAAAGCAGTGCTTTCACTAGGTTGTGTAAGAAAAGAGTACTTGGAAACTCTGGGGTATAGGATTTAGGGTAAGTGCACAAAAACGAGTAGAGAGATACAAAGATCTCAAATAAGAACAGTAGACCAGTTGGTTATAACAGTACATATTCATAGGGAAGCTTCTGAATAGGCAGGACGAGTAGGTTGCAGACAGTGTACAGGAGGTTGCTAAGTACTGTGTCACTCTGCTTCACTTTGGGGACAGGAAGAGGGCTGCCAGGGTGCTCCCTAACAACACTAACCAGAGGGCCTGGGACCAACTCACAGATGCTCTTTATTATTATTTCTGACGTGCTGTTAGATAGAGTCAATCTGCCAAATTTAAATACATTGATCCTGATTTTTAGTTTGGGGAAAATTGCCACAAGAGATTTCACCTAGGAAGAGTATAGACATCATAAATGGTTATGATTTTTTTCTCCGTTTTCATTGTGTTGGAGAAAAGAGAGAAAAAGTTAGAAGGAATATTAATCAGCAAGATAGAAAATTAATTTTTTTTTATTAGCTCAAGCATGGTGACCAGAACCTTCTCAAATTAATGGGGCACACTAGAAGGTAATTTTTTTTTAAAAGATTTTATTTATTTATTTGACAGAGATAGAGACAGCCAGCAAGAGAGGGAACACAAGCAGTGGGAGTGGGAGAGGAAGAAGCAGGCTCATAGCGGAGGAGCCTGATGTGGGGCTCGATCCCAGAACGCCGGGATCACGCCCTGAGCCGAAGGCAGATGCTTAACCGCTGTGCCACCCAGGCGCCCCTGGAAGGTAATTTTTTAATGTCAAGCTGCCATTAAGACCTTGAGTATTAGACCCAGAAGGGCAGAGACTACAAAACAAAATCCAGGGCAAGACACAGGATTTAAGTAAAACTAGAATAAACAGACTAAATTTACATGAAGTTAAAGCTTTTTAAAATCTTAGTGTGGAATGTATTTAACATATTGCTTTAAGAAGAACTTCTAGTACTAGGTTCATCAGATTACCCTAAAAAATCACCATATTAAGCAGATGTTATATTCTTTAGAAAAGAACAAGAAGCAACTCATTTATAATTTAGCTTTCAGATACATTATCTGGTTATTGAGGCAATGCAAAACATTACCATCTTATACCAACATCATCTGATACTTCAGTGGTAAATATAAACACTGAATAGACAATAGGAAGAAAGAATACAGGGATGTAACATTTATGAAGCACTCTTTATGTGTCAGGCACTGTTTCTTGGTGCTCTTATATTTGTTGTTACCTCATGTAACCCTCAAAACAATTTCAGTCACTTAGATAATTTAAAAATGAGAAAACTGAGGTCCAAAGAGGTTAAATAACTTGCCTGAAACCACCCTGAAAGAAAAATACTACAATTCTTTTAAAAGTCTACTCAAATGCAACATTAAAATTGTTTTGTTTTCCCTTTACTGCCTCTCTGGGAAGTTGAATCCTCAAATCTTGATGTATGAAATAAGTGCTATGATTGCCTATATTATTTATAAAAAATGTAACTGATACCTGGCTCTTAGACACATATTATCAATTTCTCTTAATGAGATAATCACTAACAGGAGGATAACATCCAAATGCAAGAAAACATTCAACTCAAATTTTACAGATGCTAGGTGTGAGCCTAGGTCAGCAAATTCCTATACAGAGAGGAAATTATATATCTTACTTGTCACCTCTGTTCCCAAGCACATGGCACACGGGTAACAGGCCCGGTTATGCCTTTCATGTGCACATATTTGTGACTGCTGATTTCCTGTTGGTGGGTAAGATAAAAGTTTTTCTAAAGTAACTAAGATAATTGGATAAAAGACAAATGAAAAAATGAAATGGAATCTGCTACAAATAACTTAAAAAACAAAAATCAAAGCAAAAGAAAACAATGGGTATAACCAAAAAAGACTTCTTATTTCCTCCTGAACTGAATTCCCATCTGCTTTTAAATGGCAACATGTTTTTCTATTAACTGGGAGCTACAGCCAAGAAGCCAAAGACAATGAGGTTCTAGCCACCGGGGGAGGGCGCGCGCAGGGATGGCTGAAGGATGCTACCTGCTTCTGCCTCTCCGTGGAGGCTGCTCTCTGGTGACCCTATTCCCCTTCCAGCTGGCAACAAACTTTCCCTCGGGACTCTCCTGAGAATTAAAGAAATGCTTCAGTTCTCTGTATACCCTCTCCAGGGAGGGAAAATGGAGTAACTCAGAGGGGTCTAAGGGACCATTTGAAACACTGGGCCTGTGTAAGCTTTTAAGAAACAATGTTGACTGGGCAAAATAAAGCACTAGGTTGAAAGAACACATTTTTAAAAAGTAACTCCTCTATTTCAGTCTTTAAAAGTACCCATATCATCTTCAATCGCTCTCCACAGCTTTTTTGGTTGTTGCTATTTATTTATTTATTTATTTATTTATTTATTTAAGCTCTATGCCCAAAGTGGGGCTTGAATTCACGACCCCAAGATCAAGAGTCACATGACCTACCTCTGAGCCAGCCAGGCCCCCCTCTCTATAGCTTTTTAATTAAAAATAAAGATAAAAAGAATGCTCACTACAGTTAAACATTTTATGTTTCTAGAAGCCAGATACCAGTGTCAGCAATTTCCTCATCTCTGACTCACCTGGCCAAACTCTTATTCATATAGCTAGGACTGTACAGTTTAAATTAATACAGAATACATAATATATTATGTAATATTGATGATAATACTCTCCCGGCAAGACAACGAATTTATCAGTATTTTCATTTTATACCAAAAGTGGCCACTGAGACACTCTCTAGATTTGAAAAAGTGGCTATGGCTGTAGCAAGGTGGGTTGCTACAAAGTTAGAGGGCTCTCCTTAAGATAATGACAAAGGGAAGTCTATTTTTCCTAAAATGCTTTTTCTTTTTCAGTTTGTTAAATGCTTGTTAAATATGTACTATGTAATAGGTTCTGTGCTGAAGGATCTGGCCTTAGACTGAGAATGAAATTAATTAGTCACATCAGAGGTAAAACACTGGATCTGTAGGAGTCAGATGACTGAGGTTCCAGCTTAAATTTGTCTTACTGCTAAAAGAAAAAAAAACCAAAACCAATTTTGGCTTTCCACATTGCTGCACCATTTTCATTCTGAAGGAAAGAGGTGGAGAGAAAGATAGGATCTTATTTTTAATTGAAGCTAAATGTTGTCTGTCTTAAATTTCCTATTTATTAATTTTAAGACTTTTAAGCAACTCATTCTCTTGCAACAATAGGGCACCTGAGTGAACTGCCTAAATAATCAGACCAAAAAATAAAACCACAAAACCCCAAACAATATGGAACAAATCTGTCTCGCCCAAACTGAAA
Organism: Ursus arctos; assembly: GCF_023065955.2. Lineage (NCBI taxonomy): Eukaryota > Metazoa > Chordata > Mammalia > Carnivora > Ursidae > Ursus > Ursus arctos. Next base: position 16,619,621 of record NW_026622775.1, on the reverse strand, counting down.
ATTCCAGAACTACTAAGAAATAGCTCTGAATAAAATTTCTATGAAGTTGTAATAATATGTGGATTATAATTAGGACCAGGGTGGGATATACTTCCCCACCCAACCATTATGGGACCCAAAAATGTAATTCAAGAAGGGACAGAATTTTCTGTTACTTTTCCTTGTGACTATTTTTAGAAGATCTGATATAAAAATTAATGAGAAATGAATGTGCTTATATTATAGATTGAGTAAGACATGTACTACATAAGAACTAGCAAGCTGGTGCAATAATTCCTGGCACCACATGAGGTTTTTCCTTTCAGCCAGACAGAACCTCATTGGCTTTGATTTTTGTTTTGCACCTCTATGCTCCTACCTTGAATGACTTCAAAGTGAGAAAGGCACATTTATACCTTGCTAACCACTCTTTCACTTCACTCAGCTCAAGTGAAAGATTTATGGTTTCTTCTCTTTGCTGTTTCCTGTAAACTGACATATCATATACACGATGCCAGCCCTTGGTCTCACAATAAAAACCGAATTCTAGAAATGCTGGAGCAGTCAGTTAACAGCACTATACGTTCATTTTAACTTAATGGACAGTCATGTCAAGAAGATGCTCAAAAGGATTATTTTTTCAGCTAGGACTTAAAAAGGCATGTACTTCAGCTGCTTCTCAAGGTACTTTCTAGATGACTTTTTTCCCCCCTCCCAATTAAAATGAAAAACCTACAGGGAGAAAATCAAACATACATAGTTCACAGTTGAGACAAAACAATGAGGAGATTTGGGATTTATTTTAGTACTTATTAGCTATCACTGAATGATACGCTCAGTCCAATTCTACATATAAATTTACCTACAATACTCTCTGAGTACACTAACGATCTATTATGTATTAATCTCTGGTTTTTATGGAGGACAGGTTACAAATAATAGCAAGCAGACAAAATGTGGAGTCTGTCTGCTGGATAATTCAGAATAAAAAGAATTTATAATTTCTTACTTTAAAAGATGTTAATTTCCCAGTACAAATCCCTATCAGTGGTATTCCAAAGATATTTCTGTGTTGAGGACCACAGTCTGTCCTTTCCGAGAAATGCATGTAGAAAAGATGCACAATTATTTTATTAGAATTTTATTTTGTAAATAAAAATGGCCTAAGCACAAAGTTGCTAAGGAGAGGAAAAAATGTTTACCTGCCATACTTAAAAACTTTCATATTTTCACAGAGGTTTTGCTGTTCTAATTGAGTATACTTGCACAGCTAAAGGGTAGATTATAGGCTGTCCCTTTTACAGTTTTTATTATTTATTTATTTATTTATTTTTAAATTGTATTTATTTGAGAGAGCGAGAATGTGCATGTGTGAGAGAGAGAGAAAGAGAGAGAGAGAGTGCCAGCATGAGCAGGGGGGGAGGGTCAGAGGGAGAAGCAGACTCCCACAGAGCAGGGAGCCTGATGAGGGACTTGATCCCAGGACCCTGGGATCATGACCTGAGCCGAAGGCAGACGCTTAACCAACTGAGCCACCCAGGCGCCCTCTTTTACAGTTTTTATGAGAGAATTTTTGTTAATACATAAGTAGACTGACATAATTTTCCAAAATGATAAAAGATGGTAAGAATACAATCTCTCTGCCAAGTCTTGTACTTCTGAGCACTTGCATGATATCTTAATTTCATTTTTATGATCTCTATAAGAAAACAGTATGTAAAGTTGTGTTTCATTTCCATTTCACAGGTCAAGAAATCAAAGTTCAGAGAAGCGTGTGAATGGTTTGAGCTGATGTATCAGAAACCCCAAAGAAGAAACTTTACTTCTAGTCCAATTTCTCCCCACTATATCATGTTAATTCTCTGAAGACTACATTTTTAGAAGTAACAGAAGCCAGGTAAAAACAACTGAGATATAATAGAGGCCATTAAAATGTAATTTAATTCAGTGATTACCTGTCATATAGTGCATTTCCTGTTTTAAAATTTTTTTTTTTTAAGATTTTATTTATTTGACAGAGAGAGAGAGAGAGACAGCCAGCAAGAGAGGAAACACAAGCAGGGCGAGTGGGAGAGGAAGAAGCAGGCTCCCAGCAGAGCAGGGAGCCTGATGCGGGGCTCGATCCCAGGACCCTGGGCTCATGCCCTGAGCCGAAGGGAGACACCTAATGACTGAGCCACCCAGGTGCCCCACCCTGTTTTAAGATTTCTTAACATACAGTCATTTAAAACAGTTGGTATCAAGCAGTCTTTTTGCTAATGACCCCAACCCACTGCTTTCCTGCCACCAAGGTATTTTGAGCAGAACTATCTTACCTCTGCTCCCGAATATGTGTCGGTTTGGAGGATGAGTTCATCCAGATCCACGTCATTACTGATTGGCATAGAGTGAAACTGCAGGTTAAATATTTCCCTTCTTGTTGCTGCATCTGGTAAAGGCACATAGATGATTCTGTCAATTCTTCCAGGCCGCATCAAAGCCTATAAAGAAGATGAGACAATGAAGATTAACCAAGCTCAGAACTGACATTCCACATGAAAGGTACCAAAGAAAGGGGATGTCTAGAATCTCATGAATAACCCACTATTACCCATAATTAGTACATAAAACAAGTACTAGTGATTCTATAATCTATTTCAAAGATTCAAACAAATAAACAATGTTCAGAGTACTTTTGAAAACAGCAAAGCAATACTTCTGAGAGGCTTTCTGCTTCTCAGCAACTGTCAGGTCAATAAAATGGCTATTTTCTCTTAGGGAAATGTGTATTATGACTTGTATTCATTATATCAAAAGACTTTTTTTTTGGAACTTCCTGCAATAACTCTTAAAATATGGGTTAAGCTGTTTTAGAGAGCCCTCAAAATAGCACAGCTCTGATAAAATACTTCTAGAGCTGAAAGTAGTCAAATGAACTTCCCTCATATTTTACTGGAGGCTAATGACTAAATTATCTTAGAGCTAATGAACTCATCTATTCAGGAAACTTTATTGAGCATGCACTATATACCAGACATTGTTGTTAGTACCAGAAAACATCATGAATAAGATAGATATATGTAAAAGTGACTGTGGTGATAGTTACATATGTCTATGGATACACTAGAAGCCACTGAATTGTGTATTTTAAATGGGTTAAATTTGTTATGTAAATTCTATCTCAATAAAGTTAGTAAAACAGATATGGGTCTAAAATGTGTGTGTGTATTAAGGGACTGGGTCAACTTTTAGTTGGGGTGGTGAGAGAAAGTCTCCCTGAGGAGGTAACTTATGCAGATACCCAAAGGAGTCAGCCTTAGAAAGATCTGGGAGAAGAGCATTCAAGGTATCAAGTACAAAGAGCAAGAATGATTGATATGTTCCAGGGAAAGAAAAAAAAAAATCTGTGGTAGAGTGACTAACGGGAAAAGAGGTAGGAAATGAGGTCCGAAAGACAGTCATAGGAGGATCATAACGCCATAAAAAACATGGTAGAGTCCGGACTGTATTCTACTTGTAAACAGAATTCATTAGAAGGTTTTAAGTAGAAGGCGAATTGGTAAGATTTACCTTAAAAGATCACTCATGGGATGACACCAAAAGGTCTAATTTGTGTAACTCCAGTCCCAGAAGCAAAGAGAAGATGGAGCAGAAAAAATACTTGAAGAAGAATGAGCCAAAATTTCTCCAAATTCGTAAACAAACAAATTTACACAATCAAGAAGCTCAGTGAATTTAAAATAAAATAAATATAAAGAAAACCACACCCAGACACGTCATAGCAAACTGCTGAAAACCAAAGACAAGATCTTGAAAGCTGCCAGACTGAATACAGGGAACAATAATTTGCATCACCAATGACTCTCAATCAAAACAACGAAGGGCAGAAACCAGCAGAACAACATCTTTGAAGTGCTGAAAGAATAAAAATGTCATTCTAAAATTCTAGGACCAGTGAAAATATTCTTTAATAATGAGGGAAAAATTAAGTCATTTTCAGATAAAAGAAACCAAGAAAATTTGTTTCTAGCAGAATGGCACTACAGAAAATGCTGAGTGACGTTCTTCAGGTTTAAGGGAAATGACTTAAGATGGAAAATTGAATCTTCCGGAAGAAATGAAGAGCACTGGAAATGAAACACTACAAAACTGTACATGTCTTCCACCTCCAAAAAACTACTCTTGTTGCTGGCATAATTAAAAAAATGGCATTTCTTGAAGATTTAAGAGACATTCACTTATAATGAAACACAGCACACTTCTTTATGTGCACTTTTGAATGAAATACCCAGAAAAGTAAATACATAAAATAAGGAACACAGGAACTCTAACATGAACATCTTCTAATTAAAAAAACAAAACCCAAAAAACCCTGAAAATGTAGCTGAGACAGCACATAAAAACACTATAGAAAATACACATATCAGGACTTCATATGGTTGCATGGTGGAATGTAGTTCTCAGGGAAGCAGCACACACACACACACACACACACACACACACACGCACGCACACGCACACACACACACACAAATCATGATATTTTGTGAGTAATAAACTGTGAGTAATAAATTGTCCTCTGTCTCTAACCCAAGAATCGCATGTCTTTAGCCAAGCCCTCGTGAAATTGCGGCAGGTTAACATGTTAGCTTTCAAATAGGGTAAAGTCTCAGAACCTTTATAGTTCTTGACATGTATGTTCCTAATAATGGAGTCTCAAAATAATATAAAGCAAAAATTGACAGGATTAAAGAGATAAAAAGATAATTCCACAATTACAGTATGAGATTTTAACTCTTCTCTTAGCAATTACAGAACAACTAGAAAACAAATCAGTAAAGATAGGGAAGACTGAGGATCTGAACAAGACTATCAATCATTGTGACCTAATTGATATTTACTTATGGACCACTATATCCAACAACTGCAGAATACATATTTTTTTTTAAGTCCACTGGGTGTAATCACTAAGACAGCTTATGGTGAGCCATTAAACAAAACTCAACAAATTGCAAAGGACTGAAATCATACAAAGTAGTGCTCTGACTATAAGGGAGTAAATTAGAAATAAATAACAGTAAGACAGAGGAAGACCTCAAGCACATGAAAATTAAACAACACCCTTCTAAATAAACCACAGGTCAAAGAAAAAATCACAAGGAAATTAGAAAGTGTTTCAAGTTGGATGATAATGCAAATCTAACATATCGAGATTCGTAGAATATAGTTAAAAGCTGTGCTAGAGACAAATTTATAACTTTAAATGTTTATGGTAGGAATTAAGTCCAAAATTAATGACCTAAGGTTAAAGTACAAGGAATGAAATAATAAAGATGAGAGCAGAAATCAATGAAATAGGAAACAACAGAGAAAATCGAAAGTCAAGGGTAGTTCTCTGGAAAGACATTTTAAAAGATTTATTTATTTATTTGAAAGAGAGAGAGAGAGAGAGAGAGAGAGAGAGAGATAATGCACATGAGAAAACGCAGAGAGAGAATTTCCAAGCAGACTTCACGCTCCATGAAGAGCTCAACATTGGGCTTGATCTCACGACCCATGAGATCATGACCTGAGTCAAAATCTGGAAAGATTTCAAAAAAGTGATCAAATTCTAACTAGATTCAACAAGGATAAAAGAGAGAACAAATCACCAACATCACAAATGGAAGAGAAGTTACCATTACAGATCCTACAGATAGCAAAAAGAATAATAAGAGAACACTATGAACAACCTTATGACAATAAATTTAACAACTTCGAAAAAAAAATAAGTCTCTTAAAAAAATCCAGCGATCAAATTGGACACAAAAGGAAATAAAAAAATCAGAATGAACCTATATTTTTTAAAATGGAACTGAATTAAAAATTTAATTTATTATGACTTTTACACGTAGGTCTAGATGGTTTCACTTCTGAATTCTATCAAAGAAGAAATAACATCGAGATTGTACAACCATTTCAGAATAAAGAGAAGGGAACACTTCTCAAGTTGTTTTACAAGGCCAACATAATGCTAACTCCAAAACCTAACAAAGGTATCATTAAAAATGAAAATTACAGGTTAATGACCCTCATGAACAGAGACCCAAAAATACTTAAAACGTATTAGTAAATAGAATCTCACAATGTATAAAATGAATAAATCATCTTAACCAAATCCAATTGGTATAATTCACCATTAATTATTAACAGAATAAAGGAGGAAATTCACACAATCATTTCAATATGTGCAAAAAAACTTTTGACAGAATTCAAGATCCACTCATGTTAAAAAAAACCTTCAGCAAATTAGTAATAGAAGAGAACTTCAATATGAGAGGTGGTATCTAGAAAAACCAACAGCTAATATCATAATGTTGAAATATTGAAAGTTTTCTATCAAGAACAAGGTAAAAACTCACCACTTCTACTGAAAAATGTAATAGAGGTACTAGTTTTTATGCAAAGGCAAAAGGGAAAAGACAAAAGATAAAAACGGGGGGGGGGGGAGGAAACAAAGAACTTGGAAGAGGAAAAGGTAAAACTACCTGCATTTGCAGATGACATGATTGTTTATGCAGAAATACTAATCTACAAAACTACTAGCAAGATTACAGAATACAAGTTTATTATAAAAATTGTATTTTATATATTAAGCAGTAAGTGAACAGAAATAAAGCTTTAAAAATCCACTTTATGAGAATACATAAAAAGCATAAAACATAAAAGACAGGAATAAAATTAATGAACACTTCACTGGAAACTAGAACACTATTGAGAAAAATTAAAGACCTACATAAAGAGAGATACACCATGTTCATGAATTAGAAGACTCAATATTAAGATATTAATTCTTTTCAAATTTATCTATGGACTCAATGCAATTCCAATAAAATTTCACAAGAGCTTTTTAAAAAAAACTCACAAACATTATAAAATTTACATGGAAATGCAAATGAGAAAAGTGAAAGCAAGTCAAAAAAGAAAAAAAGTTGAAGGACTTACACTACCTGATTTCACAACTTATAATGCTAAAAAACCCAAGACAGTGTGATAAGGTGTAGAGGATATAAATATAGATCAACAGAACAGATAAGGGAGTCCATAATGGTTTTTATTTTGAAGGCACTCATCTAGGAAAGGAAAGCATTTAAAAAATTATGCTGCAACAACTAGACACTCATATTTATTTATTTACAAAAAAGATTTATTATTAAATTTATTTTTTAAAGATTTTATTTAAGAGAATGCACAAGCAGGGGGAGTGGCAGGCAGAGGGAGAAGCAGGCTTCCTCCTGAGCAAGGAGCCTCTTGTGGGACTCGATCCCAGGACCCTGGGATCATGACCTGAGCTGAAGGCAGATGCTTAACTGACTGAACCACCTCGGCGTCCCGTATTATTTTATTTCAGAGAGAGACAGAACACACGAGGAGGGGAGGGACAGAGGGAAAGAGTCTTGAGGAGACTCTGTGCTGAGCATGGAGCTCAGCTGGTGCTCGATCTCATGACCCTGAGACCTAAGCTGAAACCAAGAGTTGGATGCTTAACCAACATGCCACCCATGCGCCCCTAGATACTAATATTTTAAAAATGAACATTGATCCTTACTTGGTATTTCAAAAATTAGCCTTACATGGATCATAAACCTCAATGTATGAGCTAAACCTATAAACTTCTAGAAGTATAAAAAATTAAAAAACTGGTCTTTAAAAAATTAATTTTTTTTCTCTTCAAAAGATAGCTTTAAGAAAATAAAAAGGCAAGCTACAGACTGGGATAAAAGGTCAATAGGCACATCTGAAAAAAAATTTTGGATCCAAAATATACAAAGAACGCTTAAAAACAAATAATAAGAACACAACCAACAGAAAATGGGCAAAAAATTTGAACAGAACTTCATAAAGGAAACTATATGGTTGGGAAGTAAGTAAATGAAAAGATGCTCAACATCACCAGTTATCAGATCAAAGTGAACTTAAACCACAATGTAATGACATCATTACATTCTTGCAAAAATGACTAAAATTAAAGACACTGACAATACCAAAGACTGAAAAAGGATACGGAGCAATAAGAACTCATACACTGTTAATGGGAATATAAAATACAACAACCAATTTGGAAAACTGTCAGTTTCTTAAAAAGTTAAACATTTCCCATCATAACAGCCTAGCTACTCTACTCTTAGGTATTTACCCAAGAGGAACAAAACCATGATTATCCAGACTTGCACATGGATGTTCATAGAGGTTTTATTCACAATAGCCCCAAACTGTAAACAACCGAAATGCCCACCGGTTCATGCATGGAGAAACAAAGTATGTATATACATATAGGCGAACGCTAATTGGCAATAAGAAACGAATGAACTACTGATACACTTAACAACATGCATGAGGTCTCAAATCATTTCATTGAGTTAAAGAAATCAGATATGAAAGAATACATATTACATAACTCTATTTATTTAAAATACTAGAAAAAGCTAATCTAATCTATAATTATAAAAAGCAGACCAGTGGTAGTTTGGAACCTGGGGCAGAAGAAAAGATGGATTACCAAGGGGGCAAAAGTAATCTTTTGGGGTTGACTGAAATATTCTATACCTTGATTGCAAAGGTGGTGTCACCGGTTTACATATATGTTTACATTAATTGTACACTTTAAATTGATGCAGTTTATTATGGTACATAAATTATAAATAAAGTTGATTTAAAAAGTAGTAACATGTTTGTTAGATTCTCAGTATTTATCAATCAATCAGTAAATTCAAGGGCATTGGAGATGTTCTCAGATTGTCTCTATCTGGAAAGACTATCTCCTTCAACTAAGCAGTTGAAAAGAGTCACACAGAAGTGGTCAATGAAAAAAAAAGAAAAGAAGAATTGGTCAATAAGAGAAGGAATACTTACTTAATAGCAGATCAATTTTATGATTTGGCCATGATGATAGATTGGCAGGTATAACAATCATTTTAATGCTATAGTCAACTCTTTCTCTTTTAAAAAATTTACTTTATCATGTTTGTGTTTAGAGTTCTAAATAGATTCTTAAAAGTCATTGGATCAATTCCATTATATCTCATACCAGTGCTTCATAAAACACTCCTGTAAATGTTAACAGATGAAATACAGAAAGGGATTTTTTTGTTAAATAACATTTGGGAATGTTAAACAATGGGTAGAAGCAAAATTAAACAGGTCTCCTTCCATATGCAAAAATTTTTGGAACCCATACTAATAGATACTAAAAATTTCCAAGAGAAGGCTACAGTAGTTATATACAAATTTTATCCCAAATTCTAATCATAAAACATCTCAAAAGTTAATATTCCATTTTCACTTTGGAAAATGCTGGTGTGTACTTTCCGCATATGTCTCAACACCTACAATATGGTGAATGCCTACCAGATAACTATTAATTCTTAAGTTATGTATAAATTGGCAAGCAAAAAGTCAATTAAGAAATGCACAGTAAAGATAACTTCCTTTGTTTAAAAAGACTGTTTTAATTATTTGTAGACTATTCTCCACACCCAACAATAATACATTAGGTAAAAATGATGCATCATCAGCTTCCTTGAAATGTACTTTATAATTAAGTATTCAAACTGCATTTCAGTTATGGGGAATCACTTCTCCCCTACCTAAAACAAATACAGGATTCAGTAAATTAGAATGGATTCCAGTAAATATATGTTTTCAAATTATTAAAAATGTTAGTTAAGGCAAATAACATTAATGTTTACATGGCCCTTAAGAATATATAAAGCATTTTTCAGATGCCGTATTTTACTTAATATTTCTCCAAATCCTGTGACGTAGTTATTGTCATACTCCCATTAAGAAAAAGAAAATGAAGCCCAAGAACACACAATAAATTGCAGAAAGTAGGCTGGATGTTGAGTCAGTCCTCTTTTTACTTTACTATCCTACCAGGACAATGATACACAGTATAGATGGACAAATGAAAAAAATTCTTTTTTCTGAAATATGATACAGGTAAAAAAAGAACTTTAAATAATTCTTGCATCAAAAAAAAAATTATTATACATCTACTGTGGGCCAGGCAGGCCCTGTTTTAGGTGCTGGGGAAATAGCTGAGAATAGCTTGGTTATTTTTTTAAAGTTGAAGTTATCCTTTTCACCCTTATGGGAAAAATCGTATTCTAGGCTATTTTAAAATTTCCTTTCTAATAGTTGAAAGAACAACACAGCAAAGGATATACAGCACACACGTCATCTAAGTCACTGGAACAACACTCAGCATGCATCTGCGCCCCCCCACCCCCCACCAAGTTGTAACTGTCCCTGGGCAGTGCAGGTTGAGTACACTTCAATGATTATAATGTTGTCTGGGCCAACAGCCAGCTGCGCTTTTTCTGGTCTGATCTTGTCAGTGAAAGTTAGCTTAAAAAATAGTAGGAAAGAGCCTTCCTTCCTGTAGAACCCTGAATGAGTTAACACCCTTCCTAGAATTTCTTTAAAAATACTGTTCTGGGATATTAGGGTGGAAGAATGTATTCTGAATGATGGCATGTTCTGTTATTTTAAAATCAACATATGAGAACTCTCAATGAAAAAATAAGCCAAGACTTCCTAATACTACTCTGAGCCCTTCTAGCCCCAAGGTCATAGATATTGTGGTTGCTACCTTAAAATTCTATTTAAAAATATCATAGGCAAACTGCCTTTTCAAGAGAACTTATTCAAAACATTGGCAAGTCTCTACGTCTCAGCTCTAGTTTCTTCATGTGTGAGAAGGTGGTTCTTTAATCAGAGAGGGCTATGTATATTTGACAAGAATTCTTCTCAAAACATACAGGTGAAGAAACATCCCCACATAATTTTGTTAAATAATTCCATAAAGTTCACCTGAAATCTGCTTGTGCACGTAAGACTATGAATTATTAGATGACCTTTTATATGGGACTTCCAACCCTGATTCTAGGACTCCGTTATGGTATCTTTCCCAAGGAAACGCCCACAGCTTATGTTACATGGTCATTACTGAAAATATGTTATTATTATTTTAGTGATTACACCAATTACACTAATACCATTACCTTTTCTTCTTCTGACCTTTACAAAAAGGACTTAAAAGCATTTCTGGTATTTCATATTAAGGATTCTTAATGATCCAATTCTATTACCACAGTTACAGGGCTGCCTTTTCTTTTCTTTCTTTTTTAAAGATTTTATTTATTTATTTGACAGAGATAGAGACAGTCAGCGAGAGAGGGAACACAGGCAGGGGGAGTGGGAGAGGAAGAGCAGGCTCCCAGCAGAGGAGCCCGATGTGGGGCTCGATCCCATAACACCAGGATCACGCCCTGAGCTGAAGGCAGGCGCTTAACTGCTGTGCCACCCAGGCGTCCCTGCCTTTTCTTTTTTATAAATTCTGAAATTTGACACTTATAATTTCATATTCTATCAACTGATCAAATCTAATTTAGTTAGCATAGAAACACTTGTTCAGACCAGGGTATTAAAATAGACACTTTGAAAAATCAGGTCCCATGGCTCCCATTCATTTCAAATGATCAACAGGGTGTGTATGTGACTGTAGGGAGTGCCTTCCTCTAGGAAAGAAAAGCAGCGCTGAGCCTTTACATTTTACTTTAATAAAAACATATCAATGTATCATGATTCATGGAGAAAATAGTTCCAGAAACCGGGAAGAGAGGTGGATCCTCGGTAACAGCTCTGATTTATTTAAAAGAAACCCTGAACTGATGCTAGGCATCTCCCTCTCCTTCTAAATTTGACTGACAGGCAATAGTCATGGTTAATGCTACTCTTAATTCTCTCTTGAAATGGTCATTTCTCTTCCATCTTCTTTACTACATATTTATGTGTTTGTTTACTGTCTGTCTTTCCCAACAGGCCGTAGGCTGTATACAACGGCAGGGGTCATACTCTTTTATTCAACACTGTAAACTCGGCAACAGCACATACAAGGCACTCCATATAGTGAAGACAACACAATCTCTCGTCTAGAATATCCTAATTGCCTTGCTAGTTGTTTTTCTGCATGCAGTCTTATTCTTTCCTTCTTCTTCCTCTCCTGATCTACATCACTGCTAAAGCGATCATTCTTACACTGCAAATCCTGTAACCTATTTTCTAACCATTTCATGGCACCTTAAGGGAAAGAGTCAAATTTAAGCATAGGCTTCAGTTCTCTATAATTTTGTGAAACTCTCCTACCTTATCTGCAGCTACTTAAGTGCATCTAAGCACTCACAGCCAAAATCACCATGTTGCTCTCTGCCTCCTTGTGCTCACACATATTGCTCTCTCTGCGCAGAATATTGTTATCTCCTTGTCTACCTGACAAGTTCAAGTCTCAGCTTAAAAGTCTTCTCCTTATAACCTTCTATGACTCTACCAGGTACATATAACTTGTAATTTGGCATACATGTTAAAAGTGAGGATAAAAGAATTCAGCCTAACTAGGTTAAAATTCTAGCTTTCCCATTTATTAGCTGTTGGACAGATCATTTAAACCTGTTGGTACTCTAATTCTTTATTTTTTTTTAAAGATTTTATTTATTTATTTGATGGAGAGAGAGACAGCCAGCGAGAGAGGGAACACAAGCAGGGGGAGTGGGAGAGGAAGAAGCAGGCTCCCAGCAGAGGAGCGTGATGTGGGGCTTGATCCCAGAACCCTGGGCTCACGCCCTGAGCTGAAGGCAGCCGCTTAACGACTGAGCCACCCAGGCGCCCCCTGTTGGTACTTCAAAATACTTAACAGTCCTAGTTTCTACTCAGAGGATGGCTCTATGAATTGAATAATATAATCTACATAAAGCGCTCAGCACAGTGCTTGGCATATGACATGGATGCTTTGATTGTGTAAGTGAGAACACTTAAGATCTACTCTCAGCAAATTTCAAGTATACGACTCCTTATTATTAACTATACTCACTATGCTGGACATCAAATCCTCAGAACTTACTCATCTTAGAACTGAAAGTGTACCCTTTGACCAAATTGTCCCCGTTTCCCCATAACCCCCTGGCAACAACCATTCTACTTTTGGTTTCTAGAAATTGTGTGTGCGTGTGTGTTTAAGATTCCACTGTAAGTGATACCATACAGAATTTGTCTTTCTCTGTCTGGTTTATTCCATTTTAGCTACTATCTTTTAAGGCTTGACGTTCTCAATGTTTCAGGAATACAATTTCATAATAACTTTTATGCAATTCAGTAATCCAAAAGTTTAATTAGACTGAAGGAAGAATAGATTTAGAGACCAATAAAATAAGCAATATTTTGCAAAACCCATTCAAGCCCTTGAAAGAAACACTCTTCATTATATTATTTGGTAATTAAACTTTGAGAAAATGAGAAAAAAATTTAATTGTATTTGAGTTGGGGAAATACCTGCTGAACAGTTATCAAGAAACAGAAATGGATTTTATATAAAATTTGAATAAGAAAATCTTAACTATCCATATGGTATTTTGAAAGTAACAAAAAAACATCGATTGAGTAACTTTTTTGTGTAAAGCACTATTAACAATACAAAGAGGCATAATACTTGGTCCTTTTAAGAACTTAACATATTAAAAGTGGAAAACAGTCAACATACAGAGTCAAGTGCATCTAGTTTTACTTAACAGGCTAAGATAGTAGCAAAAAAGATGACCAAATACACGAATAATTGCCACATTAATTAAAAATTTAAGGATAAGAATTAAATTGGAACTTGATGAACGCTGTGATACTAAAATCAATCATTTTAATGAGATAAAATCAGCAATATTTACCAAATGGATATATAAAGCATTTTTATTTTTATTTTATTTTTATTTTTAAAAAAGATTTAATTTTTAGAAAGAGAGAGGGAGAAAGAGAGAGAGAGTGAGAGCGTGCAGGGGGAGGGGCAGAGGGAGAAGCAGACTCCCCGTGGGACCGGGAGCCCATCTCGGGACTCTATCCCAGGACCCTGGGATCATGACCTGACTGAACTGAAGGCAGATGCTTAACCGACTGAGCCACCCAGGCGCCCCTATAAAACATTTTTAGAAAGACAGAAATAGTTGAGAGGAATATGTGAGAGATCACGATCAATGACAGTTAAAATAAGCAATAGGCTCTGCTGAACCAAGGAAACCAATTTTTAGAATTCTCCTTTTATAGCTTTTAGCTTAGTAAATCTTTTTATAAGAAATAACTTGACATCTTTTAATTTTATAGTATAACTGAGTAAGTAGGAATGATACATATTTATACTATGCTCATCATCCTTTGAGATGGGTATATTTGATAGCATGGGGAATATAATCTATGGGGGAGAGAAGTGGTTTACAAAGCCCAAGGAAGTGAGACTTTTTATTTGAATTTTTAAAAACATAAAATCATTATTGGTACAGTAGGTAACTGTCTAAACTTAGAATTAAATGATTACATCTGGCTCAGAAAATGGAAAGTGAGAATTTTCAAGAGTTAAAATTTGCTGACTTAAAACTTTGGAAATGAGGCACTTCAAACTTCCTTTAAAAAATCTAGAAACACTTCCCTGATCTAAGTAAGCTGGACCTTAAATGACAAGCAGGGGAAATTTACTGGGTTGAGAAGGGTAGGAAAAGGCAGAGCAAATAGTCTGCACAAACAACTAAAGGTACGGCAAGTAAAACCCATTGCTGTGAGGGAAAAAGGTTTACTGTGGTCACAAGGTGAGACAACGCTGCCCAACTGCTACACAGGGAACAGATTACGGTTGTGCTTAAGATACTGCTTCCTTTAGCTCTCAGGTGGGCTAGCAGCCCAGGGAAGCCAGATGCCCTAGGCAGTCAGTGACTTTAGCTGGTATTAATCCATACGTGACATGTCACCAGAAAGTTTAAGAAGCACTGGCAGAGGGTTCTTGAAAACATGGGGATATGAAGGTAGATGAAGTAAAAACAAACAAAAACAACTCCAGGGGTATGATTATCTACATATAGTGGGTAACATCAAGGACTGTGGTCTTTATCTTATAGCCCATAGGAAACTGTGGAAGGTTTTTAATCAAGTGAAGGACAGGCTCAATTTTTGTTTAAGAAAGTAAACGATTCTGGCAGCAGTGTGGAGGGGGCACAGGAATGAAGTGCAACTTCCAGTTAGGAAGCGAATACAATCTTGAGGTCTTAAATTAGAACATGAATAATAACAGAGGCAGTGAACCTGTAAAGGACGATTTAAGAGAGATCTTTGAAGTGGAACTGCCCGAAGTTTTCAACTTATTATTATTAGACATTTCCCCCTTTGACAATGCCTCTCCATTTTGCAAAGGAGGATAAAGATAAAGCAGGAATTTTTTTTTTTTGATAGATTTGTATTTGTATTCTGCAAAGAGAACAACACTTGCCAAATTAAATCTGGATCTTATAAGCAGTTTTTCAACTGCTGGAAATGCTTTTTAAACAACATTTCAATTCATATTACAGCTACTGACAATATCTGGTTACTCCTAGAGTTAAGGGAGTTTTTAGTGCTCAGTTTGAGACTTCACAGAGCAGTTCAATCCCATGAACATACGCCGAGCGTCTACTTACGTGCCAGGCGCAGGGTTAGGTACTAGGGTTACAACGTTCTTTGTTCTTCGAAAAATAATTCTTTTAAAAAGGATTTCTGTATGACAACATCTGAGCATGTGTTTGTATTAAAACAACTAAGTTATTGGTCTGTAGGCTATCTGCCGAATGTTGGGCTTGCTCAGTTTTGTAAAAACCCGTCGCACCGTGCAAGAAAAGACTTGATGCCTCTGACAGCAGCTGGGCAGAATGTACCACGGTGTACGGCAGCGCTCGATGAGCACAGAAGAGTAAGGACAGCAGAACGGCGCATACACACACACTCTTAAGTTCTTTTACTAGAATGTTTTTCATCCACTTCTATTTAAAAGGCCCTTTTACAAAGCCAAAACAGTATTTATCTAGAACTAATCCTAATTTTTCCTCTTATAAAAAGTGACTTTGCTTTTTGATAAACTACAGAGGAAAACTGAAGACAGTGCAATTAATCTTTTGAATATCTCTATAAAATTCCATCTTTTAAAAGTTCTCCATAGGGTAGAAGGATGGGGAGGTGGACTTCCTTACAAACATACATTGAGTTTTATGGTATTTAAATATCAACAAACCCGTAGGCTCTAAACAGGGGTGAAGGGAGAGGTGGTGGCGATGGGGAAAAATCATCTGTCCCCTGCTTATTTCTCCAGTATCATTTCCCATTATTTGGCTTCTCTCTGCCTTTTACTTTCTACTAATATGGAACCCCTTATAGTTCTCTGAAAATAGCACATCCCCTCATGCCTTTGTACGTGTTGATCTCTCTGTCTGAGCAGTCCCACCCACCCCTATGCCATGTACTCCAGGAAAATTCTAGTTCTTTCTTCAAATCACTTTTCCACACACACAAGAATCATTTCTTCTCTATAATCCTTTGAACACCATTCACATGTCTGTTGCACATATTACAGTACAAGATTTGTTTACATGTTCTAATGCCCCCATTGGACTATAAGGTATTCAAAGGACATACATTTTTCCAAATAAAAAAAAAATCAGTTCATCAAAATGTAAAGTGATCTGCCTGCGGACACCTACCTACCAGAAGCAGAAGCATGCAGACAAGAAATATAGAAGATATTAGGCGGTACCAAAAATACATTGCTGAGAATATGAATTTTCTGGATAGTTGGGTTTTTTAACTCATTATATACAAATCATTTTTAAAAACTTAAAATAGAAATCTTCTGATGTATACTATGTACAATGGATGATATGTTACACGTAAGTGAAACTTTTCTTGTTGATTCAAAGCTTTCCACCTCTCTCACGATTAAACATTTGGTCTAAAGGAAACTGTTAAGGATAGAGAGGTAGCAAGACAGATTTGTGCAGTGTGACTTGAAGGGGCACCACAGGACCCACCGGACCAACTGTAGAGCGGCACTGCAGAGCTGGACAGCGCCTCCTTGCCCACACGTGTAGGTTCACAGTTTTTCTACAGCCACTAAGCTAAACACCGGTGTGTCCCTGCCTCCCTCCCCAGATGGACTGATCATTGCTTTTTTCCCCTCCTGCCAACACCCCAATTTTTAGGGTACAAAATACCAAAGTATAGGAAGTTCTTTCTTTTCTTTTAAAGGTTTATTTAGCTGAGAGAGTACACGTGCGCGGGTACATGGGGGGAGAGGCAGAGGGAGAGAATCTGGAGCAGACTCCCCACTGAGGCGGAGCCCACATGGCTGGATCTCACGACCCATGAGAGCATGACCTAAGCAGAAACCAAGAGCCAGACGCTCAACTGAGCCACCCAGACGCCCCTAGGAAGGTATTTCTTATCAATCCCAACACGTAAGAGTGCAGGGCTGTTTTACCCCTTTTCTTTGCCCCTCCTTTTTTGGAATAAAACCCCTCAGGCTGGTGCTGGTCCACTTCTGAGCTCTGTGACCATCCCTACTGCATTGGGTTTGGCTGCTCAGGGCACTTTCTTCTTCCTAGTCTAGCATACCTTTTCTTTTTTATCTTATCTTTGATAATATGTACTATAGGCTCTTCTTTTTAATAATTTTTTTAACTCCTTCATAGTTCAAAATTCTGGCTCTATTACTTATTAATTGAATTTTAATACAGTAGTTTTCAACACTCATATGCAATAACCAGAAGCATGTGAGATTTAGAACACAGTTTAATTCTGGCTGTGTGAAGCATGTGGGGTGGGACCATATAGTTTGGTAAATACACCCCATGGGCCAAATCTATCCCATCTTCTGTTATTATAAATAAAATTGCATTGGAACCCAGCCATGTTCAGTCATTTAAGGATTATCTATGGCTGTTTTCACTCTGGGACAGCAAACCTGAGTAGTTACAACTGATAAATGATATAGACCAATAACTGAAAACTAATGTAGGCTGCAAAGCCTAACATATTTACTATCTGGCTCTTTACAGAAAAAGTTTCCAAAAGTCCCTTATAGTAGTGACTCTTCTCTTCTCTTCTCTTCTCTTCTCTTCTCTTCTCTTCTCTTCTCTTCTCTCCTCTCCTCTCCTCTCCTCTTCTCTTCCCTTCCCTTCTTTCCTCTTTCTTTTTCTTCCTTTCCTTTCCTTTCTCCCTCCCCTCCTCCCTCCCTTCCTTCCTTTTCTTTCTTTTTTTTTTTTTTAAAGATTTTATTTATTTGAGAGAGAGAGAGCACATAAGCAGGGGGAGCGGCAGGCAGAAGGAGAGGGAGAAGTAGGCTTCCCGATGAGCAGGGAGCCCCATGTAGGGCTCAATCCCAAGACCCCGGAATTATGACTCGAGCTGAAGACAGCGGCTTAACCTGCCGAGCCACCCAGGGGCCCTTACAGTGGTAATTCTTAATCCTCACTGTGCATCACAATCACCTGATGAACCTCTGAAAAGTAGGTTTCCTTGGGGTTCTTTCTCCAGAGATTTTTATTGAATCAGCCCAACCAGGGAAATTATTTTTCCAAAGCTCCTCAAGTGACTCTCATGTGCACTCAAAGTCAAACTACTGCTCAGGATTTCTCAAACCTCAGTGTGCAAAGGAATCATCTAATTTATTTGTTAATCTAGGAGAGTCCCGTGACCTATTTACACTCCATTTGGACTTACAACTTCTGGAAGGAGAGATTGGAACTCTGCATGTTTATTAAGTATGCCAGCTGGCTCTGATGCAGGGAGTCTTTAGACTCAGTTTTGAGATCTATGGCTTACAGAGGTTGCTTTGAAAAAGCCCCACAGGTATATTTGAACGGCCCCCTGGTCCCACCCCAGTAATGAATCAAGTCATTCTAATTGCTCTTAAGCCTCAGATTTCTCATCTGTAAAATGGGGCTCATTCTCTACCTGCCTTGCCTACCTCATAAGCTTGCTATGAGAAGTTCTTTGTTAATTAGATTTGTCAGTCTCTAATTCCCTAATCAAATTAAGATGATATTGCTTTTGCAAGATTCAGATTATATCTGATATGGCTTTCTAAAAAATTTAGATAAGCAACACATAGTAAGCAGACACCACATAATAAGCAGATAATGCATATACCATAATTTGAGCATTATTTCAAGTATAAAAATAAGACATAACTAAGAATTATGTCAATGACTTTCTGAAATCAAACCTGGATAATGAAGGGTTTCCAGAAAGCTGGTCACATACTGTAGTGATTACACAGTGGCTCCTAGGTTGGAACACAAATGTAGCTAAATTCTTTTCATTGTCCAGAGGATTTCAATTACCTAAAGGTTCTTGGATAGGCTTAGGGAAAGGAGTACCTGTAAACCCTTGAAAGTGTAGGCCAAATTTTGCCTGGCATATTTTTTCAGGAGAGTATATCTATCAGATTCCCAAAAGAATCCACTCTCCAAAAAGAAAAAAAGGGTAGTCATTTACCCTAAGTTTCTATGCCCTAAGATCTGGCTCATATCAGCTCATTATGAGAACTTTTAATGGTGAGAAAAAAAGCCCATTATGAGTTATTTCCAAATGATGGTGTCCCGGTTTAAAATGAATCCATTTAAGAAAAAAATCTTTGGTTTTCCTTTATTTCTGGTATTTTCTAAACAAAGTAGGTAAAAAAATTAATAATAACTTTTCCATTTCTGTAAAGGTAACAATATTCATAATAAAATTTTTTTACTGTTCCAGAAAAGTCTCAGTTTTATTTCTATTAAATATAAGCAAAAAAAGAATTTGGTTATCCCCTGAGACTGTGTTTTTATGGTTCCTGGCCATTGAGAACAACAGCGTTTTCTCACATGGCCAAGTCCAAATGTAAGTAGGGACTGACCTGACACTGCTCAGACATCTCATTATTCAGTCCCGTCGAGTAGCTGACACACCCAGAATAACCTGGATTCCACGCCATGTTTACCCTATCTTTAGCAAAGAACTCATTGGCTGTGGTCTTTCCAAACACTCTGGAGGCATGAAAAGAAGTTTAACTTGCTTCTTTTGTAAATGTTCATCTCCATCTAGTAGAGCAGACAACTGAGCCTGAAAGTTGTCAAGTTAACATCACCTTTGGAAGACACTGTCTCCTAGGACTGTTGTCTCCAAACTTTTGTGATCAATCATTCATATTATTAAAATTAATTTGAGCACTTACCTCCAATAGTTCTATATTTATTTGAAAAGTATATATATATATATATGTCCCTATATTAATATATTGTATATATTATAAACCCCCCCCCATACACACACATTTTTTTAAAAAGAATGCTACAGGGGTGCCCTGGTGGCTCTGTTGGTTAAGCATTTGACTCTTGATTTTGGCTCAGGTCATGAGCTCAGGTTGTGAGACTGAGCCCTGCCTCGGGCTTATGCTCAGTGTGGAGTCTGCTTAAGATTGCTCCCTCTCCCTCTGCCCCTGCCCTGCCCCTTATCCCCCCACTTGTGTGCTCCCTTGCGTTTTCTCTCTCTCTAAAAAATAAATAAAGAACACTACATAAAATAATCATGAATACAAGTTACTAATATTTTCTTCCCTCACCCTATGGTGCGTGCATGCATCTTTAGAGATCTCACTCCTAAGTAATAGGCAGCATATATCAAAGTGTATTGGTCTACCTCTGTATTTCAGAGAACCAAATCCTTTTCCACCTATTATAACATCCCCATGCTATGGTTAAGAAGCAATGGAGAGGCTGTTCCAGGATGATGATGATGATGATGGCGACAATGATAAACAACACCTGCACGTGAAATGTACTATATGCCTGACACTATTCTAAGTCTGCAGATTAATCCTCCAAACATGAGTTAGGTATTATTATTAGTCCCACCTTACAGATGACAAAACTGAGATAGGCAGAGGTTAAGTAACTTGCCCAAAGTCATACAGCTAGTAAGTAGTAGAGCCAGGAGTGGAACACTAGCAGTCTAGCTGTAGAGTCCATACTCAACCACTAAATCAAGATAAACCTGACTTAAGATTCACAGTCAAAAGTAAAGCAAAGACTACATTGTAAACAGAAGTCAGGGTCCTTGTTTTGTCAGTAATGAGGGTAAGGATAATTTTTTTTTAAAAAGATTTATCCATCCATTTTAGAGAGAGAGAGAGAGAGAGAGCATGAATGGGAATGACAGAGGGAGAGGGAGAGAATCTCAAGCAGACTCCCTGCTAAGTGCAGAGCCCTACTCAGGGCTCGATCTCACCACCCTGAGATCATGATATGAGAAGAAATCAAGAGTCAGACCTTAACTGACTCTGTCACCGAGGTGCCCTGAGGGTAAGGAAAACTTTTTATCGGAAGCAAACTTCTTTTCTTAATTGGATATGAAAGTAATTAGAGAATCACAGTATATTTGTATCACAAAGATTCCCTCAGAACTGTGGTAAGTGCTTTCCTATGGTAATTCATGCAATCCTCACTCTAACACCAAAAGGAGATATTCTTATATCAAATTTACAAGAAAGGAAATAAAGTTTGAAGAGGTTAAATTAGTGCCAAAGGTCAGGGGGACATTAGGCAGTAAAGATGGAATTCAAACTAAGGTCTGATTCCATACCCTCAGACTTTGGTAACTAAACTATATTCCATTATTCCATACTGCTATCCTAAGACAAATTTCTAGGCAAATTGAAATATTATTAAATTTTTAGAAAAAACTGGGGGAAAAAGTGTCTATGAACCCAGACAAATACGCCTCTGTTAATGGATTGAAGTTTTCTTCTTTTTTTGGTTATAAGTGCTAAACATCAGGAATGTAAGTTATGTGCGTGTATAGAACCCTGTTTGAGGTGGAATCTTAATAAAAGGACACCTTTAGAAAAGATAACAATTATATGTAATGGAATATAGAACCAGATTCTCCTGGCAATTAATCACCTAGTGCAAACCTATAGGCTGTTTCTGACAGATCCAAGGGCTTTGCTTGAATTGTTGGGTAAGATGTGTCTGGACTAGCTTATGAGAAGAGATTCTGTTTAAAGCCTTTGAAGATGTTTTAACATATATTTACATATATTGATGTGTGTGCACACATATATACTGCAGATGGATTTCTGCAACATATATGTAGATATATGTATGTATGCATGTGTGTAGTATGTATGAAACTGCAGAATGCACTTTATTGCTCAAGTATGTCCAAGAAATGAAAGCAGCCTTCCTTTACAGCAACAGAGAGCTATCTGTCATTCCTCAGAGGTACTTCCTGTTTTTAAGCAGTTGGGAAAGCATGATTTCCAACCCAAATACTTAGCTTGGCAAGTTAGTGTTGTGTTGATAGATGCTTTTATAACCACTTTTATTCCACCTTAAATATCAATATGAAAAAGAGATGATTTGTTTTTTTCCCCTCAACTCTTTCTTTCCTTCTTTTTCTCTCTCTCTTCCTCCCCTCCCCTTTTCTTTCCTTTCCTCCCCTCCCCTCCCCTCTTCTTTCCTTTCCTCCCCTCCCCTTCCCTTCCCTCTCCTCTCCTTTCCTTTCCTTTTTTAATGTATGGGAGAATAGGAGAGACAAGAGAGGAAAGGGAAGGAAAATATTATAACCAGAACAGGTGGGCAACCAAGTTAAGTATAGCTCTGACAGATCTGGCTGTATCATCTCAAATTTACTCGGAGTGGGGGGGAGCAGTGATTTGTTTTTATGCAAGAAAAAGAAAAAAATGGAACTCCAGCCAAATATTACAAATCTTTAAAGAGGAGTTTGGAAGTTGCAACTACAAGTCTGCCACATTCTCTAACAAAGTATTTTTAAAAATCTTTTATGTGGGCTATGGAATTAACACTGCCTCGGGCAGTAAAATTAGTAAGACTGTGGAGAGGGGTGCCTGGCTGGCTCAGTTGGTAGAGTATACGGCTCTTGATCTTAGGGTCGTGAGTTCAGGCCCCACGTTGGCCATAGAGATTACTGAAAGAAAGAAAGAAAAAGAAAGAAAGAAAGAAAGAAAGAAAGAAAGAAAGAAAGAAAGAAAGAAAGAAAGAAAGAAAGAAAGGAAGAAAGATGGATGTTCTCAAATAGACAATTCTGTTTAAATGATTTAAAAAATGGATTTTGTTTTTCATTACTTGGCACTGCTCCTTGATGTCAGTTTAGTATCTTCTTTTGCTTTTGTTTTGTTGTTGTTGTTGTTGTTTTAACAAGGAAGATTTTCTTTAGGAATCGCAAAGTGCTTGCCTGGTTTTCATGATTTCAGTGTGATGGTAAGAACACTCATTTAGACTTGATGGTTTGTTTTTATGTATTTTACCTAACTTTATATCTGACCAGGTATTCTTCTTATGTAGACAGCATTCCCTCCAAATCCTACCTCATCTTACCAGGGTGGAATGCAGCATTGCAGTTATCTGCTCCCTTTGGGGTATCTTCAAGCTCTATTCTAGTTGCTGTTTTCCATCCTCATTTAGACATACCAGATACCTTCTGCTCCTAAACATCCTTGTTCAACACATCATGCTGTCTTAGCTAGTGCCCAACCTCTTTCTTCCCCTTGCATAGCTAGAGAGTGGTTAAAGCTCTGCTTCTACTTCCTCACTTGTCACTCTTCTCTCAGCTGACTCCAGTCCGTCCCTATCACTGCACCAAACTGACTCTTGTTACAATCGCCAATGACCTCCACATTGTTAAATTTAAAGAAATTACTTTTTCTGCACATATCTTGCCTGAACTTCTGGCAGGATTTAAAAAGCCGAATTACTCCTTTGTTTTTAGAACACTTCTTTCTTGGCTTCTGACACTCCATATTATGCCTCTTATTTCTCTGGATGTTCTCATTCAGCCACGTTGGGGGGGGGGGGGATTCCTCTATCTCTACTTTACCTAAAACTTACAGGCTGAAGTTCTGCAGATCTTACACCTAACCTTCTTTTCTTTCTCTTCCCTTTGCCATCCATTCCTTTAACTTCAATTACCATCTACAAAAAAATGATTCCCCAAATCTACATATCAGGTCCATGTTTGTCTTTTGAACTCCAGACTTATATGTCAAACTTTTTATTTGACATCTCTACTTGGATGTTAAATAGGTACATCCAAATAAACATCCCCAACCTAATTCATAATTTTCTTCTCTATAGCTTTGCTATTTCTAAGATTCCCATTCTCAGAAAATGGTCTTTACACCAACTCAGAAACTTCAGAACTATGCATCTTCTTTCTCACTTCCCACTTTCAAAACTGCCAGATTCTGTGGATTCCAAATAAATAACTCTGTCCACTTTGTTCCACTCCCACGGTTTGA
This sequence comes from Ursus arctos, assembly GCF_023065955.2. Taxonomy (NCBI): domain Eukaryota; kingdom Metazoa; phylum Chordata; class Mammalia; order Carnivora; family Ursidae; genus Ursus; species Ursus arctos. The sequence continues at coordinate 16,595,494 of NW_026622775.1, read as the reverse complement.
ACCACTTTCTTGTGGTTATCCTTGTGTCTGCTCTTGTCACATCCCTCAGCGATTGTTCATACAGAGCACTGGTATGATGAAATGGGTTTTTAATGCAGATGTGGTAATTGCCAGACACTCTCTACCCACATCCTTAATACTTTCCATTGTTTTCCACTGTCTTCAGTATAAAGGACATACTATGCTCTCTCCAACCTCTGTTTCTTTTCAAATGCTGGGTCATCTGAATAGAATGATTGCTCCACTGTTTCCTGGCTACCGGCCTATTCATTCTTCAGATTTGGCTTAAGAATCCATACTTTAGGGAAGCCTTCTCTAATTTCCCAGACTAAGTTAGATCCCCCCTCCTACATGCTTCCATAGCACTTGCTATTTATCTGCAGCACTGTGAATACCTAGAATTACTTTCTTATATAAATTAAATATAAAACAACTTAATAAAAATGCTATATACCAGAAATTGTCCTGGTTCTTACAATATACATTATTTCACTTAATCCTAGAAAACCCTGGAGAGGTAGCTAGAATTATATTTCTCTTCTTTGCTAGACTATAAGCTCCATGAGAATGGGGAACCATATTTGTATTGTTTATTATTTCATTCCAATATCCAGCCAGGACTACCTTATGTGCTCGATAAATATTTGTTGACTGACTGATGGCAGTTTACAAAATACAAACCACATCAAATAGCCTCCAATCAGCTTACCAAGTAAATCAAAGTTATATAATGAAGTTATATAATGAAGTTCTACTTCATATGGTTTATTGTGGAAGGAGAAGTGGCTTTATGTCAATCGCATCTAGTTTCAAAGCATTCATTTTCCACTGGCTAAGTGTGTGACATTCATTAGCCAAGTCCTTTACCTTCTCTGAGCCTCATCTTCTTCATTTCTAAGATGTGGTAATTCTGCTACCTCTCAGGGTTGTTCTAAGGATTAAATGAGATAACGTGTATTAAAAATATCAGCACAATTTCTGGTACATAATATGTTCTAAATAAATAGAAGCTATCGTTATTCAGAATAACCTGCACTTGTGCATTCATTATTCAGTACTTTGTCATCATGCTGTGTTCTGCTTTGCATGGATTCTATAAGTAGTCAGCAGAATTACCTTGTTAATTTGTATGTAATATCTCTTTTTACTCGTGCTGCTTTTAAGATTTTTTTCTTTATCATTAGCTTTACACAATTTGATCATGGTATGCCTTGTGTAAATTTCTTTATGTATATTCTGCATGGGCTTTATTAAGATACATACCTTTCATATTTGGAGATTTTTGTGACTTTATTTTATGAAATAATTTTCTGTTCCAGTCTATTTCTGCCTAAGTACTCCAACTACATAATACAGTCTCACAGACTACTGAGGCTCTATTCACCCTCCCACTAGCCCCACCTCCCAACATTTTTTTCTTTCTGTGCTTCAGTTTGGATAGTTTTATTGCTCTATAATATTTCATCTGTTGAGAAGTCCACCCAGTAACTTTTTACTTCAGATACTATATATTCCAGCTCCAGAATTTCCATTTGATTTATTTCATTGCTCCCATTTATCTCCTATTATGTTTTATTATATATCCCTAAATACATTTATAATGGCCCTTTTAAAGTCTGCTAATTCTATCATTCTTATTACTTCTTATCTACTTCTGTTGACTGATTTTCCTTCCATTTATTCAGTTTTCTTATTAAAAAGATACCAGTTAAAAAACAAAAAGACATCAGGTGTGACTGAGGTTAGAGAAGATGGTACTAGAAGTTTGAAGAGAGAGAACATATATGAGATGATTGTCTAAAAGCTGGAAAATAGATTTGGAATAAATGAAATATTACTCTAGAAGGAACCGAGATTAGGAAAAAAAACCCCCAGGAAATCACACTTTAATTACCTTTAAGGAGCTTCAATGAAATGTTTACATTTTTCTGAGGAGGAGGTTCTTAAAATAACAGATAAAGCATCTGACCATTTTAAGTAATTTTAAGAAACTGAAAGGAGCTCAAAAGTAAAAGATTAGAAGAAACAATGTGATCATTGTACACAATAGGGATTCCATTATACTGCTAGATATCTGTCCCAATGAAATACATGGGCTGACCTTTCATATTTTTTTTTATTTTATTTCTCCAAAGGGATTGCACCCTTTTATTTTTATTTTAAAGATTTTAGTTATTTGACACAGAGAGAGAGAGCGCACGTGCACAAGCAGGGAGAGCTGCAGGCAGAGGGAGAGGGAGAAGCAGGCTCCCCGCTGAGCAGGAAGCCCGATGCCCTGCTCGATCTCAGGACCCTGGGATCATGACCTGAGCCAAAGTCATACGCTTAACCGACTGAGCCACCCAGGTGCCCTTGTCCTTTCATATTTTTATAAGATTTAGTTCATTAAAGAATGTTGGCCCAGACACTCAAGACAAGAACTCCAGCTTCACAAAATGCTTTAGGGTCTTTAACTATTCCCTGATGCTAATGGAAGTTAGGAAACTTCTGCCAGATCTCTGCTGAAAGAGTAGTGCCTCTAAGTCATCCTTTCACAAATCTAGGAAGCAAATCACCATCAGTTTTGGATATCAGTTCCAGCTTGACTAGAGAGTTCAAGAACTTTGGAAAAAATAATCTGGAGGAGTAACAACATAAACAGTAACAAAAATGGGTCCACTTGGCCTTTATCTTGAAGCACAGTGTTCTCTTGGCTCAAATTTCTTCAGTTCACAGACCTATCTGATATTGTCCTTCCCCTTCAAACCCCCTCCTTTCACCCATTCCATGGCCCTGTGGTGAAAGAATTAACTGGAAAGACTTACTGAAAATTATCCTTTCTTATAAATCTATCTGCCCAATAATATGCATATAGAAAGTAACTATAAATAATCTAGGCGCTTAACAATAAGTAAGAAAGACTGTAAGAAGTAGTTTAAACATCTCTAAAATTTTGGGGCCTTTGTTTGCTCAGTATGAATCGCCAAACTTAGTCACAGCAATGACGTTCAGTTGTGATTATGAGGAAAGTCCCTTAACAAAACTATAAAAATAATACTATGTCAAAGATTAAAACCATGCATGGTTGTTATTACGGTAACATTATAAAATATATAGCAACTACACACCAGAATATTAGTGCTTAAGAATTTTCGGTGCCTGAAAATGACACCTTTTAGAACAAGGAAAACATGTGCTAAACCCATCCCAGAGCTTTAAAGGAGAATTTGAAATTTAAAATAACAGATATACAAGAAAGTGTTATGTTGTAAAGAGCCATTCCTGACATAATATACTAACTTATTTTACCAGATCTATAGAAGGAAAGAGAAATTCTGTTATCCTATCAGCTCAGGAAAAACTGCATTTCTTACAAAAAGCCGGACACAACTGAGGCCAGAACAAAAGTAAGTAAAAGCTGGAGCCCACCTCTGACTCAAGACCTTTCAGCTCTCAAACATTTGCTCTCTCTCATCTGATTATACTTGTGCCATCACAGATCATCATCTGTTTGAACTCTGACAATTGAAAAAGGCAAAACTCAAGATCACAGCTGTCCAACAGAAATACAGTGTGAGCTACTATACAATTTTTAAATTTTCTAATCCCTATACTTTAAGTTTTTAAAAAAGGTAAGATTACTTTTAATAATATATTTTATTTAATCCAACATATCCAAAGTGTTACTTAAATATCAACGTAAAAATTACTAAAGAAACATTTTACGTTCTTATTTTGGTATAAAGCCTTTGAAATCTGGAGTATATTTTACAATTAAAGCACATCTTGATTTGGATAAGTCACATTTTAAATGCTCAATAGCCGCATGTGGCCAGTGGTTACTAAATTGCAACTGGTAGCTCTATGGTTTGTGAAGACCTTCAGTGAAGAGACTATCCCCGAATACATACTAAATTGTTAGGGCATTAGATAAATTACCCTTATGAAAGCACTGACTAGTCTCATCAACTTCCTCCACACAAGAGAGCACCTTTCTCTTCCAAAGACTTCTGTTTATCTTAACTGATAGAAGGATCAATCTTCTCACATTGCCAAAGGATCAGTTTCCATTGAAACTCAATTTCAATACAACATCACATTTGAAACATAATATCAGGCCCACTCGAATATCCAAGATGGTTAATTTCGTTAAATTAAAAAATGAGTAAATTCATTAAAAAACAGATTAAGTATTATCAGCTGAAGAGTATTCAGCTCATTAATAACGACAAAAGAATCACTGCTAAAAGTCACTAGAAACTATGGGGCGCCTGGGTGGCACAGCGGTTATAACCGTCTGCCTTCGGCTCAGGGCGTGATCCCAGCGTTATGGGATCAAGCCCCACATCAGGCTCCTCTGCTAGGAGCCTGCTTCTTCCTCTCCCACTCCCCCTGCTTGTGTTCCCTCTCTCGCTGGCTGTCTCTACCTCTGTCGAATAAATAAATAAAATCTTAAAAAAAAAAAAGTCACTAGAAACTAGAATCTGTGACAAAAGAAACGTGCTGCAAGTAGAATTTTACTTTGTTGTTCGGTTATATGCTAAATTCAGTTTGAAATCTGGTTTAAATTTCTTTTTCTTTTTTTTTTTTTAAAGATTTATTTTTTTGACAGAGATAGAGACAGCCAGCGAGAGAGGGAACACAAGCAGGGGGAGTGGGAGAGGAAGAAGCAGGCTCATAGCGGAGGAGCCTGATGTGGGGCTCGATCCCATAACGCCGGGATCACGCCCTGAGCCGAAGGCAGACGCTTAACCGCTGTGCCACCCAGGCGCCCCTGAAATCTGGTTTAAATTTCTATTAGAGTCATTCATCATTAGAGAAAGCAAAGGAAACTGTAAACTATGTAGACTTTTACTTGTTAAGAGAAATAGATAATGGAATTGCATTGTTTCTATGACACTGGGTCCCAAATTCTTGTCATAGACTTTATAGTACGGATTCAATCAACTCATCCCAGTTGAATAGTTCAGAGATCTGAACAAATGCCTACTTATTAGAGCGTTGTATTCATTTTAAGCAATAAGGCCAAGGTCTCCTTTACAAATACATACGCATGATTTATATATTTACTTGTAAATACATACATAACCACATATAAGAAATAAAATTATTATTTTAACTGCTGAAATAGATACCGCAAGTGTTTTTCCATATTTATTTTTATATGTACATAAATTATGGGTAAAGAAACTATCCATAGGAATTAAAATATGGAAAAAATTATGTAAATTAATTGTCTTATAGTTTGTGCTGACTCGGAACACTAAGTGCCAATGTGGGGAAATGGTAGCTAATTCATTTTGTCACGTATTTTGATATGTTTGGATGTAATGATGGCCACAGCTGACCATTTCCTAATGTCTAGCACATAGATATTAAAATACAAAACCCACGCCCAATATTACTATTCCCTCCAATTCCCACTCAATTTAGGGTGATTTCATCTTTTAATGCTAAAACTTTATAAATTGCTGCAGCAAAAAAATATTCCCATTCCCAAGCTTCTGAAGTTAGAAGCAGCAGAAATTAGAAGATAGGCCTGTGTGTGTGAAACTACTGTTCAGCAAAATCACCTGCATTAAAAAGCAACTTAATTAATTAGTCAACTAAATAAACATTTACAAGCCTGGTACTGGATTTATCAAAGATAGATAATACCCCTCTTGGCTTAGAGGAGCTTATAGAAGAATGGACATGACAGGTAAACAATTTCAATTCAGTTAGATCTCTTAGAGAGATTTGAAAATATTGTTCTTAAAGGCAAAATCTGTTAACTTGCCAAAACAAAATAATCGTAGCAAAAACCTTTCAACACGTCAAACTATCTAATGAGATGAGATTCAGTTCAGTTCATTAAAAAGCAGAATTCTTATTTTTCTTGTGTCAGTTGCCTACTTTTATTACACCTGCACACAATTCAGTACAAATAGCAAATGAATTTCTTCATTTCTCCAGTTTCATATTTTCTGAAAGATGCATTATTGTACTTGACAACCAGGTCACTAAAGAAAACTAAACTTTCTCAGGGGAAGAAATCATAAAGGAAAACTTAAACTAAAATCCCCAGTACACCATCCTGGTCCTGCACCCCTGCTTCTCTAAATTCCTGCTTTTTGAAAAGGAAATGCTTTAAATAAACTTCCTCAAGTACTTGCACATATGCAGTTATCCTGACACACAGCACTTCAAATTTTATTATCGTGGGCAGAGGGAGTCTGATAATATCAACTCAGATTTGATTCTAAGTCCCAGAGAGGTGCTGAGGACCTATCCAGCTACAGCTGTGAATAGTTATGCCACTTCCTTCTCAGGGAATAATTCTGATATGGGTTTATTATTGCCTGGTATTAACTAAATAGGGAAGAAAAGAGAGAGAGAGAGAGGAAAAAAAACCCCTATAAAGGCTCGAGTCACATGCTGCAATGCAGGATACCTTGTTTGACTTGTTTTTAAACCCCTCAGAGTTGATGATACAGTACTCCTAAAATAACATGATTATTTCTAAAAATAGTCAGGGAAAGGCAGTTATGTCTCAAGTTAAAGGTTCTGGTGTAGGTGGGAGGGGTATGACACATTGTCACTCACTACATCCTCCACACATAAGCTTAGAGTACCATTTCCTTCAGCTAGCTGTCTTAAGTTTCTTCTTTAAAAGAATTATTTTTTTAACCAAGGGAACTTCTAAAATAAAAAAATAAATTTGCTGAGTCCCAATGAATGGAAAGAGATGGTGTCCCTTTCCTGAAATTCACCAAGAGAATGTTTAAAACATGACTGAGTTCTAAACAATGAGTAAAACTAAAGAGAGTTTTAAAATTGCCACATAATTCTGGACTTTGCCAATTCTGTTCTGGATCACTATGCTGACTTCTCCCCTGGGTTCTGTCAATATCTTGGTTTCCCTCTACCCCCTTCCACTTCTCTGGCAGCATTACTTTTGCTAAGGAAGTTGCTGATGAGAAATATGACCCCACACCCTTTGGGAGGGAATTCACTTCAGCTATTATGGAGCCAAGAATGGCTCAGGACTCCTAAATGGGGAGGAAGATGGGAGGAGGATTAGAACTGACATTTACGCTTAAAGCTTATTTTTACTCTCTTTTTACACACAAGGAAATTTAAAACAAATTAAAAGTCATACTGTTAATAAATAGCAAGGTTATGCAGGGTTTATTTTTAAAATAAAAATAACTTCACTACTTTCTCTGAATATAAAAATGATTCATATTATTGTAAACAAATTTGACACAGTACTGATTAATTAGAAAGTAAAAATCACCAAAATGATGGCTTTAGTAATATTTTGGGGAACAATTTTCCAGACCACTGTAATGTACATTGTTTTACATAAAAGTTGTATTTATTACTGTTTTGTAACCTACTTTTATTTCCCGGTAAATATAATGCATGAACTTCTAATATTAATGCATACATATCACCATTTTAATAGTTACTTATTATTCTGTTATGTACATGCAGTACATATGTACTATTTAATTCTCAAAGCAACTCTCTAAGGTAAGTAGTACCATTAGTCCTATTTTACAGTCAATCCTATAACAAATCCTCCAGTGAACATTTTAAACTAACATCTTGCACTGCTTGTCTTATTATATCCCAGGATAAATTCCTAGAAGTATAATTAGGACAAAAGGTTAGTAACTTAAAGTTTTTTGTTATTTATTAACTACGTTCCAGAAAGGTTATGCTAATTTATGTCTCATAATTACTTTTATCTACAATATTTTAATAAGTGTAATATGATGATGTCTGATTTTGAAAAAAATGTGAAATGCCTTCTAGAAGTGTCCAAGAAAAACCTGCCATAGGTCATATTTCATGATTGTGCTGCATACAGTCTTTTGCTATCCTGGAACATAAAATTCAAGGTCCTAAAAGTCTGTAATATACTTAATTACCACTGAAAAATAATCTTTACATAAATTAAAAAAAAAAAACTTTCCCCTTTATACTTGCCCTTACTAGGAGATCATATAGTAAGAACAAAAGGAAAATACCCAGAGTTTTTAAGACTCAGTGCAGTTCGGGAGTGAACTAAAGAACAAGAGAAAATGAGAAGTGAGACTGGAACTGGGACAAATTCTGGGACAGAAGAGCTTCCACATTAGTAGCCCACTGGCCCCCAAAGAGCTCCTGTGACATTAGAATGCTCATTTCATCTTGTTACATTTTTGAACATGATACTTACAGATTCACTCAGGCAATAAACATCCCTGGAGGCAGAGAGAGAATGGAGATTACTTTGGTAGGTGTTAAGGGAAGGTAGGAAAAACAGTGTTATCAGGAATGTGGAAGAAGCACTTTGGGAAGAACAAACAGGTGGTTAGAAGTGGGAGGTACTGTAATGTAGTATGGAAAACACAGGCTTCAGAAATAGTCTGGGTACTCATTTTGCAATATATACAAATATTGAATTGTTATGTTGTAAACCTAGAACTAATATGTCAATTATATCACATTTAAAAATAAAGAAAGGCTTAAAAGTATAATTACACTTAATTAACACTGCCAATTAGTTGGTAAGATTATTTTCTTTCATATTCTTAGTTTCCTCATCTGTAAAATAGTGATCATCATAAAACCCCTCTAATAAAGTTGTTGTAAGAATTAAATAAAAAAAAAAAAAACCAGAGAGACTGGAGTTCACACCCATCTGTCCTCATCCTCTCTCTGTGTGACCCTGGTGAAGCTATTCACTGCTGGAGTTTTTTGTTTTTGTTTTTTTTAATAATAATTTTTTATTATGTTATGTTAGTCACTGCTGGAGTTTTAGTTTCCTCAGCAAGGAGAGGGATTGGACCACTGTATCTAGCATCTTCTTTTGCTCGCACATTCTGATCAGATTTTATTCTACAAATAAAGTCTATAAATCATTAATAACTCATAATTTATCAAATAATTTCTAACATTTAAAAAATAAAATTATTGATCCATATTACCTACAGCATTACAATTAGCATTAGACGATAATTTATGGCCTGATTAAAACATAAAAGTATTCCATGGAAAAGTGGGCAAATCTTATTTGTCAGCTTTGTCTTAACTAGTTCAGCTTGAGACTGGGTTTAATGTGTGAAACTGTTACATATATATCCAATATGGAAAATAAACAGGAAAGAAAGAGCATTATTTTTCAATTTTCATTTATATCAATTAAAATAAAACATAGTGGTTGACCTATATTTTTGTATCTATATGATATTAAGATTTAAAAAATCTCAGAAAAAGCAGTTATCATCCAGCCAAAACAAATAATTTCAGTGAGACTAATGTTTAATGCTGTATTTCTAAATTCTCTCATATTATAATTATGAAATCTGTCATAATTTGTTTTCTTTGCTTACCAAATTTTCCATTAATGGCAAAGTAATGGAAGAGATTGAAATAAATTTTTGTTACTAATGTCCCATGCTTTTTTTCCTCAACTGCTTCATCTGCTGTTTTAAATTCCAGTGACCTTTGCTGGTATTAATAATAAATACATACGACAGTTTAAATTACTAATCTAACATCAAAATACCCAAAGGTATTTGCTTATATATCTGTAACCTGAGATAGGACAATTAAGTAAAAGCAAATCCAGTGGGGTTATAAATAATTTCAACTATTTGAAGGACTTATTACATAAGAGCTAATTTATACTAATTATTAAATTATATAAAAACTAAACTGATACAGAAAATTCTACATAGCTTCTGTAAATCTTTGCTTGAATAAATGATGTACACATTTACTCTCCCAAACTAAATCAGACTAAACTGAGTTAACTAGGACATGGAGGATTTCTGTTTGCTGGTAAGGTTATTTTTAAGAGAATGAGCCAGGCTTATTCTAGTTTAATGTCTTTTAGGTAGTATGTACATGTGCAAAAATAATCTATACATAAAAACTGCAGTGGTATTATACGGACTTGCTGGCAAGGAAGCTTTATTTCCTACCTAGAAGGCTGGTTGACAGGAGCTCCCTGCCGGCATCAATGAAATGCTTTAGAGTCCTGAGCCTCAACAACGGAGCATAAGCCTTCACGACAGAGAGACCCCCCAGAAAGCAACTCCAGCTACAGCAGCCTCCCCATCAGGATCGGCTCTTCTTAGAATTAGAGCACTAAATGTTCTTTCCATTATTTGTCATTCCCACAAAGTCTTACAAATCCTATGTTCAGTATTCACTGACTCCACCAATGGCTCATTTTTAGTAGTAGCTAATTGTATCCACCTGAACTCAGCATGACTTGTGCTTTGCTCAGAAGTACACTGAATAACAGTTTTGTTGGAGTGCCCTCTTTTTCCTAAATTAAAAATACATTTGTAGATTTGGGACTAAACATCTGATTTTAATCACATAGAGGCTAAATTTAAAGAAGATTTTTTTCTGTTAGGGCACAACAAAGGTATGCTTAGATGTATTTGCATAAGCATGTATGAATGAAATTCATGAAAAGGAAAATGAAATTCAGAAAAGATTTTATTCTCTATAGGGCATATACCCATTAAGTATTGTTAGCTCACAGCTTAGCTTTACCTTGCATGCAAGGATCAACCTGCATATAAGAAATTGTACCAAAACTCCAAATACTGGAAACATACTTGATAAATACAACTACCATGACATTCAGTTTAAAAAAAAAAAACAACAACTACTAATTTTGTAGGTGTATGAAGTGAAAAGACTGATGCTGGTGATACAGCTTCAAACGCTCAAACTGAGTAAAACCTTTTTTTATGGGGGGGGAGGGAAGAACCTCTTGTTTTTTTTTTTTTTTCTAATTGTAATATTATGCTGTTAATAGCTAAACAGGCACTGGGCTAAGTCTTTTTTATGCATTTTTAATTTAATCATCTACCAAACAGTGTTATTTTAAAAATCTGAATTTTTTTAACATGATAAAGTTAAGGTTCAAAGAGCCTAAGTAACTTGGCCAAGGTCAGACACAGAAAAGTGGAGTCAGATGCAGAGGCTGAGTTCAAACCATAGTGTACTTCCATGCAAATCACTCTCCAGGTGAAAGCTGCCACTCTGGTAATGCAGATCTCTGAAACAATACACATCTATATATACTTTCCTCTTTAGTTTGAGATTAAAACTATCTGTGGCTCTGAATCCTTGTTGAAGGACTTATAGCTATCTTATAAAATATCAACAATTTCCAATTTTATTACTTCTCAACCAAGGTTGAAAGCCAACATTTCCTAGTTATGATAAACTCCTTTCAGTGGAATATTTATATGTTCTTATGGTATTTATTTTGCCTACTATTACGTTTTGAGGGTACCTAAAAACAAACTAAGTTATTTGTAAATGATACATTCTCAAAGGCATAGAACAAAAATGATGGAATAACTGGAACAGTTTAAGATAAGAAAAGGACAGGTGATGTACACGTGTGGGGGTAGTGAATAAAGAGGTTTTATGTATGATCTGAGGATGGGGTTGCAGGCAGGTGATGAAGAAATAAACTGAGAGGCTGTTAACTAGAATGCGGGAAAAGAAAAAAATTGGGGTAGCCGTTATAGGCTGTTAAAAATAAGTAACTGAAGGGGCACCTGGGTGGCACAGTTGGTTAAGTGTCTGACTCCTGATTTCAGTTCAGGTCTTAATCTCAGGGTCCTGGGATTGAGCCCTCGCATTGGGCTCCACACCCAAAAGGGAGTCAGCCTGAGATTTTTTTCTCTCCTTCTCTCTCCACCCCTCCCTGCTTTGCGTGCGTGGGCTCTCTCTCTTAAATAAATAAATCTTGAAAAGAAAAGAAAAGAAAAGAAAAGAAAAGAAAAGAAAAGAAAAGAAAAAAAAAGAAAAGAAAAGAAATGAAACTGGAGAATATAGTTCCAGTAAGGGAAGCTAGGAAACCAGCAAACCAAGGACGAGGTAAGAATAGTCAATATAGCAAAAAAGGAGTCCTTTCTGTCCTCGTCTATTTCTGTTACTTTGTTGAGTAACATAAGCTCATTGTAAAAGAGTAACAGAACACAGTACAGAAATGTGCAGTGTGAAAAGCAAAAACCCTGCTTTCTCTTCCAATCCACTAATTTCCTTTCATAGAAACCATTTTCTTCCAGACATTTTTTATTCTTAGATAGATATATATAAGCTTGTCCATTTAAACACACAAAAACCAGGAAAATGAGATTATACTTTCTTGCTTGTTTTTAATCTGCTGGTCAAAATTTATCAATCTTTGCCCAGTGTCTTAAAAGTACCATGTCACAATCTGACAACCACAGGTTTACTCTACTGAGCCCAGAGAGCAGGAGGGCAAAGTGCTTTCAATGACGTAAAGTCACGGGGTTTTCAAGATTAATCTTCATTCCATTACTCATTTGAATACCAAAATCAAATTAGACTTGGTAAAACAAAATTATTAAGTGACTAAAAATTTCTCAGCATTTACCCTAAATTACAAATGGTATAACTAACAGTGAAAAAAATATACCACTATCACTGACTCTTAACTATAGCCAATCCATATATAAAATAGTGCTTTCCAGCTTGTACGTTATGATAATCTGTACAAAATGTACTTCATGATTTCCCGAACTAAATGGTATGGGTCTAAAGGACTGAAATCTCTACTCACTTCGTACAGTTCTTAGTTCTCTCCGTTTACAGGCAATGTCTCAGGCCATTACTACCTTGCTGATAAAAGTGGACTTGCCACAGAACACATTTCTCCCTTAACCTAGCATGCCAGGAAAACTTTTAAAGATAGTTAAGACAGGTATTCTCACTCTATGTTTCCTGGTTGAATGTCAAAGGATTGGTGTGAACAGGTTGAAACACAAATTTTTATGTTTATATGTACTTTTATGGGAAGACGGTCTTCAGCATGAACAAATGAATATTAAGAATTGCTAGTTTAAGAGTATTCTGGAGACTGGAAAAAAGAAAGAGCATTCTGGAGATTGGAAAATGAAGATAATAATAAAGTATAAAAATTAAGTTCATTTGCTGGTAAAATGCTTAACTTCTAAGTGCAATATTGAATAATATAAACAAATTTCAATTTTTTTGGTGATACTTTGAGTTTGAAAACAAAAGGCAGTAACAATAAATAAGAGAAGTTCTCTTAATCTACCTCTGTTTCTCTGACATCCCAGATTTAATCTCTGTTCTACATTTCCTCTGCAAAACACTATGGCTTCTATTGCAGTAATATTAATCACAGAATGTCTACTATGCCTTGACAAGCCACAGTTGTATTAAACAATATAAAAGGAAAATTATTTTAGAATAATAGGAAGTTAGCCAGGATTCTAGCAGGAATTTTGAAAAGATACATCAATTTAGGAAATATTTCCAGAAGAGTGGGAAAAGTTAATAGTACCTACAAGGGATGCTGAAGAACTCAAAGTCTAGCAACTATAGGAAGCTGAGACTGTTTAGGAGACTGGGGGTCAGAGCGGGGAGGGGGGGCGGAGGGGGCAAGAAAGAGAGTTTTATCGAAACCTAAATAAAGGTGCACCTGTTTGGGGGGGGGTGGCAGCTCAAAGTATAGGAGATAGTCATAAGGCAACATGGCCAATGTTAGAATTATGGTGCTGTGGCAGGGAGGACGTGGGAAGACTTATCACATATCTTGACTTCTTCCCCCCACCTTCTAATCTCCTGTTGATGTTTTCCATCGGCTGAACCCAGTGGAATGGAAGCCAGGCTATATAATCCACAGGCATCACCTCAAGCTCCCTTCTTTATACAGACATACACATGCAGCTCTGACAAAGGCAAGAATAGATCTGGGGAGTGAAAGAAAAACCAGCACAATGAACTACAGAACACTTATTATTTATTAACATTGTTTGATAAAAATCACTTTAGTATCCTGGAGAATACCCCTAACTCTCATCATCATCTAAACATGTTACCCCCAACGACTTTGTTACATCCTATCCATAATACTATTGATCTTAGCTTTATAAAATCTGACAAAACTTCCAGGTAAAGTCTGGAGGTTAGTTACTGTATGCAGGTTAACTGCCAACAACAAAAGCAACAACCAGTGGATAGTTAGATAATCTGCTTACATGGATCTTTTTTTTTTTTTTCTTCTTTTTTTAAATAGGCTCCACACCCAGCGTGGAGACCAATGCAGGGCTTGAAGTCACGACCCTGAGATCAGAACCTGAGCTGAGATCAAGAGTCAGATGGTTTAACCAACTGAGCCATCCAGGTACTCCCTATTTTGTTTGTTTTTATAATAGTTTTGTCATTGTGGTCTGGGGTTATTGTTTAGCCAGGACGTTCTATTAAATCTGTTCTTTCTTTGTGCTTTTGGTGTCATACCTAAGAATCCACTGTCAAATCCAAAGTCATTAAGATATATTCCCATGTTTTTGGAAAGGCGTTTTATCATGTTAACTGTTGTATGTGGACCACTGATCCATTTTGAGTTAATTTTTGTATATGGTTGAGGGAGAGGTCCAACTTCAGTTTTCCCATGTGGAAATCCACTGGTCCCAGCACCACTGGTTAAAGAATCTATTATTTGCCCATTGAATGATCTTAGTACTTTTGATGAAATTCAGTTGGCCATATGTTCATGGGTTTATTTCTGGACTCTCAATTCTATTTCACTGGTCTTACATAGTCTATCCTTATGCTAGTACCACAATGTTTTTTTCGTTGTTGTTTTTTCCTAAGATTTTATTTATTTATTTGAGAGTGATAGAGGGGGGGGGGGGGAGAAAGAGAGTGCTGACTATTCAGGACTCCTTGTATTCCATATGAATTTGAGGCCTGACCCTTCCATTTCTGCAATAAACATTGCTGCAATAGGGATTATATTAAACTTGTAGGTTGATTTGGGTGATACTTACATCTTTACAATATTAGGTCTTTAATCCACGAGCATGGGCTATCTCTCCATTTATTTAGATCTTCTTTATATACTTTCAGGAATGTTTTGTAGTTTATAGCGTTCAAGTATTTCAACTTCACCTCCTTGGTAAGTTTAATATTAGGTATTTTATTCTTTTGGATGCTATTGTAAATGAAACTTTTCTTTTCTTTTCTTTTTCTTTCTTCTTTCTTTCCCTCCCTTCCTTCCTTCTTTTCAGTCAGTAGGCTCTATGCCCAGTGGGGAGCTGAATGTGGGGCTTGAACTCACAACCCTGAGATCAAGACCTGAGCTAAGATCAAAAGTCGGATGCTTAACCAACTGAGCCACCCGGGCACCCCAAAATTGCTTTCTTAATTTCATTTTCTGATTGTTCACTGTTGGTGTATAGAAACGCAACCTAAAGTAATTTGAATGCCACTTAGGAAATAGGATGGCCAGAATGTGGTCTCGCTTTTGAGTGAATATCATATTGCTTTTATCTGGAACATCTCATGCAAAGGTGATCTAGTAGCTAATTTTCAATAGAATTCTCTATAATGCTTCAACATTTCATTTACAATTTTCATCCTAATTTATTTGTTCCTAACATAAATTAAAAGTCATTGCTTCAGTACCCTATGATTCCATGAGGCTGGCAGTTAGGATATACACAGTTTAACTGCCATATTAAAGTAGATTTTCTTGTGAATCGAAATACATGGTAAATGGAATATATTAAAAAAGTCTAATTTTTCACTTGATCCCATGAGATAAACAAGAGCAAAAAGCTCTAGCAAACTTCCCAATACATTTTAATTCTTTTGTAGCAGATACTTCAAAAATAATTCCAAAAGGATACTGTTCTAGCATAATGGAAAACAGTTACTGTTAGACCAGAAAGCATAAATTTGCGAATTGTATCTTATATAATGACATTTGGAGACAAAAATTAAAACTTCCTGTAGGGGCAAAGGGGATAGAAAGGACACTTAATCTGAAACAATATGACACTGCGTCCATTTCAAACATGTTTCAGTATGTCTTCCTTACTGCTTTTCAAGTTTTCTCATAGTGTTCCTGGATATCTCCTGTAAAGCAGATCTGAATCCCAGCTCTGAAACTGAGGAGGTGTATGGTTTTGTAAAATTAATTTAAAGTCTTTGAATCTCCATTTTCTCATCTAAGGTTTCACGGGATTCTATGTACTTCTTTTTTTTTTTTTTTTTTTAAGCTAGAGAGGGGGAGAGAGAGAGAGAGGAGTAGGGAGGGGCAGAGGGAGGGGCAAGAGAGAATCTTAAGCAGGCTCCACGTCCAATGCAGGGCCTGACACTGGGCTCAGTCTCACACACCTGAGATCATGGCCTGAGCTGAAATCAAGAGTCAGATGCTTAACCAACTGAGCCACCCAGGCACCCATCTATGTACTACTTTTTGCAATCTTCTGTGAGTCTATAATTACATCAAAATGAAAAGTTAGAAAATAAAGGGAAAGAAAAAAATAATCTGCTGGGTATAAAACTAAGATACTAGAAAAGATATTTAAGATGTAAAATTTTATCCCTTTAAATTTTTATGTTTATGTTTTTTAATATGTTGTGTAATGTACTTGTATATAATTTATAAATAAATAAATATGCATATATTGGTGGTTCACGCTATAATGTTCTCATAAATACCTGCAATAAAAAAGTTTGGAGGCCACTGTTCTGATGTACTATTAACATATCTCTATTAAACAGTGAAAAAAATGTGATATGGTATTCCTATATAATATTATCTCTAAAATATTAACCTAGCATTAAGCGATAACAGCAAGTATACATTTAAAAAATGCTAAGTAACAGTGGAATGAAGCACCACCAAATCTAGCAATTAGTAGTTTATATTGCTTCTTTCTAGAAAACGCAATCTTCATACACTTTTCAATCAGCTGTAAAAAGCCTTTTTCATCTACTTTATATATGTTATTATTATTAGCAATACTTTGTATATTCTTATTCTTTTTTTAGATAATTTGTGACTTAGAATTAACACTAACAATAGTTTTGGAGGTTACAAGAACACATGAAAATGAAACTGAAACACCCAACTTTTGCTCAGCAAGGTATGTTTGCTCTACAACACACACTCGAAGAGCACTGGAAATTACAGATAAAGATTAGCAAACTCAATCTTCATTTATTTGCAGACCATTTTGTTCTCAACCAAATAGTCTCTTTATTCAACTAATGATTAATGTTTTTAAGGCCTTTCTGAAAAAATACAATTGATGGTTTTGGAGAGGAATCTGGCAAATGCAGACTGTTGTGAGATATTAGCTAATCAAAGCTCTTATCTCTGTGTTTGTCAGTGTTTGAGATACTGTTCAACAGAGTAAGTTTAGAATTATTCCTAGAAATTTGTTAAGTCTTAGGTGAACTTACAGCAAGTGATTAACTGGCTTATAAAATATTTAAAGTCACTCCCTCAGATACAAGGATGTTCACTCTACAGCTACACTGGTCTTTCCTGTCTTGGTGAGGAAAATAGGCAAGGAAAGATTAAATTTCAAATACACTTTTCATTTTTTTGCTCTTTAGTTCATTTTATTAAAGTTAACTCATTGTTCTTTCATTGTGAATTCTTAAAAAAATTCTCTTAGGGTACTTGGCTCTCTAAACTGTGATTTTTAAGATTTTACTTTCAAGGTAGAGCATTCATTACAAAAAATATGATTCAAAATCATGGAATGAGAAACTCATGTGAGGACATTAGATCTTTATTATTATATTGAGACTCAAAGCCTGTGATTTATTTGCTTTTTGAAAGTAACTGACACCTTGTCACAGCTACCTTGTCATGGAGAGTTTGTTAAAAAGTTGTGCAAGTTCCAGACAGCCAAGGAGCAGCCTCTAAACCGCCACCACGCAACATGCTTGGACAAGCGCTTTCTTGTCACAACGAAGTAACAGGCTTACTTTTTCAGTGCAACCAAATTCAAACAATGAAAGGAGCCACTCCAAACCATGAGCAATGACAAAGTGAGGGCCCAGCTTATGCTATACACAGGAGCATTCCCAACTGGGCACCATGGGCAAACACGAGTTTTCTCTTCAAAGAAATGTTTTAGCAGATCCCATGTGCTTCAGCTCTTCAGCGACCCTCAGTTATGTTGCAGTACGTTATCTGTACGCACTGGTCATAAGCACACATTGCTGTTCTGAACACAACATTCCCTTGGATTTCCAAGACAACGTAACGGAAGAATGGACAAAATAAATGTAACTCCTCCCACGATACTGAGTATCCTATGACATGCTTATGACAGAAGATAAATTAACCCACATACTGTGGACTTTCCTTTTGGAACAGAGTAATTGGTGCTGGTGTTTTATTTATTCATTTTCTTCAGGGTTGGTGTGTACTAAAATCCTCTGAAGTCAGGTTCACCTCTGAAATAATCAAAACATGTAAACTACTACATATTTCTTACTTCAAAATTTGAAAAAGAAAATAATTAACATCTTGCTCCACATATCAATAAAGAGAGAGTTAGAGAGGTAGATCTATGAGGACACAGAATTAACAAAAGTGTTTTGTGGTATGCAAACGAATCAGAGACATTTTTCATTCCTTTAGAATACTGTTAAATGCATATGTTAAAATATCTTTGAAAAAGTCCAGAAGAAAGCCAAAGTCTGGTTTAGACAAACATTCCACACAAAATATGGACTACATAATGGTACATAGTTTTATATACTTTGCCGTAAGGATGTTAGGTATATATGTGGCTTTGGGTTTGTAGGAAAGATGACACATAAAACATTAAAAATTTGGGTATATCACAGAAAAATTCTATAATTTATCATATCTAGTGCTTACAGTATGGCAGTATTTATTCCAAATTAGAATTTTAATGTGGAAAAATTAATGCAGCATTATCTACTTAGAGCTATATAGTCTCTTTACATTACCAGTATAATTCCTTTCATAATTTCAAAACAAGGATGTTATCAATAATTCTGAAAATCACTCAGTCTCTGTGGGTTATCTAAATTCTCTAAGTTCAGTTTGTATAAAAGTCCTTTTGTATAATTATAAACATTTACATTATTTTATATTTAGTCTGGAGAGATCAGGATTTGTATTTGTTTTATATGCCTAACCAGGCTCTCTTTCTATACCTGTACCTATCATCTATGAACTGATCTAGAATGTCTATAACCCACAGAGGTCAAGGAGTAGCCCTGACCTATAAGAGAAGGAATATGCCCTGCTCCAGAGAGGTTAAGCATGAACTCTATGCACTGAGGCTAAGATTTACTGCCCTAGACCATTAAAACTTTCATAAATAGGTTCAAGAGGGAGCCACGAACACCTGACCTTTCTTCCTCCCACCACTCACACTGTCACCACTACTATCTGTGCCTTGAGTCTAGCGCACTAATTTCACATTGCCCTTTATTTATGTTATGTCAGACTAACCACAAGAAGCCCTGGCCTTCCAGATCATCCCTCATCTCCTAGATCAAATCCTCACAGATGTCAGTACAATCCCTAACTTGTTTTCTTCTCCCAACCCTCTCTTACTCTATTTTATAAAAAGTGAAAGAGAATACATTAAAAAATATAAGCCAATTTTAACACACACTAATCTCGTGGGGAAAAGAGCCCAATCCTAGGGTAGGAAGATATTTTGGCTTTCAATGGTCCTACTTAGTAGTAATTTTTAGTATTGTGTAAAGTCCTGCTTCAATTAAAGATATCCATCTGAGAAGAAATAAACTCAAAAAATGAAGACATAATTCTAGGGAGAGTCTTGCAGGATTCCTTCAAACAGGGCAGTGGTCTCAAGCAGGGTTCAACTAGGGAGCCAGAGACTGAAGGGACACAGGAACACTTTAATCAGACAGATATAATCACACACATGTATGTGTACCCCTCCCCCAATACCAAGCAAACTGGGCACGTGATGTAGGGAAGGGGCTCTGGGCAGTTGTATGCTGGACGCCTCAACTTGGTTTCTTATCATCTTAAGCACGGTTATATTGGAGACTTCAAGATCCCAGAGATCCACTGTTAATATTAAATAGAATTTGTAAGGCAGCATTCAAAAACTTAATTTATAGAGTTAATGCTTTGAATTTTTTATAAGTTAACACCTGCCTCCCTTTTAAAGTATCATTGAAAGTCAAGAACATATGCTTATGACAAAGGAACGAGAGCCAAACGAGTGAGCATGGTCAGTGAACTTAACAGGGAATTTAATATGTTTTGACTTCTTTTTTTTTTTCTTAATCTTATTTGTCTTTACAGTTATCTGCCACATGCAGACATCTTTGTTCTCAACCTAGGGATGGATTTAAGAAATAACAGAAATGAATACTAGGGATAAGCAGGGAAAAATACACAATTATAATAAAAACTAATGATTATTCATATTATTTGAGCTAATGCTGTCTAAAATACAAGAACCAATGCCCTCCCTAAACTGTTGTATTGACTAGATTGATGGGTTTCAATATGTACTTTAAATGTATTTAACAGAGCCGGAAGTCTGGTGGCCAGGATACCACAACGACTGCAAGAGCCGCAGGAGGCACTGAGGTACTGCAATCCCTCACCTGGAATCCTTGGCTCCTATGAAGAATTCTCAGGGGAAGAAGAAAGATGGCAGAGAAGTAGGGGGCCCTTTCTTCAGCTGGTCCCCTGAGTCGAGCTGGGTATCTACCAGATCATCCTGAACACCCACGAAATCAGCCCAGACATGTAGGAAGATACATCTGGATCTCTACAAACGAAATCTCCAGTGCTGAGTATTGAGGTACGAAGCGGGGAGCCGTGAATCCGCGCAGATATTGGAACATAAAGGGAAGAGGGAGGGAAGCGCCGCACTGGGGCGCGCCGGGAAGCAGTAGCCACCTGTACTGGGAAGCGGGCCGGATTCGCGGACCAGTAGGTGCCGAGAAACCAGACTGAGACCCAGAGCTCGGGAGCATGTGCGACCAGACTGAAAATAGAGCTCCGGAGTGCACGCTGGAACCAGACTGATACCAGGAGCTCGGGAGCGCGCATGTGACCAGACTGAAAACCGGAGCTCCGGAGTGCACACTCGAACTAGACTGAAACCGGGAGCTCGGGAGCACGCGCGAAACCAGACGGAAAACTGGCACTCTGGAGCGTGCACGAACCACACTGAAACAGGGAGCTCGGGTGCGAGCGTGGGAACTGGAGGCGGCTGATGGTGTTAGAAGCACAAAGGACAGAGACATGCCAGCCCTGGGAGCGAGGACTCGGACAGTGGCTGTGGGGCGCACATCCCGGGACACTGTGGGGTTTTTAGCAGCCCCGACAGAAACAGAGTTAGAGTGGCCAGGAGAGCTCAGCACAGAGCCGACTGCGATTTCTCTGTTCTGAGACAGAAGCTAGGATACGGCCACTGCTGCTCTGACTCTCAGAAGAGGCACACAAAACCACCAGGGAAAGCCGCCAGAGAACAAAAACCCAGAAATACCAGCTCACATTTGCCCATCCCTATCCCCCCTCGGAGGGGACAGGGCGACTCTACCCAAACAGGGTTGCCTGAGTATCAGTGCGGCAGGCCCCTTCCCCAGAAGGCAGGCTGAAAAATCAAGAAGCCCACATCCCTAATGTCCCTATAAAACAAGTGCACATTGCTTGGGTGCTGGTCAATAATTTGAGCTCTGTACATCCCCACAACCTCTCCTCATCAGAATGAAGAGGAGGAGGAATCCCCCCCAACAAAGAAAAGAAACAGAGACTGTGGCCTCTGCCACAGAACTAATGGATATGGATATAACCAAATTGTCAGAAACGGAGTTCAGAGTAACAATGGTCAAGATGATGTGTAGGCTTGAAAAAAATATTAACGAAAATATTAACAAGAATATAGAATCTCTAAAGGTGGAAATGACAGAGAATCTGGCAGAAATTAAAAATGCTATGAATCAAATGCAGTCTAAAATGGATGCTCTGATGGCCACGGTAAATGAGGCAGAAGAACTAATTAATGAACTGGAAGATGGGATGATAGAAAAGAAGGAAAAAATGGGAACATGGCTCAAAAAAATCCAATCTCAAGAATGTAGGTTATGGGAGATCACTGACTCAATGAAATGTTCCGATGTCAGACTCATCGGCATCCCCAAGGGGGTGGAGAAAGAGAGAGGTCTAGAAGAGATATTTGAACAAACTGTAGCTGAGAACTTCCCTAATCTGGCAAAGGAAACAAACATTCGTGTCCAAGAGGCAGAGAGGACCCCCTCCCAAGATCAATGAGAACAGACCAACTCCACATCACATAATAGTATAATTCACAAATATTAGATCCAAGGATACAATCTTGAAAGCGGCCAGGGAGAAGAGAATCCTTACCTACAGAGGGAGGAACATCAGAATAACGTCAGACCTGTCTACAGAGACCTGGCAAGCTAGAAAAAGCTGGCAAGACATAGTCAGAGCTCTAAGTGAGAAGAACATGCAGACAAGGATCCTTTATCCAGCAAGGCTGTCATTCAGAATTGATGGAGAGACAAGGACTTTCCAAGACCGGCAGAAACTGAAAGAATATGTGACCACCAAGCCAGCCGTACAAGAAATATTAAGGGGGGGTTCAATAAAAGTAAAAACACCCCAAGAGTGATACAGAACAGAAATTTACAATCTATAGAAAAACTTCACAGGCAACATGACATCATTAAAATCATATCTCTCAATAATCACTCTCAATGTGAATGGCCTAAATGCTCCCATAAAAAGCCACAGGGTTGCAGATTGGATAAAAAGACATGCCCCATCCATATGCTGTCTACAAGAGACTCATTTTGAACCTAAAGATACATCCAGACTGAAAGTGAAGGGATGGAGAACCATTTTTTATGCCAATGGATCTCAAAAGAAAGCTGGGGTAGCAATTCTCATATCAGACAAATTAGATTTTAAACTAAAGATGGTAGTTAGAGATACACAAGGACACTATATTATTCTTAAAGGATGTATCTAACAAGTGGATATGACAATTATAAATATTTATGCCCCCAACAGGGGAGCAGCTAGATACATAAACCAACTCTTAACCAGAATAAAGAGACATATAGATAATAATACATTAATAGTAGGGGACCTCAACACTCCACTCTCAGCAATACACAGATCATCTAAGCAGAAAATCAACAAAGAAACAAGAGCTTTGAATGACATACTGGACCAGATGGGCCTCATAGATATATACAGAACACTACACCCTAGAACAACAGAATACTCATTCTTTTTGAATGCACATGGAACTTTCTCCAGAATAGACCATATACTGGGTCACAAAACAGGTCTCAGCCAATACCAAAAGCCTGAGATTATTCCCTGCATATTCTCAGTCCACAATGCTTTGAAACTGGAACTCAATCACAAGGAAAAATTTGGAAGAAACTCAAACACTTGGAAACTAAGAACCATCCTACTTAAAAATGATTGGGTAAACCAGGGAATTAAGGATGAGCTTAAGCAATTTATAGAAACCAAAGAGAACGAAAACACATTGGTCCAAAACCTATGGGACACTGCAAAGGCAATCCTAAGGGGGAAATACATAGCCATCCAAGCCTCACTCAAAAGAACAGAAAAATCTAAAATGCAGTTTTTATATTCTCACCTCAAGAAGCTGGAGGTGGAACAGAAGAACAGGCCTAACCCATGCACAAGAAGGCAGTTGATCAAGATTAGAGTAGAGATCAATGAATTAGAAACCAGGAGCACAGTAGAGCAGATCAACAGAACTAGAAGCTGGTACTTTGAAAGAATAAATAAAATCGATAAGCCAGTGGCCAGACTTATTCAAAAGAATAGAGAAAGGACCCCAATTAATAAAATTACGAATGAAAGGGGAGAGGTCACAACTAACATCAAGGAAATAGAAACAATCATTAGAAACTGTTATCAACAACTATATGCCAATAAATTAAACAACCTGGAAGAAATGGATGCCTTCCTGGAAACCTATAAACTACCAAGTCTGAAACAAGGAGAAATTGATTATCTAAATAGATTAACTAGGAACAGATTGAAGCAGTGATCAAAACCCTCCCCAAAAACAAGAGTCCAGGGCCTGACAATTCTCTGGGGAATTCTACCAAACATTCAAAGAAGAAATAATACCTTTCTCCTGAAGCTGTTTCAAAAAATAGAAACAGAAGGAAAACTACCAAACTCATTCTACGAGGCCAGTATTACCTTGATCCCCAAACCAGGCAAAGACCACATCAAAAAGGAGAAATACAGACTGATATCCTTGATGAATATGGATGCCAAAATTCTCAACAAGATCCTAGCTAATAGGATCCAACAGTACATTAAAAGGATTATCCATCACGACCAAGTGCGATTCATCCCCGGGATGCAAGGGTGGTTCAACATTAGCAAATTGATCAGTGTGATAGATCACATCAACAAGAAAAGAGTCAAGAACCATATGATCCTTTCAATTGATGCAGAAAAAGCATCTGACAAAATATAGCATCCTTCCCTGATTAAAACCCTTCAGAGTGTAGGGATAGAGGGTACATTCCTCAATTTCATAAAAACCATCTACGAAAAGCCTACAGCGAATATCATTCTCAATGGGGAAAAGCTGAAAGCCTTTCCCTTAAGATCAGGAACACGACAAGGATGCCCACTCTAGCCATTACTATTCAACATAGTACTAGAAGTCCTTGCAACAGCAATCAGACAACAAAAAGGGATAAAAGGTAATCAAATCAGCAAAGAAGAAGTCAAACGGTCTCTCTTCACAGATGACATGATGCTCTATATGGAAAACCCAAAAGACTCCACCCCCAAATTACTAGAACTTATAGAATAATTCAGTAATGTGGCAGGATACAAAATCAATGCTCAGAAATGTTGCATTTCTATACACGAACAATGAGACTGAACAAAGAGAAATTAGGGAATCAATTCATTTACAATAGCACCAAAAATCATACGTTATCTCAGAATTAACTTAACCAGAGAGGTAAAGGATCTATATTCTAGAGACTACAGACCACTGTTGAAAGACATGGAAGAAGACACAAAAAGATGGGAAAACATTCCATACTCATGGATTGGAAGAATAAACATAGTTAAAATGTCTATGCTACCCAGAGTAATCTACACTTTCAATGCCATCCCAATCAAAACACCAATGACATTTTTCAAAGAGCTGGAACAAACAGCCCTTAAATTTGTGTGGAACCAGAAAAGGCCCCGACTCGCTGAGGAAACATTGAAAAGGAAAAACAAAGCTGGGGGCATCATGTTGCCTGATTTCAAGCTATACTACAAAGCTGTGATCACCAAGACAGCATGGTACTGGCATAAAAACAGACACATAGACCAGTGGAACAGAATAGAGAACCCAGAAATGGACCCTCGGCTCTATGGGCAACTAATCTTTGACAAAGAAGGAAAAAAGTGGAAAAAAGACAGTCTCTTCAATAAATGGTGCTGGGAAAATTGGACAGCTATATGCAAAAGAATGAAACGACCACTTTCTCACACCATACACAAAGATAAACTCAAAATGGATGAAAGACCTCAATGTGAGACAGGAATCCATCAAAATCGTAGAGGAGAACATAGGCTGTAACCTCTTTGACATTGGCCACAGCAACTTCTTTCATGACACATCTCCAAAGGCAAGAGAAACAAAAGAAAAAATGAACTTGTGGGACTTCATCAAGATAAAAAGCTTCTGCACAGCCAAGGAAACAGTCAAAAAAACTAAGAGGCAGCCCACGGAATGGGAGAAGATATTTGCAAATGACACTACAGATAAAAGACTGGTATTCAAGATCTACAAAGAACTTCTCAAACTCAATACGTGAGAAACACATAATCAAATCAAAAAATGGGCAGAAGATATGGACACTTTTCCAATGAAGACATACAAATGGCTAACAGACACATGAAAAAATGTTCAAAATCATTAGCCATCAGGAAAATTCAAATCAAAACCACACTGAGATACCACCTTACACCAGTTAGAATGGCAAAAACTGACAAGGGAAGAAAAAACAAATGTTGGAGAGGATGTGGAGAAAGGGGATCCCTCTTACACTGTTGGTGGGAATGCAAGTTGGTACAACCACTTAAAAAACAGTGTGGAGGTCCCTCAAAAAGTTAAAAATAGAGCTACCCTATGACCCAGAAATTGCACTACTGGGTATTTACCCCAAAGATACGGACGTAGTGAAGAGAAGGGCCAAATGCACCCCAATGTTCATAGTAGCATTTTCCACAATAGCTAAATTGTGGAAGGAGCCGAGATGCCTTTCAACAGGTGACTAGATTAAGAAGATGTGGTCCATATATACAATGGAATATTATTACTCAGCCATCAGAAAAAACAATTACCCAACATTTGCAGCAACATGGATGGGACTGGAGGAGACTATGCTAAGTGAAATAAGTCAAGCAGAGAAAGACAATTATCATATGGTTTCATTCACTTATGGAACATAAGAAATACCAGGGAGATTGGTAGGAGAAGGAAGGGAAGAATGAAGGGGGGGTAAACAGAAGGGGGAGCGAACCATGAGAGACTATGGACTCTGGGAAACAAACTGAGGGCTTTAGAGGGGAGGAGCATGGAGGATTGGAATAGGCCGGTGATGGGTATTAAGGAGGGCACATATTGCATGGAGCACTGGGTGTTATACGCAAACAATGAATCATGGAACACTACATAAAAAGCTAAGGATGTACTGTATGGTGACTAACATAATAAAAATTTTTAAAAAAATGTTTTTAACTACCTATAATAAACTTGGGTATGGCCAATGTAAAGTGTGTAAATCCAATGGTTTCAGACAACTCTTTGAAATGATTGATTATTGCAATAAAGACTTAGTATTCTTGCTTATAGCTCTTATGAAAAACAGGAGTAGGATACTTAGTCTTTTAAGCAAGTGTCACTGTTAATATTGGTATTGACAGCATCATCTTCTTTGAGATGAATGGACAGCATTCTGGCTGAATACATATTTGAATATATATATGAATAGATAAATATGAATATATATATGAATATATATATTTAAAGATTTTATTTATTTGTCAGAGAGAAAAAGAAAGAGAGCGCGTGAACGCACAAGAAGGGTGAGCAGCAGGCAGAGGGAGAAGCAGGCTCCTGGCTGAGCAAGGAGCCGGACGCAGGAGTCAATGCCAAGACCCTGGGATCATGACCTGAGCCGAAGGCAGAGGAACCAACTGAGCCACCCAGGCTTCCCCTTGCTGAATATCATTAATAATCTTTTCAACTCATTTTATTCAGGGTTTTATGTTTAAGAGAGAGGTTTGGATTGACAGAAAAATGGCTGCTACAAATCTAGAAATAGTAAAGACACCCATGGCAAGAATCTTACTAACACTACACGTGGGGCTGGAAATGGAAATTACAGTGACACTATTTCTAATACTATTAAATGATAACAAACTCAAAGTATCAGAAGTAGGCTTCTGTAATTTTCACTCTACTCTCCCTCATTCATTCTCCCATCTGGTTATACTTGAACAATAAAGAACAAATAAACCAAGATCCTATTGAGCATGCACCATATGAAATTCTTTAAAGTTTAGAAGTAATGGTCTAATGTGGGAAAGAATTGTATGCTTTTTCTTTTCACGTGAAATGCTCAGGAAACCTATGTTTTAAGTCACTTAGTATTTAAAGAATCCAGTTGTCTTACATGTGAAAGAGGTATTCCGCATTTTAGATAAACAAAACCTGCTGCTGGTGGTGGGGGTGGGGGTGGGTTTCAGGGAGTGGGGGTGGTGTAATAAATTACCAGCATTTCCCGGTTGGGAAGGAGTATTGGTTTCTTTTCAGGTCAGACTGGTTGTCGCCACCAATTCTGACAGGAAGAGTTACTGGAGTGATGCTCTCTACCTCTGGTGACCGAGGGACCGGAGACGACAGAACAAGAGGGAAATCACATCTCTAATACCTGGTAGATCACCACCAAAAGAAACCGGTTATCTGGGCTTTGTTTTGTTTTGTTTTTCTTTTCATAGAGGATTAAGATTCTTATCTTAATAGGGGATGTCATTAAACTTGAATTTTATGTCAGTTTTGTAATCTAGATTTTAAAAACATTAATGTGTACTGACTGCACATATGTAAATTTATAATCCCTCTCTCTACATGCACTGTATTTTCCAACATGCATTTACTATTGAGATTCTTCCACTGAACTACTTCCGCACAAGTATTACCTGTTAATTGAATCTGACACTTCTTAATGTAAGTTTTAAACAATTTATTTTGGTATTAGAAAAAATCAAAACTTGAAACGCATAAGACTGACTTTACGGAGCTTTATCATTGTGATACACTTGGGTATGTATCTTATATGTCAGCTTTAATATGATTCAGACTAAATTCTCAGGACAGCAAATAAATGTGAGAAAAGGGAATGTCTTGGATCAACTCATCTCTACATAAAACAAATTGGTTTGATATATTTATTTATTTTTTACCAGATTACCGGCATGATGCCTTAGTGATGAGAGAAGTGTGTAAAATATTCATGCTTTTGTTTTACTTTGTCAACTGCTTTGCTTAACTGCTTGAATCACCATATGATGTCTTATCATCAAGCTAGTATTAGTTTAACAGCTAGGAGGGGAATAAAAAAATTCATGAGTGAATGAACGAAAGGATGATGAAGATTTATAATTACTTGACTTGTCTTTGCCTTATCTCCCCTATTTACTAGTTAGGAATAATAATATTATGGGGGGTATCCTAAAAGAAAATTGGAAAATAGATGGTAATTAAGTAATGAGTATTATTCTAATTATAAGAGATCGTTATTTTCATTACTACTTCTACTCCTGTTAATCAGTACCAGTCTTGCCAAGAGCCGAGGAACTACTTATTTTTGTCATCACCATAAAGCTAGGAAATCTCATGGTTAAGATTATATGCTGATCATCAAGTTTGACTACCTATTAAAAAATTTACACATTATTCAAAAATCCAAATAAATGAACTTGTTAATCAAAATGCAGCTAAAATACTGATATTTCCTTGATATCTTTTTGATTTTTTGGACCCCTTAGATTTTATATAACTCACTGAGACAAATTTGCTTTCCCTATAAATATATTTTTCTAAATGGCTCAGTCTTAATGTAATATCAAATATCCTTTAAAACAGCTACTGTAAAGAGTAAAAAGAAATCCTGAGGTTTCAGTGAGTTTTTCTCTAGCTCGTACATCAAACATGCTTTCTCTCTGCTAATGCTACTGTTTCTTATGGCAGGAAAGCAGATGATTCCCTTTGGCATTCTCCTGCCCTTAAATCCCCAAAGCCACCCAAGAAAAAATAATGAATTGTACAAATTCTTTAAAATTTCCAAGAATCACTTATAAAATACGGTAAAACATAAAGCAGCCTGTGAGTTACGTATTAACATAAAAACCGTACAACTCTGTAAGTTACCTTATAAAAAGAAATTTGACGATTAGTTTGTCCAAGACTACAGTTCATATATAATAAGACATTTTATATAATCATTTCAAGTTGTTGCTTAATAGAGCCTTATGATTCAATAAAGTACAGAGAATTAATTACTTTCTCACCCTAGGAACCAGTGGAAAGTAAACCGAGAGGATGATGGAAGAATACTTGCCCTATTACACGACACCTTTCCGTTCAATACACAGGGCACATTAGCTCTGATGCCATTAAGTCTCTTTTCCCCCTTTACATTTTAAAACCCTCTTGGCTTAAAAATAAAGTTTGTGTGTGGTCTGTTTTCAGATGGGCTATACACGTGTTATTTTTTTCTGATTTGTGTAAGTGATGACATTTCTATACTTCTAATTTTTGAGGCATATGTTAAAGATGTCAATCCTGGTTTAAGTTTTGATGAAAGTACAAGTCTGTATTTCATGTCCTTTTTCACATTTTGATTAAGAGACAAAGGTATACTGCATATTAGATGTTAAGAGCAATCTTCCTTGCTTTCACTCTGACCTAGTGAACCTCTCTGGTAACCATACACCAGAGAACAGCTTTGTTGTGGGTTTCAGTCTTATTAAATGTTTTAAACTATGAAATCATTTATTCATTGCCTATTGAATGATTATGCTTTTCTCTTATCTATAGTACTTCAAAGTGGAGCTTGATATTATTATAGCATTCAGCAACTAAAAGTTTATTAGCAATAATCAGTAAAAACAGTTATCTTCAATCATATTCTTTGCATATTGCATTGCAGGTTAACAATTCATATGGATAAAAATATAAAAAAGTTTTAACATTAGGGAGTGTTTAAAAAACTAACTTTAAGCACAGTGTTTTCAATTTCCTACATGCTTTCTGAATGTACCGAAGTCTGGAGTGTTTATTTAAAGTTGGTAGCACTGCACTTATGTCACTAAGGATGTTAACATGTACTTGTACTAACAATAGCCTTATTGAAATCAGTATCAGGCAGTTTAGCTTTTAATGCTGCAAGCTGGATTGTTCTCACTGCGTTAATCTGCAAAGTTTATAATTCTCACCACAAAATCATGTTTCAGCAAAGTTTTACTAGAAGCTTCAGGTTTCCAAGACTACTTGTATTCCCATGCAGTTTACTGGGATCCTCAGAAGAATTAAAGTTGTTCAATAACTGAGCAAGCAAAACATATAAAAAGAAATGAACAACGTACTTTTTCAGATAAAACCTAGACTTATTTCTTCTTATTCACGAGTACCTCAGAAATATTAAGCAGATATTTCATTATAATTTATGTTTATGCTTAAAGTTAATGCTGAATTGGTATATTTTTTAATGAACCAATTTGTTTACTTGACAGATAGGCCTAATCAAAGGTAGGATAAAAAACTAGACTTGGATTTAGAAATAAAAATATATTGACCTAAAAATAAAATATACTTAATTCAACTAGAGTCAGCTGTACATTAAGGGTAAAAGAATCAAACTTTTACATAAATGGACAATATTTTAATTAAGGAATGAATGCAAGCTTGAATGCTGGGTAAGCTGCATTTTTGATAATGGAGATCTGCGTAATTTGAACAAACCCTCCTGCTCACTCACAATACCTAGAGAAACTGGGGAAAAACATTTAACTGAAGGAATTAATGGGAGAGGGGCGCCTGGGTGGCACAGCGGTTAAGCGTCTGCCTTCGGCTCAGGGCGTGATCCCGGCGTTCTGGGATCGAGCCCCACATCAGGCTCCTCCACTGTGAGCCTGCTTCTTCCTCTCCCACTCCCCCTGCTTGTGTTCCCTCTCTCGCTGGCTGTCTCTATCTCTGTCGAATAAATAAATAAAATCTTTAAAAAAAAAAGAATTAATGGGAGAAGGAGGGCTACAGGGATGAGTCCTGTATTTAGGGCAGCTTTTCACCTGGGAGCAGCTCTAATTCATAGAAGGAGCTATTGCAAGATGAGAAGCTAGCTGCCTTCTCAACACACCTGAAAAGGGTCCAGGAGGAGAGAAACTGGAATCAAAGCCTACTATGAAGAGGGTCCTGGTAAAGACACTAGCAGAGAGCAAAAGACTCCTTAATGTAGTGATGGAGATGTTCTGTCTCTGTACTGTCCAACAGAAGGGTCATTAACCACAAGTGGCTATAGAGCACTTGAAATAAGGCTGGCGTGAGATGGAGGAACTGAATTTTAAATTTCCTTCAATTTTGATTTAAATTTAAAGAGCTATATATAGCTAGTAGCCTCTGTATTAGACAATGCATGTCTGTATGAGGAGATGTGTGATATTTATTGCAGCACTGAATATTATGTCAAAACTCCAGACTGATTAAAGACCTACATATAAAGGCAACTTTAAAGCATTTAATAAGTATAATTTGGGTGTACAGAAGGATTTCTTTAAGAAGACATGAAGAACACAAAAGGGAAAAGACTGGTAAATCTGACTGCATTAAAGTACAAAATTCCCCTGCAGGTGTAAAAGTAAGTAATAGAACTGGGAGAGGACATCTGAGTTATAGAAAACTGACAAAGGATTAGTACTCAGAATATATGAAGACCCACAGAGTAATAGGAAAAAGACAATTACTCACAGAAAACAATAAAAAAAAAATGGCAGTGCTGTTAAAGTTTTGGGAGGGAGTTCATGCTACAATATAATCCTATCTTTCCCATGAATCTGAACACAGCAGGGGATGGGGGTGGGGAGGAAGGGAGAGAAGAAGAAAGATATGAGAGGATGAGAGAACACAGAGGAGAAAGAAATACAGAGATCAACTTATCAAAATAGGTATTTTCTTACTGAAGAATGTAGCTTATATGTATGGTCTTATGGGCTTCTTAACATTTCACCTCTGAATTAGATGCTTTTACCTATTCAGCCTCTGTAAGCTCTTCCTCAGGGGCAAAACTTCTTCTATGAACTAACAGTAAGGGAGAGTAGGCATCACAGAACTTCTACACCTGCAGGCAGTTCCAAAAAGAAAAGCTCAGATGGGTTGAGGTGGGCATGCTCAGTTCCTTTGCCCAAACCAATCAATCAGTTAAGACATTCCTTCTCACAGAACTGAGCTAACATTATGGAGTCAATAATACTTGACCAAAATACCTAAAGACAGGGTTTAATATTTCTTCTGTGATAAGATTTGTAAGAGCCAAATAGTAATTTCACTTTCAAAATGACTAAATGAATACAAACAACAATGTCCCTTCCTTTACTTTTCTGATTTATTTTGCTAAACTGCCTGTAATCGATACATAACTACAAGTTAGCAGTCTATGAAAAGTGATTCCTGGAGAGCATGAGGAGGGCATTTATTGGAGTAATGGGTAGAAAGTGACATCTCTGCAAATACTGCATGGAAGCAGTTTTTTAAATCTCTGTACTCTTTCACACAATTTTCCGGTAACAAATAGACGGAACCCTTCTGTAGCATCACAGTGAAAGGGATGAATCCCATAAGCACAGATCTTGGATGAAATCTGAGGCAGTGTTCATCCACAAACTGGCTTATGAACATTCTTCACAGCATCCACACAACCGAAGAGTGGATTTTGTAACAAATATGAACAACAAAATGCCCCCAATACTACTAGACAGTACAGAAGTCATGATTCTATCTGATAAATCCACCCAGAGTAGCACCTGATTTCCTTCAAGCATCATCAATTCTTCTTTTATTCCTGTGAATACTGGTATTATTAACTCCAGCCACTAATCTAGGAGAGGAAGTCTTTTCATTGGAGGAGGAGGTGGAAGAGAAGATAGAGGTACCCTTCAGACCCTTTCTCATTCTGCTGGCTCTATGAAACATACACAGGAAAGATGGAAATCTAACTAGAAAAGTGATACTTCAAAGTCCTCTATTCATCTCTGTGAAATCTGGCCATGACCATGAAATCAGATGAGGCTAGATACAGAAAGAACACCGTTTTATTTTTTGCCTCGATCATTAGTGCCGAGATGGAAAACTGATGAAACAAAACGTGACACATATTTTTCCGGAATTAATTCAGATGCTGGTATGATGCCAAAAGTGCTATTACTGAAGCAGATATATATCCACTACTTCAACTGTTGGTGCATACAACATCATTACGAGCTTCTCTTCACCGTCTCTTAAACATTTAAACTGACGTGCATTCTTGAAAAGAGAGTAATTACAGTATGGTTATAATATATAAAACATATATTATAACATATAATATCCTGACACTATTACCTAGGAAGAACGTATTTCTAATATTCAAGTGACTTTAGCAAATGGATGAGATTAAAATGAACCCAGACCCAACTGGTAGAAGCAATCCAGGCAACAGGTCAGTGTAGACAAGGGGAGGCAGCGATCAGGAATGAAGGCTAAGGTGGTAGTCACAGTGAGCAGGCATGGTCAGGGAACTGGAGAGAAACACTGGCAGGAACCTTGTTCAGGGTATTGTCATGCTGGACAGTCCATTCTGGATATTTGTGTGCAAAGCGAAAGCATCTACTTGTTAACAACTTGATCTGAATATTGTGAGATGTGAACAGGGCAGAGAGATGCACTGGGGCACATGTGGCACCTACACTGTTTTACAGGGTGAGCCAGGACTTGCTAGGCTGAGAGGGGGCAGGGCATTCCATGAAGGGGAAACGATGTATAAAGGCAAAGCAACGGAGATACATACATAATCACTTTTCTGAACCAAAGGATCTAAAGCAAAACGTTTAACTTGAATTAATTAATCGGCTCCTGAAGATCTTAAGACCCTTCCCTACATGGTAAATTAGTAAAACGGAGGGAGACTGTTACGTTAAGCTGTGTTTGGGAGCTTAGAATTTTAATATCCAGAAACCAAATATGTAATGCTACTTTCTGAATCTCAAATTTTAAAAAATACTTAACTAATAAGCACATGCTAATACCTGGATTCTGAAATTCAGGAATTACGTCAAGAAGCCAATAAACAAGCCTGGTCAGGAACACAATGGTGTATACATATTTAATATTATTTTTCTGCTATTTTACATTAATATAGTTTTACATAGGGTGATGTTCAAAGAAAAGTTGGGGAGTAATAAGCAATTTCCCCTATATGCCTCTGCCTGTTTTATTTCTTCCATCTAAATGATCTTTCTTTTTCATATATTATTAAATAAGTTACAGTGTCACCAGAAAGACAAATACGAGAACTTTTCATATAAGGAAGAAACAGGAAAAGTGTTTGTGTAATAGTCTCAGCATTTCTTAACTTTTTACAGCCATTCATCATGCATCCCTGCTCCGCTGCTGAGTTAACCTGAATCAACACAAAATAATGCTATTTTTAAAATTACTGACATACAATGTTATATTAGTTTCAGGTGTACAATATAT
Organism: Ursus arctos; assembly: GCF_023065955.2. Lineage (NCBI taxonomy): Eukaryota > Metazoa > Chordata > Mammalia > Carnivora > Ursidae > Ursus > Ursus arctos. Next base: position 16,560,845 of record NW_026622775.1, on the reverse strand, counting down.
TGATTTGAGAAAAACTAATTTTTTTTTGAAGCTGCATATTAAAAGACCCAGAAAGTCCTTGGAAATAAAGGGAAAGTGTGACCCAGGGAAGAATGACGGCATGAAGTCACGATAGCCATAACCAAGAAAAATGTTTGGTTCTTTAGTGTTTTATAGAAATTATCTCATATACTTAAACCTGTAAGAAGGGTGTGTGTTTAGGAACAATGAATAGTAATTTATTTGATAAAGCTGCAAATTTAAGGAATTAACAACTGCCTCAGCATTATCCTGCAGAGCAAGAACTAGCTGATTTACAGAACTTGGGGGCCCAATACAACATCTAATTAATAGTCTACAACCAGTATGATGCCTAACTATAATCTGATATAATATCATATACATATGATACATAATCTGATGCTTTTATGATTTGATATATAATAGATAAACCAACAAAATACAGTTAATTTTTATGACCAGCATTTTAAAATAAAATGATTTGGAAAAGATCAGTAGGTTTTGAGGAAGGAAAAAGACTGAGGAAAAAAATATTGTTAACTTGGGGACAATATTTGAAGTGACAAAGTGGTTCTATACTAACATAAAAGTGTAGCCTAGTCACTAAAGTTCATGTGATTGTCCACGATTGAAGAGTACTTTGTGAAGAAAAATGAGAATGATAATCATTCTGCTGAAGATTCTGGCTTTTGAGTGCACTGCAGAAATGTTATTAATATTTCAAAATTGTTAATATTTTATGGGAGAGTTATTGCTTTTAAGGATATAGATGTTTAAAAACAAACATAATTTGTCAATACTTCAATACTTCAATAAGAAAATGATTTTGATAGTTAAATGTCAGAAATATGGTTTATAATTTTAATGTTATAATGGAAAGTACTGGGGAAAAAATCACTCTAATAAATAGAAAGTTGCTGCAGAGCAAACTTTGTAGGATTGTATCCATTCTATTAAGGAACAGATACTAGAATATATAAATCCTTAAAATATAAAAAATATTAATTTACATGGACTACATAATATTGTATTCTATATATTTAACAATAGGGAATAAAAGTGAAAGATTAAGAATAAAAGAATAGGGCGCCTGGGTGGCATAGCGGTTAAGCGTCTGCCTTCGGCTCAGGGCGTGATCCCGGAGTTCTGGGATCGAGCCCCACACCGGGCTCCTCCGCTATGAGCCTGCTTCTTCCTCTCCCACTCCCCCTGCTTGTGTTCCCTCTCTCGCTGGCTGTCTCTATCTCTGTTGAATAAATAAATAAAATCTTAAAAAAAAAAAAAGAATAAAAGAATAATTTCATTTCTTTTTTTCTTAAAATCCAGAAGGATAATATTTAAACAACTTAAATAATCTTATATTTAAATATTATATATTGTATTTATACATATATAAGTTAAATATTTATTCAGCCTTTTTTCCTCTAGCGCACAAAGAGTTGTGGAGGATCTTTAGCTTAGATACAATTGATAAAATGATTCAATTATTACTTATAGTCAGTAATATAGTTTCAATGCCAGAATTTTCTAAGTTTCAAACAGAAATATCCAAAAGAATATTTATTAATATTCTTAATAAATAATTTAAAGAGTGTACTTTCCCCCATAATATTTAATTACAAAGACAAATGAGAACCTCAGTATATTCCTGGTCAAAAGCATAATTCAGCAATCGTAACACAATGGCCACTCAATGCCCTTAACATTTTCCTCTTTATAAGTGGATTTAGCCATTCCAGACTGAACTTAGGGAATGAATACAGATGTAAATTAAAAGGAACAACTTCATAAACGTGAAACAATGAGTAGTAAAGAGCTTACAGAAAAAGTGACTGTGGAAGATTTATTTCAGGGAACACTGTAAACACAAATGCATACCATAAGGAACAGCAGTAAAAACCAGTGTAGCATGAGCCTTGAATTCTCTCCCTTTTGTGGTCATTTATATTTTTGAATGCCTGGATTTGTTATCTATTTTATTTGCAAAGCAATAATAACAAAATAGGCATTTAGAAAAATCAGGTATGCGGCTTCTTCTCCCCAGTCTTTCCCTTAGTATCTAGGCACTTCCCCCTTCTTTTCTTCTTTCCTTAAGAAGCAGTGTCTAGAAGCCACTGCAATAGCAGACTAGCCTTTTCTGTAGTTCAGCCCGCCCTGCACTCCCTTCACACGCCAGCAGGTGCCATTCATCAGAGCTTTGCAGGTACATATTCTGCACACCCTACCTGTACTTCCATTTTTAAATGGCCAAATAGCATGTGGTGTTTTTAGGAACATCTCAAAAGGTTTTACACTCCTCATCCCCAAAGACATATATGTTCAGTGTTTTTATCACTCTTCATAGTTTTCATTATTTTTCTTTGATGATTGTAAAGGTCAATATGAATGAAACCTTAAGGAAAACTATTAAACCATGACTGAAGGCATTCAGTTAGACACTCCAACTAGAGTTCAAATTAAAAATGATGTATCTTTTACAAGGTTATTAGATTTTAGAAAACTAAGGCCTACAAGTCAGAAGAGCACATTACCTTTAAAGAAAATGCAGCATCCAGCTTTGACCTGCCCACCAACTTCTATCAGAACATGTTATAATAATGTACTAAAAGCTAGTATTTTAGTAAATAAAAGCTGTCGTAGGTAGAATATAATAATGTGAAAACATCTCATATTCTGAAAAGCCATGATCTTGGAAAAGTAAAACTTCCATCCTTAACATTTTTATTCAGTTTTCCAATGCTTGGGTTAAAATCATCCCTTATTTTTATTATTCTGTAGTCATAATATCCATCTAAGACAAATCAATATATTATCAGTATCAATTGTACTCTTAGCAGTTGTGAACTAAAATAGAAATGTATGTATGATCTGTCTCCAAAATAATTTTTACACAGGATTTCCTAGGCTACTACGTTATTAATTATTAAAACCTACAAAAATTTTATATTACATTTTTAAAAAGATTTTATTTATTCATTTGACACAGAGAGAGAGAGAGCAAAAACCCAAGTAGGGGGAGCAGCAGGCAGAGGGCGAAACAGATTCCCCGCTGAGGAGGGAGCCCAATGCGGGCTCGATCCCAGGACGCTGGGACCATGACCTCAGCTGAAGGCAGACGCTTAACCCACTGAGACACCTGGGCGCCCCTTGATATTACATTCTTTTTTTTTTTTTTTGAAGATTTTATTTATTTATCTGAGAGCAAGTGAGAGAGTGAGCAAGTGAGATAGATAAAGAGAGCACAAGCAGGGGGAAGGGCAGAGAGAGAGAGAGGGAGAAGCAGGCTCCCCGATGAGCAGGGAGCCCAATGGGGGACTCTATCCCAGGACCCTGGGATCATGACCTGAGCCAAAGGCAGACACTTAACCGACTGAGCCACCCAGGCACCCTGCCTGATATTACATTCTTATCATGAATTTGTGACTTCATTTTTTTTTAAAGATTTTATTTATTTATTTGAGAGAGAGAGAGAGACAGAGACCGCAAGAGAGAGAGCAAGCAAGCACGAGCAGGGGAGGGGCAAAAGGAGAGGAAGAAGTAGATCCCTTGCTAGCACAGAGCCCAACACAGGACTCCTTCCCAGGACCCCCTCGGGCCTGAGCCGAAAGCAGACACTTAACCAACTAAGCTACCCAGGTGCCCCGAATTTGTGACTTTAAATGTTTAATCAGGTTACCTACAGAAGATCCAAAGCTTAGCATTTTGAACGTATGTTCCAACTTCACCTAACAAAAGTCCCCTTGAAACATACCTGGAGAAGATTAGAGAGCCCAAGACAACACTTAGCTTCTAAGTAACTTTTTAAAGTCCTTGTATATTGTGGCACTAAACTGACTTTCTAGAATTGGACAACAATTAAATAGTAACATATTTTTATCCTACATACAAACTGGGAGAACTCCTACATGTTTAAGAAAAGATGATACCCTGCTCTGACGTTCCTACCTTATTGCCCAAGTAATGCCACTTTTACTTTAGTAAGCACAGAGGTAGCTCTGAAGAAGCGAAAGAAGCTGTGGGACAGGAATGAAATCTGGAATCAAACCTGAGTTCAAACCTCAGTTTGTATGAATTTGGGTAAGTTATTGTAACCTGTTTAGTGTCAGGAGGTATGTTTGAAATGTGAATATTCATACTAATACTCTCGCAAGGTCATCCTGAATGTTAAATGAAATAATATGTAAAACACAAAGTAAAGGGCAGTGTCAAATACAAGGTCCTGCAGTAGCTACTCTAATAATACTTAATATTATGGCTGTTTCTAATGTTATGAAGTTATTAATATTAGGTAGATAATAAACTCTAAAATGGACATAATAACCATATCTCATAAGGTGATAGAATACAAATTAAATTAGAAATAGGTAAAACACCAACTCAGTGTCTGAATAAAGGTGAACTGTCATTACTAATATTATTCCAATTCTTTGGATACCTGGTCTCAATACTCTCTAAGAATCTATCAACCAAATCCATTCCTTGGAAGGGGTGAGCACCAAATTGTCATTACTGAGGCCTCGTCCTCTAAATAAAGGGATAGCTTTAGAAGACCAGAGTTTTAAGTTTGCCCCTGCTCTGCTGTAAACTAGAGCTTCGACTTGGCCAAATTCAACTCATGCAATAATTTATATGGTTATGCCTAGAAATTTATTATTCTAAACCAAAGAACCAACATTATTGGCTATTTTATAATGGCTTTTCACCACTTATTTTCATTTTAGAAGTGGTTATACCAGACCTTACTGAATGGAATCCTCTAAGTACATAACTATGGTAGGAAATTCAGTGTTTCATAGAACACATCCAAACTACTGGGCAAATGATTTTTTTTTTAAAGAGTAAGACAATACTCAGCATGGTATAATGCGTGACGCATGAAACATTCTTATTTTTCATGACTGGACTTATTTCCTCAAAGTATGGACAAACATAAAAGGGTAAAAATATTCTTAAAGGATCTCACAGTATTAAGGATGCTAAAAACCAAAGAAGTCTATAAAGATACTTGTTTTAACATATATAACAGACATATAATTTCTTTCTTTCTGCTATAGTATTTGAAATCAGTTTTTTAAAGAAAACTAAATGTTTGCTAAAATTAACATCTATAGCTCATATTCTCATATGCATTAGCTTCCCCTGACTTAGTTGTGGCTTTAGTCCTTAAAAAAAAAAAAAAAAATTGGGCCTACTGGAAATCAAGCAGTGAACATTAAAAAAAATTGTACTCTTTCTTTTCAATTATTATTATTATTTTTTTTTACTGCACTAGATTAGAATTCAAAATAGCTTCTGCCAAATGGACAGGTCTATTCTCCTTGGCCTATTGGCAACATGTACATGCTACTACTATAAAAAGCGCCAAGTTTTCATAAGAAAACTACAGAGTGAATATATAGGTTGACATTTTTATTAAGATGATGCTGAAAATTTACAGGTAGCATAACTAATTTAATATGGGATTGTGGGGAAATAAATTTCTATTCAAATTCTAATTCAAGTAAAATTCCATTCAAAATTTAAATTCTGTTTAACATTTTTCTAAGAAATATAGGATCTGTAAGAAAAATAATAATAGTTATGTACAATAAATAATTTATTGAGTGTTATGTGTCAAGCACTTAAATGCTATACTATCTCATTTAATTCTTGAAAACTTCTACAACATAAAATTTTATTATTATCTTTACTTTTTTGGATAAAATAATTTGCTCAAATTCATATGGGTAGTAAATAACAGAGCCAGAATTCAAACTTACATCTGTCCTACTCTAAAGACCACACCAGTAACTACTTTACTGTTTTTCAAACTGGCTGAATCTTTCTAAAAATATGGATTCCTAGGCCTGCTCCCTTCTAAGATTCTGTTCCAGTAAGTCTGCAGCAGGGCCAGGAAATCCTTGGTTTTTCAAAGTTCATCTGGTGATTTTAATGTATAGTCAGATTTGGGGAGTAGAGAACTAGGTCAGTCTGCCTTTTTTCCCCTTAAGTTGTATATATCACAAAACTAAATAAATCTGAGAAATCGATCACAGATTTCTGGAGTTTCCTTCCCACCTGTCCCCACTCAGATCAGCTTCCATTAACCAAGGCATAGCTTTTATTACAAGAAAATTGGTTTAAAGTGGCTTTTGATGGAAAAAAACTGATGGGACGGGGGTTAAGAAAAAAGCAAACTGGGAATTAACTATCTTGTAATTGTTAAGACTTGTCCAGTCTTAGGGAATATTTTTCTTTCCATTCTTCTGTCACTGAAGAAAGAAGAAAGGAGAACTACTGAAGGAATGGAGCAAACATCTGTGGAGAATTTAATAACAACAACGAAGGAAGGAAAGCCAACAGTTTTATATTCCAAGTATAAAAATGCAATTATTTACAGCTGAGAGGTTAAATAGGAACATCTGATGCTGAAGCAGACTAAGGGCCTAGAGAAAGTCAGCAAATATTTGAGAGGGTACTGTGCGCAAGGCATTATATTAAGAATTGAATTATCTATATTCTAGAGAACACCTGATACCATTAGAAAAGGAATAGTGTAATCAAAATTTAAGTATTAGTTCTGGCTGGAAAAAGTTACCGATGCCTTGAAGAACTAGGCATTTCAATGTCTATTCTTTTCCAAATCTTATACTAAGAACTATTGGCCTTATTGTCTAATGTTATTTAAGTTAGCAGTTTTAAATTAAAAAAAAATTTTTCCCTATAATAAAAAATTCTAGGGAAATTCAATTATAAAAAGCATGTAGCTTAAAAGAATGATCTATAATATTTTATGTTTTATAGTTTACAAAGAATTTTCAGTACCTACACTTGTATTAGAAAATAAGCAATTTTAAGAGGCAGGCAGAGTTGGTGTCTTTTCCTCAATTTGATGAAGAGGAAATTGAAACTTAGAGTGGTTTTGTGGCTTGCTCGAGACCACAGTCTAGGAAGTGGCAAATCAAGGACTCAAATTCAGACTTTCTGACACTGAATTCACATGCCAGATAGCTTAGCCCTAGATGATACTAACCCAGGCATTAATGAAATGTAATTGAAGCACAACCAAACTGTCTTCTCTAACAATTAAATTACGTACTTAAAATGACAGAACAAAAGCAAATGTATAGGTATGTCATAGATCATGCAAGCTGGAAGAGACTATTAGGTTCTTTTCATAAAAGGCTCAGAGAAGCCAAGGCCGAACGTACCAATGGCCCCAAATCACAAGTGAGCTTGGGCAGAACTGGGTTTGGAAACTAGAGGCTCACTTAAAACACTGGGTCAAAATCCGCTTTCGTAGGCCGCTCAAGCTTAGAATGGTTTCTACATTTTTAAAAGGATCTAAAAAATCAGAGGAGGAGGAGAAGGGGGGAAAAGATGACGGAGTGGGAGGGGATGCAGCAGAGACCATATGTGGCCTGCATCGCCTAAAATATTTACTAGCTGTGCCGTGACAGAAAAAGTTTGCAGACCCTCATTTTAAAGGAGAGCAGAGATACTGAGACCTGAGAACAAAAAGAATACCACCCATACACACTAGTATATCAGGTAATAAAATACAATTTTAAAATGTAGTTAAAACTTCTCTATAAAGAAGGAATTAAAGACAATATCCCTTTCTCCTTCAAAATGTTTTAAAGTAAACTATTTTCGGATTTTAAACACCTTGTGTTATCAGGAATTTCTCTGATTGGAGAATCATGGGATATACTACTTGTCTATAATGTGCAAAAACGTAAGAACCAGGATAGAGAATTCTAGTATGAATGCCAAAAATAAAGCCTACCTTGCCTAAATAGATATATAATCCCTTCCTCAAGAAACAAATCAAACTCTGGCCCACGCCTACTAGAAACATTGGATATTAGTTGTCAGTAGTGACCCAAGATGACTTCCTACTACAGTGCCAACCACAATTACTTTTAAAGCCAAATGTACCACATATGAACCTCTATAAATATTAAATCTGTCTCTTACCACCATAGTGGCTAAAGTAGCTATTTTTTAAAAAATAACTTTAGTTCCAAATTGTACTTGCAAAATAGCTAAATCAGTGGTTATACTACTAAGTTCTTTATTAGCTTTCTCTTTCCTTTGGAATCACATGCTCAAAACACCTTATATTCTTTCTGATAAAATTCCCCTGGAAAGAACACTATTTCAAGTTAATGATTTTAACAGAATGCCCAATGCTGTAAGCACTAATTCTTATAGCAGTTACAAGAGGCAGACATTTATTACGTGTGTGTGCACATGCATGGAAAATTGTGTCAAGTTCCATTCCTGATATGGAGATACTAAATAAAGTCCTACTTAAAGTGTGGTGTGTGAGTTGGTGATTTGAAGATTTTACAAAAAAAACAACATTCAGATATTTAGGTGAGGAGGCAACCTGTCTGCTCCCATTCTACTCCTTCTTCCAGATTGTTAGCATCTGCAGGAAAAACTGCTTACGGTCCTTGTCAATACAGGTACATTAACTTGAAAACAGTTTCTCAAAAGGTTTTTTTTTTTTTTTTTGCTTCTCACTGTGCTTTATAATGCTGGGCCCAAGGATGTAGGGGATATAAAAAACAAATAGGTCTTGGTAGGCAGGCTGGTTGAGAGGAGGGGGGATAAAAGTGTATTGCTGTCCACTAGCTCCTTTTATTCCATAAGCTCAAAGGCATTTCAAGCATTTTCACTCACATTTTAATGCAACCAAGTTTCAGAATCTGGAATGGACCATATGCAGCTGTGGGAAGCCTATCAGCACGTATTAATGAAGCACAGGGGCATGTGGAATTAAAAAGTATTCTGTATGCTTGCAGCAACATTTTATTCTTACTATTCTTTATTGCAAATGTAATATGTCTGTCATGCTATGGGTTTTAAAGAGTTGTAAGCTATCGTTCTTCATACTGTTTTATAGGAAAATGTGAACTAGAATAATTTATATACAACCGTATCTACATAAACAAATGTGGAATTTGTTAAATAGTTTTAGATGAAACACATAGAAATTTCAGGAGATCAAACCCAGAAGTCTGAATGAGTAAGTTCTATTGGAAACAGTGTGGTTTCTCCCGAGAAAACAGAGGTCTTACAAAAGACAGAGATGTCATAGTTTATGTTTTAATAAGCGAAATTCCAGAGCAATTCACCAATTAGGGTATTGTGTAAGAATGTGAATGGAGGTATGTTTGTTTCTTAAATATAAATTTGTTATATTTACTAGCAGACATGGAAGAAACCTGGGGATCTGACAGGGATTTATAAAGGTAGTGTAATAAAGAGTAATTACCCGTAAAAACTAATTTTAGGGTTTGAATGCTTACAGACTAAATTCTGTACTTGTTCCTATAATGTTAATGAAGGTTCAAATAACTATAGAGATGACTTAATAAGATTTGATGACATAAGAACTGTCATAGTATGGACAGAAGACATGAATAGACATTTTTCCAAAGAAGACACAGATGGCCAGCAGATACATGAAAAGATGCTCAACATCACTCATTATCAGCGAAATACAAATCAAAACTACAGTGGCACATCACCTCACACCTGTCGGAATGGCTAAAATCAACAAAACAAGAAACAACATGTGTTGGCAAGGATGTGGAGAAATGGTACCCTCCTGCATTATCGATAGGAATGTAAACTGGTGCAGCCCCTCTGGAAAACAGTATGGAGGTTCCTCAAAAAGATAAAAATAGAGCTACCCTATGATCCAGCAACTGTACTACTAGGTATTTACTCAAATAAAAAAATACTAATTCAAAGGGGTACATGCACCCCAATGTTTACAGCAGCGTTATCAACAATTATCAAATTATGGAAACAGCCCAAATATCCATCAACAACTGATGAATGGATAAAGAAGATGTGGTGTGTGTGTGTGTGTGTGTATATATATATATACATATATATACACACACACACACACACACACACAGAACTATTACTTAGCCATAAAAAAAGAATGACATCTTGCCATTTGCAATGACATGGATGGAGCTAGAGAGTATTATGCTAAGTGAAATAAGTCATTCAGAGTAAGATACATACCATATGATTTCACTCATATGTGGAATTTAAGAAATGAAATAAATGAGCAAAGGGGGGAAAAGAGAGAGAGAGGTTAACCAAGAAATAGACTCTTAAGTATAGAGAACAAATTGATGATTACCAGGGGGGAGGTGGGTGGGGAGATGTATTAAATAGATGATGGGGATTAAGGAGTGCACTTGCGATGAGCACAGGTGTTGTATGGAAGTGTTGAATCACTGTATTGTACACCTGAAATTAATATTACACTTTATGTTAACTAACTAGAATTTAAATAAAAACTTAAAAAAAAACCATCATAGTATACATTGCCCCCTGCCTGACTAAAAAATGATATAAATTAAGAGAACAAATGTTTAAAAAATAACGCCAAAACACGTGTCCCAAAACACAACCAATGAAGAATAAGAACTATAGTAAAACAAGACAGAGAGGCAGTGTGCACTTCTTAGGTACGTTAGCTTATCTTGAAAACATGCCTAGGAAGCCGTGGGGCCCATTGTGGTAGAAACACTGGAAAGGGAAAGTAAAGCCTAACACGAACCTCAGGAGATATACCTACATGTTCACTTTAGAATTGAGCAGAAAAGTGTTAAGGTAAAAATTAAATTTCCCTTCCTAAATTCAAGAATCTTTGTTCTTACTACCTATAATACTACCTCTACATATTTATTATAGAAGTTGAAGGAAATTCATTCAAGAAACTAGGACATTTGCTTTTAAAGAATACCTGATAAGATGCTAGGGGTAGGAATAGGAGATAGGAAGTCTCTTCACTTCTTAAAATCACAAGCTCTTTTCTAGTTAAAAAGTAATCTTAAGATACTAACACACTAATTTTAAGGTTTATGAAGAAATCTTTTACCTGAAATGTAATAAACTAGCTTTTTCTGCAGCTAATATGAAGGGGTGGGTTTGGTTTGTTTCTGTTGTTGTTTTTAATTCCAAAGCTTTGGTGTATGTTTAAAGTTGAATCAAGTTCCCACATAAAATACTAATGCTCTCACTTTATGCTGGGGGGGCATGTTTTATTTCAACTAGCATCAACATGCTATCATTACAGTAGCTCATTCCTAATACGGGAAATTTTGGAAAACCTTAAAGAAGGCATTCCTTTTCCCCCACCTCCCACATGGCAACAGCAGTAAATTCAAATAAGAATTTGGGCCACAGGCTCCCACTCTCTCCCTTACTACATTTCTGCTGATGTAGAGACTGGTTTTTGGATTTCAGTTGCTGAGACTGAATTATTATCTTCAATCTGTAGCACACTATCACAAGGTTCCCCTCTTATTTAATATTTCCTTTTAGCCCCAGTATCTCGCCACTGGCCCTTTCCCTCCACCCTCACTAAAGATGAAAAGCTGTGTGTTTGGTATAGGGCCTTGTACGTATATTCATCCTCGAATAATGCATATTGTTTCATTTGTATGTTTAATTTACATAAATAATATTATGCCTTATATCTTGTCAGCCCTTCCCAATAATCTTTTTTTATAATAATCTATCATTTTTTAAAAAAGATTTTATTTATTAGAGAGAGTGTGTGTGTGTGTGTTTATGTGAGACAGAGAGAGAGAGAGAGAGCACAGGGGGAGGGGCAGAGGGAGAAGGAGAAGCAGACACCCTGCTGAGCAGGAAGTCAGCCATCATGGGAGATCATGACCTAAGCCAAAGGCAGACGCTTAACCAACTGAGCCACCCAGGCACCCCTAATAATCTCTTGTGTTTTTACGTTCTCTTTGTGTTGTAGCACTACAAAAGAGAAAAGTACATCTAGGAGCTGGCTTGGTATTATCAGCAAGGTCTTCATTCTATTACAAGCTGGTCTGATACTTGGTTGGTTTTTTTTTTTTTTTTTTTTTAAGATTTTATTTATTTATTTGACAGAGAGAGACAGCCAGCGAGAGAGGTAACATAAGCAAGGGGAGCAGGAGAGGAAGAAGCAGGCTCCCAGCAGAGGAGCCTGATGTGGGGCTCGATCCCAGAACGCCAGGATCACGCCCTGAGCCGAAGGCAGATGCTTAATGACTAAGCCACCCAGGCACCCCCTTGGTTGCTGTTCTGCTGAACACAAGCCATTTCACAAAACATCAACAATAGAAAAGGCAACTGTGTCCATAATGAATCAAGACAAACACAAGACCACTGCATAATCATGTTTGAACATAGAAAAAATACGAACATTGTCCAAGCCACAAAAACAACCCCAAATTCCCTATCCCAGGTAGTAAGAGTGACTGTTACTTCTCTGCCAATTACAGCTTGGCCTCATTGTATTCTTCCTTATAGATAAGATATAAGTAAGATAACCAATCCTAGAATTACCTCTTTCTGACAGTATCCAAGCCAAAGCAAAGTCCCACCTTTAACCCTTGCACCAATGATCTAACACAAGTTCAGATCCTGTAAGTGCTTCCCAATATCCTCTTGCTGAGATGTCCCACAGTTCCCCACAGTGTGGGTTACCCCCTCCCTACAAGTAATAAATCCAGTTTGTTCCAGTACAGGTATATGTTCCCAAGGGTCTCTGGCTAGAGGGCATTGCCAGCATAGTTATTTTGTTGCTCCAGACTGCTACATGTGGAGGGTGCCATAGGACGCATTCCCCTAATGACAGATACTTTGTCTTCAACTCTATCAGAAACAACTCGGAGGTAAACATCCTGGAGTGTATCCCATTGTAGACCTGAGCTGGGTTAAACTGTAGTATGTCCACAGATATGGGACTACTGAATGACAAGTTAGACCCATACTTTTACTAAGAATTATAAGATTGCTCTTCAGACCAGCTACATCAGCCTAGACTTTCATCAGTGGTACTTAAATGTCCCATTACCCCAAATCTTCACCTTCATTTTTATTTACCTACTGATTTTTCAAAAACATTTTTTTCCAATTAGATGGATGTGAGGTGATATGTTACTGTTATTTTAATTAGCACTGCTCTAATTATTTATAATGTTGAATATCTATCTTCATACACTTGGCCATTCAGAAGGTTCCTTCCATGATGTGTTGAGTAATAACCTTTGCTTTTATGTGTATACTTGTTTCCCTTTCTTATTCTTGAATTTGCAAACATTTCTCATAGATTCCACATGTTTATCTCTTCTCAGCTTTGATGTTACAGATATCTGCTTCCAATCTGTCACTGTCATTGAAGTTTGTTTTATCCTAGAACTCACTGTGCAGAAATCCTTAGTTTTGCAATTGCAAAGCTACCAATTTATCCCTGATAGTTTGTGCTTTTGGAGTAGCACTAAAATTCTTCCACATACCAAGTTCACAAAGATTCTTCTCTAACATTTTCTTTTACCTGTCACCTTTAGGTCTTTGTTCTCTCTGGATTTCATATAGTATATGATGTGAGGGAGGGGTCCAAACTTACTTGTTTCATCTAGTAAGCAGGTCTTTCCAAGAACCTATTAAGCAACACACCTCTTCCCCATGTTGGGTGTTTTTCAGCACTCACCTCTGTTTCATTAGTCTGACTGCTTCTGTGCCAGTGCCAAACTACTTTTATTAATATGGATTAAAATCTGGTCAAAATGTCATTCTTCTTCCAAATGTATTTCAAAATAGGCTATTTGTGGATTTTTATTCTTTATCACAGTCAGTTTGAGTTTCCCCACCCCTCTCCCCAAATCTTATTAAAATTTTAATTGGAATTGCATTTGGTGAGAATTGAAACCTTTTGTGTTATGTGCCCCACCAAAGAACATGTTATAGTTCTTCATTTATTTAAGGTTTCATTTATGTCCTAGTAAATTTTTACAATTTGTTTTATAAAGCTATGCATTTTTTAGGTTAATGCCTAAATACATTATAATTTTTATCACTGTGAACTTTGGACTATAGTTACTGCTAGTGTGGAAAAACAAAACTACTGATTTCTGAAAGTATGTAAGTTGCTTTTGCTAGTTCTAATTCTTTGTCTATGTAGACATCATATAATCTCCAAATAAAGACTGTTATGTTTTTCTCTCTTCCCCCTCTTCTCTCTCTCTGCCCATCTTTATTTCATTTTTTTTTTTCCTTTTTGGATTAGCCAGATCTATATCAAGAATATCAGTCTTAGGTATAATTGTCTTGCTTTGTCTAAAACTTGTTTAAAGTTCAAAGATTTAGTTTTGGTGTTTGCTATAGGCTTTAGCATTTAACCTTTATCAACTGTAGTTTCCTTCTATTCCTAGTTTTCTAGACTTATGACTACTAGTCGTATATTGGAGTTAAATTTTATCAAATACTTTGAAAATCTTCTTTTAGATAATTATGTAATTTTTTTTACTATTATATATTTTCACCGTTAATCTAATTTCATTAACTTTTCTTATGTTAAACCATCCTTGCTGTCCAGAGATAAATAACTGCATTTTAAAAAAATCTGTTGGATTTAGTTAGCTAACATTTCATTTAGAATTCATTTTTCAATTAGAATTTCCACACTTACCATTGTAAAAGATTGACCTATAATTCTCTTTTGGAATTAAGGTTGTATAAATCTTACAAAATTAGCCAGAAAGTATTCCCTTAACCTAACTTTTTTTTTCTTTCTTTTTTTTTCTTTCTTTGATTGTCTGCATGAGACAGGAGCTGTTTCTCCTGAAAGTTTAGTAGAAGTATCTTGTATAATTTATTCAACTTGGGGAAGTATGTCTGTTTATTCAAGTGTTTATTTCAAGTGTAAAATTTAGGGAGAGCTTTGATTATCATTTCTATTTCTTTGAAAAAAATTTTATTAAGTTTTCTACTTTTTAAAAGATATTTGCTTTCTGCCTTCATCAGTTTCATACAAGGAAATTAATCACAAAGAACTTTTTGACAACCAACACTTTGAGTATAAATGAGATTCCTAAGAACCAGTACCTAGACTTCATACCCTAGCCCCAGATTGAAACTCGAAGTACCTCTAAAAAATGAGCTGTCTAGCAGAAAGTTCTGTTCTTACTCTCTATAAAAAATTATCTGTCCATATGTAGATAGCAGCTTGAATAATGTGGACTGACAGGATAACATCTTAATGGGAAAAATGTTCTGAGCATTTATACTTCAAAAATAAGAAACAGTGCTTTTCAGCAGTAATGGACTTAAACGGTAAATTCAATTGAAAAAAATTTGTTGAAGGCCTCATAAAGTCAGTGAAAATTTTTTGCATCTGAACCTGGCTTTTTAATCTATTTCATTTTGATGGTTTAAATCAATGCTCTTCTTTTAACTAGTAGATTACAAGAACATAAAGAAATGGATTTGGGTACAGATTAAAGAGGAAACATTTCACTAAAGACGTGAAAAGTTATTAGGGATATCTGATGGCTAAATTTATGATTTCTGAATAATTAAGACTAATGAAAGTCTGCAGGGTTAATTTATTATATAGAGACTATTAAATTGATACGATGAAACCTTTTCTTATGGTCTCAACTACTACAATATTCAATATAGCTTGTGTATGCTGTCCCATAAGTCCATAACAGGATTTTTATAAACTGTTAGGATGAATGCTGACGTGCATCTTACTTTGTTTATCACTCAACCCCAGCCAAAAGGCACTAATTAGAGTAGTTCTGCTACACAATGTTTATATACTAATTATCCTACTTCCTAAGAACTACTAAGAATGCATGGCAAAAAGCCACTGGTTGCAGCATCAAGTACACTGTTTTACAAACAAAAAGAACAACAGACTCCAAAAGAAAAGAAATAATAGAAAAATTAACATATGACATAAAGTGCGGTGAACAAGACAACTATATTTTCCTAAAGATGTGGTGAGCATTACTATGTCAAATAGCATAGGTGTATACTTTTAGTAAGGACTGAAACTTCCAAATTTAAAAGAAAATAAAAATTTAAAAACAAAAATATTACATGCACACAACACACACACACATATTTTATATTCAAGGCATATTTATGGGAAGTATTAGGTAAAAATCTCAAAGAAAAATACAAATTAGTATTGCAAAGCCCTATTTTTGAACTTTTTTACTGAGTGCCTTCTGTGGGCAAGACACAATGATTTCAAAGATGAATAAGACACATGTTTCTTGCCTTCAGAGTTTGCAGTCTGATGGGGAAGATGCTCAGTCAACCAAGTAAACAGAATAAATAGAGTGTAAAAAAACATCATCAAGTGTTGGGAGACAGTAGCCTATAGAGCACATAACCCAGTCTAGGATTTTATCTTGTGTGCACACATGTGTATAAACGAATTTTAGAAGTAGGAAGAACTTTCTGGAACTCTCCTATCTCATCTGTCTTCTCCTTCTGGGTGTTTTTGTTTGACAGTGTTTGCTTCAATAGAACTTACTCTCCTGGGTATTCTGATCAGTTTGCCTTCTTTTTTTGTCCCTCCTGTCTTATTAATTTATCTTATCTTTTTTTATTTCCCTACTTGGCCATGATGGAGAACAATGTACGTTTAAGTACTTTTTTGTACTGTTAAAAAATGTATCCTCATAAAAACAGTGATAATGTTGAAAATAATTTTAATAATAGGCTCACTACGTGTCAACGTTGTTCTAAGCACTTTAACATGCATTAACTTCACAAAAAGCTAATAAGGTAGACATCAATATTACTTTTATGTTACAGATGTGGAAACTGAGGCACAACAAGGTTGAGTAAATTTCCTAAGGCCGCATAGCTAGTAAAAGGCCAAGCTGGAATATTATCCCTGCCACTGTGGTTGAAGCCATACTGGTTTAAATGAAAACAATAGTTAATATTTACTGAGTAATTACCAGGCACTGTTCTAGTCATTTCAATCATTCCACAAATATGATCTCATTTAATTCTTACAATGCCCTGTTAAATAGGTGGTTAATAACCCCATTTTAAAGTTAAAGAAATTAAAGCAGAATGGGTTGCCCAAGTCACATAACTAAAAATAATTTTTAAAAAAGTGAGAAAAAATTTAAGAAAATAGAATTTTTAGGAGAGAAGAAAAATCACAAACTAAATTATCTTTATTTTCACATGAGACCATATTCTCTCGGTCAAGGCTTTGAAGAAAAACAATAGTTCTGTGCTTCAAGCTAATAATTCTCATTGCAATGCCATCAGTCAAAAGGGTTTGCTGGTTCTTTAGCCAAAAAGGAATAAATAGACTCTGCCTCGTCATTTTTCCAATGTGCTCAGTAATTCAGCGAATCTCCTTCCTTTCAATTGACATACACCCAAAGTCAATTTTTTTTCTATCTTCTTGGTCTTACCACAAGAAATTCAGGTTATAGCACATCACAGAGAGATACAGGATCACATTATTGATTAGTTAGATGGAATCTGACAATCAGGAGACAAAATGAAACCTCTTTGTCTCTGAGATGTTATCAACATGCACACACATCTCAAGAATATACCTTAAAGTAAACTTTTATAACTATCTCCTTCTTATTTGCAGGCAATGCTACTTCAGGTATATAAACACAAATAAAGACACACCGATTTATCTGCGCGGCTACAAAATTACAAGCATTACCAACTCCTCCAAAAAATAATTCAAAATCTAGTTCCCTGAATTCAGCGGAATTAAATATCTCTCCAATGATAAGGGAAGCCCTCTGAGAACACTAGAAGACTTACTAGTTCAAAAGCACATCAAAATTCAGATTAGGAAAGGGAGGTAATTAGTGCCTGCAGCTTTGTTTAGGGTTATTAGTGCCAAGGACTGCAGTCACAGACCACATGCAATCAGTCCTTGAACATTATAATTAGATGATGGGAAGGAAGGACAGAGCTCTACACCACGACTACTAAAAATACTACAATCATCACAAGTGAGAAAATGAACCCATTAGCTTTCTCCCCACCAAATTGTTTTTCCAGCTCTGCTACCTAAGCTGTGTGACCAAAAGCTTTTCTAAGCCTTCTTGAGAGAAACCATTCAGGGTGAATATTTTTAACTTGTGCCTACACACTGTTTCAACCCTGCACAAAGACCTAGGGATAGATTTGCAGCCAAATCTCATGACCTTAAGAAAGGACGGAACCTGATATGATTCCATATGTTAGATTTGTAATGGTAAATATTAAGGCAGAACTATTTGCTCTGCAGCGAACCTCTGATTTCTGAGAAGAAACTAGAAAAACCTCAAGGAATAAACATAATCCAAACTTAGTTCTTAACATTTCAACTTGGTCTTTGCTGCTTGCTGTTGGGCTATTCGTCTATGAACCCATTTGCCCTTGCCTCAGTGGCTAATCTGGATCCTTTCTATTCCCCTCAAAGCTTCAAGGATGTCTCCTATCCCTCAAAGTTGATGAGGGTATCAGGTGTTAACTCTTTCATCAATGTTGTTCATGACCTCAAAATTCCTCCTTTCTTAGACCTATTATTCTAAATTAGAGGAAAAGCTGACTTGCCCTCACTCTCTTCTTCCTCACCATTCCCACCTCCCGGCCCCCATATCATGCTAACAACTTGTAAAAAAGCATTATTAATTCTACTACTTCAACACTGCAAGACTACACATTCTCAACTACGTTTCTCTTATCTCCCAGAATGTTTTCAATTCAACAAACACTTTTAAGTACCATTTAAACATTGTTAAGTACCTACCTAGGTGTTAGGCACTGTGTTGGGTACTGAGACACCCACAACTTGGATGGCACCCTTAAGTAACCCAGAGACCATCCTCCCTTTTGTTTTCAAACACATACATACAAGTATCTTCCAAAAATCTCTTAGACTTCGTTCCATATGAGATCATTCTATCTGAGATAAGCCACTGAGAGTTCATAGCCCAATTCAAGTCATGTCCTCACGTAACTCTTCCTTAGTATTCCAGTTTGGAGCAATCTCTCCTTTCTCTGCTTGTTCCAATCATTTGGCACTAACCAGAAACCACACTATACTGGCACTTACCTTTTCTAAATCTATTTTATATTATGCGTCACATATCATACATATCTACTTCTTTAAGAGGAAAGGAGTTAGGTCTTAGAGCCAGAAAGAACATGGCTCTAGGCCAGGCTCCACTGTTTCAGGATTATATGACCTTGGACAAGTCATTAATCCTCTCTGTGCTCACATGGGGTTATTGTGGGGATTAATAATTTAAAATACAGGCACACTACACGTTGGTATTAAATATAAATTCTCTTCCTCATTGATTAAGATAAAAAAAATAGCATGTGAATATAAAAGTGAGAATTTACTAAACCCATACTTCTGGGTTCCTCACTTTGTTTTCATTATATAAGCAAGAATTGAAAGCAAAAATGAAAAATGTCACCTTTTAAGGGGTCATTCAAGGAAGGTAAGAGATCTTCATACAAGCTTTCACTTATTGTACTTCTAACAAGAAGTTATTACTTTGTCCTCTTCCCTTCCCCACTGAAAGTGCAACCCTCTGGAAATGATATAAGCTGACAAGACAGTTTCTATCTCATTATGGCAGATTTAATACTGCAGCTGCTATATCCATCAGATCGTTACTGCATTATTATTATCCAAGTAGACGTTTACCAACTGAGGACAGGCACTGTTTAACCAGGCTTACTGTTAATGGATGTACTTAACTGCAGCAGGCATTACTCTAAAACAAATCATGTCACAAGATAAGACTCTAAACATGATAACCAGAGACAAAATGAAATCCCAATCACCTACAATTAGCTTCAACTATTCATATGAAGAACAGAGCACGTTTATGGAAATACCAATTTTTCCTTTTCCACAGACGTAAATTAGTAATATTTATATTTTTTTGAATATACAAAAGGAATCTTTGGCTTTCTCCCTTAAAATTATAGAAAGGAACTTATAAAATGATATAATGCTTATTGTATTTTAAATGACTTCTATCTTAATACATACCCCAAATAGTCTATATATAATTATCCTCCGTTTCAACTAGTAGTCAATTAATAATCCTTTATGATCTTTATCTTTATATAAATAAGCTTCACTTAGGGGAAAATAGGAACTACTCTGCCTTTTCTCCTAGTAGAATTAATGACAGTGATATACCATTAATGTGTCAGGTTTTAAAATTTAACTTTATTCTTATTTTGCAAAACTACCCCAGGTTTTCAAAGTTAACCTCTTATTACCTTAGTTGGACAAATTATTTACAAAACTAACAATCCTATCTTGCAAACATTTTTAGCTGGACATTACACCATTTACTATATCATTTGAAATAAAAATTTAAATGTAAACAATTAGTTGAGATTTGCTTTCTCATTTTCCCTTTATCTGTTATAGTTAAGAAGACTCCACATGGACCTCTGAAATTATTTGTCTCTTCATTAATGAACTGCTTAAAGGAGAACAGAAGTTTATATATATATATATATTTTAAAGATTTTATCTATCTATTCGACAGAGATAGAGACAGCCAGCGAGAGAGGGAACACAAGCAGGGGGAGTGGGAGAGGAAGAAGCAGGCTCATAGCAGAGGAGCCCGATGTGGGGCTTGATCCCACAACGCTGGGATCACGCCCTGAGCCGAAGGCAGACGCCCAACCGCTGTGCCACCCAGGCGCCCCAGAAGTTTATATTTTTTAAAAACATAAAGCTTAACAGTCTGTAATGTAACAGAAGCCCCATCTTATCTCCAAATAGCTTACCCTCAAGATCTTCTAAGTTTAAAAGCAAAGGAAAAATCTGTAGAGATGACTTATTCATTTTAGTGAACATTACAAATGAAATTCCAAAGTAAACAGCCATCTGGGAAAATATCTCCAAGAAAAGATTAATAACCTAACTATATAAAGAATTTAAACAATTTATAAAGAAAAATATCAAGGTTTCAATAGCTTAATGAGTAAGGACATAAAAAGTAAATTTATTTTTAGATTTTTCTCACAAAAGAAAATCAAATAATTAATAAAAGTATAGAAAAAATATTTTCACCAAACAATTAAAATTTAAGAGATAGTCCCAGAGTTAAATCTATGAAGAGAGAAAGGCTAAAAAGGATAGGGAAAAAAGCCATTAGTAGCTATCTGGGAGTGCCTGGGTGGCTCAGTCAGTTAAGCATCTGCCTTCAGCTCAGATCATGACCCCAGGCCCCCTGCTCAGCGGAGAGCCTGCTTCTCCCTCTGTCTCTCCTCCTGCTCGTGCTTTCTCTTGCTCTCTCTCTCACTCATAAATAAGTAATTTTTGAAAACGTTATTTAAAAAAATATATCTATCTATCTGCCTGTTTACCCCATACCGAGCGGAGAATAACATGTCCAAAGTCACAGAGTAAATGAATGGCAGACCTAGACTCAGATCAAGAGAGTATGAATCCCGACCTCTTACAATTATGGTATACTCCTTCTTATAAAAAGTGCAAGGAGCCAGACAAATAGCATCTACATATTATAATTTGAAATTAGTGTTAGTTGGACTATGAGCAAATGGAGCTAGGCAAGGCTAAGAAGAGTAACATACATAGCCATGGTACCATTCATAAATCTATGAAACTCTAAAGTTCAAGGAACTGAAAAAATCAGTCTCTCTTCTCCTTGACTAGATGAGGAACTTTTGCTGGTTTACTGTAAATATTCCTTGAAAATTAAGCTATTTAACTCTATATATTCAAATAGGTCCCTTAACCACTGAGGATCTCATATCAAATGCACAATTTAATAAGCTGGACTGGATGATATCTAAATTCTCTTGTGGTTTCAAATTTTCCTGTTCTGAAAGTACATTATTTGTGAGGTAAAAAAATCAGCATTGCTGCTCAACTGGACATAAGAACACAAGTGTAGAAATAGAAGCGAAAAGCATGAAGCCAAAAGATATCAGATATAGGGGACATACTTCTGATGCTTGGGAACAGAACAGTGTGCAGAAATTACCAAATATTTAAGCCAGTAGCTCAATCTCCCATTGTCAATAGTTTATAGCTTACTAAATTATGTTTTCCCCCAGTGTGAACAGTTCTCAAATTTAATCTTAGAAATATACGAAAAATTAAGATTTCTCTTGAAAAAAAAAATCACCTTATAGTCAATTCTGATAGAAAACTTCAATTAAAAAAGGCAAGTGATAATTATTTTCAGAATAGAAAATCATAGATAACAGTGAGAAATCATCTGAATTCCATGGACATAAAAAGGTCAGAAAAATAATACAATAAAAAGATCATTCTGGTATTTTTTACATGAGTAGTTTTATTTTTGAAAATTCTACTAAATAGTGCAATATAAATTTATTAATAGAAATAATATGTAAGAAGTACATATACTGATACAGCAATTAAGGAGTAGCAATAATTAGTTTTTCTAATGGAATAATCTGAATCAACATCTTTACCTTTCATAATGGAAATATCACTCTGGACAATTTATTATAAGATAAAATTGAACCATGTAATCTCATAAGTTATTTTTAACAACTTTATTGAGAAATAATTTATATGCCATAATATTCACCAAGTTTAAGTATATAATTCAATGATTTCTAATAAATTTACATTGTGTAACTGTTAACCATAAACTAGTTTTAGAACATTTTTGTTGGCTCCAAAAGTTGCCTTATGCCTGTTTATAGCTAATCCCTTAAGCATCTCATAACCCCAGCCCCAAGCACCTACTGATCTACTTTCTATCTCCATACATTTGCCTTATCTGGACATTTCATATAAATGGAATCATATAATTTGTTATTTTTACACTAAGAAGAATTTTTCGAAGGCCCAAAATACTTTTTTTATAGGACTCTCTGAATAAAATTAACCCAAAGTCAACTAAAAATGAAAATTCCCGATGTTTATCAGGGATTGTAACCATCCATCCATTGAATGAAAAGGAAAATTTTAAGACTTTTCAGAGGTACTAAAAGAATCTTCAAACTTCACATTCTCATTGCCATTAAAATATACAGGAAGAATTACAGAGTCATTAAGTAAGTAGAAGTTCCACTTGTTATTTTCTTCAGTATCATATCATAGTAAGGAGGAAGAAAACTGGACTAGGAATCAGAACACTTAGAATATTTTTTTTCATACTAAGTGATTCCTAGTCATTACACCTCAAAGTGTTGCCTATTATGAAAACAAATCAGAAGTACGCAGAAACTTCTCAAAGGCAAATAAACTAACCAAAGTAATGAAATGTTGGCATAGAGACCTCAATATATATCCAAAAACTTGAAACAACTCAATAAATCTTAATCAAATATTTACCATAAAAAACTACATTTTTTTTTCACTAGGCACAATGAGGGGGACATGATAGAAATATAGTAAGACAGTTTTTTACCCTTCAAGGGTTTAAATTTCTATTGGGGAAAATAAGTCACACACATGAAATACTTAGCGAAGAAAAATAGAGGACAAGTGATAAAATGTGAAGTCAGATTTGGGGCTGGGAGGAGTCAGGTGAGGAAAAATACTGTGGGCTAGAAAGATCACTAGAGGTCCCGGAGGAAGCAGAACATAGGGTGACTCTTGAAGTGTGGTTCAGAATTATATAAGGGCCCAAAGAGGGTGGGGTGGTCTTCTAAATAAGAATATCATGGTCAATTTGCATAGAGGAAGAAGAAAGTAAGTTATTTCAATCAGAAGGAAACAAGCCTGATTAGAACAGTCAATATGAGTGGACTATGGTATCTGGCTGAAAATGAGAGGATAAAAAAGTAGATATAAGTGGCAGACTGCAAATCTTTCCTCTGATTGCTATACCCTTCTAGAAAAGGTAGTGCTTTGGAATTATTGGATAAGGGTTAGAGAGGTGGAATTATAGTAAGTGTGCCTGAACATCTAGTAACTTAAACTCTTTCCTTTTGCATAAAACAAGATATGAGTCTCCATCCTCTCTTCATCTATTAAAGCTCAGACATTTCCTTTCAAGGGTTGCAAAATAGAGGGCAGTCCATTAGATGAATCAGTCCCAGGGGTTGGCACTGGCAAACAGGAACAGCTCTCCCTTCCCTCAGGGACTGTGGAGCCCAGCCAGGACTTCCAGTCCGTCTAAGTCTACAAAATACGTGTTAACAGGTCATGAGTGGGGTACTACCTGTACATACATTTGAAGAAATGAAATGAAATTAACACTGAGGTTTTACTATGTACCAGACTCTGCTAAACACAGAAATAATAAACATGACCTAATTTGATACTCTGAAACTATGGAGTAGATAGGTATTGTTCTTGTTTTACAGATAAAGAATCTGAATCATATTGATTAAATATGGTGTACTGCTAATAAGTGACTGAATTAGGCTTCAAAGTCAGCTCAGGCTGACTCCAAAGCCTATGTTCTTTCCACTTAACTACTTTGTGTCTACGTAGTGTGCTTATTTGAAACTTTTTCAGGTAATAATTTTAATAGTTGCCAGTTTTTAATATCAAAATGTTCTAGGTTCTTTTTTAATGTATTGAATAAGCATTATTATTAATCTGTATTAAAACTCTGAGAGTAATTATACCCCTGTTTTACAGACGATTAAACCATGACCCAGAAGAGGCCAAATAATATGCCCAAGTTAAAATAGCTGAGCGGCAGAGCTGGCTTCAAATTCAGGTGTGCTTGATGTCAACCCACCACTCTTCATACTATGCCATACCTTCTTATTTGGTATGCATTTTAAGAAAGATATTTTGTTATTTATGCATGGGTACCTAAACTTCCTTATATGTCTCTTTGTATTTTCTGTTCATCTGAGAACTACACATTCTGAAATACTCACAAACATAAATAAAAAGTATTGACATAAGTTCTAAGATGTTGGTGGGCCCACTTCTTTTTTTACCTTCTAATATTAGAGATATTGATAAAATAAATCCAATGGACACTATGAATTTGTCCTTCTAAAACTGACACCATCAATATCCATTTTTAACATACCCACACTTTTAATAGTATTTCTGATGGATGACCTGCTATAATTAATAGTTCCTATGATAAAGAGAAAAGCTGCTTATCTACAACTTACAAATGGTTCTGATGTATGGAGTTAACTGAATCTGTTTACAAGTCCCATTTCCATGTGGCAGACTTTTCATGTATTTGAAGATAGTGTTCAAGTTTCTTACAAATCTTTATCATAAAACTCTCAAAATACATCAATTACTCTTCCTGTGTGACATGGTTTCCAAGTCTTTCCACAACCAGGTCACACTTTTCTGGATGCGGTCCAGTATCAGAGTAACAGAGTAAAGACGTTGTTGTCTCTTGCAGAAGAGAACCCTGAGCCCTCTGAAAATTCAGTTTGTAGACCCTTGTCCCTCCCTCCTGCCCAAATCCTGGTTACTCTCTCCTTTGAATTTACTCTGGCTTGTCCGGGTTTCTCTTAAAATGTGGTGATTCAAATGTAAACTGACCAACATGCAATACAGTGAGACTTTTTTTTTCTTTTTACATTAACAATGTCACTTACACATATCCTTCTCTTGTTTTTAGCTTCTTGTCTTAAATTCCTTTCCTAAAGAAACACTATAACCCTTCATCCTAGCCTGTAGTTTCTGCCTCTTCTAATTTAGCCTGAACATTGATTAATCTTCCTAAAACCTCATGATATATCTTTCTTCTACTCAGAAATTATGTATCTCAATTGCCTACAAAATCTGAACTTCTCCTAGATGCTGAATTCAACTTGTCCAGCTTTATCAGCCACTGATCTCTTTTCTTTTCTTTTTTTTCTTTTTCTTTTTTCTTTCTTTCTTTCTTTCTTTCTTTCTTTCTTTCTTTCTCTCTCTCTCTCTCTCTCTCTCTCCTTATTTTTAAGGGGTGGGGGAAGAATAGAGGGAGAGAGAGAGAATCTTAAGCAGGCTTCACGCTCAGCATGGAGCCTGATGTGGGGCTTGCTCTCACAACCCTGAGATCATGACCTGCAGTGGAAATCAAGAGTTGGATGCTTAACTGTGAGCCAGCCAGGCATCCCCTGATCTATTTATAATTCTGAACCATGCAATTAGAATATTCACCATTCTCCAAATACATTCCTTGCTTTCGTGTCTTTGTCCCTTGCCTAGTGTTAGTTCCATATGGAGAATGTCTACTAATCCTCTCCTTTGTGTCCTAAAATATCATCCTTTTCCCCAAGACTTAATAGAATTATTATCTCTTAGTCATCCCTCCTGGGAGCAATCTGTCCTCTCTAGACTATTTCATGCTTCCTTGTCCTCAGTTTAGTTGTGTGTCTTAAGTCTTCTATTAGATTCTAATATTGAAGCTAGAGAACATATCCTACTAAGGTAATACTGTGTGTGGTAAGTACAGACTTTGTAGTTAGTATGAACTATTAAGCTCCATCTGATCAATCATCTCAACAAATACTAAGTAACCATCTGTTATACACCAGGCACTCTGCTAAGTTTTTGGGATGTGAATCTGAAGAAATGTGGTCCTTACCTTTGAGGAGTACAGGAGAACTGAAGTATTTATTTAAAACAAACAAACACTCTTTTATGCACAGAAGCAGCCCAAATCTCTGCCTGGGTGGTGAGGAGACCTGCTCCTCCAAGGATGAGCAGGAATTTAGCAAGCAAATAATGCAGCAAGTTACTGTTCACAGTGATATGAGGGAAGCGATAAAAACTATTATCAGAGATTAGAGAATTTACAGGAATAAGAAATGTCACAGAAGATACTGCAGAATGAGAGGTTATCCCAGCATACTACCAAAGGCAGCCAGGTGCTTAGTAAGGGCAGTGTTTACATTAGTAGTATTAGGTGATTAGCAGTCAGGGATGAGCTGATGGAAAGGTGATAATGCAAGAAGCTGGCCACAGCAATTTGCGTTGTCTGTGTTTTCAGGAAGAGGTGTGTCTTTACTTTGCCTGCAGTAAAACCGATGACGATGGGCAAGTCTGTACTCCACCCCAAGTGAATCATTTTTTTAAGGATGGAACTGAGTGTTGTGTTTTAGAAGTGAGTTTACGGGTGAGGGTGGATTAAAATCTCATGTAAATAGCTACTTGCTTCCTTACTACCATGGGTAGAACTTGGATTTTTCTCAAAAGTAGCACAACTTGGTAAAATAGAAAAAAGGCTAGTCATCACACTACTAACACTACTATTTTTCCAGAGGGAGCATCGCTGTGAGGGGAAAAAAAGAAAAGAAAAGAAAAGAAAAGAAAAGAAAAGAAAAGAAAAGAAAAGAAAAGAAAGAAAGAAAGAAAGAAAGAAAGAAAGAAAGAAAGAAAGGCAGGCAAGATTTTTGGCAGATTATAGTTATTCACACCCTTGTTAGTTAGATTCACCTTTTTAAAACACTGTTTAATTTTATTTTGCTCTTTTTCGGAGGCTCATTATAGACTAAAAAATGAGGGTTAAATGCTTTAGGCTAGCATTCAATCCTTTAACTTATCTTCTAAATCCTCGGAGAGTCTCAAAGATTTTGAGAGTTGCTCTCCCATTTAAATTGTTAAGATTCGATTTCTGATACATTCTCCTGTTCATGACTGAACAGAACAGGAGGCTGAGGCTCAGGACCAAGGGCTCTGGTCTGGGCAAGGTCTTCACTTTCTTCACCCTCCTCCCCCAGTGAGCCCCAGGTGCAGCAGCCGCCTTGCCGTTGCCTCTCACTGTTCCCGAGGAGTGGGCTGCAGCCAGGCACCTCGACTCTGCAGCCCAGGCTCTACGCTGCCTTCCTGTCTCCGTTCTGCTTCCTCTCCTTCAGAAAGGTTCTTACTTTTCCTAATCACCTACCGCCAATATTTCAATGATTCTAAGAAGCACATTTCTTCATCCTTTAACACCACAGAAATCAGGATGTGTCTTACAATCAACGCACATCACAGCTTAACTGGCTACGTTTTCTTCGTAGTCTCCTATAAAGTAATGGTGGACCTTACCATCAGTGGCTTCTTAACACTTCTGTGACTTCCATCTGACTTGCCTCCTATGTACCTAAAATACTCCCTCATGGAATTATACCTATTTTATCAAAACAGTAATTGAGTGAAAAATGAGACTTTTTTAAAAAAAGTACAGTTGGCAGACATTTTTTTGTTGTTGTTTTGTTTTTTTTTTTTGACACAGACTTCTAAAAGCCACATTTGGTAGCTCCTAGATGGATCAGAATATCAGATTAAAAACTTGTCAAAACCTTTACAAAAAAAAAAAACCACCCCCAAACCCTCAATAATATTATCTGTAGATCCTTCTGAATTAGTTCCACAGAACCACTTAATATATAATCAAATAACAAAAGACACACACCTTTGGTGGGGCACGATTTACCTGGAATCTAAAAGTGATTTGGTTAGAATTATTCTTCACAGCAGAATGTAATGGACACAACACTGGACTACGAGTCAAATAATGTTCTCTGATCCATGTTACCTTATCTGAAAATAAGAGGGTTAGACATGATTTAAGTTCCTTTCAACACTTAATCTCTGTGGTTTTCAGTATTGATGTTTTGATAAAGATCACCTTTATTGGTGGAAAAAAAAGGGGAAAATGGATTCTAAAATCTAGGACACTATTGTAATTTTAGTAGCTGAATTTGAACGTTGTTTTGAGTTAAAGGAATCTGTTCTCTCCCTTCAGTTGCAAGTGATGAGACATTTTGGCACTTGCAACCTGGCATTCTTTCCCTTTCTTGCTAACTTCCTTCCTCTGATTGCTGCAGACAGGTTGTAGCAAGTAATGCTCTCTTTAGGAGAGATTTATTGTGCTCAAGTGTTCCTTCTGTATTTTCCTCCACTGACATGATGCAACAATAAGCGTGTTTATATACTGCCTACGTACTCTGTGTTTCTCATCTTGAACTTCTGTAGGGAGCACTACATAATAGGTATTACCACATCCGGAACTTTACTTGTCAAGAAGAGAGATGAAATACTGAAAAGATGTTTTATTCATTTCTACTATTGTTATGCCTCAATAAATTAATAGCTTAATAAACTCCAGTCTTTATACTGAGTTTATATAAAATTGTATTGATACAAAAACTAAGTATACATACATAAACACAACCTGTGGTCTGAAATTCCTGATATTCACCTTTCACTGCAAATACATTGCCACAGACTAATTCTAAGGGGGATTACTAAACTTTTAAATATCCAAAAGTAAGAGGACAACCTGATCTGAGACGCAGGTTTACTATTTTCTTTGCCAGAAGTGGTTTGGGACTAGTCATTTTATCCTCTCAAAGCTTTAACGGTCGTATGCATAAAGTGAGGATTTGGACTGTCAGTGGTGTTCACCCTATTTTCTGCCTTAACATACCAGAGATGATCCTACTCGGTCTTATTATTCACAGGCTCACTACTCTCATTACAGTGAGAGGGAAGGGTGAGGGGTGTGTGTGTGTATGCCCATGACAAGGCTTCCAGGTGTATATGACAAATCTAGAGTGTGTCTGTTTATGCGGCACTCTAATCCCCTCTGTAGTCCCACTCTCATTGCTACACACTAATTAGCTCAAAGGTCCTTTCCAGCATCACTCTCTGTGACTATAAATGGAAAGGACTCTTTCTACAAGAACACGTTTCATTAAGTTGAATAGGTTTTGCTCCTATGTTGACAGTTTTTCTTTCAGTGTTGTAAAGATATCCTTTTACTGACCCCTTGCTTGCACTGTTTCTGATCATTCCTACCCGTGTGCCTGTATTTAACATGGCTTGTTCCCCTCCTGTTTGCTTTTAAGGTGTTCTTTTTATCATAGGTTTTCAGCAACTTTATTATGATATACACTGGTGTGCTTTTCTTATGCTTATCTTGCTTGAATTTCCTCGTGCCTGCTTATCCTTGGAGCTACTTTTTCCTGTTGGATGGATATTTTCATCAACTCTGAACAAATCTGGGGCATTTTTTCTTCAAATATATTTTCTCTGATCCTTTTCCCACTCCACCCCTGGAATTCAATTTCATCTGTTAGTCTATCTAATATTACGTCCCACAGATCACTGAGGCTCTGTTTTTTCGTGTTTGTGTGTGTGGTTTTGTTTTTTGCCTTTTTTCCCCTTTGTGCTTCAGTTGGAACGAGTTCATTTGCCAGTAGATTGCTACATACTGACCTTTCTTTTGTAGTGTCTCCTCTGCTGTGAAACTTACTCAGTGAGTGCTTCATTTCAGATTCTGTACTTCTCAGATCTGTGAGTTTCATTTGGTTCTTTTTTCAAGAAATAAGAGCAGAAACATGGTATTTTAAAAGTTAAGTGGGGGTGGGGCAGGACTTAACTGAGTAAGTAGAAAGTGGCTCACCTTGGGTATAGAAATTTGAGAATGGGGAGGAAACTGCAGAAGACTTCTGTTTTCTTTCTTAGCCTTTTTGGTTTTTTTGTTTGTTTGTTTAGCCTTGTAGGTCTTTTTGACTTTGAAAAATATGAGCAGGTATTACTATGGATAAAACTAAATGGAAATAGATACATAAATGAAAAGTATAGATTTGGCACATATACACTAAATGATTTTATAAGCAGTAATATTTTCCTCTTTGTCTCTGTCTCCCCATAAAATAGAACTTTTGCATTCTGGGAAGTATTGGGATAAAGTATCTTAAATCCTCTGCCTCATACTCCTTGGTGGTTTTTTGAGTAAAGAGTCAGGCAGGCCTAAGGCAAACTCTGTACAAGCACCCTCAGCCCCCCTCCTTTCCATCCTTCCAGGACTAAAATCTGTCCAACTATCAAACAGTCTAAAGTTAACTTAAAAGAAAATGGTCATAGGCAAGATATTTTTGTACGGCAAACAAAAGAGATGGCAGGCTCTCATAAATAGAGCTGAATAACAGTAACAACATAGAAAGCGTCATATTATCTATGGTGGTTTAAAGATGGCTGCAAAAACTTTCCCATTTCTCTCATCAAGAGGTTGAACCTATTCTCCTCCCACTCATTTGGGGCCAGCACTGAGAGATGCTCTGTCCAAAACGAGGGCAAAGGAACTGGGTCAAGTGACACAGTATAGTTTTAAGAGATCTGCAACTTTTGCTTTTCTGGGCTGAAATGGCTCCATTTTAGAAGCTAGCTGCCATGCCTGTAGAAGCCCATGCTTGTAGAAAGGTTATGTGGAAAAGCTCCGAGGTACTCCAGGAGAATGCCCCTGATGAGCCAGACATGAGAGTGAGCCATTGTGGACATTCTAGGCCAGTCAAGCCTCCATTTAAAGTGGAAGTTAGGACTGCGCTCAACTGCCCATGTAGACAAGAGTAGAGCTAATAAATATCTGAACAATAAAAGAATACATAAAAAAATCTGGGACATTTCTTTGATAGTAAGTTACACATATGGATTATTACTGTTGCAATTAAGTAATTTAACATATGTAAAATATTTAAGACTGTGCCTGACATATCCTGTTTGATAAATGCTAGCTACTATAACAACTGCCATAGAACTATCCCAGGTTTCCCTATTTTTTATTATTTTATCTGTCAAGTCGCTAATTCCCTTGCCTGGGTGGGCAATTTGGCCAACCCTAGCTTTCCTCTTTTCAGATGTGCCTGTACACACCCATCGCAACAGAGTAGAAAGCTTTCCACCTACCAGCAGCCCCTTCCCCTTAAGAAATGTTGGGGATTATATATTTTAAATGGCTGTCATATTTCTTCATATTTTACTTGTAATTCAGTTAAAAAAGTAGTATCAAAATTATTCTAGCTAAAAGCTTTCTTTTTAAAAAAGCATTTTAGGGGCGCCTGCGTGGTTCAGCCAGCTGAGTGCCAGCTCTTAGTTTCAGCTCAAGTTATGATCTCAGGGGTGCTGAGATGGAGCCCCAGAATGGGCTCTGTACTCAGCAGGGAGTCTGCCTGAGAATCTCACCCTCTTGCTCTGCCCCTCCCCCCAGCTCGTGTGTATACATGTGCACACACACACTCTCTCTCTCTCTCTAAAATAAATAAATCAATCTTTATTTTTTAAAAAAGGCGTTAAAAAAACTATTTCCTAAAATCATGCTTAGAAAGTTAAAATTTTTGTATGTGTGCTGTATGATAGAAATCATATTGTTTACATTTCCACAGCACTGATATGAAAGCACATTTCCACCTGCAAAATCCAGTAGTTATTTGTGTGTGTGCTTATGTCCTAAATGGACTTTAATTCTATCACATCACAAATTTTACCAAGGTGAGTACTTTTTTATTGGTAATCAAAGAACACCACCATCCTCTTATCCCACTTAAAAAATACACAATGGGTTAGAAAAGGCTGTGGTGCTATCTATCAGTTGTCCAGTCAACACAAGTCTAGTTACGACTGAAATAAGAGTCATTCATTTTGGCAGAAAGTTGAAGGAATCAAGACGTACAGCTTAATGGCATATATTAAAATATAATAAGGCAGTTGCTATAGGCTGGCTAGGGACTAACTCCATTATCTTTTGCCATATCTGCATTCTGATCCTTTCACCTTTCTGGCTCATCTGCTTCCTTAATTGTTTCTTGAACCACCCACTCTTCACCACTCCCTGGAAAAGTTTCATTGTTTAATTTCAAAAGCATTTCTCTCTCTTTACTGCCCTTTCTTTCTCCAAAAAAGTAGAGTTCTGGTCTCAATCAGTGTGCACATGTAGCTCTTACTAGGGCTAAAAAGGAACTGTATGTATACTTAAAAAAGAAAATTGAGATAGTTGCCTTCTCACATGTAACCATGTTTAAGTAGTTGTGAAGGATGTAATTTCCAGAGTACTATAAATATTGAGATTTTAAAATAAGACCTTTACATCAACTCTTTCCAATGTATTCAGTGGATCTGAAACCATAGTGATTTAATACTAGCAACCATTTAAAAACTAGCTTTGAGAAACTTTGCATTACTTTTTTTCTCCTTAAATTTATATTCCATTCCACTACCCGAAGAGAATTTCCTTTATTCACTGATCATCTTGTAATAATTCTCAGGAATAAAGTTATGTAAATACACTGATTTTTTAAAAAAAATTCACATGAACGTAAGGTTCTAAGTATTAAATTTCTTCTGGATTGAATTAGCATTACAATTATTTATGTAAAATTATATATATTAAACATTTAGAGGAAATATTAAGCATAAAAGGTTATAGTTTATTGGAGATTCATTTCTTAATGAGACAGATGGAATTATCTCATTAGTCTCCTCCTTCCTGATAAGTTCTTGTAAACATGGAGAACTGACTACTACTTACTGCTAGTATTCATTTTCTTTTCTTTTTTCTTAAGATTTGTTATTTACTTGACAGAGAGAGACAGCCAGCAAGAGAGGGAACACAAGCAGGGGGAGTGGGAGAGGAAGAAGCAGGCTCCAGGTGGAGCAGGGAGCCCAATGCGGGGCTCGATCCCAGGACCCTGGGATCATGCCCTGAGCCAAAGGCAGAAGTTTAACGACTGAGCCACCCAGGCACCCTGCTAGTATTCATTTTCAATTCTATTTCAATTTTTGAATATACTAAAGTACAGAGAACTTGTTCACATAAATAAGTAGGTGAGAAGAAAGTCTGTTACAGTAACATCCCTCAATTCTTTGAAGTTTGAGTTATGTAACAGAAAAGATGACAAATGACAATGGAAAGTCCTTTCTCACTGTTAACTCCTGAGGAAAAGAGTGAAAAGGGCAAATAGTAATTATTATGATCTCCAGACCATGTGTAGAAAACTGGTGCTTCAGAACCATCTCTTCTCTCAGCCCCCGAACCTCTCTTTCCCACTGTCTTCTTGTTTGGTACCTCCGAGGTTTATAAAGAGAAGTGTGCAAAGGGGAAATCTCCCCTCTCAGCACAAATGGACTCTCAGGCAGATCAGTTTTAGGCATCAGAGATCTAGAAAAGGATTTCCTTGAACTATCATTCCTATGTATACCACGCAACCCTACACGTGGAATGTCCTGGTTTAATGAAATTAAAGAATCTAACTTCTGCAAGATTGGTTATATAGCATTTAATCGTTAGAGTCAAGATAACTGAGGGGCAAAACTATAACACAAATATGTTATATTAATAAAACAAGATCAAGGTTTTCACAAAATGTTACGTATCTTAGAGCTTCCAGCTGGGAGAAAAGAAAAATGGTTCAAGATAGAAAAAGGGTCTTGAACTGCAGATGTTTGCTTATGAGTTGCTCAAGGTTCTACAAATAATAACATGACAACATAATAAAACTGTCTTAGCAGTGGTACATGTTCCTAGCAACTGTGACCACTTCAAACACTGTACACTTGACTTGGGGTGTAATATTGAGGTAAAAATTGGAAATTTGGTACCCATCCCTTGTGAGCTCAAGGAATAAAAATATCAGAGCCCTGGTTTTAGTAACACAATGGTTCTCAACACATCTGGAAATCAATGTTCTTTATTTTATTTGATATTGGAACTTTTTCTAATTTATCGCAATCTGTTCATATTATCTATGATGTCTATTACCAAGCAAAGATATTAATTTTGAAATTCTACAACTGTAGAAAAGTTAATCAATGTCTGTATTCTCTCCCTAAAGAAGATAAGAAACTTATCACAGTTTCACCTCCTCTGGTCCCTAACCCCAGCCCTCCCTTACCCCTCTTGGCCCCCGCCCCCAAGAGATTCATATAACCTGGAGTTTTAATTTTAGACTGATGAGATACTTGGTCTTTGTTATTTCTTTTTCTCCCCTTCTGTTTTTTTTTTTTTTTTTTGCCATTGCTTATCTATAAAACTATACACATACTTGGATTCTGTATTCTCTATTACTATCTGTATATATCTCACTACTTTTTCCTGAATACACTTCTCTTCTTGTCAGAATATATGTTCTGAGAGCTTTTAGCCAGGGTCTTTGTATGGTAGGTTTTCTGAGATCTTATATATCAGAAAATGTCCTTCCTTATTGCTCACATTTAATTGACAGTTAAGTTGAATAAAATTTTAGGCTCAAAGTTGTTTTCCTTCAAGATTTTGAAGATGTCATTTCAGTTTCCCTTTGAATCTATTATTGTTGAGAAATCAAATGTCAGTCTGATTCATGCTTCTCTATATGGGTTATCTGTTTTTCCTTAAACCTGAAAGCTTTTAGAGTTTTTTCCTAAGCTTTGATGTCCTAATATTGAATAGAATAGATCTAGACATAGGTTTTCTTCCTATCTATACTCTTTAGCTCTCTCTGAACGCTTCAAACCTTAATTGCTGTATTTAGTTCCAAAAAAATTCTTAGTTACTAAGTGACTTAACATCTCCTCCTCAGTTTACTTCTTGTTTCTTCTTCTGAGACTCTTAGATGAATGATGACATGTCTATTTCTATCATTCATATTTCTTGACTTTTTTTAAATTAAAGACTTTTTAAAATTTATTTATAAGAGAGAGAGCACACAAGCAGAGGCAGAGGGAGAGTGAGAGGGAAAAGCAGACTCCCCTGCTGAGCAGGGAGCCCGATTAGGGGCTCAATCTCAGGACCCTGGGATCATGACCTGAGCCAAAGGCAGCAGCTCAGCCGACTGAGCCACCCAGGCACTCCTTGACTTTTCTTACATTCTTTTCATCTTATTATCTTTTCCTGATGTTTCTAGAAGAATTTCTAGACTTGATTGTTCACATTATGAATTCATTTTTTGGCTGCAACCATTCTGTTATTTACCTCATCTAGTTTTTTTTTTTGTTTTTTGGTTCTATTATAGTTATTTTTAAATTCACATTCTGTCTGTACCACTGGTTTTGCTTATTTTATTTTGTTGTGACTTTTAGTTGACTCACCTAGTAATCTCTGCTTGGGTGGAGGAGCCCTAGTTTGTGCTTTCCAAATGAGTTTTAAAGTGTTCCTCTGATGTCGCAGTGTGGACTCAATCACTTCCTATTTTTACTCTCTAATCTCACCTCTGCTTCCCTGTGGCCTCTATCCACTAGCAAATCTCTGAGGACCTCCACTCTAGGCATTTTTTTCCCCATTGGGGCTTTCCTGCTTCTCTAATAATTGTTAAATACACAGAGTGAGGAGAGTTGAGAGAGTAGGGATGCCTGAACTTATGCTAATACAACTCTCTCACTGTCCTGCTCTATTGTTCTGCCTCTAGCTGGCAATGGACTGCTACTTTCTTGTTTTATACTAAAGACAGGGTGAGCAATTACTGGGGTATTATGAAGGAGAGAAAAGGGCTCAGTTAGAAGTTTTGCCTTAGCTTATTATCCTTAGTTTATGGTTGGTGACTTTCACCTACATGAGAAAGCTGATTCCACTTCCCTATTTGGGAGGTGGACTAAGATCACCTCTAAGGTCTCTTTAAGATCTAACATTTCCTGGCTCTAAAATTGAGTAAAGAATAAATTTTTTCCTTTTTCCCTTTTATTTTTAACATAGCACTGATTTGCTCTGAAATTATTTCTTACTATACTCCTGAAGTGCTTATACAATTAGCAATGACATCCTGAAAATTCATATGCACTAGCAGGTAGCAAACACAGTTTAAGCAAGTTCACACCTGTTATGGGCCATATTTTAAATTTTATTTCAAATTTTATTATGTAAAGCCTTGTTTATTTGTTTCAAGGACCTGGGGCTGTGAGGGGACATGGGAATCTATAGCAAGTCATACTCGTAAACACTAGGATTTCTGAATGCTGCTAGAACAATTAGCATATTATAAAACATATAAAGTTACAACTTATAGTAACTTACATGTGATTTCTTTTTGAAACGAGAAGTCCTGGTTATTTTCTAACATAACAGAAATGCTTTCTTTTATAAAATGTAAATAAAAAGAGAGCAAATATATGTTTTCTACTGACATTTACCACATATGTTAGCAGGATTCTAGATACTAAAATTGCATTACTCATATATGAACATTTCAGACATTTCCAGGCTGGGACCTTTTTTAACTGCTTCAAAGCACTGCTATAAATCATTAAGCATAATCCATATGCAACCTCCAAAAAGAAAAAAAAAATCCAAGGATTAAGAAATACTGTAGAAAATACACTTGAAATTAAGTGATTGCTAATTAAGTCTAAAAAACTTAGTAGTTCTGTCATTATTCATTAGAATGCCACTCTTAAATGAGCTGTAATATTTTTTAAACCAGTATACCAAATGGATATATCTCACTGGGGATCAAATTTCCTCATTGATAAAAAAGAAAATATTTGTGAGCGAATTGCTGGGAAAATTAAGTGAGATAATGTCTGTCTCAGTGAACTCGCAAGAAATGGTATTAATGTTTCTCATTTTGTGTTATTATAGTTGTTTGAATGTTGTTAAAATCACTGGCGTTGAATTTACACAATATTAATCGGTCTACTGCTAACAATTATTTTGTGGAAGTTCTAAACTCTCCAAGCTTCAGATTCCTCTCTTGTAAAAGAAAGAGGTAATGTAAAGTGCTTAGATATTAACAAATTGAAAATACACCATTTGCTATTATTAGATGTGCAGTATCACCAACTGTTCAATTTGTCATCAATGAGCTTTATTTAAAGAACTCCTATGTCATTTACAAGATTCAGTAAAGAAACTCAAGCCACCTTTAAGGCTCTTATGTCTTTATCACAGGCTGTATGGTCCTCTTCCTGGACTTACCCCAGCTTCGGTTAATTAAAGAACTGAACAAGTAAGACAGAGTTGGTATATATATATGCAAGCTCTGCCAGTGTAGCTACATAAAATTATTCTTCAAACTGTACAACAGATAAGAGAAATTTTCAGAATAATTTATTAATGATTTGTTAAAAACTAACTCTATGTAAGACACATGCGCCCTAGGAACATCACAAGTAAGGGAGTGAATCTCTGCCTTGTAATTTAGGGATAAATAATGAAACTTGTAATTTAGGGATAAATAGAAAGATAAATGTCAATTTAAAGCCATACACATTAAATGTTCAGCAAACTCTCTGGGTAGTATGGTTCTATAAGAGATTGGAAGAAGGAGAAAATAAATTATTCAAGGCTGGGAAAATACCTGCTTTCAATGCATTTTCTAAACAAGTCCCATTTTCCACAGTCTGTCCACTAATTTGAGAAACCAAAACTGACAGAGTTTTTAATATTATATATAAAAAAGAAGAATAGGAGGCTCCCAGGCAGTTGGGCATCTGCCTTTGGCTCAGGTCATGATCCCAGGGTCTTGGGATTGAGCCCCACGTTGGGCTCCCTGCTCAGCGGGGAGTCTGCTTCTCCCTCTCCCTCTGCCTGCACCTCCCTCTGCTTGTGTTCTCTCTCACTCTCAAATAAATTAAATCTAAAAAAAAAAAAAAAAAGAATACAAAGACATTCAGAACTATTCATAAACTACTATGAGCAATTTCATCAAAAAACCAAGAAAAAAGGTTCAAGTCCCTATGAGTCTGGAAAATTTTACATGACTGGCCCTGTGTGGACATATTTTTATCCCAGAGGAGCTTTTTCTTTTGCTTGAAAAACTGACTGTAAAAATAAGTAGTGTTTTTCCCCCCTTATTGGGGGGAAAAAACTTCTGCTCTTAATCATAACTAACACTTAAGACAGGTTAAAGAAAGGAGAGAAAATGCCCCTTTATAATTATGGAGCTTTATAATTACCGTGTGGCTTACGACAGTCCCACTTACAAGGTATCGTCTATTTTCAACTAAAGCTGGGATCCCTCTGGATATTATTAAGTTATTTACTGGCTTCCCTTGCATCTGGTACCCAGTGCAGGATACAGTATATAAAACTATAATCTTCCCTCAGATAATAACAGAACAAAAGGCAGAGAAAGCATAATTAGCATTGCTATATTACTTAAACCATGTAAATAAACTGAATTAGATCAATTATACGGATATCCTTAAATTAATTGAACTTTGCTGAGCAAGAAATGTATCTATTAGAGAGAACAGTAAAAAGTAAATGAAACATACATGAGTTAAATTTTTCAAGGATGTGTGCTCTTTGCAAAATTTCTGTCATGTCTGTAAGGCAGTATAATAATAACAAAATAATTTCAACGATTCCTAGAGCAACTAGAAAATTGTGAATTCCACAGGTGTAGAAAATACTTGAGCTTTTCCAGTGGTTTATTATTTGCCTCTTGACAAATTGCCTAACACACTCTGTCCCTAAATCTTTTCATTTATAAAAAGGGAGTAACAACCACTTAATAACTTCATAGTATGTCTTGGCAAATTAAGACAATTGTCCTGACACTACTGGTGAGAGACAGTGAACTGGTCTCTTTCTGGGGATGCAAATAGGACACAGTTTAATTCCTGAGATGATACATATTTATAAATGTACTTTCTTGACTTGAACAGATTAAAGTAACATTAAGGAGTAATAGGAGTTTTTATTTTCAAAGTACTTTGATTAAACATATTTATTGTTAAAATTAATAGAAACTACTATTTGTGGCTTGGTTTAGGTACAGAAAAGATGATTGAGTAATAAACATTCTCAAAACCTGACTATTCACAGAGTTTCATTTTTTTGACTGTTAGATTAATATTCTTAACTTTTGCTGGCCCTAATTTTCAGTATAACATATTTAGGAATTGTAGAATTAATTACAAATCTCAAAACCCATAACCCTTGGTTTATTTCAGTTGTGTTAGTAAGTTTTCACTACAGAGATACAAGTAAGTTTTCAAACTATTATATAGTTTTCCCATAATAACCATCGGAGATTTTAATCATTAGTGGAGAAATTATAATAAGCTGAAGTCAGCTAAGTACTCTCTGAAAAATAATATGACTATATAAAATAGGTCATCTACTGGAACTTAAAAGACCATTTGCTTCATCTGAATAAGTTCTTCATTGCCTGATGATTGTTGAACTTGTCTTTAACTCATTGTGGAAGTAAGACTGAGTGTGTGTGTCTAGTTATGGTGCCAGGGTATGGTAGAAAATTTAGCTCGGGAGACTTAATTTACAACATTATAAAATTTTATGAGAGTAGGTTTTTATATCTGTATTGTATAATTACTCTTTAAAAAATAATTTCAAGAGAAATGCATG
Source organism: Ursus arctos (assembly GCF_023065955.2). NCBI lineage: Eukaryota > Metazoa > Chordata > Mammalia > Carnivora > Ursidae > Ursus > Ursus arctos. The sequence continues at coordinate 16,521,057 of NW_026622775.1, read as the reverse complement.
TCCACTGCAAAAAAAATTAGAAAGCAGAGGGAAATATATACATACAATTATTTCTACAGATAATCACTTTTTAACATTTGAACATATATATCCTTTTAGGTTTTTTCTATAAACAAAGGTTTATGTATACACAAATATCCATACACAAATATCCATACACATGTTTATTTTTTGGACAATACACTGGAAATTTCTAGGGAAAATGAGACTGATTCTAACCAACTATGCTGTTCTGCACATTCTACTCCTAAGGAGCTCTTGAAGCCAATGACTTCCTTTCATCCCATCTTCATCATTCCTTAGTTCAGGCCACTGACTCTCCTCCTGGATTGCTGAAGTATTGCTCTTATAGCAGATCCTCACCATCCATCCTCTTAGTACAAGAGAATTCTAAAACACAAATCTGATTATATCACTGCCTGCTTAAAAGCCTTAAGCTTTTATCCCCTTATTCCCGGGATAAAATAAAAATTCCTTGCCACAGCATTCAAAGACTCTCATGACTGGGTCATGGATTATCTCTTCAGCCTCACTTCTGCTATTCTCAGCTCTCCCTCTATGTCTCAGTCATCCTGAACTACAAATGTATCATGTGCTCTATTTTAGGCCTTTCCACCTAATGGTACTCTCTTCCTGAAATATCCAATCCTTTCCACCCCATCACTTCTAGTCCTCTTAGCAGGCACATTCTAAGAAACTTTTCCTTTTTCCCAAATCTAGTTTTAGTATTCTCTTTATTCCATCTCTCTTCCTCTTTGAGTACTCTGTACTTCTGCCATCAGAGAATTTACTTAGCACCCTTTACTGTAGTTCCCCACTTGCTCGTCTATAAACACCACTTACTAAACAGTATGCCTCATCAGAAGAGACTTAATCTGCTATTCACTCTGCTATTCCCACAATCTGGCATGGTGAATACTAAAGCCTCAAATAAATATTTTTAGTAGGTAAAAACAAGCAAACAAAAAAACCCAGCAAACAAACAGATTTTCAAAATGTTGGAAGTATTTTATCAATGACAAATTATAATTAGGAATTTCATAATTATTAACTCTGGGAACAGAACCTTCCTATGTATCTCACAAATCCGATGTTCAACTTTGCACATTACACTTTGGTTTCCTTTCGGTAATTCATTATATACAAACATTGGGAAGGCTCTCAGATTTCTAAAAGCACAGATAATTTTCAAAAATACATTTGTATTAGCCTACCAGATTAAGATACCAATGATATAATAATGAGTATATATAGATGATCTAATATGCATAAATCAACCACATTCAATAATGTTATTTCAACACCACAATGAACAAAATATCCACAAAGAATTTCATGGCCTCCCAGTTTAATCGAATATAAAGTGAGGCAAATTTTTTTAAAAAGCAGGATAACAAACAATATTAAGTATTATTTTAAGTTATTTCAAATTTATTATTCATTTAATCCTTTTTTTAAAGATTTTATTTATTTATTTGACAGAGAGAGAGAGACAGCCAGTGAGAGAGGGAACACAAGCAGGGGGAGTGGGAGTGGGAGAGGAAGATGGGGGGCTTGATCCCAGGACCCTGGGATCATGCCCTGAGCCGAAGGCAGATGCTTAATGACTGAGCCACCCAGGAGCCCTATTCATTTAATCCTTAAACAACTCTCTGTGGTATGTACTATTATTTACATTTTATAGGTGAAGAAAGAGTCACACAGATTCAATAATTTGCCTAAGGTCATACATATGGTAGGGGATGGAATTGGGATTCAAACCTATGTCTTGAGTCTGTGCTCTTAATCATTATATATCAAGCTGGAGCAGTTCAGATCCAATCAATCGATCAATAAAAGATCTTTAAATTACCATGCAAAAATGGCCTGTAGTATTTATTGGCATGCTAAAAACAGATGCCAACCATGTCATAGTTAATGGTGCCTATTATTATTATTATTTTTTAAGATTTATTTATTTTAGAAAGAGAGAAAGACAGAAAGAGAAAGGGAGTACACGCATGCACGGGAGGGTCAGAGGGAGAGAGAGAGAGAATCTCAAGCAGATTCTACACTGAGCATGGAGCCTGACTCGGAACTTGATCTCACCCCCTGAGATCATGACCTGAGCCAAAACCAAGAGTTGGACACTTAACTGTACCACCCAGGCACCTTTAATAGTTCCTATTATAAAATGATTTCTACTTCAACTCATAAATGTCATTGTTAATGATACTAAGAAATGCTTATATGAAAGATATTACTGGACACTTCCATTCATGAAAAGCCTCTCAAGCTGCAAATATATATTTCTGTCTCTCAAGCAAATTAAAACCTTAAACAAGAAGCAAACACGTCTTTGATTTGACTGGTACCTCCCAAAGGTAAAGTAATTTTAGATGATAAATATCACTTACCATAGCATTAGACACTCAGAAAATTTTCAGGTCAGTGATAAAGCAATATACTACAATTGACTTTATTTTTAGCACACAGAATTAAGTTGAGTGCTCAACTTCCTATTCAAGAACCATGAACAGATTTTCTCAGTGCCTTTAAATCCATTGCCAACTCCCACGGTCAGTAGCAACCTTGCTAACCAGTCCCAATTCTTTGAAGACCATCAAAAATCACTGATTTCTGGGAAGAATATCTAAATGTACAAAAATAACATTCTTTGTAGAGTCATTTACCAGCTGTTAGACAGTGGACAAGTTACTTAACCTCTATTAAGCCTGTTTCTTTACCTACAAAACAGTATGAAAAACATCTACCTTAACTGTTTTATTGTGCAGACTAAGATAGTATATGCAAACTACTTAGTCTGACACATAGAAATGATTTTTTAAAAATTAGAAACATACTTAATGTGTGTTTATATTTTCTTAACCATTCTAACCTTCCATAATCTCTCTGTTGCCTGTATTGTAATATTTACTATATAATACCATCTAGTACTAGTAAATGTTACAGTTCAGACAACAGAGATTATGGAAAGTCAGAATAGTTAGGAAAAGTACTAAATAACAAAAGCTTCTATACTGCTTTTTCCTCAGGGACACATTTTCACATAAATTCATTTATTCAGCATTGGTATGAGTGCTTTCTACTGCTAAAAGGAAGTGTGAAGTTAAGAAATAGAAGTTGATAAAACTACAGTCCCTACAAAGCATCCATAGTGTTTCTGGTGAGGCCTGACGTTATGAATATACTTTAATGTTAAAGCCAGAAAAAGAAAAAAACTCATGCCATCCCTGGATAAAGCAAGGCTTTAGGTCCAAAAGTTTTTTATTTTCTCCTCCAGTTATGTTTAAGAATCCAATTGTTCTTTTACTCTCTAAGACATACAAATCACTGAATTTTAGTCTTCATGTTTACACAGATTGGGAGATCGACAATGAGCAAACAATGTAAATTTGTTAACACTTTCTCCTTATTTTCCCCTACTAATACTTAAAAACCATGCTTTCTTAAATACTTGTTCTTATTCCAAATAGTCATAAATTGAAAAAGTTCTGATTTGAAGAGATGATACAATTTTTGTTCTATGATTTAGTAGTAGGAAAGTAAAATTTTAAGTATTTTGGAAATGGGGAATGAATGTTCCTAAAATAAAGGTGAAAGGCTTAAAACTTCATCATGTTTAGGCTCATAAGTTCCACGCAATTCTATCAAATGTGCTATGCAGATGTTAACCAAGATTAGAATAGAAAGATACAGATGGTAGTTTATTCAGTATATATTATAGATTATATTGGCAAATGTGTATGTGCGCATGTGTATAAAGCAAACGATAAGGTGGGGGTAAGAGGGGAAAAGGAAATTTGCTGTGTCAATACTGACCCATAGATAGGCTAAAAGGAACCTCAGAGAAAATACAGTAGTATGTGTAAGATGAATGTGTACAACCAGGGCGGCTGAATCTTCAGTCTTCCTGTTTCTAGTTTAACTCTTTCCTAGCTTACCCTGCTCTAAAAAGACCCATATCAATCCAGGCCATTTTAAAAATACAAAAAAGTTAGTCTCCAAGTTTAGGTAATCAGAACAATCTATTTAGTTATTTACCAAAAAACCAGAAAAGCCTCTAAGAAGCTGGTTTCCTGACAATGGATGAAGACCATATACATATATATCCATTACAGATTCCTTGAGAACTCCTTTTGTGCAAAAGGGCATAAGGAAGGGACATAGATATAACGTGCATTGGCCATCACAACGTGAGAGAAAAAGGAGATGCCATCAGGTCTCCCAAAGGAATACTTTATGTACAATTCATTTAAAAGTGATGACTAATGGGAAACTCCTGATATATTCTGTATAATAGGAGGAATTTTTTCAACATTAGAATCAAAGAGAAAAATAAAACCGAAGAAAAATAAAACTGAAAACTAAGTAAAATTGAAGGCATAACAATTTAAAATTTTAACTGCTACAGCCAGGTATTTATCCATGATGTTTTAGTCTTTTTTTTTTTTTTTCCGGAGAATATAGTAACAATAGCTATTGTGTCTCCAGGGTTCACTTTGTAACAGGTTCTATGCTAAATGCTTCTTGTAAGTTACCTCATATAATCGTCTAATATTTCTGTAAGAAGGTAGTATTCCTGTTTTACAGATGAGCAAATAGTACTTCAAATCACTTAGTAAAGGCCAAAATAGAATTCAAATCCAACTTCAAATGATTTAAGACCTATTTATACTATAGATTGTTTTATGGGGAAAACAAAGAAAAAACAGCTATAAAACCCTTATTATGTAAGAACTACTTTTTATAACTCTTGGTTTTTTAGCTCTTGGGAGGTTAATACTAAGAGGTTATCTATTTAGAACTGCCATCCTTCTAAATTAATGACCACAAAAATGGAGTGACATTTATGGCAGACTGCCAAAGTTAACAGATCTATATAAAAATAGTTTTAGACTCAAATGAAATCAATCAATAAATATAAATATATATTGATGTTCCATATATTGATATATAATAATATATTTATAATATATATTTCTTTGAACAATCATCTAAAGATGAAATAAAATTATTCATTTATATAATTTAAAAATAACAATATATTTTGCTTTATTCAAAAGCTAACATAGGATACTATCTAAATTGAATATAGTTATTTATATGACAAATGTTCACCAAGATTTAAGAGTGCCAAGAACTATTCTAGACTAGCCATAGATAAAAAGTGATTACTGCACTTGGTGTACTAATCAAAGATGCATGACATGCATACACAGATGCATGCCTATATACATTCATTCTTTCAAGTCTGTTCGACAAAAGAGCAACTCAAAGTAATAAGTATTTTCTGCATGCTACTCAGTGTTTAGTTAGTCTCTAAATGCAAAGGAAAACTATAGTAATATATATAATTTAATGCTAAACAGCCAACCTTACTTGCTGAATTCTGCGAACATAATACCTCCATTCACTGTCTGCTCTCTTAAATATATGAAACATTAAGATTGTCAAGATGTTTTGCATGATGGGAAAAGCCTATCCATTCAAAGGACAATACTGCCAAGGAATGATCTTCAAATATATTGCCCTTGTTCCCCTTGTTAGGAGGGTCATGTTTGCTACAAATAAAATATCAAGTTCTTAGACTGTCCTATTAGGTTCTTTATGTGCAACTTTCACACATGACAGGGTAAGTGGGGTTCACATGTTAAAGAGAGGACCTTTATTATTCATTCTTATTCCTACCTCTAACTTCAGACTGGATTTATAGGACCTGGGCCAAAATTTGACGTTTTCTTTTTCTTTTTGATAAATACTTTGAATTATTTTTAAAAAGAGGAAAAATATAAAAAAGCAAAAATATTTGGAAAGTTCATGGGGCCAACCAAATGTAATTTTCTTAACCTCAAAATTCAAATCCCAAATTTGCAAATACTCACACATGTGCTAAGTGACTTGAGTCATGAAATCATTTTATGCTTGCCAATTCAATTTAAAATTGAAGAGATCGGAAGTTATCTTTTCCAACTTCCTAATCAATATAGCAGAGATTTAGCACAAGTCTTTTTTTTAAAAACACTTGGAGTAGCAGGGAGATCAATGCTACCCAGAACAAGCAAGTTGACAAACTGAACAGCGGTAGTTCATTGGAAAGTTATTCCATTTGTTTTACCAAAATCTTTTAAATTGTCTTTTCTACAGGATGGGCTTTTAAACGTATGAAGGTATTTAGACAAATAACTGTACTGCATGCATTCGTCTTTTCTCCTGGGTAAAAACATACTCACATCCATACCTGTTCTATCTAAAATTATTTACAAATCATGAGATCCTAAAATTGTTAGTTTATGCAATCTGGATGCTATACTTAATGCAGTCTGAAATGACAAGAGTATTTTTTAGTAGGTTCATGATAATGTTAACTTATATTAAATATGAGCTCAAACGTCCATGTACCACCAAACAAGTAAAATCTTCTTCACTCCGTATGTGTTTATTTTGGTGAACTTAATTATTATATTTTAAATTTGTTTTCAGTAAACTTCATTTTAGGGGAAGAATGTATATAATTTTAAAATTATACTCCATATTACCATGAACATCAAGATTAATATCTTATCAAGGTTTATAAAAAAGTAAATATATAGAGACCAATGTGGCAATCAGCAATTCATTTTAAAAACCAGAAAGTACCCAAAGAGTTAATTTTAAGATTTAAATAAGATCAAATTTAATTCAGCATTTTTCATTTCAGAGATTTATAATGCCTCTGGGACTGCAAGAAAGAATGGTATTTTTTAAAAACTCATCCTCTGAGGAAGTTGTTATGACACAAAACAGGTGTGGAGCTTTGACTCAATAACTAAGCCTAAGCCATCACCCTATATCAATCATTTAGAAGACTATTTGCATTATTTTCTATTATGATGTTGAATTGTAAGTAAAAGAGAGAAACCAGAATTTTAAGTACAAAATCCATTAAACCATGTATATCTAACACTCCCAACGACTGAAACTGAAAGCAGATTCTATTTTAATAATAATAATATAAGAGTAGTTGACAAAAGACGGATTTCCTCACTTAGTCATCCTCCTGTATTAACAGCTTAATTTCCTACCCGTCATTTACTCAACTAAATGCTGGATGTTCTGTAAACAAGTTTGTTTGCGTTGTGTAACAGGGACTGGAGGGAAGAAAGAAAATATACTTCAGTTTTTCTTTTCCTGAAACAGTTACCAAAGTTAGTCTTCATGAGCTATGATATGCCAAAGAAAAGGGTAAATTCCTTGATCCAGCAATAACCTGTCAGTTGATTATTTGCCTATTCCTGGGGGCTCTTTGAGCACCTGAACAATCCACCTGTGATTTACCACAGTGTTCTGGAGAGTACTCAACACAGGGCTGACAGAGTGGGGCTATTACTTTGACATACAAATCTGATGTGTCTTGATGGCAATGAACAGGGCAAATTATCTTGTTTTACGCTTTGTGTGAACTGAAAAGAAGGGGGAATGTGAGTTCTCCAACTTTAGCCTATTGGGGCACAGTATTGTCAACTATTTGTTTTAACCTGGAAACCTATTCCTTTGCTGTGGCTGAAAAGAAGTGGATCTCAATTTGAAAACAGGAAAACATTCATTTAAATAATAAGCTTAAATATTTTAATATAATATATAAGCTAAATGCCGGAACAACTTTGCATCCATATGCAAACATGGACCTTTCCTTTAAATCACACTAGATTCAAAATTTAGATCAAAACTAGATTACAGATTTAAATGTGAAATGTAAAACTTTTACAAAAAAACCCATAGGAATCTCTTCAACAAATGGTGCTGGGAAAACTGGACATCACATGCAATAGAAAGAAGTTGGAACCTTAACTTCTACCTTATACACAAATTAACTCAAAATGGATCAAGGTCCCAAATTATATAATTCTTAGAAGAAAACAAAAGGAAAAGGCTTCAGTGACACTGGATTTGGCAAGTGTTTCCCAATGACAACAAAAGAATAGTCAACAAAGTAAAACTAGACAAATACGACATCAAAATGAAAAACTTTTCGTGAATCACAGGACAAAATCAACAGAGTAAAAAAGGCAACCTACAGAATAGGAGAAAATATTTGCAAATCATATATCTGAGAAGGGGCTAATATCTAGAAGATATAAAGGACTTCTTCAACTCAACAACAAATAAAGCTCAAAAATGGGCAAAAGACCTTAATTTCTCCAGAGATGATATACAAAATGCTAATAAGCATATGAAAAGATGGTCAACATTACTAATTATTAGGGAAACGCAAATCAAAATCACAAGGAGGTACCACCTCACATCTATTAGGACGGCTATTTAAAAAACAAACAAATGTTAGCAAGGATGGGGAAAAACTGGAAACCAGGCACACTGTCGGTGAGAACGTAAAATGGTACAGGCGCTGTGGAAAACAGTATGGTAGCTCCTCAAAAAGTTAAAATTAAATTATCATAAAATTCAGCAATCCCACTTCTGGGTATATATCCCAAATAACTGAAAACAGCATCTCAAAGAGAGATCTGCACACTCACGTTCATAGCAGCACTACTCACAATAACCAAGAGGTGGAAGCAACACAAATGTCTGTCCACTGACAACTGACCAGGTAAGCGAAATGTACTACATACATATAACAGAGTACTATTCATGCTTAATAAGGAAAGAAATTCTGATATATGCTACAACATGTATGATACAAGAACATTATGCTAACTGAAATACACCAGTCACTGGGGCGCCTGGGTGGCTCAGGTCATGATCCCATCGTCCTGGGATCAAGCCCCAACTCAGGCTCCCTCCTCAGCGGGGAGCCTGCTTCTCCCTCTGCCTCCTCCCCCTGGCTCATGCTTGCTCTCTCTCTTTCTCTCTCTGTCTCAAATGAATAAATAAAATCTTTTTTAAAAAAAGAAAGAAACTAGTCACAAAAAGACACATACTTCCACTTATATAGGGTAGTCATATTCATAGAAACTTAAATAGAATGGTGGTTACCAGGGGCTGGGTAGAGGGGGCAATGGAGAGTTGTTGTTTAATGGGTAGAGAGTTTCACTTCTGCAAAATGAAAAAGTTCTGGCGATTGCACAACAATGTGAATATACTTAACATTACTGAACTGTACACTTAGAAATGATTAAGATAAATTCTATGTTATGTACTTTGTACAACAACAAAAAACTAAAAAAATTATTCATGACCTTGGGTTAAGCAAAGGTTGATTGGGAAAAAAAAACAAAAAACAAAAAAAGGAAATTGGGCTTCTTCAAGATCCAGAACTTTTGTTCTGTGAAATACACTGTTAAGAGAAAGAAAAGAGAAGCTACACACTAGAAAATACTTGCAATATACCTGACAAAGGATTTGTAATCAGAATATGAAGAATAAAAGCAAGAAAAAAAAAACAACCCAGCCCAATTAAAAAAGTAAAAATTGCTCAAAAGAATTGAAAACATTTCTCCAAAGAAAATACTGTAATGAAAAATGGCACAGGAAAAGATGCCCAGTATCATCAGTTATTAGAGAAATGCAAATTTAAATAAGATAACACTACACACCTATTATAATGGTTAGTTTAAAAAAATGCCAATATAAAGTGCTAGCAAGAATGCAGAACACCTGGAATTCATATATTGCTGGTGGGGCAACAAAGTTCTGACAATCTAGAAACCAATAAAGTTGTACACACAGTTAGATACCCTGTGACTCACAGTTCCACTCTTAGTAATTATCCTAGAGATATGAAAACTTATGTTCACACAAAAACCTGTCTGCTAATGTTTACTGTAGCATTATTCACAGAAAAACTGGGAGCAGTCTAAAATGTTCTTCAATGGTTGTATGGATAAGCAAACTGCAGTACATCCATGCATACAGTGGAGTATGACCCAGCAATAGAAAAGGAGCAAACTACCGATATACTTAAGAACACAGACAAATCTTAAAAACACGCTAAGTGAAAGAAGCCATACTCAAAAGGTTACATACTGCATGGGTACACTTATATAACATTTGGGAAATGGCAACTTTGGGGACAAATCGGTAGTTGTCAGGTGTTAGCGGTGGAAAGAGGGTTAACTACAAAGGGGTAGCATGAAGAAATTTTTTGGAGTGAATAAATTGCTTTGTATTGTGATTCTGGTGGTACTTACATAATGCTGCACGTTTGTCAAAACCTCACAGACGATACACCAGTTAGTAGCTCTGTGACTTGGTCAAGTTTAACCTCTCTCTGTATCTCAGTTTCTCATCTATAGGAACAGTTATGGTAATTGTATTTACCTCATAAAGTTAAGATTTGTTGATTAAAATACTTAAGAGGAAGACTAAAATTTAGGATATGTTGAATTGAAATGCCTTTGAGATAGATATCTGAGTAGACAGCTTACTGGAGAGGTCAGAGCAAAAGTCAGCAAAATCAACTGCAATCATGATACCTAAAGCCATAGATGCGGATGAGATTGTCTGAAGGCAAGGAAGAAAGAAGAGGGGTCCTAGCACTCAGCCTTGATGAACTGCAACATTTCATGAGTAGGTAGAGGAGAATATGTATAGGAGTCAAGAGGGGCAGAAATAGAAGAAAAATCAGGAGATTGTTGTGTCACGTAAAACAAAGCCAGAGAGTATTTTGAAAAAGGAGTGGACAATGAAGTGAACAAAACTAACAGATAATGACTAAGACTGCTAGTGTTTCCTTTTTCCTTTAGTAATTAAACCCCTCAATTTAAGCTGTGTGCTCAGCCACTCAAAATAGAGAACATATTTATTTTGCAGCCTCTCTTGTACCTGAATATGGTCATGTAGCTAAGATCAGCCAATGGGATATAAATGATACATGCAATTTATGGGTTATGTCCTTAAAGTAAGGGAGTAAGTTCTCTATTACCTCACCTCCTGATTCCAGTTCACCTGAATGAGAATCCAATTGAGGCAATAGTGAGATTTTTAAACATGTGGCTAAGGGACGGTACTGCAGCAAGATAGAAGGAATTGGAGTTTCTGACACCATTAAAAGAACCACCATATCAGTTAATGGCTCTGTTGTCTTAAGCTACTTGGTTCAATTGAAGATGAGTGTCTTTAGTATTTCAAAATTCAACACAGCAGATTTATGAGAAGGGACCCATACAAGGAATAATGTCAACATACTCTTCAGCAAATATTTAAACGAAAGGTACAACATATGGCCAGTACATTAATAAGAACTATCTGATCATAAAAAGCATATGATATTTTTTACACTTTGAAGGTGATCAACAAGCATTTTAAAGCTTATATTTGGAAATTCTTACAGGTGATTCTCCATTTTGCTGGGTTTTAGAGTGAGTGAGGGCTGAAGTAGAGAATCAATGCAAGTAATTAGCTTACTTTCCATGTTAATGGTAGAAGTAATGAGACAGAAGAAAAAGAACCACTAACCTAGAAATTAGACACAGCTCTAGTTTATGACATCTGCCTTGGCAAAATTTAGGCATTTAAATCAAAATTATTTTTTTTCAGTCCCTGAAAAGAAACTTCCGTGCAATTTTGATTTTGGCTATCATAATTAAGTACAAGATCAGTTACACAACTGATTTTGATATATCTTAATGACTCACATTAAATGATAACATAAAAACTCCAAATCTAACTCTTAAAAAACATAAGCTGTGCTCTAAAAACATCTCCAAATCATTTTTTCACTGAAAATTTTGGAAGGGAGTAGGAAATTCTGCACCTTTTAAGCCTGCAGAGAATTCACAAAAGCCTCATTCAAGTATCAAAAAAAGTTTTAAGCTGAAAGGACAAAAACTAGTAATGACTTACTAAATCAGTTTTCATGTTTACCTCTGACATATCTACCAGCAAATTTCCAGCAAAACACCAGGAAGATGCTTCTTTCTCAGACATAATGGAATTTTTTTTTTTTTTACTAATTGCATTTCTGAACTAAATGCATGCAAAGTTAACAAACGGAAGGAAAAGCAAATACAGAGTTGTCGTTTTTAAATTATATTCTTAAAAGGTTTAGGGATATCATTTGTGGAACACAAAGAGATTTCCTTCTGTAACAGCATTCCAGGACATCACTCTTTCCTGCCTACCAGCAGACAAGATTATACTTGTCTGGAATGTCAGCGAAGTATTTATACAAAGGCAGTTTTTCAGAATCTTCTTATTGTGAACACAAAACAGGAAATACAGTAATACCATCAGTATATGTTAAACACTGTTTAGTATAAACTGTGTTTCTCCCTTAATAAGTACTAGGTTAACCTCCAGGAGGAGGAGGCGAAAATGAGCACATCTATAAACACATACCACTAATTGTTTGCAGTCTGCCAGAAGACTCAGGAAGAAAAATTCAATGAAACTTCAAGAATTTGCCAAACTACGTTTTAGTCACTGTTAAACTATAGCCTCTAATAAAAGCTTATTTTTCTCAAGTTCACAGGGGAAAATAAAAGTAATGTTCTATAAAAGTTAATATTTAATTGATGAAAAACAGCTTAATAATATGCTAATTTAATTGAAATACTGTTTCTGAGGCAGGAAAAGCAAATTTCTATGTAAAGTGGCCATCCAACAAAAGCACCAGATAAAGCATTTCATGTTCTAAAACACATTTTTCCATTTTTTTCCACCAAAAACACAATTTATCTTCTATGGATAAAAAAAAATAACATTAATACAATTACTTACTGAAGAATTTTAAAATTTATTTACAAACAGATTAGAGAGTGTAGCTGGTACCCCAAGTAGACCAAACTCCTACAGAGATAAATTTTAATCTTCCATAAGATGGCAGAATGAACTTTGGTTTGAGTGCCCCCTGCTGATGTGAGAATTTTAAATATGTAAAAGTTGATTTGATAAAATTGTGATGTTAATCATTTTTTAAAGCTGTTTCTACTCAGAAATTATTTTCAATTTTTTAGTGAAAACGAAGGAGATTTAAATATTGGATCTGTGGCTTATTTTCACTCAATGGTCATATATTTGTGGTCTATTACCTGACACTTAGAGGGTTTAATTTCTCTGACCTCAAAATACCTAAAAGTTATTAGATGGTTAGAAAAAATCTGGAAAAGAATAAACTATTAGAGAAAAATAAGAACTGAACTAAGTGGTCCTCAAGAGAAGCAAGCTGAAGATATAGGTAGATCAGTTTTTTTTCAAAAAGGAAAAGGTTGTTAAGACTGAAAGAGCTGAGAAAAAGTAATGAGGATGGTGTTAGATAAATGGAAAAGAGACAAAAGAAGCAAAAGCCTGGAGGAAATGACGAACATGGCATGTGCAGAACACATGACATAGAAGACTTAATTGTCAAAATAAATGGATACAATTATGTCCCATGAACACAAAAAATAATGGTGAAAGGTGCCCAACTCTTGCAAACTAAAAAGGTCAGAATGAATAGCTGGACTTGAGGCAAACAACAGTGAGCCACTGTAGTATTCTGCTAAAGCAGCAGAATAACCTGGTTAAAATAGAACAAAGATGAAATGGAGGAAAGAAGAGACTGGAGGCAGAGAAACAGTTAAGAGGCAGAGAAGCTGGTCAAGACACAACTCTAGCAATCCAAAGAAAGAAATGAACCAGAATAGATGCAATGGGAATGAAAAACAATAATGACATTGAGATATATTTTGAGTTAAAAACAAAACCAGGTATCTGGACTCAGATATTTGTCTAATTCTTATGTCATACTGTGACTGTTGAATTCAACTGAAATAAAAAAGTAGGAGACAAACAGTTAACAGAAGGGGAAATTGGGGTATCATTGGAGCTTCAAGATGTGGGCAGTCAGCAGGATCAAATTTTGTGGAACTTGAGAAAATAAGAAGCCTTAGGAAGCCAGTAAATTTTGTTCGATAGTCATTGGTGACTTTCATAAGTTCACTTTATTAATAAAGTACAGTCAGGAGGAACTAGAGAGTTGAAATTTTTAAGATTTTATTCATTCATTCACTCATTCATTCATTCATTCAGTTGACAGAGAGAGAGCACAAGGAAGAAGAGCAGGAGAGGGAGAAGCAGACTCCCCGTTGAGCAGGGAGCCCTAATGTGGGACTCCATCCTGGGACTCCAGGATCATGACCTGAGTCGAAGGCAGATGCTTAACCAACTGAGCCACCCAGGTGCCCCAAGAGTTGAAAATTTTTAAAATTGAGATGAAACAGAGAAACTAAGTGGAGCAATTCACTTTAAGGAGAACATACCTGTCTCTGAGAGTAAAGGAAGAGCATTTAAATAACAGGGCATAGCAATGTTTAATTAAAGATGGGGATACATAAAGAAGTTCATGGCAAATAGTCTCAATTATCTCTATAAATTGGTTTCCAGACTCATTTCTCAAATAAGAATGATCAATTAGTACTCAGCAAAATTGGAAAATAATTGATATCACTCTTCTACCCAAGAGTGCAGTTTCTCCTGGAGATGTCCAGTCCCAAGGGATAGCTTCTTTGGCCAAGAATTCTCATTTTTCTATCCCTGTCTAGAAAAATCTGTATGCTATTTCATAAAAATGTTCAAAGCTGACCCACTGATGACACTGTTTCCTACACATATAAATATAGCCTTTCCAAACACAGTTATGAGAAGACATCTGGAATTGAGTATACAACTCAAGAGTAGACCATATTCACATGACACAGGTAAAACTGGTAATGGTAAGACCTCATGGAAAAGTACTGTTTCCTAAGAATAAAAGAGTAGTAGCCTTATTCTAGAATTACCAAGAAAACCTTATGGAAAATCATAATTTCTAAACTTTATGTTATTTTTTTCTTTGCAAAGGACTTTGTTAGAATTCTCATACTTGAAGTTAGATTTCAATTAATTCATTTTCTTTGAGAGCAGATCCATTTGTAATTCTTCTGGCCCAAGGTCATTATCTTGCATCATTGTAATGTCACTGTTAAAAAAATGAATATCACCACAGTAAAGTTTCCTCTCAAAACTAATATTCATAAAGTAATGAAATAAACATTAGGATGTACATAAGTCCAATAAGAACATATTGCACTTACTGGACAGTATACCAGTTGTTTTGAAGTAAGGCCTTGTTCTTCTTCATGACCAAATATTCCAAATATTACAATAAATTGATAGAGAGGATAACAATAATTAATATTTCCTAGGAAAGACTAAAAATCATCAAGACCTCATAAGTATTTATGGAATGAATAAAAGTGCTACACGGATTACATGTCTATACAACAGACCAAACTAAGTTCTCTCTAAAATTAAATAGGCAGGGATCTGATAACATCTTTTTTCTTTTAAGTAGAAAAAGAGTAAACAAGTTATTAAATAAAATTTTAGAGAGAGAAAAAAAATAACTATTGTTTTCTTCTTTGAGTATTATCCTCTAGTCTTTAGATACATGGACACATTTTATATCAATGGTTATACTTGAGATGTTTTAAACATCTTTCGTAATTAAAAGTGTCAGTTTTTCATTTTCAAACTCAAGTGAAATGAATTTTTCCAAAGTAACTGCCTTTTGAAAAACAAAAGTTCCTCTGACAAGAGATCCCCCCCCACCAAAAGAGGTCAATTTTCAGAAAGTACATAATGAAACAATAGGAATAACAATTTAAAACTGAGGAATGCAAAGCAGATTTTCATCTACACTACATGTAGGGCACATCTGGATAGAGCAGAGGTAGATTTCAAAACACTACCAACAACTGAATATGTTGTCTAACAAATACATAATCAATAAAGAGGACACGGCAAAATAATAGCTTTATACTCTATTCATTAAAGGAGGTTACGAATGTAAAGAGATGGTCTTATGTGTAGAAGAACAGTTTATCAATACCTCAAAAATCCTTCTGATATTTTTCTTCATTAGTTACTACTGCATTGGACAACCAAAGTAGGCAGTATTATATCCAAAGGTGTAAAGTTAAAAAAAAAAAAAAAAGTATCTCAGAGCAAATCTAGTTCTTTCCCATCACATATCCTTGGGAAATATTTATCTGATTATCTAAATATTACCCTAGACACTAAAAAAGCCTTGAACTTACAGATTGGAAGTAGAGGCTGATGTGTGGAAATGAGTACGACATTAAAACACAGCAAACAAACAAAAACCAAGCAGGCAATTGGGAAAGTAGGATGGGACCTGTGTCAAGAATTAAAGATACAGGGTGATGACATCCCTGAGTGACAAAACTAGTTAAAATAAAAAGTCAAATTTGCCCTCTATGAAGTTTTGTAAACAATCACTGTTGAACATATTTATCTTTTAAGAACTTAGAAGGAAAAGGGCCATTATACTCCAAGGAGACTCAAAAAGGCCTACTGAATTTGACTCAATTAAAATAGTCTATTTGGACAAGAAGGTTACAAAACAAAGTATCTTGAATTTGACAGCAGTAACAATCTTGACTCGCCAAGACTCAGTCTTGCCTGAGGGTAATATACATGCCATGTTTATGATGGCGGCACATACAATAAGAAAAATAACTTATGCATATATAAACTGAAAGGATGGTTAATACTAATGAATAGTTTTACTGGTAAATAGTAATGGCTAAAATGCTATCGCCAGCACACTGAAGTTATTTCTTCGTTATTAGCCCTTAATTATTATTGAATTTTCTTAAAATTTTTCAGAGAAGTTATTTGGATAAACTCTAGACAGAAGAGGTCAGAAAAGGTAGAGATAGACATTTTAACAATATTTGTTCTTCCCTGAGCATGGAATATCTTTCCATTTATTTCTGCTATCTTCCCTGAGCATGGAATATCTTTCCATTTATTTCTGCTATCTTCAATTTCTTTCATCAATGTTTTACAGTTTTCAGAGTATAGATCTTTCACCTCCTTGGCTAAGTTTATTCTTAGTATTTTATTCTTTTTGGTGAAGTTGTAAATGGGGCTGTTTTCTTAATTTCTCTTTCTGCTACTTCATTATTAGTGTACAGAAATGCAACAGATTTCTGTCCATTGATTTTTGTATCCTGTGACCTTACTGAATTCATTTACCAATTCTAGTCGTTTTTTTGGTGAAGTATTTAGGGTCTTCTATATATAATATGTCATCAGCAAATATTTAAAAATTTTATTTCTTTCTTACCAATCTGGATCCTTTTATTTCTTTTTGTTGTCTAGTGGCTGTGACCAGGACTTCCAGTACTATGCTGAATAAAAGTGATGACAGTAGACATCCTTGTCTTGTTCTCAACCTTAGGGGAAAAACTCTCAGCTTTTCACCAGTATGATGTTAGCTGTGAGTTTTTCATATATGACATTATTATGTTGAGGTATGTTCCCTCTAAACCTACTTTGTTGAGGGTTTTTCTCATGAATGGATGTTGTACTTTGTCAAATGCTTTTACTGCGTCCATTGAAATGATTGCTTTTTATCCTTTCTCGTGTTGTGTGATGTATCACATTGATTGAGTTGCCAATATTGAACTACCCTGGCAACCTGGGAATAAATCCCACTTAATTGTGGTGATTTTTTAAATGTATCATTGGATTTGGTTTCCTAATATTTTGTTGAGCATTTTTATATCTATGTTCATCAGTGAGATTGACCTATAGTTCTCTTTTTTTTGTAGTAATGCTGGCCTGATAGAATGAATTCAGAAGACTGCCTTCCTTTTCTATGTTTTGGAATATTTTGAAAGAATAGGTCTTAACTCTTTTTTAAATGTTAGGTAGAATTCACCTGTGAAGCTGTCTGGTCCTGGACTTGGGAGTTTTTTGATTACTGATTCAATCTCATTATTGGTAATCCATCTGTTTTCAAATCTATTTCTTACTGGTTCAATTTTGGGAGGTTATAGGTTTCTAGGAATTTATCCATTTCTTTGCAATTGTCAAATTTGTTGGCATATAATTTTTCATAATCTCATATAATCCTTTATTTTTCTGTACTGTCAGTACAGTCTTTCTCCTTTTTGTATCTTTTTTAGATCTGATTTTGTTCATTTATGTCCTTTTTTTTATGAGTCTGGCTAAAGGTTTATCAATTTTGTTGATCTTTTTAAAGAATTAGCTCCTGGTTTCTTTGACCTATTTTTTTTCTTCTTTCTTTTTTCTTAGTTTCTATTTTATTTCTGGCCTAATCTTTATTATTTTCTTCCTTCTAGTCACTTTGGGTTTTATTTGTTCTTTTTCTAGCTCTTTTAGGTGTAAAATTAGGTTGCTTATTTGAGAGTTTTGTTTCTTGAGTTAGGCCTGTATTACTATAAACTTCCCTCTTAGAACAGCTTTTGCTGCATTCAAAGGTTTTGGACCACTGTGCTTTCATTTTCATTTGTCTCCATGTATTTTTTGATTTCCTCTTTGATATCCTGGTTGACCCATTCATTGTTTAGTAGCATGTTATTTAACATCCATGGATTTGTGTTCTTTCCAGACTTTTTCTTGTGGTTGATTTCTAGTTTCATAGCATTGTGGTCAGAAAAGATATATGGATGACTTTAATCTTTTTAAATTTATTGAGACTAGATTTGTGGCCCGATATGTGATCTATTCTGGAGCTTGTTCCATGTGCACTTGACTATGGATTAGTTCCTTTGTTTGTTATTACCTTCTTTATGTATTTTGGTGCTCCTGTGTTAGGTACATATATATTAACAATTGTTATATCTTGCTGGATTGTCCCCTTTATGATTATATAGTATCCTTCTTAGTCTTGTTACAGTCTTTGTTTTAAAGTCTATTTTGTCTAAGTATTGCTACTCTGGCTTTCTTTGACATTTATTTGTATGACAAATGCTTCTCCATCCCTTCACTTTCAATCCGCATGTATTTTCAGGTCTCTTGTATGCATCACGTAGCTGGGTCTTGCTTTTTTTAATCATTTCATCACCCTATGTGTTTTGACTGGAGGGTTTAGTCCATTTACATTCAAAGTAATTACTGATCGGTATATACTTATTGCCATTTTGTCACTTGTTTAATGGTTGTTTTGTGGTTCTTCTCTGTTCCTTCTCTTGCTCTTCTCTCTCACAGTTAGTTTGCTTTCTTTAGTGATATATTTGGACTCCTTTCTCTTTATTTTTTGCATCCCTATTACTGGTTTTTGATTTTTAATCATTCAGTTTGTACCTAAGATATTCTGCATATGGCAGTCTATATTAAGTTGATGGTCACTTAAGTTTGATCCATTCTTTACTCCTCTCCCCATCACGTTTTAGGCAAATGGTGTCATACTTTACATCTTTCTATTTTGGGACTCCCGTGACTGATTTTTATAGATACACTTATTTTTACTGCTTTCGTGCTTCCCACTTTTCTTCTACTTATTGTCTTTCCTTTCCACTCAAAGAATTCTTTTTAACATTTCTTGTAAGGCTGGTTTAATGGTCATGAGTTCCTTAATTTTTGTTTAACTGAGAAACTCGTAGTATCTCCTATTCTGAATGACAGCCTTGCTGGATAGAGTATTCTCAGCTGCAGGTTTTTTCTTTTCCGCATTTGATACTCCCTTCTGGTCTGCAATGTTTCTGCTGCAAAATCAGCTTATAGCTTTTGGGGTTTCCCTCGTATGTTACTATTTTCTTTTGTTGCTTTTAAAATTCTCTCTTTATTATTACTTTTTGCCATATTAATTACTATATGTCTTGGTGTGGACCCCCTTGCATTGAATTTGTTGAGGGCTCTCTATACCTCCTGGATCTAACTTTGTTTACTTTCCCAGATTCAGCTATTATTTCTTCAAATAAAATTCTCTGCCCCCTTTTCTCTCTCCTCTCCTTCTGAGAACACTGTACTGTGAATATTATTATACTTGATGGTGTTGCTGAGTTCCCCAAGTCTATTTTCATTTTCCATTATTTTTTTTTCAATCACCTGCTCAGCTTGATTACTTTCCATTACTCTGTCCTCCAGGTTGCTGACGCATTCTTCTGCCTCCTCTAGTCTACTAGTCCATCTAATGTATTTTTAATTTCAGTTATTCAGTTGTTCATCTCTGACTGTAACCTGCTGTTGTGGCTGAGCCATTTTTCCCTTTGGTCCAGTTGTCTGCAAAGGCTCTCTTTGTCTGTTGTGGGTAGTGTTTCTTTCCTGTGCTATTGGTTGGCTGGTCGGGGGATGCCTTGGCCTTGAGTTGAGTCAGACCAGGCATTTGCCAGAAATAAACCTCAGGGCACATTTACTCTTTTATCCCCTAAGAGGCTCTTGGTGGTGGGTGGGGCCTGCAGTCAGACCAGCTGTCTGCTCCCAGCCTGCAGCTAGGGCCACAGTCTGACTGGTGTGTGTGTGTGAGTGTGTGTGGTTAACTTTCCCTCTCCCTGGGGCAAGAGTCACTTTGAAGTGGTGTTGCCTCTTGTGGCTGCATGCACACTGCCAGGTTTGTGGCACAGCTTTGGATGCGCTCTAGTCAAGAGAGTACGGGAAAGGGTGTATGCAAAGAAGCCAGGAGGACAGGCAGGTGTTAGCAAGGTTTGTGCTGATCTACTGTGAGAGGAGACCTTGAGCTGGGGTCTCGCTGGAGGAGGTGTGTCCACAAGGGGATGCATGGATGGAGCACACGGTTGGCAAGTTAGGTAGAGAGTGTCAACACAGTGCCATGTCCTTAAGCTGGAGTAGGCAAAGGGAAATGGCGCCAGCCAAATCCTTTGCTCCGGAGATGTCCCCCATAGGTCCCTGTACTTCCAGTACACCCTGAGATTAGTAAACAAATCTCCCTTCCCTATACCCCATGCGATTTTCAAACTACTGCTTCTGTGCTATATCTCCATGGGGCTGTTTGTAGTACTGTCTCTTTAAGTGCAGAGACTATTTGCTCTAGCTCTCCAGACTCTCCCAGAGCTAAGTATGCTGATTTTTAAAGTTCCAGATTTTAAGTCTGATTGGTTGTAAGAACTTGTGAAATTTGACCCCTCTGGTTTTCAAAGCCAAATATTATGGGGATTCATCTTTCCTGTGTGAACTCCCTGGTGTGAGTCTGTTTGTCTCTCCTTTTCGTGCCTGTGGCACCACCCCTTCTCAGGGACAATCCTGTGGGTCCATTTAGCTCCTAAATGAGTCTCCATCCTTCCTACCATCTTTAATTTGTCCTCTTCTCTACATAGCTGTGGAGAGTTTGTTCTGCCAGTCTTTGGGTCATTTTCTGGGTTATTTACATTGATGTGAGTGTTATCTAGTTGTATCTGTGGGACAAGGTGAGCTTACATTCCTCCTACTCTTCCATTTTCCCCAGGCTCCTCAAAAACTGTCTGTTTTAACAATGAAGGCAATAAGAGAATTCTCAAGGAACAACAAGAAAATACAAATTTACAGCGGCACACTAATGAAAAATAGCTACCTCTAGAGCAGGCATTTGCCTTGAGTATCTGAGAATTCCTGTGGTCTAGAAATTTAGTTGTAATGAGTCCCATGCATCTGTAAAGGTAAAAAATCCAACTAAACAAACAAACAAAACCCAATCAAGTGCTTGGCCTTGGTAGATAGTAGAATCAGAGGGAGAATATAGGACAGGGATTCCCAAGGGGGATACCTTTAGTAAGTCATCCCAGTCAAACCCAGCCTACAGAGGAAACTGTAAGGATATGCCAACATGCCTTTACTCTTAGTGAAAGAGAAATAGAAGGGAAAAAAAAGCTATTCCCCAGAGAAACGATAATCATGAACCTCATGAGCGACCCCCTCCCCCAATTTTAAGCTAAAATTTAAAGTTGTCCTGGACACCCCAGGAGCAAGAGCACAATTCAGGTGCAGAACTTGGCTTCTAAATACCATTCTCCTTCAGAAGGGATCAGAGCCCTTTGGAAAAGTGACTGATTTCAGGAATGCAGCAAGGAAAGTATAATGTGGTTCAGAAAATCTATTTCATGTCAGAAAGAAAGTATAGAAGAATGATGGAGATATATTAAAAAAATACAGGAGCCCGAAGGTGATCCCATTAGCCTAAACTGGGACAATTTGAGCATCAAGATAAATAATGATAGTAAAGTATTAAAAGTCAATGAATAAAGTAAGAATCCATAAGTCTACAGTGATAAACATAAGGAAAAGAGGGAATTTCTTCTTTACAGTAGAAAGCCAATCAATATGTGCAGAAAAAATGATACAAGGAGAAAAATCACCATTTGGCAACCACTGTAATTATAAGTGGTTCAGGCAAGAAGCATCAATAGAGTCTTATATTACTGGTGAAAGTCTAAGTAGTACTGGGATATTTACATAGGCTCAAAGTATATCCCCACAAGATAATTATAAACTACAATGGAAAAACAGTAACTTTGCAGTAAAGAAACCTGAAAGACATCACCTTAACCAAGTATTCAAATATAACATCACCAGTAATGGTACAAACCATAGTCATGTGCCTCCTGATAAGAGAACATTGTTTCTGTAGTATTTCTGTCAAAATGCATAACCTGAATCTCCTCACGGAGAAACATCAGAAAAACCTAAACTGAGGGACATTCTACAAAATAATTGTCATCTACTCTTGAAGAGTGTTGAAATCCTGAAGGACAATGAGAAACAGAGGAACCATTTCATATTAAAGGAGAATAAAGAGACATGACTACTAAATGTTACACATCATACTACTGCATTTCTTTTTTACAGAGGACATTATTGGGTAATTAACAAAAGATGGATCTATAGATTAGGTAACAGCATTGTATTGGCATTAGTTTCCTGATTTTGATCAATGAAATATGATTTTTGTAAGAGAATGGCTTTGGTTTTCAGGGAACACACATTCAAGTATGTAGGACAAATACATCATACATACAACATCCTTTCAAATGGTTCATAAAAAAATTTAGAAATACAAGTAGAGAGAAAATAATAAACCAATGTGAAAAATGTTAACACCTGGGGAACTTGGGTTAAAAATTTAAGGAAATTTATTATAAAATTACTACAACAGTTATGTAAGTCTGAAATGATGGAAACCTTTTTTAAAACAGATTGTTTCAGATAATAGTATCTCCAGGTCCCTTGCAGAAAAAATACAAAATCTCCGTAATAGAAAAAAACTGTAAGTTCAAACCTCAAAAATAAACTTCCAAGAAACATGAGCTAACAATAAAAACTGACACACACTAGGGGTGCCCCGTGGCACAGTGGGCTAAACGTCTGACTCTTGGTTTTGGCTCAGATTGTGATCTTGGGGTCATAAGATTAAGCCCTGCGTCAGCTTCCACGCTCTGTGCAGAGTCTGCTTAAGTCTCTCTCCCTCTCCCTCTGCCCCTTCCCCATGCTCTCTTGCTCTAAAAATAAATCTTAAAAAAAAAAAACTGATATACACACAGAGGACATACAACATCAAAGAATCAGTTATTACAAGACAAAGAATCACATGTACAAAGACTGGATATATTGGAAAAAATTTTTTGAAGCTGAATATAAAATGACTATACTTAATATGTGTAAAGAAATAAAGTAACTGAAAGCATAATGATAGAACAAAATAAGATACAGTGACTTCTGGAAACTAAAAGGCAGAAGTTCCTAATTACAATAAACACACAAACACACACAATATAAAAATATACATGGTAGAGAAAAAAAGTTAAAGCCCTAGACTTTCAAGTCAAACAGTCTGGTTCCAGCACTTACCAGTAATATAAAATTGATCTAATTATTTAAGCCCTGAGCCTCACTTTATCTATGGAAAGGATCAAGAGTACCTCATAACTTCATATGATTGCTGTAAGAACTAAATGAGCGGGCTGATCTATATAAAGAATTTAGAACAGCATCAGCACAAAAAAATCCTCAATTAATGGTGGTGGTAGTATTTTCCAGAAATATATCCATACCCAAAGTTCTTAGAGTCTCTTGTTATCCGAAATCAAATTTAGTAGGATGAGTATTATTAAAATAATAAATAAAAAACTCAATAATTTGTGTGTTGGGCAGAAGCTCTCTGAATCCTCTCAAAAATTTTCTTACCTAATATTTTTCTTTTTCACAACTGAAACAGTCCAGGGTTTTCTTCCTAAGCTACTTCTACTCTTCAACCCACTCAGGTTATCTTACCTAACAATAGCCTTTCCTCATTCTGGGCCTCCATAATGTTACTCACAGACATACTGAATTGGGAGTGCACACAGTTTTAATTTTGCTCCCTTAATACAAAGTATACTGTGTCATTGAACATAAGAACCAGAAAGGACCTTAGAGATTATCTAGCATGCTACTTCCGGAAGAGCAGAATACCTACAACAACCTGAAATGTTTTTAGATGATACATGGATACTACATTAAATAAGTAACATTAAATTTTATTCCCTTTTCAATTTTCCAATATTCACAGGATCATTTTTTGAGTTATCCAAATTTATTTTTTTATCTGCATATCACTTTATTTTTTGCATTTTTAAAAAATTAAACTCAATTAATTAACATATAGTGTCTTATAATGTTTCAGAGGTAGAATTCAGTGATTCATCAGTTGTACATAATACCCAGTGCTCATCACATCACATGCCCTCCATAATGCCCATCGCCCTGTTACCCCATCCCTTCACCTCCCTTCCCTCTAGCAACCTTCAGTTTGCTTCCTATGGTAAAGAGTCTCTTATGGTTTGTCTCCCTCTCTGATTATGCAGTGTTTTATTTTTCCCTCCCTTCCTCTATGCTCCTCTGTTTTGTTTCTTAAATTCCACATATGCGTGACTTCATATAATTGTCTTTCTCTGACTTATTTCACTTAATACCTTCTAGTTCCATCCATATCACTGCAAATGGCAAGACTTCATTTTTTTGATGGCTGAGTAATATTCCATTGTAGAGATTAGATTTATTTTTTAGAGATTATTTCAAATTCACAACCCCCACACCAACCTTTACTCAAATTCACCTATTATAAACATTTTACCCTTTCTGCCTTACCTTTGTTCTTGCACTCTGTGGGTTTTTTTTTTTTTTTTTTTTTTTTTTTTTTTGGTGTATGCAGGGGACATATAACACTTGCTAATCTTGTTTTGCTCAGAGCCCTCTGCAAAGATCACACTTAACTTTCATTTAATAGCACTGTTTTGTTTTCATTGCATTTACTTATTACTGTTGTTTTTATTTATGGCAAGTATCCCTTTTAGGGAGATATAAATTATCCTTATTCATTAAACTTATCTAAGTGCTTAAAATATTAATCAAAGAAAAATATGAAGTAAATAGTAGTAAAGTGGTATATGAATATGGCGAATTCCTGACAATGAATAGGGAAAAATAAAATTTAGAAAACACTCAACTAGTCCCAGTATCTTTTTAAAAAGTAAGCTGCTGGCTGGGCAAGAGTATAATACAAAGATGTCTAGCCCAGTCTGGCACTTATGCTAAGTAAATGAGTTAGAACTTAGAATTAAGGCTTCCTTTAGGCCACCACCCTTCAATTGCTTTATGGAAGAAGTATCGTAAAAGTCTTAATTTTCCAATACATGATTGTACCTGCCATGGCAGGCTAAATATCACTGGCTGATAAGATTACCTCTGCTGTGCCCCCACTTCCTCCTCCTCATCTAACCTTTGCTCTCTTGTTCTGGGTGCATAGCAAAGTCAGTTGAGTCTGTTCCCACACTACCTCTTTCCTGCCTTTCTTCTATTCAATAAGTTTTACTGAACACTTAATATGACCAGGAGATTAATAAGCACAATGACACACATCAGTGAACAAAAGCGATTAAGAAATCCTGATTCAAAAATTCTAGCTTAACAATTATTTAATATTAAAACAATGTGATGTAAATATTATATAAACCATTAAAATATGACTCTTACAAGAACATGACTATTTCTGTAAAAACCAAGGCAAATGCTTAGGAAAATTCAATAAAAGTGAATAACTAAAATAACTATTTTGGTTTAAGCAGAACATCTGTAAAAGAATGGGGAAACTCAAAGTGTTCTAAGTTCTCACCATATAAAGTCAAACACTGAAAAAATCAATACAGGGAGGTTTAGATAAGAGATATCATGGAACTTCAATCAGTGGGTTATTCTCAAAGAAACTCATTTGCCCTGAAACAAATGAATAACAAATTAATGCATATTTAAATGTCTGTGTTAAGGAAAAATCAAACTTTACCTAAAATATTTTAATAATTCCTCTTTCGATTTTTTCAATTAATAATTGGTTACCAACCAGCCATTACCTGGAAATTATCAACCTGGAAATCTTGACATATTAAAAATTACTGGTGAAACAGCAAAATGGTATAACCACTGTAGAAGGAAATAAGGCAACATCTACCAAAATTACAAAAGCATTTACCCTTTAACACAGTACTCCCACTTTATGACAAATCCACACCACTACAAAATAACATTTGGACAAGGTTGTTAGTAATGGCAAAAGACTGACAACAGTCCAAGCGTCCATTGATAGAGGACTGTTTGTATGTAGTTCTGTGCTTATGCAGCCTACAAAAGAATGAAGAAAGTACTGATGTACTGAGAAAGAAAGATCTCCAAGATATGGTGCTAAGTGAAAAAGGCAAAGCACTTGACAGCATATGCATAGTTTTCTACATCTTATATTTTGGGGGAATATGGGTATTGGAAACAATAAATAAATATACATATGTGCTTGTATTAAAAACAACATTAGAAGAAGAAAGAGACTAATAAAAATGATGTGAGGGAGACAAGGATGGGATACATAAGTGGGAGTGAGGTATCACTACGTGTATCTACAGAGTTGATCTTTAAATCATTTAATATACATTACCTTTTCAAAATATCATCTAAACAAAATATTCTTTAGAAATAAAAAAAAAGAATAACTACAAGAATATACAGAATAACAACCAAATTTATTCCTTTGCTTTCTGTTAGCAGAACAACTTGTTTTATACATTACAGTCTCTAATCAATAAACTTTACATTTTTCACCCCTGGCTGAGATCCAATTCCTTCTCTGAATTTTTTTCTATACTAAGACAGCCGTGGCTGGTTTCTTTACTTAAAAAACAAAACAAAACAAAAAACCTAAGAGGACTTTTGGTGGTGATAGAATGCAGATTTCCTGTCTGTCTCCACCAAAGAGACAACTTCTTAAACATGTAAACAAAGGTAAAATGATTTGCTATGATTTTTTTACTTCAAGCTGCACTTTTTTTCACCCTCTCCTTTACAAAAAGCATGACTTTTTCCACACCATGCATTCAGTTCATTAATGGGATGTGGGTGGTGTGGCAGATAACATGATTATTTAAAAAATAAGATCAAGTGCAATTTTTTTTAATAAAGTGGGTTTAAGAATATCACTTACATTTAGTCTCCAACGTCTGTTTTTGTTTTAGCACAACAGATGGAATATTACTCAATCTCTTTAGAAGCTATATGTATCTACCCATGGACTACTTCCATGAACCTCAATGGTTATGGGCATGCCCTGGATCCCAGGTCAGGTTCCCAAATCCTGAATCTCTGGAAGGCAATGTACACAAACACTTTTTGTCAGTCTCTAACTTCCCTACCACCACTAAGTTACTGGGTGTGTTTGTGTTTATACATGTGGGGTTACATATGCTTCTTCCTACTGCAAATTATTATGATTGAGTAGACAATATAAAAATGAATGGAAGCACTGTTGTACTCCACTTGAGAAATGAACAAGGGCATGCCTATTCCTTACACTGAGGCCCAGCAATCAATTAAAGATTGGACAATTCTTTTAATTCATCTAAAAAAACCCCTTTAGTGTCAATACAAAATACTAAACAGAAATTAACAAACACCAATCTGACAAGTTTAAAACAACACCTGACTTTCTGGATGTGTTAACTTGAGGCTTAGACAGTAAATAAATTACCAACAGTCACACCTAAGAAATTAATTCAGAGCTTCAGGTTACTGAATATTTTACCAAAATAATTACTTTTACATACTGTGATTACTTTTTTTTTAAATGATTTAATTCACCAATATAGAAATAATTCTATATAACCCTGTCTCCTACAAAGTAGAACTTTCCTTTAATATTTGTGAAGGTAAAAAAATACAAAGTTGCTCATGTCCTCCTATGATGAAATAGGACTGTTTTCCATTTCTTTGTATCATGCGATCGGCATATTGTCTCCATGAACGTTTTTCAAAGAATGTTTATGTTTACCATGTTCATAAATCCCCAAGTCAATGTCTAAAGCCTCTTTTTTCTCTTATTAGTAACTCAAACAAATACCCCCCCCCCCATAAAACTACTGTAAACATCAGGGAGGCTATTCATTTGGAAAAACTTCCATCAAGGTAAAAATTCATGCCTGAGAGCAGGGTTTCTCAACTTCACTGACTTTGGTGCTGGACTATACTTGGTTGTCGTAGCTCTTCTATACCCTATGTAGGGTGTTCAGCAGCATCTGTGGCCTCTACCTACTGGAGGCCAATATCAGCAATGCATTTGCCACAACCAGAAATGTCTTCAGATACTGTCAAATGTCAGGGGTGGGGTGGGGAGAAAAATCGTTAGGTTGAGAACCACAGAAGGTTATAAAATCCTGATTAGCAGAAATCTTTAAGAAAACGATATATAATCACCTTCCTGGATAGTTCATACATTCACTGTCTGATGAAGAAGCTGGTTCTAACTGGTTTTGCTTGGTTTACAGAATCTTCTGAGATTGTTCTTGTTGTCGTTGTTCTCTGTTCCTATAATTCTATCCTTCTAAACCTTCATGCAGAATCAAAATTCTTACCACCTTTTTTTATTTAAAAAAAAAAATGTCCTCAAAAATAACCTGAATTACCAGTATACCCATCACTGTAAGTATTCAAATCAGGCCTGGAGTTAGGGGTTGTGAGGAGTTACATAAGGAAACTAAAACTGAAATCCAGGTGATTAGTAATTTAATTATGATATACCTATTTGATTTATCAGCATAATCTATACTCTCCCCAAAGGTTGATCTGGTGAGGATTTCGCAAGCTATTAAAAACTGTTTATAACCAGATTTTTTTTTTAACTGGACATGAGGCTGCAATACACGAGAGGCTATGGCTAATGCAGGGGGAAGTTTTAATCCCTGTGGAGATTGTCTGGGTAAGTGCGCAGACTCTAGCTGACAGCACAGATAATACAATTCAGTTCCAGGCCAAAGCACTGTATTTGTTTTTGTTGTTTTTCTCCTATCCTATCAGCAGCCTGTCTCCATGGATTTGTCTGGGAAAATGATAAATAGTAAAGCAAGCAAGCTTCTCTGCGCGTCTAAATCATCTTCCTAGCAAAGACCACAAGCAAAGCTTTAGAAGGACCATCTTTTAAAATGTACATTTATACATATAAGTTACTAAAAACCAATGAATACAAATGTAATAAAATGCACAAAAAGATAAGTATTTACACAGAGCCTTAAGTCCTTGAAGTTCAGAACACATTAAAGAAAAAATAACAATCATCAGATATTTATAAACATGTGAAGCAGAAAACATAAACATGTAAATGACTCCCCAACAGCGCCTGGAAACTAGATTACAGTAGATTAATTACAAACCAGATTTGACCACCACAGGCCATTTATGTACAAACTTTTTGAAATCTAACATTCAAATTATCCTCTAATTCCAAGAAATAGAATCTAAAGATACTATACATTTATTAACTTCATGAAAAGTAAATGGCAAATTCCTTCTGCAAAATAAAAATAACAAGAAAATAAAGCACAGAGGAAAAATCTAAACAGAGTTTCTTTGCCCTAGGCACACTTTGAAAGGACCTAAAACACTGGAAACAAATGAAAATATGTTAATGCTTGGGAATCAGATAAAAAAGAACGAAAAAATTCACTATTCTCTATTCATGTTTCTATCTTCCACATTTTGTACTTTTAGTCAACATTCAAACAAAAGGATTCCAATCACTATTCACTCCGATAAAAAAGAAATTGTAATTTGAATAATGGAAATAATTAAGTTTCACAGGACTTAAATGATACAGAAATATAAACTATTAAAAAAAATCACATCCTTAAAACAAGAACTATATTATTACTGTCTGATATGGAGAACACCAATGTGAAACACTCTCACATTAACTCAAAAGAGGACTGCATTCCTGCCTGAATTTTAATCTTGATGATCTGAGGAACACATAAAACAAACAAAAATTAACAATTTAATTCATCGTGTTTTTTCTTTATCTCTTATTTATCTTTAGGAGAACTGTATAATTTCTTTTTGACAACTATAGAAAATAGCTAAACACCAACATTAAGATCCCTTAAAAAAAAAGATTTCATTTATTTATTTGAGAGAGAGAGAGATAGTGCATGCACTTGAGCAGGGGGACTGGAAGGGGGGTGACAGAAAATCTCAAGCAGACTCCGTGCTGAGTGTGAAGCCCAACTCAGGGTTCAGTCCCAAGACTGTTGAGACCATGATCTGAGCTGAAATCAAGAGTCAGATGTTTAATCAACTATGCTAACCAAGCACCCCTAAGATACCTTTTGATTTAGTGTTTTCAAACCAATGAGAAGGATCTTCCTTTCCAAGAGAGGCTCTAAATATTTAATTTAGGAGTTCAAGGCTGAAAATAAATAAATTCATTCATTCATTCATATATTTACCAACACATAAACCTAGAGCCATCTTTGGTATTAAGGAACAGTATTCATAAGGTCCTTGTATTGTAATAATTATAATAAGAACTAACATTATATCATGTTTAAATGTGTACAAAACATCTTCACTCTATATTATAATTGACGTTTTCTCTTTCCTCGCTTTATAATCTACTATAAAAAGGTAAAAGTTAAATTTGCGATAAGAGGTACGGAAGGCAGCCATACGGAGTCATTTGAAAGTTAGAGAATTAAGTAAACTACTAAAAGTTAAATTTCCCAATTTTTCAAGACTAGTGCTCTTTTTTTAAGCCACCACAAAATTTTAACATATAACCTTTATCAGAAATGCTTCTTCCCAGACTGGCTTCCCAGTCTTTCATCAAATAAATAGCTTAGTGAGTCCTTTTCATTGTCTTATTAAAAGTAAAATCTGAAGACTATTCATAAATTTAGGTGTCTATGCTAACGAGATAATACAAAATTCTATCAGAACACAAGTGTTCATAGGTCATATACCCTCAAATGTATTGAAGACAATACATTATTTCTCAATGCTTTAAAAAAGGAAAACATTAATGAAGCAAAGCATTCATTCTTAGAACTAAACATCTACATTTAGAAGAACTAGAAGAGAATCTTACATTAAGGGCTGCAGAATGAAGTTATCTCAATTTCCTGGCTAACATGGCATGTTAATTCTGATTAATGATATGAACAGAATAGATGACAGTGATAAAAGTACCATATAAAATCCCAGTCTCTTCATCAATTGATTTATATAATAAAGATGTTTTTTGGGTAATTCCTTTATGTACAAAACTCTTATTTAAAAACTTTTGAGTCATTAAATATTTTAAACAAAAACAAACTTAAAAAATCATGTTGGTGATTATATGTATATATATATACATGGCTTTATAAGGCCTAATAAATATTATGAGGATGACAAAGGTAAAATAAAAGAATATATGTCAGCTTAAAATTGGACTGCAATTTTTTTAAAAAGATTTTATTTATTTATTTGACAGAGAGAAAGAGAGCACAAGCAGGGGCAGTGGCAGGGAGAGGGAGGAGCAGGCTTCCTGCTGCCCAACACGGAGCTTGATCCCAGGACCCTGGGATCATGACCTGAGTCAAAGACAGACGCTTAACCAACTGAGCCACCCAGGCACCCCTGGACAGCAATGGTTTTAACTTTAAAACGACAAAGAGGTATTTATCCCCTCCATGTACTACTCCCTGCAATTAGGAAACCATTTTCTTTTGTATAACACTCCCCTCAGCTTATTTAGAAGGACACTACATAATTAAAATTTAAATTTTAAATCTATGTAGTTTAGAACAAATATTGTTACAATGTCCATACGACCCAAAGCAACCTACAGATTTAATGCAATTCTTATCAAAGTACCAACAGCATTTTTCACAGAACCAGAACAAATAATCCTAAAATTCATATGAAACCACATAAGACCCCGAAAAGCCAAAGCAATCTTAAAAAAGAAAAACAAAACTGGAGGTGTCACAATCCCAGATTTAAAGATAGACTGCAAAGGTGAAATAATCAAAACAGTCTGGCACTAGCACAAAAACAGACACAGAAATCAATTCAACAGAACAGAGAACCCAGAAATAAGTCCACAGTTATGCATTATATGGCCAGTTGATCTTCAACAAAGGAGGCAAGAATATGCAATGGGAAAAAGACAGTCTCTTCAACAAATGGTGTTGGGAAAACTGGACAGCCACATGCAAAAGAATAAAACCGAACCACTTTCTTACACCATACACCAAAATAAACTCAAACGGGATGAAGGATCTAAATGTCAGACCTGAAATCATAGAACTCAAGAAGAGAGCACAGGCAGTAATTTTTCTGACACTGGTCATAGCAACATTTTTCTAGACATGTCTCCTGAGTCAAGGAAAACAAAAGCAAAAATAAACTTATGGAACTACAGCAAAATAAAAAGCTTCAGCATTGCAAAGGAAACAATCAGCAATACCAAAGACAACCTACTGAGTGGGAAAAGATATTTGCAAATGACATTGTCAATAATGGGTTTGTATCCAAAGTACATAAAGAAGTTATACAACTCAACACTCAAAAAACAAATAATCCAATTAAAATGGGAAGAAGACATGATTACACATTTCTCCAAAGAAGACATCCAGATTGCCAACAGACACATGAAAAGAGGCTCAACATCATTAATCATCAGGGAAATACAAATCAAAACCACAATGAGGTATCACCTCACACCTGTCAGAATGGCTAAAATAAAAAACACAAGAAACAACAAGTGTTGGTGAGGATGGGGGAAAAAGCAACCCTCTTGCACTGCTGGTGGGACTGCAAACTGGTACAGCCACTGTGGAAAACAGAATGGAGCTTCCTCAAAAAATTAAAAATAGAATTACCTATGATCCAGTAATCCCACCACAGGGTATTTACCCAAAGAACACAGAAACACTGATTCAAAAAGATATGTGCACCCCTATGTTTACTGCAGCATAATTTACAATAGCCAAATTATGGAAGCAGTTCAAGTGTCCCACTGATTGATGAATGAATAAAGAAGATAGTGTGTGTGTATATATACATGCGTGTACATACACACACACACACACACACACACACACACACACACACACACACACAGGAATATTATTCAGCCCCCAAAAAGAGTGAAATCTTGCCATTTGCAACAACATGGGTGGATCTAGAGGGTATAATGCTAAGTGAAATAAGTCAGTCAGAGAAAGACAAATACTATATAATTTCACTCATATGTGGAATTTAAGAAACAAAACAAATGAACAACAACAAAGAAAAGAGAGAAATAAAAAAAACAGACTTTTAACTGAAGAGAACTAATGGTTACCAGAGGGGAGGTGGGTGGGAGGATGCATGAAACAGATAAAAGGGATTAAGAGTACATTTATCATGATGAGCACTGAGTAATGTACAGAATTGATGAATCACTATACTGTACACCTGAAACTAATATAACACTGTATGTTAAACATATTGGAATTAAAATAAAATTAAAAAATAAAAAGTAAATAAAACAATGGTAAAAAATTTAAAAAACAACTATATAGTGTAAATGTTATAAAATGTAAAATTTTTAAATACAGATATAGAAAATAGTCATGTCATAGCACACCATGACAATACATGAGAAACAGACATGATGTAGGATAAAAAGTAAGGTATTTGGAGGAACAGGAAGCCCTGCCCTGCAATACTGCCTTTATGACTTACTAGTTCTTGAACCACGGCAAGTCCTTTAATCTCTCTGAGTATCAATGTCTTGATCTTCAAAATGTAAACAGAAATATTACTTTGCAAGGTCATGAGAATCACAGATGATGTATGTTGGCTCAGTTAAAAGTGGTAATAATTGTTATCAGCTATATTTCTGGATGTTTGATTCCCTGCAGGTATTCAATTTTGTATTTTTTCCTTCAATATAATACTGAAGAAAAAATCCTACAATGAAATGCATAAAGCACGTAATATTAATATATCCATATTTATATAGATAAATCTATCTATAATATTCAAAATACACATTATACCTTTGTTTGGACTACATTTTTACTTCTTTGTTTTCCATGAAGAATATCCTTGTGGCTTATGAGAACACTATTATTTTCTCACTGGATGCAGGTTCAGGTCACAAATGTGAATGTGAAATATCAACATATGCAAACATGGCTGCAAAACACTCTTCTTAGCCATTCTGCAAACTATGTAGGCAGAGCAATCCACTATCACCAAAATATGCTCATGAATATAACTAAAAGAAAGAAGTTTTATGAGAAATTATTTTTAATTATTTTAATGGTGATTAAATGTGCACCCACATTACTTCCACAAGGCCATCGGAGTAGTTAACATAAGCTTTGATCTTAGTGTGCATTTTTCTAGTCAATAGATATATTACTGAACTATCCAAAACATCTTTTACTAAATATTTATCACTCCCAAGAAAAAAACTACAGGAACAGTATATTACCGGTGATAAAGTGAGAAGGTAAAAAAGTAAGAAATACTAGTTTTATCAATGGAGAACATGTAAAACAAGTTAAAGAGATATACAAGTTAGCTCAGCAAATTATTTTCATTTCAAATCAGCAAATATTTCAAATTATAGCTGACATGAAAGAAGCTGATGTTTTCCAAATGCACTGATACAGCTAATAAGAGTATGTAAGGCAGGTCTCTTTCATACTAACTGCTTAGTATGAGTTCTGGGCACTTGGATAAATCATTAAACAATAAAAATCCTTGCCGTTATTAAGCTTACATAGGGAGACAGACAACAATAAGCACTCTAAATAAGTAAACTGTATAGTAATAAATACTATAGAAAAAACAACTGAGTTATAGGGATCAGAAGGACCAGAGAGAGAAAAGTAGCTGGAGAGTCTACAGCGTCAGATAATTAATATGGTCACTGCCCAAGAGGTGCAGTATTATTATTGGTTCAGACAAATGAGATCTGTCTTATGAGCATTTCCCAGTTCTTATAATTCCTAGCATTTTGTAACCTGGGCTATAATTGTTAATAAAAAAGAAAGTCAAACATTTTCGTAGGACATGTTTGTTTTTGCCTCTCCATCACCTAGCACACTGCCTGGCACATAGCAGGTGCTCAGTAAATATTTGGTGGATGACTCCTTCTAAGCCAATGAATAAACAGTTTATCTGAAGACTTCCGATCCAAATTTTAGTTGAAGGGTCGGCAAATTTTTTCTCATAGGGCCAGATAGCAAATATATTTATCTTGTTGGCTAAATGGCCTATGCAACAATAGGTATGGTTATGTTCCAATAAAACTTTATTTACAAAAACAGGCAGAGAACACAGAAGATTTCTAATCTCTGCTTAGTTTATTCTGTATCTATCCAATTGCTTTAAATCTTCTGTTAAATTTTCCTAGATATGTAAAAGTAAATTTATTATTTACTTGCTAATGCTTACTTTTTCAATTCTAATCAACTAAATCAAATAAACAAAACATAACTACAACAATAACAACACACACAAACTCCAGTTCTCCTTCCTTCTCTCCTTTCCCTCTATTTCTTTCTCCCTTTTTGCTTTTTAAGTGAAAATTGATAACTTCACTTGAACTGTGAATAAAGCTACTACATTGCCTGATGGGATACCATAGTTTTTGAGAGAGAACACATACACAAAGGCCTACCAGTTGTCTGATAATATAATGCAAATGTCAGAGACTGAACTCAAGGTATAAATACAAAGCAAAAGCTGATCAAAATATTAAATATACAATCAATTCAAAGACATTACGTCTAACACAGAATTTAAGAATTTATTTAGTTTAGCTGTTTAAAGTATGAGTTCTAAAACTAAACTGCCTGGATTTGTTAAACTGCCAGCTCCCGAATCAGGCCAGTTATTAAATCTTTCTAAGTAACAGTTTCTTCATCAGTAAAATGGGGGCAATAGCAGTGACTTCCTCATAGGATACTACCTTTAATAAAATATGAGTCTTCTACTTGGCTTTTGAAAAAACACACTTATATTTCATCAAGAGAAAACAAGTACATCATTAAACCTGAAAATATGGAATTAGTGAAGAACTCCTAAATACCCAAAAGTATCCGAAATGTGCTTCTCAAACATTAATATTCAAGTTTCTTCACCTTTCTACTTCGATAAAATATACTATGTCTTGCTTTTATCTTATTACAACAAATACTCCTTTTTTTTTGGTACTTTAATAAAAATAAAAAAACAAGAAGCTGCTTCAGAATCAAGTTTTCCAAAAGGCATTAGTACTATAATTGGCTTAGCATTTTTTCCATAACAAAACATACTTCTGAATAAGTCTGTCATCAAACATGTAACCTTCAGGCCATAGATTTTACTGGCTTAACAGATTGAGAAGCTGCTAAAAGGTTAACACTATTACTTGATATGCAACATAATGATCCAAAGCACTTGTCTGGTTCACCTGCACTGTAGACATTACTATAATCTAGCACAGGAAGGAAGAAAGAGAGGGAGGGAGGGGATAAAAGTATATTTTCATAATTTTAGTTATATTGTATTACAATAAGAACCAGACTGGAAACTGTCCTTAATATATGCAAAACAAACTGACTTTTGTTACTGAATGAATAACTTCTCCAAAAGATTTATTTGTAAAATCTCTAATTTGCCAGCCAAATTCTCTAAAAATCTCTCTAGCACTAAAATTCTACCTCCTTCTGCACTGAAAGCTGGGTAGCAATGCTTGAAAGCAAAATCTTTGCTAGGGTAGTTCTGAGCCTACTAAGGCAGTGACAAAGAGAGGTCTGTGTAAATGGGTTATCAAAAGATAAGCAAAGGCTGGGAAAGAGCTGAGATGCAAAATGCTTTACCTCCAAGTGAAGAGAAACTGTTGCTGAAGCAGAACTGACATTTTCCTTTGTGTTTATGGTTAAAAGGTATTTTTTTTCCAAGTGTGTTTAATGGTCAGGTTTATTGAGATATGCTTTACATACTGTAAAATTCACTATGTTTAGTTTTATAGTTAGACGGGTTTTGACAAACACATATAGTCTTATAATCACCACCACAACCAAGATGTAGAATATTTCTATCATCCCCGAAAGTTTCTTCATGGCACTTTGTGGTCAATCCCTCCCCCCCAACTCCCGGATCTGATTTCTGTCCCTGTGGTCCCGCCTTTTCCAGATTGTTGCATAAACAGAATCAGTCAGTATATTCTGTAACCTTTTGTGTTTGGCTTTTCACATGGCATAATGCTTTTAAAATTCTTCCATCTTATTGCATGTATTAGAAATGTGTTTTTTTATGGCTAAGTGGTACTTCATTGTATGAACACAGCAGAAATTCTTTATCCATTCATCGTTTGATAGATATTTGGGGCTGTTTAGTGATTATGAATAAAGCTGCTATAAACATTTACTTACAGGTCTTTGTGTAGAAAAATGTTTTCATTTCTTTTGGATAAATACCTACGAGTAGAATTGCTATATATTAAGGTAAGTGTACATTTAACTATATAGGAAATTTTTTATTAAAAAAGATTGATAACTTCTCTTAAACTTTGAAAAAAAAAAGCTACTACACTGGCTGATGGTATACCATAGTTTTTACGAGAGAGAACACACAGCACTACTGATATTGCACAATTTATTGAGCTAAGGAATACATCGGTGTTGCATAAAATACATAAGCTTATATTTAACTAGAATCAATTAGAGATCATAAGCAAATCACTCAGCACATACTGAGTGCCTAGTATATACCTAATGACTGCTAGTTCCCTCTTCACTGTTCAACTTTCCCTTTTCTCAACGTTCCTACCTCACCCCAACCCAAACTTACATAAACTTACACTTAATATTAAATCACTATTTGTTAAATAAATTATATACAATAGGACACCCACACACAAATTTCAACTATTATTTTTTAAAGCAAAGCCAGTTCCACTCATTTCCTTAAGCCACTCATCCTCCGGATGGAGGAGGGGAAGCCTCTAAAGGCAGCAGATGCTGCACTCAGAAAACATTTCAGGTAAGTATCACCACCTTGTGTCCAAAGAGAGTAACTGCAATACCAAATTCACTGAGACCAACACATGCTAGAGCCCAGAGGCTATTAGATCGAAGATTCATTTTTTCCAAATCTACGGTGAATGTATATGCCAGCACAATATTGAAAACAAGGTTTAGACGGTGCATATCTTATAACACTTCAAAATGTACCTTTATTTCATATTAAATCATACATATCCTAAAGAAAAGAACTGAGTTATCTTTTATTACGTACCCCTCTATTATTTTTGCATACCTCTTCCAAAGGCGCGCACGCGCAAACACACACACACACACACACACACACACACACACACTGAATACAATGCCAGGCACAAAAATGGTATATTATTGTTAATACTCTCTATGCACCTTAAAAATAATCACCAAATTAGCCTTCTATAAATGACTTTAAAACATTCAATACAGGATGTCAGATTTAGTTCCTGGCTACGCTGAACATCAAATATGAGATCCTAGGAGCATTAAGAATACATGTGAGAAGCTTTTTCAAATTTAAAAGTTACTCAACTTTAAATAATCATGTTTAGACATTTCTGCTCTAACTCAAAATTATTTTTACATTCATTTGAAGTTTAAAAAACCAGCATATTAAATAGACCAAAACATTACAGATATTGTAAAACTGATCAGACACCTGTGAAAGGAGAAAATATGCAGCTCAACAAGTTTTCCTTTTTCTAAGAGTAATAAATTTTCAGTGAAAAAGTTAAAGTGTTCTTCAACTGTCAACCAAGGCTTTTATTACACAACAGCAGCCTTAAGGCTGATTTATGGCTTTCCCCTCTTTTCTGACAATCAAGTGGTTAAAAAGAAAAGTCATTTTTGCACACCTGGATAATATTTGCTTGCTTTATAACATTTTTGAAGAAAAGAACTTTTCAGTAACATGAAAGTTTGGGGAGGTGACACCTGAAAAAGCCCACAAAAAAAAAAAAAAAAAAAACACCTCAGAAATTTGTTTGGTAAATAGCATTCTTTTATGTACCATTTAGAAAATCTATTATTATCTGTCTCTAAATCACAACATAAGAGAGTTTTGGGACGTGAATGACATATCCCGGATTACCTAGTGCATTTTTGACAGGGACAGAAACAGAGGTCCAGAGAGGCTAAATAATTTCAAAGGATACATAGTTTGCTAGCAACAGAGCTAGAATGAGAAACAAAGATCCCCAAATCTGTGTCTGTCTGCCTCATTTCTCCCATTGCTCATTTCTCACTATCAATTTTAGGCCTTTCTATCCATTCTACATGTGATAACATTCTAGTCCCTATCATCTTTGCCATCCGTTACATGTGCCAAGCTTCGTTTCCTCTAGACTCATTTCTCCAGTTAAACTGCTTACATGATGCAAAAGCCCCTCTCCAATGCTATGTATACTCCAAAAGCTCACATAGAAGTGCTAAGGTTTGGGAAGGACTGTGCCCAAAACACTATAAACAAAATGTTCAAAGGAAAAAATTACACAACTCCTTATACAATACAATACCTGTCGTATCACAAATTCATGAAACTGCAGCTATAAAAGTGCAAGTGATGAGGACATTAACTACATATTTCAGCACTGTTTTAAAGCTGAAAAATACTTTTAAATAATTTCATTTCTAAATTTTATTGAATATAATTTAAGTCTTACCTTGTCTATTTCCATTGGAGAAAACAGAAAGCATTTCAGAGTATGTATTCTTAAGGTAAATTAGGTGAATTTTACTTTCTCAAATTATATAGGTTAAACTATTTTTCAGAAAGTCAGAAAGCTACAGAAATTCTTCTTGATAATTAAGATATATAATGCCTCTGCTATTAATACATATAAGACACACATAGGGAATAGCAGAAACAGAATCCCACACTTGACAAATTAGAAAGATCTATCATATCTAATATGATGGATTTAGTAAGAATTAATTCCTCTACTTCGAAGGCCTAAAGCCCTAGCAGCTGGCTAGCAGAAACTATTGGGAAACCACTTGGACTTAAGGAAAAACAAATCTCTGGGAAGCATGTGAAAAGTAGGAAAAACTCAGAGGAGCTGAACTTGAAGGAAGACCTCTAGATCTCATCGCACTGTGGCTCAGCTTCTAAGACTTAAATCAAATTAATAACACAAGCCCAAGGCAGAGAATCTATAACTTAGCAGAAGACTCTGAGGAAAGACTTGGGCTTCTCGGTTTTGTTTTTGTTTTGTCCTTGATGACTTTAAATTCAACAGCAGCCCACAGTGTGATTCAGCTGGCAAATAAACTAACACAATCCTGGAATACATTAGCAAAAGACATGGTATTCAGATTAAAGGCATTAAGTGTCTCACTAAAATCTGTACTGATCAGACCACAACCTATTACAGTATATTCATTTGTGGATGCCATAATTTCAGAGAAAAAGGAACAAATGGACAACAGTTCGGGACGGGGCGGGGGCAGGGAAGGATAAGAATGCCAAAGACGAAATAAAACAAGATGTCAAGCCTGGAGAAGAGAAGACTAGTTGGTGAGACAGAATGTAAAGATAAGACACACAATAGTTTTCAAAAATAAAGAACTACATTAGAATAAGGATTAAAACCTGTAATTCCAGCTGCTATGTTGAATCTTTGGGGAGGCACATAGCAGCTGGTTCAGAAGAACAACAAAATTCCTAAAAATAGTCCGAGACAAAGACGGAGTGGGCTATTTCATGAGATAGTAAGTCTCCTCTCCCCCAGCAGTTTGGTGAGTAAGCAAAGGATGGAGAAGAGATGAGTAAAAATTTTACAATGGGGGGATTAATGTATCAGAGGGATAACTAGACTATCAAAGCCTTCCAAGTTCTCTCCAATCTAAAAAAAAATTAATTTCTTTCACAACTTGGGTGTCAAGAGCAATATGTACTGTTATTTACAGTTTCTCTAATAGAAGATTAAATGTACTCCTATTTGCATGTTGTAATCAAATATTATTCACCAAACATCTAAACATAGAATCTTAATTTTTCAAAATTTAAATATCTCAGCCTGAAAATTCCTATGATAATACTAAAAAGGGCATTCAACTCACAATTATAAAAAACTAAAAACCAATGAAACTTTAAGACTCAAGTGCCATGAAGAAATAATTATTCATACAATTAAAAAATTGCATTTCTAGATTAATGGATTTTGGTGAGTCATTCAATTGAAAAGAATAATTATTTAGTAAAAAAACATATTTTAAAAGGTTAAGTATTAAAAGGACTTTCAAAATGGAATGTACTTGAAAGACCAAAAAGTTAATACAACCTTCCTATTATTTATTTTAAGCCATTAATGCAATATATATGTTTTTTAAAGATTTTATTTATTGTTTATTTAAGAGAGAGGGGGAGAGAGAAAGAATGAGCAGGGGGAGGGAGAAACAGGCTCCCTGAGCAAGGAGCCTCATGCAGGGTCCAGTCCCAGGACCCTGGGATCATGACCTGAGCCAAAGGTAGGTGCTTAACCGACTGAGCCACCTAGACGCCCCAGAAAATTAACGCAATATATTTAAACAATCTTTAAAGAAATGTTGTGGATCATGTACGAACAACACACATTAAGAGACATTACTAAACTTCTAAAAGCCCACAAGGATAGATCAATGGTCAGTAAACTTCCTCTGTAAAGATCCAAATGGTAAATAACTTAGGCTTTATGGGCCATAAATACTGTACAATACTGTAACTACTACAGTAGTACAAGTGAAGTCACAGACAATACATTAACAAATTAGGGTGACTGTGTCCCAATAAAGTTTTACTTATTGAAATTTGAATTCCATCTCATTTTTATATCTCACAAAATTAATTTACTTTTTCATATTTTTCAGCCATTTAAATATATAAAAACCATTCTTGGATTATGAGAGGTACAAAAACAAGTATTTGGCCAGTTCACTGACCACTGGGAAAAAAAGCCTTTACCTTATTAGCATCTAAATAAGGTATGATCTATATATACATACAACCTCTGACCCGCTTCTCTTGTCATTTCTCCCAATTGCCCATCCCCAAAGCTGAAACCCTTACAGCTGCTACTGTAATAGATACGGTGAAAACACTTAAAGCTTTAAAAAAACAAACAAAACAAACACACGAATACCTATTAATGATAAAACTACTTCTGAAAGTCCTGTAAAATGAAGGTAAAGCTGAAATTGGAAGATGAACTTGGAGGAGACCTCCCAGGCCTGATCACACTGTAGCTCACCTTATAATCCCCCAAGACTCTCCACATCATTTTGATAAACAATATTAAGGTTTAGGAAACATCTTCCTAAAATACAAGAAAGTAAAAAACTGTAATTTATTTAAAATTTTAATGTCTGTTAGGTCAAGCAGCTTGTGTCTTTAGTTCCAACTTAACTGATAACAGCAATATTAAAAGAATGGCACTTACAACCAGGAAAGGTAAGGAGAAAAGCCATCCACAAACATATCTGTACTCTTTCTTCTAAAGGTATTTTTGGAACCCAATTCACTTGGGAGCCACATATATTTAGCTTCTCATTTGCCAACATTTCTAAACACGCATTAAGTTTTTCCCATGTTACAAAGATATCCATAAAACCAACTTTTAATTTGCAATATTTAAGAAATAAAAATGTTGTGCCATACTGAACCCATCAAGCACATTTCCTCTTCCAGAAAAACTGGAAGGAAAATTAATGCCAGTTTATCATATCCATGAGTTAAACATACTAAGTAGAAAATGATTCTGAACCCTGAATTATTCAATATTTCTATATAACTTTCAAAATTTTCCTCAATTGAACAATCTTTTCCATAGATGACTCAGAGCAGAATTTTCAAAATTCTACAAATTTATTATAAGAAAACTAGGTTTATA
The DNA here is from genome assembly GCF_023065955.2 of Ursus arctos. Classification (NCBI taxonomy): domain Eukaryota; kingdom Metazoa; phylum Chordata; class Mammalia; order Carnivora; family Ursidae; genus Ursus; species Ursus arctos. The sequence goes on along the minus strand of NW_026622775.1, from coordinate 16,478,153 downwards.
GGCTATATACTTTATAGTAGTAATAATTACTGAAAGCCTATTATATACTAGGCATCAGTACTAAAAGTAACCAAATAACTAAATTAAAAAATATTCATAAAACTAAACTATTTCGAGGTTTTTTTTAATGTCTGGGAAAGAAGACATGACCATTTCTTAATATTCAACACAAATGCATGAAATGCCACGGATTGGACATTATACTCTTCTAAAGGGACCACATAAACAACAGCCTAACAAAGAACAATATAAACTCCTACACTTTGGGCTCTTTATTTGGCCGTCAATAAAAATTCAGTTGTTTGCTATTCTAAAGTCTCTTGATGCTGAGGAAATCCAGACCATCATCCATCTAAAGACAATGTGTCAACTTGACATTATACAATCTCATTAATCTTCATCTATCCTTAACATCCTGTCATTCTTATGCAAAATGGACACTTGGGGATATGACAGAAGTCACTTCACTCACTTATCAACTGAAGGAGAGGGTAAGGCTTATTAATAAAAGGTCTATGGAGACTTCAGGATACCATCAGGAACCATAAGCAATCACTTAGCCTAGTATGTTACATCACAGCTAATGTATCTGACATGTAAATATCACATCACAGGAAATAGAATAATGTGATTGAGCTATGTGTCTTACTTCCTTTGCTGAATCACCAGAATCCCCAAGAAAATCCAGCTTTAGTTTTCCCAAACTACATGAAATTGAAATATTGTCCATAAAAGACACTAAATACACACAACATACGGGTCACACAATGATGTCAATTTCACTCCTCTGGCAGTCCAAGAATTCCCCCTTTTAACATACTAACTTAAAGTCACCATGACATAGAGGTTGTGGGTTAACAGGCAACAGGATTGTAAAGTATGCTAGCTAATTTACAAGGCCAAACACCTTAATTAAATTTAGCCAAAGTCAGACCAAATGTATTATTTCTTTTTTCTTTTTTTTTTTAAAGATTTTATTTATTTATTTGACAGAGATAGAGACAGCCAGCGAGAGAGGGAACACAAGTAGGGGGAGTGGGAGAGGAAGAAGCAGGCTCATAGCGGAGGAGCCTGATGTGGGGCTCGATTCCATAACGCCAGGATCACGCCCTGAGCCGAAGGCAGACGCTCAACCACTGTGCCACCCAGGCGCCCCCAAATGTATTATTTCTTTGACACTAGAACAGTCTTTTTATTTTTAATTCCAGTTTTAAACTAAAAAAAAAAATCTCTACCTTTTAGCATCAGCACATGAAATTTACATTAATTCTTCTGTCACCTATTCCTATTACAGTTTCCTCCAGACATGGCAGGTGGTGGAAACTGTCTATTCATTTCACAACAGGAAGTGTTTTTTTTTGTTTTTATACTGTCTCTTAAGACTGTTTTGTTTCTACCAGGACCTTCAGGGCACATTTTGAACGAAAACCATGTTATAATCACACATGCACTGAAACTTTTTTTTATAGTACTATTAAATAATTTATAAATAATGCTCTAAAATAGTTCTTCAGAGAAAAAAATCTGCAAAGAAAAATGACTTTTGATATAGTATATGTCATATGAGTAATAACAAAAGTACGATTAAGGAAAAAATCCATATTCCATACAAATATGGAATTCTACCTGAAATAGAAAAAAATTAAGACATTTTTTACAAAAATCACTGATTAAAGTTTTTTTGTTTTTGTTTGTTTGATTTTGCACAATTACAGAATATAATATGCAGATCATTTAGACCCTGGTGCAATGTACTAAATTCAAAGTTGTACTTGAAAGCACAACATATCATTTGATGATCTTGAAACCATTTTTATACCACTCAAAAATGCTTTTTCCCTTTGACCAATTTTATGTTTTGCTGCCAGGAATAATTTTATCATTTTGTCCTTTACAAGTTAAACATTATACATTTTGAAAAATTTGAATACTAAATTAAAAAAACCTTTAGATCCCCCTGACCTAGTGAAAATTAAGTCTTCATATCTAATTAGCAAATACTTTTGATATCTTAATTTAAATGTGCTCATCCAAAATTAGTTGGTTAAAAAAAGCTGGATTTCTAATATTCAAAAACTAATCAAAGTATGTCCATAAATGCATATATATGTATACATACAAACATACAAGCATACATGTAAGTACACATATATACATACTGTATGTTTGCATATTTTTATATTTCTCTCTGAAACATTTTAAAGCAAAGGTCAATAAATCAAGACGTGTTAACAGTGTGAATTAATACTTAAAACACTTATTTTGTACAATTACATGTTTTTAGAACTGATGAATTCAAGATAACATTTTATAAAGGATAAAAAAAAACATGGCTAGAAGTTCAGCAAGATATTTCCCAAACTTTAATCTCTGAAACTCTGTGATGTTGAAGACTCACTTACCAGTTGCCGTTAATGAAACACAGCATATGCCTTCCTAAGGCAAATATTATCACCAGGCAAGAAACATGAAAACAATGCAAATTTTTTGAAACGTAAAAAAAGAAAAACCACTTCCATCCCTTCAATCTCCTGTCTTTGGAGAAAACTTCTGCCCAAAATCCAGTTAAGTATTTTCTCCAAGACATCCAAGATATCCACAGGCTAAACTACCCTAAAGAGAATGGAAATTCTCTACCAGCACCTTGGGGGTTTTGACTAAGAAAGCTGAGCTTTAAAAAAGGCCCTAAACCCTACAGTGGCCCAAGAATAACTTCTAATCTCTAGGTTTATCTTCAAAATTTCTCAAGGTCTTTTGCACCAGGTGTTGGTAAAAAACTAGGATAAATTAGATCTACTGTAAAACACAACAGTTAGGGTTCAATTTAGGTCTTACAGGGAGAAAAGTAAGCAAAACAGATTATAAATCAACAATTTCACTGTATTAAGTAACAAACTTACAAAGTGTTACACATATAAAGAACATGAAAAAATGTATCCTTTACAAAAGGAGTTTAAATTTATCCTTTGCTATTTTAAGAGAGATTATATGTATAATTTGAAGAAAGATAGATCTGGACAAGGCAAGGCAAAGAAATGCTGCGTCTGAGAAAACAGTAGATTCCACAGAACAAGAACATTTCAGAGGAGCTGGTTCGTAGCCAAGTGTATGACAGGCAAGGGTAAGCTAGTCCCTGAAAAAGCCAGAAGTTGTTCTTAGGACTTGAAACAGATATCAGGGGTAGGGGGAAGAAGCTAAAGAGCACTGTGGCAGGAAGATTTCTAGTACAGTCACAAGATTCTGGTCCTTAGTGGACTCACACCTTCTCCCAGTTATTCAATCAAATGCTAATTTAGGTGCTACTGTGAGGGGCTTTTGCAAATGTAATTAATTAAGGTCCTGAATCGACTGACTTGAAGGTGGAGAGATTTTCCTTCGTTGGGCCTAACCTGATCAGGTGACTAAACGACACTGGGCTGTTCCTGGCAATAGAAGTTTAAAACGTAAGAGGGATAAAATATGATGGCAATTCTCACTGCTGTCTTTGATGATGGAGGAGGCCATGTGGGTGGTCTCTAGGAGCCGACAGTAGCTCCCAGCCGACAGCCAGTAAGGAAATTCAGTCCTTAGGCCTACAATCACAAGACATGAATTCTAGCCCAATCATGTGAAATTCGAAAAGGAATACCACCTTCTGACAATATAGTCCAGCCAACACCTTGTTTTCAGACAACTCTGTCATGCCATTCCCAGATTTTGACCTACCTACAGAAATACTAATAAATGGGTGTTGTGTAAAACTGCTAAATTTGAGGTAATCTGTAACACAGCAAGAGAAATCTAATACAAGCACTAATCAGGCTAAATCATACAGCTTGATTTAGATGAACCCAGAGAAGTTTATTATAAACTCAAAAGTCCTGTTCCAAGAAATGTAACTAACAGTGAAGACATACTCTATTAAGAAACCAAAGAAGACAAATATTAGATTAGCCATTGTAGAGAAGGAAACCAAAGAAATTTTAGAGCTCACTGGCCATGGGGTAACCAGGAGAAAAATGTCACAAAAATATAATGTATTCTTACCAGGAGAAAGATGGGTTTTGTTGTTGTTGTTTGTTTGTTTTTGTTTTTTGTCTGGATTCAGCACCTTTATTTGTGAAACTGAAAGGTGGGATTAGGTAATATCTAGGGCTCTTTTAGTACTTTCTATAATACTTGTTAAAATATAGTCCTATCTTTTTTTTTTTTTTTCCATAGACATTGGAGGTATCTGAGCATGGACCCAGATCCTATAAGTGCTCAGAACATACCTATCTTCTTAAAAAATACTGTATCAGAAAAGGAACAATTTATTGAAGTCCAAAACTTTCTCACCTGTATTTGACCCAAAGGTCTTTATCGCATAGTAAAATACCTAACTGAACGAAAGCAAAGCTTGCTTTACACATGAAAGCTCTTTTCATACCTTTGAAAGGATCATTTTTTCTAAGTCCCATTTTTAAATCTGGAAGTCTGTGTATGTGTGCATAGGGAAGGAGGGAGGAGCTGATAAGGTCATATATATGAAGCAATAATGTGAACAGAAAAAAAGAGAAATTGGTTCATGCTACAGGAGTACAGGAGAAAATTTTTATTCTTAACTTAAATCCCTGCAAAAAAAATGTTACATTAAGTATAAATTAAGCATTCAAAATTTAGTAGATTCCCTTTATTAAACTATGAGTTAGGGAGAAAAAATGGTAGCAATAACTTGAAAGAGTTAATTTTGCAACTATAGCTGAGTTTAATGCCATATAGCCTAAGTAATTTCTTAGAGAGATAAAATCCATTGTCACTCCTACTCGAATCACTCTGAAAGCAACCGCAGGCAAAAAATTCTAAAAAGTTGTTAATAATAACTCAGCCTAACTTGTCCTAGATAGCAAGAAATTTACCTTAATATGAATGAAAATGTTAAAAACTTCTCAAAAATAGATCAGATGACATAAACCAAAAAAGAATTTCAGAACTTCAATTCTCTGAGTGTCTGATGCAACAATGAGGGGGAAAATTCAAAGGGTTACAAAATACTTTCATTAATACCAAACCATAAGCAATCAAATCATAGAAGCTTTACTCTGTTCTTTTCGTTTCCTTTAGTTTAAGATTTTTGGGATCCTCTAAATGAAAAACTGATTACAAAGTAATTTGGTAGGGGAAAAAAAAGCTAACATAATCAAATGATCCAGTTCTTGATTTTACAACACTCGTACCGCCTTCTTTCTTACCTTGTCTATCCTATCTGGGCGGTTAGTAGCTGCCAAAATTGTCACGTCCTTTAACTGTTCAATGCCATCCATTTCCGTTAAGAGCTGAGCCAGAACACGGTCAGCTACATTCCCGGCACCTGAGGAACTGATTTTTAAAAATATGGTTTTAAAACTCTTTACCTATCCCCAAGTACCTTATTACTTTTAAAAGACTGTATATTCTACAACAAAAAATCATGTCTGTTTCAAAATATAAAATGCTTGCTTCAGAATTCATTACTTGTTGAATTACCATACCCCAAAATTAATTATATTCAAAGCATTTCTTCTCCTCCTTCAACAACCATGTTCATTTTCTCTCCAATAATGAAATATATAAGATCTGGGAAGCAAGATATATGATTATTTAAAGCAGTTCATCTAATACATAGAAAATCGTGTAAATTAAACAATATTTACATTTTATATGGCAAATATACTGGCAGGAATTGGGAATAAAGAAACTAAACAAAATAAAAACCCATTCCTCACATGAAGTTTAAAGCCTATATGAAACAAAAAAACTCTTTACACTCTTTATCCATAAGTGGGATATTTCTGATGTATCTTGATATTTTAAAATATTAATACTTTTAAGCACATCAACAGGTACGTAGTGATCACAATCCCCATATCTGGAGAAACAGGCAAAGAAAGGTACGTTATTATGTTCCTTTTGTTAATGTACCAGGTCAATTACAAAGCTACTACTAGACATACTATAATTTAATCACATTTCCTTTGACAAAAAAATCCAAAACAAAACTGAATATTGATTATTCATAAGGAAATTCAACAGATCTTACCAATGAACAAAACCCTTATAGTGAAGGCTCTACGATAACAATTTTCATTAGCACCAGCTGGGATTTACTAAGAACTATTCAGAATTGAGAAATATGTAATAAACACCTGAGTGGGCAGAGTATAATAGCGTTGTAAGTGTATTAAACATATAATATGGGGTGAGGGGGAGAAGAGGAAAAAAGGATAGAAGGTACACACCTCATATCTCTGTCACCGGTGACAGAACACGTGTGCCTCAGTATACTCAACATGTAACATATTTAATTAGATAATCAGGATCTCTAACAGAATCTCAACATGCATTACGAGTTCAAAAACTTGACATAGTGCATACAGAGGAGAGCGGCCTCTAACTCACATCAATCAAACACACATGAGGATGTTATGTAAATCACACTGTCACTTTACTAAATTAAATGGTCCTTCCCAATGTCTAAAAAGTTTGGGACCAAGGAATACCAGAGAAGCCACTGAGATTTATTTTGGCTAGCACTAATTCTTGCAAATAACTAGTTAGTAGGTGCATGGATTTGCTAATCTGATTGTAAGAACAAACTTTGAACATTCTGAATAAATGGATTACATACCCTTCAAAAAAATCCTCCATAATGTAACTTTTCCACATGAGAGTTTACTTGTCAGATAGAAACATTGTTAGCAAAAGCTCTAAGGACTCCTTCATAATGACTACAAGCACCTAAATATTTAAGGCTGACAACAGATTACATCTAAGGCCTTTAACTGTATCTACTGTGGGAATTAGTTGTGATCCTATATTTTCAGACACTAAGGAAGATCACCTTGAACAGGTTTTGGGAGAGTCAAGGTGGGCTATCCAGGGAGACGGTTTCTAACTTAAAACTTGAAAAATGAGTGAGGACCAAACAGGTAATAGGAAAGACAGGAAAGAGAGAATACAGAACACTGAAAATGGAAATCAGTTCAGAATAGCTGAGCGCAGAAGTTAAGGTGAAAAATGCAAAAGATCAATGGAGAGAGATAAATCAAGGCTAGATAACAAAGGCCTTTTTATCCAAATTACTGAGTTTGGATTTTATCCTAATGTAAGTGGGAAGTTTCCACTAAAGATATGACAAAATCAGATTCATATTTTTGAGGACCACTATGGCTACAGTATGGAGAAGAGATTATAAGAGGGCAATACTGGTCTGTTTTCCAGTCCAATAACAGCTCTTCTTAGACCCTTCTGAGATGTGAGATCGCAGGTGTCTTCATCTGTTCAGGCTGCTATTACAAAACACCATTGACTAGGTGGCTTATAAACAACAGAAATTTATTTCTCAGTCTGGATACTGGGAAGTCCAAGATCAAGGCATCAGCATGGTTAAGTGAGGGGTCTTTTCCTGGTTCAACTGACACCTTTTCAAGTCCTCACATGGAGGTGGGGGGGGTAGCTCTGTGAGGCCTCTTTATAAAGACACAAATCCCACTCATGAGGTCTCCACCTTCATGACCTAAGCACCTCCCAAAGGCTCTACCTCTTGGTACATCATGGCTCAGGTCATGATCTCAGGGTTATGAATTTGGGGAGGACACAAACATTCAGACCATAGCAATAAGACAAACCACTGCCCCTCAAACTGGAGAGACAGACAAGCTGGATACAAAGAAACCAATAAGCAGAAAACTCCACAGGAACCAGTGGTGGGGTAAGGATATTGGAAATGTAAATGATGAAATTTCTGGAGGCAGTGTAGACAAGTCTGAGAGTTAAATACTCCACAAGACACAATCATTGAGGGACTCTTACATTTTTTGTGAGTTTACCTCCAGAAGCCATACCAGGTTCTCACAATGAACACCTGAGGAAAATCTTGTGCATGGGGAAGAAGGAAGGAAGAGGTAGCTATTTTGAAATATGCCAGAACATTCTGTACTTCTTAACAAGTCCTGCCTTCAAGAGAAACTATTTTACCAGACCCTAAACTATGACAGGTTTATCAGAGCCCAACTGAGCTGGAGGAAGGGATATACCCAACTCCAGCCCTCTCAAGCCATCCTGTATTATACCCTAACGGAACAAGGGTTACTAAAAAACAATTGTGAAGTTCACGGTCCAGTAACACAGACTAACTAAAAGACTACAACCTAGTCATAGGACCAAAGAACACCTGGCCTCTTACACTCTTACTACTACATTACCAAAGGCCTATTTACCATAGTTCCTTTTATGTAGTATTATCATGCCCATCTATCAAAATAAAACAAAATCAAAACCATTACAAGACTCTAATAGACAAACAAAACACAATTTGAAAAAACTGAATAAGCATCAATGAACCGGAGAACCAACAAAAATGCTGCAATTATCAGACTAAGAATTTTTTTTAAATGATTAATATGCTAAGGGTTCTAATAGACAAAGTAGATGACATGCAAGAAAGGGGCAACATAAGCAGAGAGAAGGAAATTCTAAGACTCAAAAAGAAATGGCAGAGATCAAGACACTACAGCAGAATAAAGAATACTTTTTTTTTTTTAAAGATTTTATTTTATTTTATTCGACAGAGATAGAGACAGCCAGCGAGAGAGGGAACACAAGCAGGGGGAGTGGGAGAGGCAGAAGCAGGCTCCTAGTGGAGGAGCCTGATGTGGGGCTCGATCCCATAACGCTGGGATCACGCCCTGAGCTGAAGGCAGACGCCTAACCGCTGTGCCACCCAGGCGCCCCAGAATAAAGAATACTTTTGATGGGTTTGCTAGACTAGACATGACTGAGGAAAAAATTCCTGAGCTTAATTATTTGCCAATAAAACTTCCAAAATGAAAAAGCAAAGAGAAAAAAGATTGAAGAAAAAAAAGAAACAAAAGAATATCCAACAATTACGGAAACTATAAAAGGTGTAATATATGTGCAACTAAAATACAAGAAGGAGAAAAGAGAATGGAATAGAAGAAATATTTGAAGCAATAATGACAGAGAATTTCCCCAAATTAATGTCTGACACCAAACTACAGATCCAGGAAGGCCAGAGAACATCAAGTAGGATACCTGGCAAAAAAAACTACGTCTAGGCATATCATATTCGACGTACAGAAAACCAAAAACGAAACAAACAAAAAATCTTGAAAGAAGCCAGAGGAATAATACAGTTCACCCGAGAAGTGCAAAAGTAAGAATTAGATTAGATAACTCCTCAGCAACCATGCAACCAAAGAGAGTAGTACGAAATAAAGTGTTGAGAGAGAGAAAAAACACCTACCTAAATTTCTGTATTCCATGAAATTATCTCTCAGAAATGAAGGAGAAATAACGACTTCCTCAAACAAAAATTGAGGGATTTGCTGTTAGTAGAACCGCCTTTCAAGAAACATTTTAAAAAGTTGTACCAGGAAGGGCACTTAGGTGGCTCAGTCAGTTAAGTGTCCTACTCTTGATTTTGGCTCAGGTCATGATCTCAGGGTTATGAGACTGAGCCCCACGTAGGGCTCCGCACTCAGCAGGGAGTCTGCTGGAGATCTCTCTCTCTCTCCCTCTGCACCTCCCCACCACTTGTGCTGTCTCTCTTTCTCTCTCTCTAAAATAAATAAATCTCAAAAAGTTGTTCTAGGAAAAGGAAAACGATATAGGTTGAAACTTGAATCTACATAAGGAAGAGCACTAGAGAGGAACAAGTGAAGGTAAAAATAAAAACTTCAACTTTCTTATACTTAATTGATCTAACAGCTAATAGTTTGTCCAAAATAATGGTAACAACAATGTATTCAATGGCTATAGCATATGTATAAGTGAAATGAATGGCAGAAATGATACAAATGACTAAAGGGAGAAATTCAAACTTTTGTTACTATAAAGTACTTGTACTACCTGTGAAGCAGAACAGTGTTATTTGAAAGCGGATGCAGATTAGTTGTAAATGTATATTGCGAATTCCAGAGCAACCACTGAAAAAAGGGAGAAAAAATACAAATATATATTTCATACACCAAGAAAGGAGAGAAAATGGAATCATAAAATGCTCGGTTAAAATCAGAAAAGGCAGAAAAACAGTCAAAGACAAAAATAGGAACAAAGAATAAGGAATAGAAGACTGTAACAAATATGGTACCATTAATACAGCTGTATCAATAATCACTTTAAAACATAAATGGTCTAAACACACCAGTTAGGACAGACATTGTCATAGTGGATCAAAGAACAAGACCCAACTATATGTTGTCAACAAAGAAATCCACTTTAAATATAAAGATATAGAGAGTAGAAGAAAAGGGATGGAGAAAGATGCATGATTAATTCTAACACTAATCAAAATAAAGCTGGAGTAGCTATATCAATTTCAGACAAAGCAAACTTCAGACCAAGAGAAATTAACAGGGATAAAGAGAGGTATTACATAATGATGAAGGGGTCAATACTCCAAGAGGACATTAACAATCTTTAATATGCATCACCTAACAGTCGGGTGTCAAAATATGTGAGGCAAAAATCGATAATACGGCAAGGAGAAAGAAATGAATTCACTCATATGACTGGAAATTTGAGCACTCCTCCATCAGAAATGGACAGATCCAGAAGGCAGAAAATCAGTAAGAACACAGGTGAACTCAACAATAACATCAACCAACTGGATATAATTGCTATCCAAATGCCACTTAATCCAAGAACAGCAAAATACACATTCATCTCAAGATCATATGGAGTATTTACCAAGACAGACTACATCCTAGACCATAAAATCTACCTCAACAAATTATAAACAGAAATTATACAATGTGTGCTATCAGGCCACAGTGAAATTAAAGTAGAAATCAATAGCAGAAAGACATTTGGAAAATTACAAAATACATGAAGATTAAAACACACTCCTAAATAATACATGGGTTGAAGAAGAAATCTCAACAGAAATAAAAAAAATAGTTTAAATAAAAATGAAAATACAACTAATCAAAATTTGTGGGATGTAGTACAAGTAGTGCTTAAAGAGAAATTTCTAGCACTAAATGTATATATTAAAAAAAAAAGAAATCTAAAATCAATAATCTAAGCTTCCACCTCTGGAAACTGAAAAAGAGCAAATTAAATCTGAAGTAAACACAAGGAAAAAAATAGAAAAATTAGAGCAGAAATAAAATTGATAATAGGAAGTCAAAAGAGAAAAATCAGCAAAAGCTCATTCCTTGAAAAGATCAATAAAAACGATAGACCTGTAGCCCCATAACTAAGAAAAACAAGAAAAAACACAGATTACTAACATCAGAAATGAAAGAAGGGACATCAATCATTACCTTAAAAGTTTAATAATGGATTTACAGTTGATCCTTAAACACGGGTTTGAACTGCACAGGTCCACTTATATGCAGATTTCTTTTTGATAAATACATTACAATACTTTAAATGTATGTTCTCTTCCTTATAATCTTATTTTTTCTCTACCTTACATTATTGCAAGAATACAGTATATAATACATACACAAAGTATGTCTTGATCAACTGTTTCTGTTATCAGTAAGGTTTTTGATCAATAGTAAGTTATTAATTAAGTTTTTGGGGAGTCAAAGTTATATGTAGATTTTTAACTGCACAGGGGGTCAGCACCCCTAACCCCCACACTGTTCAAGAGTCACTAAATTATGAAATATAATACAAGAAAACTTTTATGGCCACATACTTGATAATCTAGATGAAATGACAATCTGCCAAAACCCACACGAGAAGGAACAATCTAAATAGGCCTATATCAATCAAAGAAATTGAATCAAGAAGTAATAATCTCCTAAGCAGAAAGCATCAGAACCAGATGAGTTTATAGTAAGGTCTACCAATCATTTAAGGAAGAAATTTTATCAATTCTCTATAATTTCTATTAGAAGATAGAAATAAAGGGAATACTTGTTAAATCATTCCATGAGAGCAACAGTATACTAATACCAAAACCAGATAAAGACATTACAAGAAAATTACAGACCAATAACTCTATAAATATGCAAAATGTTAGCAAATTGAATTCAACAAAGTATAATCATGTATGTATAATTCAATGATATGTAAAAAACTGTACACTGTGATGAAGTGGAATTGATCCCATGTATGGATCACTGGTTCAACATTCAAAAATCAATGAACATAATCTATCATATCAACAGGCTAAAAGAAAAAAAAATCATATAATCATATCAACAGATACAGAAAAAGCATTTGACAAAATCCAACACCCAGTCTGTGCATGATAAAAACTCTCCACAAAGTGGGTTTAGAGGGAACATACCTCAACATAATAAAAACCATGTATGAAAAGCCAATAGCTAGGGGCACCTGGGTGGCACAGCGGTTAAGCATCTGCCTTCGGCTCAGGGCGTGATCCCGGCGTTGTGGGATCGAGCCCCACATCAGGCTCCTCTGCTGGGAGCCTGCTTCTTCCTCTCCCACTCCCCCTGCTTGTGTTCCCTCTCTCGCTGGCTGTCTCTATCTCTGTCGAATAAATAAATAAAATCTTAAAAAAAAAAAAAAAGAAAAGCCAACAGCTAACATCATACTCAACGGTGAAAAACTAAGAGGTTTTCCTCTAAGATCAGGAACAAGACAAGGATGTCCATTCCCGCCCCTTTTATTCAACACAGTACTGAAAGTCCTAGTCACAGTAGTCCACAAGAAAAAGAAATAAAAGACATACATATTGATAAGGAAGAAATTAAACTGTCACTACCTGCATATGACATGATACTATACATAGAAAACCCTAAAGACTTCACCAAAAAACTATCAGAATAAATGAATTCAGTAAAATTGCAGGATACAAAATTAATACACAGAAATTGGTTGAATTTCTATACACTAATAACAAAGTAGTAGAAATGGAAATAAACAATTCCATTTACAAATGCATCAAAAAGAATACCTAGAAATTTAATTAAGGAGGTGTTCTCTGAAAACTATAAAACACTGTTGAAAGAAATTGAAAACAACACAAATAGAAAGGTATTTTATGCTCATGGACTGGAAAAACAAATACTGTTAAAATGTCATATTATGCAAAGCAATCTACAGATTTAATACAATTGCCATCAAAATACCAACAGCATTTTTCACAGAATTAGAACAAATACTCCTAAAATTTGTGTGGAACCACACAGACCCTAAATAGCCAAAGAAATCTTAAGAAGGAAGAATGAAGCTGGAGGTATTAAACTCTAGATTTTAAGATATACTACAAAGCTGTAGGAATCAAAACAACATGGTACTGGCACAAAAACAGACACATAAAGCAATAGAACAGAATAGAAAGTCCAGAAATAAACCCATGTTTATATGAGCAGGTAATCTATGACTGAGGAGGCAAGAATATACAATGGAAAAAAGACAGTCTCTTCAATAAAGGGTGCTGGGAAAACTGGACAGCAACATGCAAAAGAATGAAATGATCCCTTTCTTACACTGCACACAAAAATAAACTCAAAACAGATTAAAGATCTAAATGTAAGACCTAAAACCATAAAATTCCTAGGGGGAAAAAACATAGTAATTTCTTTGACGTTGGCCATAGCAACATTTTTCTAGGTATATCTCTTAAGGCAAGGGAAATAAAAGCAAAAATAAACTATTGGTACTACATCAAAATAAAAAGCTTTTGCACAGTGAAGGAAACTATCAACAAATAAAAAGGTAATTGAATGGGAGTTGATATTTGCAAACGATACTGAATGAAAGAAGGTATGTGCAAATGATATTGCTGATAAATGGTTATACCCAAAATATATGAAGATTTCAAAACACTCAAAACCAAAAAACCACAAATAATCCAATTAAAAAATGGGCAGAGGACCTAAATAGACATTTTTCCAAAGAAGACATACAGATGGCCAATAGACATATGAAAAAATGCTCAACTAATTACCAGGGAAATGCAAATCAAAACCACAATGAGATAGCCACCTTCCACCTGTCAGAATGGCTACAATTAAAAACAGAAGAAAGAACAAGCATCAGTGAGGATGTCGATAAAAAGGAAACTTTGTGTGCGCTGTGGATGGGAGTGTGAATTGGTATAGTCACTGTGGAGAACAGTATAAAGGCTCCACAAAAAATTAAAAATAGAAATACCATTTGATCCAGTTCCAGTAATTGCACTACTGGGTATGTACCCCAAGGAAATGAAAACACTAATTCGAAAATATATATGCACCCCTGTTAATTACAGCATTATTTACAACAGCCAAGATATGGAAGCAACCCGAGTGATGTACACACACATGTACACACACACAACCGAATGTTACACAGTCATCATAAAAGATCCACTTGTGACGATATGAATGGACCCCCAAACAGTATTATATTAAATAAGTCAGTGAAAGACAAATACTGTGTTTTCACTTATACATGAAACAAAAAACAAAAACAAATGAATAAGCAAACAAACAAAAAGCAGAAACAGACCCAAAAATACAGAGAATAAACTAGTGGTTGCCAGAGAAGAGGGAGTCGGGCAAAATGGGTGAAGGAGATTGGGCTTCCGATTATGGAATGAACAAGTAATGGGAATGAAAGGTACAACATAGAGAATATAGTCAATGGTATTATAATATTGTATGACAGACAGCAGCTACACTTATGGAGAGTACAGCATAATGTATAAAACTTGTGGAATCACTATGCTGTAACCTGAAGCTAACGTAACATTGTATGTCAACTATACTTCAATAAAAAAATATAAAAATATCCAACACCCAGTCATGATACAAATTCAGTTAATAATAAGAACTTCTTCAACTTGATAAAAAAAATACCTACAAAAACCTATAACATCGTACTTAATGCTGAGAAACAAAAAACTTTCCCACTAATAGCAGGAACGAGGTAAAGATGTTCCCTCTCACCATTATTTTCGACAATGTACTACAAGTCCCAGATAGTGCAACAGGACAAGAAAAGGAAAGAAATGATATACAGATTGCAAAGGAATAAATAAAACTGTGTTTGTTTGCAGGTGAAATGACTGTCTATATAGAAAATAAAGCATCAACCAAAAACTCTTCCCAACAAATACTGCTAGAGCTGGATATCCATGTGCAAAAAAGAATCTAGACACAGACCTTACATTCCTCCCAAAAATTAACTCAAACTGAATCACAGACCTAAACACAAAATGCAAAACTATAAAACTCCTAGAAAATAATAGAGAAGTAAATCTAAATGATCTTAGCTATGCTGATGACTTTTTAGACACAACACCAAAGGCATGATCCATGACAGAAATAATAGCTGGACTTCACTAAAGTTAAAAACATATGCTCTACAAAAGACACTATCAAAAGAATGAGAAAATAAGCCGGAAGCTGGGGGAAAATATTTGCCGAAGACATGTCTCATAAAGGACTGATATCCAAAATATAAAAAGAACTCTTAAAATGCAAAACTTTAAAAAAAATGAAAAGCCCAATTAAAAAGTAGACAAAAGACCTGAAGAGACACTTCACCAAAAAAGATGCCCAACATCATGGCATCAGGGAACTACAAATTAAAACAACGAGATACCATTATACACCTATTAAAATAGCCCTAGTCCAAAATACTGACAATACCAAATGCTGATGAAGATGTGGAAAACCAAGAACTCTCAATCACTGCTGGTGGGATTACAAAATGGTGTAGCTACTTTGGAAGACAGTTTGGAAGTTTCTTACAAAACTAAACATACTCCTACCATATCATCTAGTAATCATGAGTCTTGGTATTTACTCAAATGAGACAAAAACTTACATCTACACCAAAAACTGTACATGAACGTTTATAGCTGCTTTATTAAAAATGCTAAAACCAGAAAACAACCAAGATGTGTTTCAGTAGGTGAACAGATAAATAAAATGGTACATCCATACAATATAATATTAATGCTTTAAAAAAAAAAAAAAAAGAGCTACCAAGCCATGAAAAGACATGTAGGAACCCTATATGCATATTACTAAGTGAAAGAAGCCAATCTGAAAGGGCTACATATTGCATGATTCTCACTATATAACATTCTGGAAAAGGTAAAACCATGGAGACAATAAAAGAATTAGTGGTTGTTAGGGGGTAAAGGTGGAAGAGGGACAAACAGGCAGAGTACGAAGGATTTTTAGGACAGTGAAACTACTCTGTATGCTACAAAAATGGATGAACATGTCATTATACATTTGCCAAAAGCCACAGAATGTTCTACACCAAGAGTGAACCCTAATGTAAACTATGGGCTTTGGGTGATGATGTGTCAATGTAGGTTTATCAACTATAACAAATGTACCTCTCTAATGTGGGATGATGACAGTGGACATACTATATGTGTGGGGAAAAGGGGTATATGGGAACTCTCTGTACTTACTACTCAATTTTGCTGTGAACCTAAAACTGCTCTAAAAAATAAAGTTTACTTAGAAAATTATTAAAATTTTTTTAAGTTATTTTGAAGCCATTCAGTTAGAACAAGGTCTCAGTAATCCAATATAAAGAGTTTTCTGAACAAATATCATGGCAATAGGGATAAAAGAAGCGGATATATATGAAAAATACTGAGAGGATACAATCAATTGGGCTGCTAAACCATTGTCTCCATTGAGTCACTGGGTAAAAAGGACTTTGGTGTGAACATGTTAGATTTGTAATGCCAATAAAACAACTTGAGGTTTAGACATAAAAGAGGGGAGACAGAAATGTAGATCTTAGAATCTTTGCCAAAAAGACTGATGCAAGTAGAAAAGTGTACAGTGAGTGAAGAAAGATAAATGAATAATGAACAAAGCAGCAGAGCTGAATCACAGTATGGTACACCCGAAATGAATATAACACTGTATATTAACTACACTGGAATTAAAACTTTAAAAATTTTAGAAGAAAAAAGTGGTAGAGGAATTTGTAAAGAAGAAGGCGTGTGTATTAGTCCATGCCTCCATAACAAAATATTATAGACAATGTTGTTTAAACAAAAGAAATTTATTTTCTTGTAGTTCTGGATAGCTGGAGTCTGGTGAAAGCATTCTTCTTGGCTTGCAAATGGTAGCCTTCTTGATATATCCTCACATGCGAGCGAGAAAGAGAGAGCAAGCTCACTGGTGTCTCTTCTTATAAGGGCATTAATTCATCATGAGGACCATACTCTCATGACCTCGTCCATACCTAACTACCTCCCAATGGCCCCATTTCCAAATATCATGTGGGGGTTAGGGCTTCAACACACAAATTTTGGAGGAACACAATTCAGGTCCCAGCAGGGTGCCAGAGAGGGAAGAATGAAAACTGGGAACAGTGAAAGGATAGTGTCTCAGGAACGAGGAAGTTAACTGTGTCAAATGCTGCTAAGTCATATAAAGGAATAAAAAAAGTTGTCTGGATTTATCCATAGGAAGGTTCACTCCCTAGCACTGGACAGAGTTAACACATAGACTAAAAAATGTTAACCTAACTGTGCTGCTCAATAATGGCAAAATTCTTCTAATTTTTGTGCTCTGCCTAGAGGAGTTCGTGTGACATGATGAATAGCTCCAAGTGAACAGCCTACTTTCATCAAAAGAAAACATCCTGAGCCCAGATCACCTCTAATTTTACATGTGCTATTGCTTTCTTTGCCTCCCCTATTAGAAGCTATGATCAAATAATGTGAACCCATCCTTAGCTATGTCCTGTACACTCTCTCTTCTTCTTCCAATGAATTACTAAGACTGCTAGATGTCCTAGGGTAACTGTTAACTATTAGCTCAGCCATCTGAGAAGTAAAAAAACCCCAAAGAGCTACTAGATTTTGTTTCTGATTAGGCAAAGGCCACCGAGGTATGGTATGGGGGTGGGGGGGGGAGGATCAGAGGAAAAATGAGGGGAATAATTTCATTAGAAAGTGCAACAATTCATTCAATTCAATTCATCTCATTCATTCAATAAACATTCACATATACTTTCTTTTCCAAAATAACAAACACAGAATAATTCCTGAAAGACTGACTCAGAAACTATAGATTACATCTGCTATGAATTTAAGTCAAGAATTTGGACAGATTATATGAAACTAAATAAAACTAGATTAAGATGAACACTTACCCTATCAGTAATGAAGAAGTGGCTCTAACTATAACCGTTAATGAACACACTACATAGAATATTTCAGAATCTTTTCTAGAAAAACAAGAGCAATCTCATAGCTATCAATGTTAGGTTTAGACCGCTAGTACTGAATTTGAATACCACTCAATACAGACTTTTATACGTGGAAAATTAAAACAATTACGTTAGAGGATAAGAAAATGAGTTATTTTAACAAAAAATATAGATTATTACTAAAACACATAGATTTTAACTTTTCAAATCTTATAAAATGAAAAAAATGAATACATTCCAATATATATAAATTTTCATTATATAATTCAAAGAGAATCTCAGTATGTTATAACCTTGGATTAATGTTGTGAACATAAACTACTATACAAATGAACAGATTTAAAGCTGAAAGAACAGTATACATAAGCTTCATTATAAGCACTTTTTACATGAGAGTTAAAATGAAAAAAAAAAAAACCCTAAAAACCATTTGTTTTTCATTTTGAATCTACATTTTTAACTCACGGATTACGAAAAAAAAAATCAAGAAGCTTTTTATTTTTCTAAAAGATTTTGTTTATTTATCTGAGAGAGTGAGCAGAGAGAAAGAGTGAGCATGAGAGGTGAGGAGGGGCAGAGCGGAAGGGAGCCCGATGCAGGCTCAATCCTAGAACCCTGGATCATGACCTGAGCCAAAGGCAGACACTTAACTTTCTGAGTCACCCAGATGCCCCTCATGGAGCTTTTCAAATGCCATATTTAGATGCTGAAAACTCATGACACACAACCACATTCTATTAACATAAACTAATCTAAAGTTAATTTAAGAACGGGTAAAACACTTCACAAATAGAAAAACTGCCATTGCCATATTGCTTTAGACACTAAACTCAACACCAAGCGTTAGGTATAGAGTCCATATAAAAAAAAAATGGAAGAACTGAGAGAAGCCCAAGATACGAGTTATCAAAGAAATCATAACATATATTCCTTTTAGTTTTGTCTTAAGAGAAAGAGAGATGCTAGGGAGTTAATATTTGTAAAACAATACTAAATTAGCATGTAATATAGAAAGGGATAGAACTGAGATAGTAAAAACAAAAAATTGTACCAAAAAAAAAAAAAAAAAGGTGAATTTTACCTGGAATCCATAAGAAAAAGTCAAATGAAAATTCTAAACCCCAAAACTATAAAAGCAGAAGTTAAGAATTTAAAAGATGAGTGTAACAGATTAGGCACAGGAGAACAGAGGATTCTTGAACTGGAAAACAGGCTAGTAGAAAATATCCAAACTGATGCACAAAAAGAGAGATAAAAAAAAAAAGAATGAAAACAGTGTAACAGACATATGGAATCCAGTGGAAAACCTAAGAAAACATACAGTGCCATATGAGACAGTTCCATAGAGAGAAAAGAGAATAAAATAAAAGCCATATCTGAAAAATAAAACCTGGGAATTCTCCCGAAACTATCAAAAGGAATCAGAGATCATGAATGTACTCAGGATTCCCAATGCTGAAGCCAATAAAATTATTGCTAACTAGAGATAAGAGTCTACAATCAAAATTTACAGTTAAGGTTTATTTCAAAAGGTTTCTTTGTAAAATGACCTCTGCAATCAGCAGCTAATATTGAAACAGGTACAAACAGGGTATTTCTCAGTCTTAAGTATCAATTCCACTAGTAACAGAAACTAGATTTTATGGCAGCATTTGTTTCCATACATACCAATAACTGCTTATTCATTAAAAATCTCAAGAATAGATCCAAGTGTTCTAGTTTGCTTTTACTTTCTTTACCTGACCCTGAAGCCTAATATGAACTTCGTTTAAAATGAATCATCTCATTACGAAACCTATATGCTTGGGAAGGAATTGGGATTTTTTTGATGAAATGTGGGTATAGCCATCTGAAAGAAAATGAATTTGGGAGAGAAAGAAATAGAAAAAGATTTTAATTTTTCCCCCTTTTTATGGCAAAGTTCAGGAAGAGTATGAATTATACTTTCTTCAAATAAATACCATGAAGATGATAACACTACAGGAACAATAACTATAGTTCTGGCTCCTCTCTACACATTTTTATAATATAAAAAAAAAAATTCAAGGGAGAAACAATTTTATATTTTAAAAAATTCCAGGCATAAGAGTACTTAAATAAACTACAATCCACAAAAATAAAATCCCATTAAACATTAGTTTTGTCAATATTCTGTTTAAAAAGTAAAAATCCATTATAAAAATATAGCTTGTAAGTTATGAAAACACTAAAATTATTAATATCTTCTTATAGAGAGACAAAAGAGGCTGTTAGGTAAGCAGATTTTTTTTTTGCTTTTTACTTTAAAACAATTTTGAAGTTTTAAACAGTTAACCAGTTTAAACAATTTGTTTTGATAATTAAACATGTTTTAAACAATTAAAAAATTTTGGAACATAAGCCTTTTCTACTCCAAATAAAATGTGTTATTACAGTAATAAATTTATCTGTAGAACACATCTCTATCCCTCAGAAAGAAGTTGGCTCTTCTATAAACAAATGCATTATATATTTTTTTTAGATTTGTTTATTTTAGAGAGAGCATGGGTGCACAAGTAAGAGGGGCTGAGGGAGATACAGAAAGTCAAGCTGACTCAGCGCTGAGCCCAGGGCAGGGCTCGATCTCAGGACCCTGAGATCACAACCTGAGCCAAAACCAAGAGTCAGGCTGTCGGCATCATCTGTAGCACGGGGCTTCACCTCCCTCCCGCCCTTAACCAGGTTCCCAGAGATTCTGGGATTCAGAGGCTCCTGGGAGAGCTGTGGGCAACTGCCCTTTTTAGCATCCCCACGTTTTTGGGGATGCCTGTTAGATACATGGACAGGCAGATTCCTTTTTCTGATTATAAAAGTAATACCTGGGAAGAGTTAAGATGGCGGAGGAGTAGGGGACCCCTTTTTCAGCCGGTCCCCTGAGTCGAGCTGGATAGGTACCAGACCAGCCTGAACATCCACGGAATCACCCTGAGACGCAGGAAGATACATCTGGATCTCTACAAATGAACATCTCCAGCTCTGAGTATTGAGGTACAAGGCGGGGAGCCATGAAACTGCGCACAGATATTGGAAGATAAACGGAAGGCGGAGGGAGCCACCGCATTCGGGCGCCAGGAAGTGGTAGCCACCTGCACGGGGGAGCCGGCGGACTCGCGGACCAGCACCTGTGAGAAAACAGACTGGGACCGTGAGCGGGGAGCGCGTGCCACCAGACTGAAACGGAGCTCCGGTGTGCTCACTGGATCCAGACTGAGACCAGGAGCTACAGGAGCGCACAGGGGCGGCTGGCGGTATTAGAAAAACAAAGGACAGAGACGCGCCGGCCCTGGAAGTGAGGGCTGGGATGCCAGGTGTGGGGCGCACATCCCGGGACGCTGCAGGGTTGAGCAGCACCAACAGTAACGGAGTTAAAGTGGCCAGATCATCAGTGGAGAACGGTCCGCGATCCCTCTGTTCTGAGACAGAGGCTGAGATTCGGCCGCTGCTGCTCTGACTCTCAGAAGAGGCACAGCAAACCGCCGGGGAAAGCCGCCAGAGAACAAAAGCCTGGAAACACCTGCTCACAGCGTGCCCATCCCCATCCCCCCTCACAGGGGACATGGAGACTCTACCCAAACAGGGTTGCCTAAGTATCGGAGCGGCAGGCCCCTCCCCCAGAAAGTAGGCTGAAAAATCAAGAAGCCCACATCCCGGGGCGCCTGGGTGGCGCAGTCATTAAGCGTGTGTGTCTTTGGCTCAGGGCGTGATCCCGGCGTTCCGGAAAGGAGTCCCTCATTGGGCTCCTCCGCTGGGAGCCTGCTTCTTCCTCTCCCACTCCCCTGCTTGTGTTCCCTCTCTCGCTGGTTGTCTCTCTGCCACATAAATAAATAAAATCTTTAAAGAAGAAGCCCACATCCCTAAGATCCCTATAAAACAAGGGCGCACGGCCTGGATCCCAGTCAATAATTTGGGCTCTGGACAACCCCGCAACCTCTCCTCATCAGAATGACGAGAAGGAGAAGTCCCCCCCCCCCCCCAGCAAAGAAAAGACAATGAGTCTGTGGCCTCTGCCACAGAACTAATGGATATGGATGTAACCAAATTCTCAGAAATGTAATTCAGAGTAACAATGGTCAAGATGATGTGTAGACTTGAAAAAAGTATTAACGAAAATGTTAATGAGAATATAGAATCTCTAAGGGTGGAAATGAGAGCGAATCTGGCAGAAATTAAAAATTCTATGAGCCAAATGCAGTCAAAACTAGAGGCTCTGATGGCCAGGGTGAATGAGGCACAGGAATGTATTAGCGAATTGGAAGATGGGTTAGTAGAAGAAAAAACGAAAATAGAAGCTGGACTTAAAAAAAATCCACGCCCATGAATGTAGGTTACGGGAGATTACTGACTCAATGAACTGATCCAATGTCAGAATCATCGGCATCCCCGAGGGGGTGGAGAAAAACAGAGGTCTAGAAGAGATATTTGAACAAATTGTAGCTGAAAACTTCCCTAATCTAGCGAGGGAAACAAACATTCGTGTCCAAGAGGCAGAGAGGACCCCTCCCAAGCTCAACCACGACAAACCTATGCCATGTCACGTCATAGGGCAGTTCGCAAATATTAGATCCAAGGACACAGTATTGAAAGCGGCCAGGGCGAAGAAATTTCTCACGTACCAAGGCAAAGGTATCAGAATTACGTCAGACCTGTCTACACAGACCTGGAATGAGAGAAAGGGTTGGGGGGCATTTTTAAAACTCTTTCAGAGAAAAACATGCAGCCAAGGATCCTTTATCCAGCAAGGCTGTCATTCAGAATTGATGGAGAAATAAAGACGTTCCAGAATCGCCAGTCATTAACCAATTTCGTAACCACGAAACCAGCCCTACAGGAGATATTAAGGGGGGTTCTATAAAGGTAAAAAGGCCCCAAGAGTGATAAAGAACAGAAAGTCACAACCAATACAAAGACTTTACTGGCAACATGGCATCATTAAAATCATATCTATCAGTATTCAGTCTCAATCTGAATGGCTTAAATGCTCCCATAAAGCGCCACAGGGTTGCAGATTGGAAAAGAAATGACCCATCCATTTGCTGTCTACAAGAGACTCATTTTGAACCCAAAGATACACTCAGAATGAAAGTAAAGGGATGGAGTACCATCTTTCATGCAAATGGACCTTAAAAGAAAGCTGGGGTAGCAATTCTCATATCAGATAGATTGGATTTTAAACTAAAGACTATAGTTAGAGACACAGAAGGGCACTATATTATTCTTAAAGGATGTATCCAACAAGTGGATATGACAATTATAAATATATATGCCCCCAACAGGGGAGCAGCAAGATACACAAGCCAACTCTTAATCAGAATAAAGAGACATATAGATAAAAATACATTAATAGTAGGGGACCTCAACACCCCACTATCAGAAATAGACAGAACACCCTGGCAAAAACTAAGCAAAGAATCGAAGGCTTTGAATGCCATACTTGACGAGTTGGACCTCATAGATATATATAGAACACTACACCCCAGAACCAAAGAATACTCCTTCTATTCTAATGCCCATGGAACATTCTCAAGAATAGACCATGTTCTGGGACACAAAACAGGTCTCAACCAATAACCAAAAGATTGAAATTATCCCCTGCATATTCTCAGACCACAATGCTCTGAAATTGGAACTCAACCACAAGGAAAAATTTGGAAGAAACTCAAACACTTGGAGACTAAGAAACATCCTGCTCAGGAATGACTCAATAAACCAGGAAATCAAAAATCAATTTAAACAATTTATGGAGACCAACGAGAATGAAAACACAACAGTCCAAAACCTATGGGATACTGCAAAGGCAGTCCTAAGGGGGAAATCCATAGCCATCCAAGCCTCACTCAAAAGAATAGAAAAATCTAAAATGCAATTTTTATATTCTCACCTCAAGAAGCTGGAACAGCAACAGAGGGACAGGCCTAATCCACTCACAAGGAAGCAGCTGACCAAGATGAGAGCAGAAATCAATGAATTAGAAACCAGAAGTACAGTAGAGCAGATCAACAGGACTAGAAGCTGGTTCTTTGAGAGAATCAATAAAATTGACAGACCACTGGCAAGACTTATCCAAAAGAAAAGAGAAAGGACCCAAATTAATAAAATTATGAATGAAAAAGGAGAGGTCATGACCAACAGCAATGAAATTGGAAGGATTATTAGAAACTTTTATTAATAGCTTTATGCCAATAAATTAAGCAATCTGGAAGAGATGGAGGCCTTCCTGGAAACCTATAAACTACCAAGACTGAAACAGGAAGAAATTGATTTCTTAAACAGGCCAATTAATTATGAAGAGATTGAGTCAGTGATAAACAACCTTCCAAATAACAAATCTCCAGGCCCGGACGGTTTTCCTGGGGAGTTCTACCAAACATTCAAAGAAGAAATAATACCTATTCTCCTAAAGCTATTTCAAAAAATAGAAACAGAAGGAAAGCTACCAAACTCATTCTATGAGGCCAATATTACCTTGATCCCCAAACCAGGCAAAGACCCCATCAAAAAGGAGAATTACAGACCGATCTCCCTAATGAATATGGACGCCAAAGTCCTCAACAAGATCCTGGCTAATAGAATCCAACAGTACATTAAAAGGATTACCCATCATGACCAAGTGGGATTCATACCTGGGATGCAAGCATGGTTCAACATTCGCAAATCGATCAGCGTGATACATCATATCAATAAGAAAAGACTCAGGAACCATATGATCCTCTCAATTGATGCCGAAAAAGCATTTGACAAAATACAGCATCCTTTCCTGATTAAAACCCTTCAGAGTGTAGGAATAGAGGGTATATTTCTCAATCTCATAAAAGCCATCTATGAAAAGCCTACAGCAAATATTATTCTCAATGGGGAAAAGCTGGAAGCCTTTCCCCTAAGATCAGGAACACGACAAGGATGCCCACTCTCGCCACTATTATTCAACATAGTACTAGAAGTCCTTGCAACAGCAATCAGACAACAAAAAGGGATCAAAGGTATCCAAATTGGCAAAGAAGAAGTCAAAATGTCTCTCTTCGCAGATGACATGATACTCTACATGGAAAACCCAAAAGAAGCCACTCCCAAACTATTAGAAGTTATAGAGCAATTCAGTAATGTGGCGGGATACAAAATCAATGCTCAGAAATCAGTTGCATTTCTATACACGAATAATGAGACTGAAGAAAGAGAAATTAGGGAATCCATCCCACTTACAATAGCACCAAAAACCATACGTTACCTTGGAATTAACTTAACCAGAGACGTGAAGGATATATATTCTAGAAACTATAAATCACTCTTGAAAGACATTGAGGAAGACACAAAAAGATGGAAAAATATTCCACGCTCATGGATCGGAAGAATTAACATAGTTAAAATGTCCATGCTACCCAGAGCAATCTACACTTTCAATGCTATCCCGATCAAAATACCGAGGACATTTTTCAAAGAACTGGAACAAATAGTCCTTAAATTTGTATGGAACCAGAAAAGGCCCCAAATCTCCAAGGAACTGCTGAAAAGGAAAAACAAAGCTGGGGGCATCACAATGCCGGATTTCGAGCTGTACTACAAAGCTGTGATCACAAAGACAGCATGGTACTGGCACAAAAACAGACACATAGACCAATGGAACAGGATAGAGAGCCCAGAAATGGACCCTTGGCTCTTTGGGCAACTAATCTTTGATAAAGCAGGAAAAAACATCCGGTGGGAAAAAGACAGTCTCTTCAATAAATGGTGCTGGGAAAATTGGACAGCTACATGCAAAAGAATGAAACTTGATCACTATCTCACACCATACACAAAGATAAACTCCAAATGGATGAAAGACCTCGATGTGAGATAGGAATCCATCAAAATTCTAGAGAAGAACATAGGCAGCAACCTATACGACATCGGCCAAAGCAACCTTTTTCATGACACATCTCCAAAGGCAAGAGAAACAAAAGATAAAATGAACTTATGGGACTTCATCAAGATAAAAAGCTTCCACACAGCCAAGGAAACAGTCAAAAAAACTAAGAGGCAGCCCACGGAATGGGAGAAGATATTTGCAAATGATACTACAGATAAAAGACTGGTATCCAAGATCTACAAAGAACTTCTCAAACTCAATACACGAGAAACAAATAAACAAATCAAAAAATGGCCAGAAGATATGAACAGACACTTTTCCAATGAAGACATACAAATGGCTAACAGACACATGAAAAAATGTTCAAAATCATTAGCCATCAAGGAAATTCAAATCAAAACCACACTGAGATACCACCTTACGCCAGTTAGAATGGCAAAAATAGACAAGGCAAGAAACAACAATTGTTGGAGAGGATGTGGAGAAAGGGGATCCCTCCTACATTCTTGGTGGGAATGCAAGTTGGTACAGCCACTCTGGGAAACAGTGTGGAGGTCCCTTAAAAAGTTAAAAATTGAGGTACCCTATGACCCAGCCATTGCACTACTGGGTGTTTACCCCAAAGATACAGACATAGTGAAGAGAAGGGCCATATGCACCCCAATGTTCATAGCAGCATTGTCCACAATAGCTAAATCGTGGAAGGAACCGAGATGCCCTTCAACAGATGACTGGATTAAGAAGTTGTGGTCCATATATACAATGGAATATTACTCAGCTATCAGAAAGAATGAATTCTCAACATTTGCTGCAACATGGACGGCACTGGAGGAGATAATGCTAAGTGAAATAAGTCAAGGAGAGAAAGACAATTATCATATGATTTCTCTCATCTATGAAACATAAGAACTAGGAAGATCGGTAGGGGAAGAAAGGGATAAAGAAAGGGGCGGTAATCAGAAGGGGGAATGAAACATGAGAGACTATGGACTATGAGAAACAAACTGAGGGCCTCAGAGGGGAGGGGGGTGGGGGAATGGGATAGACTGGTGATGGGTAGTAAGGAGGGCACGTATTGCATGGTGCACTGTGTGTTAAACGCAACTAATGAATCATCGAACTTTACATCGGAAACCGGTGATGTATTGTATGGTGACTAACATAATATAATAATAAAACATTAAAAAAAAAACACCAAGAGTCAGACGCTTTAACTGACTGTGCTACCCAGGAGCCCCACAAATGCATTATTTTTAATAAGTCATTTCCAATACCACAAAACTCTTAAACTGAAGAAATCTAATTCATGTTAGACTAGACTTGCAAAAAATTCTAGAGAAAAGCAAAACTGTATCCTATTCCACATATTCCATTTTCCTATAAACAATATTCTACGTTTAAAAAATTCTACCTATACTGTCCAGCTGACAACATATAATAATTAAACATTTGAAGAGTATCAAAATCAGAGATTTCTTAAGATTCCTTGCTCACCTTGTTGGGCTGACTTAAAAATAATCTCCTAAACAAGATCTCTGATTCCCATTAAAAAAAAAAAAAAGGTTCTTCTAGTCCTGATAAACCATTTGCTTGTAACATTATTAAAGCTCAGTATATATTCTGTTTGCACAAGACAGTTTATCTGTACCTTACCTATAGCCTCAGGAACATGGAGAGTTCTGATATCTCAAAGAAGATGTGAAGGAAAACCTTAATAAATAATTATAAAAAATACCTACTGTTCATTGAATACCTCCCAGATACTGTGTTAATAAGGAATGACACATATTTAACTTGCTCTGTGCCATGCATCCCATGTACCACTTTATTCATCCCAATAACAGCACTGTGAGGTAAATACTACTTTTAATCTCATTTTATATATAAGAAAACTAAAGCACAGAGGGGTTGAGTAATTTGCCCAAGATTCCACAGCTAGCAAATGGCAGAGGCAGGATCTGAATACATATCTACTTGATTTTAGACCAGAGTTTATACTCTTTCCATAACACTATAAAACGTAAGTAACTTCAGAGTTTTGCAAACCAAATACACCAGTGTGCCAAAGTAAGGCTGAAATACCTGTAACAGCCATCTTTTAAACCATCACACAGTGAGGGGGGAGACCTACTGATTACAGTTGAAAGAAAACATTTAATTGTACTGAAGAAATAGGTGCCAATTAAGAAGAAATAACCACCGAAATTCAAAACCTGAGAGCAAAAACGAATGAACGTCAAGAATCAATACTGCCTTGTGTTTTCTAGCTTAAAATTACACTGTCGGAGTATGCCAATATTCAGCATGAACCTGACAGTAAATAAGCTATTTTAGATTAACAGGATATCCTACAAAAGTAGAGACATACATAGTGAGTCATACTCTCCAGCTGTCCTAAGCTCTGTAAGCTGCATGTGCTCTGCATAACTGTAGCTTTGTATAAACTGTTAACATAGAGAATGACATAAAAGTATGTATTTTTCCATTTTGCCGTAAAAATTCCAAGCTAACAAAGGCAATTCTCTTTACATCTGTATAGTTTTGACTATAACACAATGTTAGAGAAACAAGTGATCCTTAACCTCACAGCTCAATTTACTCTTTGCCAAAAGCAGTTTTTTGAAGAGAATTTTTTTTTCACATTCCTGGACATTCCCACACTATTGTCATGAATGTAATCCAATAAAATAAATAATAAGAAAAATTAGCATATATGTTGGCTTAAATTAATTTTCTGGAAAAAAAAGTGGTCTAGTAATTGAAGCAGAGAAAATGCTTCTAAACATGCATCACTTCTTAGTGCCATAGATCTAGAAATGGTGACGCAGAAAATTAAAATTCTGTAGTTATTATAATGAATTATTATTTTTTGAAGTTTTTATTTAACTTCCACTTAGTTAACATACAGCATAATATGAGTTTCAGGTATACAACACAGTGATTCAACACTGCCATACAACGCCAGGTCCTCATTAAAACGAGTGCACTCCTTAATCCCCATCACACACACACACCCCCATCCCCCCACCCAACTGACTTCTGGGAACCATCAGTTTGTTTTCTAAGCCAAGAGTGTGTTTTTTGGTTTGCCCGCCCCCTTTTCCTTTGCTCATTTGTTCTGTTTCTTAAATTCTACATGTAAGTGAAATCATACAGTATTTGTCTTTCTCTGACTGACTTAACTACACTTAGCATAATACTCTTTAGCTCCATTCATCTCCTGGCAAATGGTAAGATTTCATTCTTTTTTACGGCTGAGTAATATTCCATTGTGTGTGTGTGTGTGTGTGTGTGTGTGTGTGTGTGTGTGTGTGTACCACATTTGCTCTACCCATTCATTAGTCAAAGGACACTTGGGCTGTTTCCATAATTTGGCTACTGAAGACAATGCTGCTATAAAGATTGGGGTGCATGTATCCTTCGGAATTAGTATTTTTGTATTCTTTGGGTAAATAACTAGTATAGCAATTGCTGGATCAAATGGTAGTTCTATTTTTAACTTTTTGAGGAACCTCCATACTTCTTCCAGAGTGGCTGCACCTGTCTGCATTCCCACCAACAGTGCAAGAGGGTTCCCCTTTCTCCACATCTTCACCAACACCTGTTCTCTCCTGTACTGTTGATGTTAGCCATTCTGACAGGTGTGAGGTGGTATCTCATTGCAGTTTTGATTTATATTTCCCTGATAATGAGTGATGTTGAGCATCTTTTCATGTGTCTGTTGACCATCTGTATATCTTCTTTGGAAAAACATCTATTCACATCTTCTGCCCATTTTTAACTGGATTATTCATTTGGTGGGTGTACAGTTCAATACATTCTTTACATATTTTGGATACAACCCTTACCAGAAACGTCATTTGCAGGTATCTTCTCCTATTCCAAAGGTTGCCTTTTAGTTTTGTTGATTGTTTCCTTTGCTGTGCAGAAGGAATTTTGTATTTTGATGAGATTCCAATACTTTATTTTTGCTTTTGTTTTCCTTGCCTCAGGAGACATATCTAGAAAGAATTTACTACAGCCAATGTCAAAGAAGTTATGGCCTGGGATCACTCCTAGGAGTTTTATGATTTCAGATCTCACATTTAGGTCTTTAATCCATTTTGAATTTATTTTTATGTATGGTGTAAGAAAGTAGTCCGGTTTCATTTTTCTGCATGTTGCCATCCAGTTTTCCCAACACCAGCTGTTGAAAAGATGGTTTTTCCCATTGGATATTCTTTCCTGCTTTGTTGAAGATTAATTGACCATATATCGTAGGTTCATTTCTGGGTTTTCTATTCTGTTCTCTTGAATCTACGTGTCTATTCTTATGCCAGTACCATACTGTTTTGATTACTAACAGCTTTGTGATATAACTTGAAGTCTGGAATTGTGATGTCTCCAGCTTTGCTTTTCTTTTTCAAGGTTGTTTTGGCTATTCTGGGTCTTTTGTGGTTCCATACAAATTTTAGGATTATTTGTTCTAGTTCTGTGAAAGATGCTGGTGGTATTTTGATAGGGATTGCATTAAATGTGTAGATGTTTTGGGCAGTATAGACATTTTCATAATATTTGTTTCCAATCCATGAGCATGAAATGTCTTCCATTTTTGTGACCTCTTCAATTTCTTTTATCAGTGTTTTATAGTTTTCAGAGTATGTCTTTTACCTCTTTGGTTAGGATTATTCCTAGTTATCTTATTGTTTTTGGTGCAATTGTAAATGGGATTGATTCCTTAATTTCTCTTTCTTCTGCTTCATTATTGTTGTTTAGCATTACCCTGATATCAGGGTAAAGGGTAACCAGGTAAAGACACCTCAAAAAAGAGAACTACAGGCCAATATCCCTGATGAACACAGATGCAAAAATTCTCAAGAAAATACTAGCAAACCAAATCCAACAATACATTTAAAAAAATCATTCACCACAATCAAGTGGGATTTATTCCTGGGTTACAAGGGTGATTCAATATTCACTAAACAATCAATGTGATATACCACATTAATAAAAGAAAGGATAAAAACCATATGAATATTTCAATAGATGCAGAAAAAGCACTTGACAAAATACAACAATGATTCATGAGGAAAACCCTCAACAAAGTAGGTTTATAGGGAAGATACCTCAACATAATAAAGGCCATGTATGAAAAACCCACAACTAATTCCCATCTAAATGGAGAAAAACAGAGCTTTTCCTCCAGTCAGGAACAAGACAGGGATGTCCACTCTCACCACTGTTATTTAACATAGTACTGGAAGTCCTAGCCTCAGCAATCAGGCAACAAAAAGAAATAAAGGCATCGAAATGAGCAAGGAAGAAGTAAACCTTCACTTTCACTATTTGCAGATGACATGATACTTTTTTATATATAAAAAACTTTTAAGATTCAACCAAAGAACTGTTAGAACTGATAAACGAATTCAGTTAAAGTCACAGGACATAATGAACTATTATATAATATGAAGTTTTAAAAATTATCCCAGTAAAGCCTTCACTGGTTAGTACCCTTTGGGAAGGTTGCTTTGAATTTGGGAAAGAATTTTGGTATTTAATAACTTGGGTTCAAATGCCAGCTTTACCACTTATTTTTTTGTGTAACCTTGTGGAAAAGGTACTTAAACCTCTCTGAACCTCAGTCTTCTCAAAACACGTGTAGGCTCATACCTTCCTCAAAATTAGGTAAAATGTATAAAGTATCTAGCACAATACTCAGCACAAAGACAATGGTCGCAGGCAGTAATTATAAGCATTACAGTATTATAATTATCACTGTTATAATTGGCTTAACAAAGAAACTTTTTAAAGTTATCTTAACAAGTAAACTAATAAGGGGGAGTCTGGTATATAAATGGTTGCTGACACAAAGCATGAACATGACATACGGCAGAAGATTTTCAGAAGTTAGTACAGCACAGGTCAGTACATACATCCAGATTCATATTGCCAGTTCCCTACTTAGATGTACTTACGACATGGTAGAAAGTTATCAAACTTCCTTAATTTTGGTGGTGAAAACCACCAACATAATACTAAGATAAGAACTGCTCTTCTGAAACTCTTCATAACTATTAGGCATGTCCAAGCCAGTAAGCCTAATAAACTGAACTAAGATACTTTGTTTCTGTGAGATGTATTAGTAGGAGATTGCTATACCTTGGTACTTAGTTCTTTACATTCTTGGTTCTTTACATTTTAATGTTAACTGTGTATTAGCTGTTCAAATGTAATAGTAGCTTGGGCTCCTCAGAGTCCTCAAGGAATGACTTATTTTGAATAGCTAAAATTTCCAGGTAAGAATATTTTTAATACTTCTCAGATATTTTTTTAAAAATGATTTTTTTTAAAGATTTTATTTATTTATTCGACAGAGATAGAGACAGCCAGCGAGAGAGGGAACACAAGCCAGGGGAGTGGGAGACGAAGAAGCAGGCTCACAGCAGAAGAGCCTGATGTGGGGCTCGATCCCATAACGCCGGGATCACGCCCTCAGCCGAAGGCAGACGCCCAACCGCTATGCCACCCAGGCGCCCCAAAAATGATTTTTTTTTTAAATGAAAAACCTTCTAAAACAGAGAAATATAACACTTATAAGATTGTGTTCGCACATACAGAAATGCTTGGGATCAAGAAACAGACTAATTAGAAGAAAATCTCTACTTGTTTGATTTCTTGGATCTATACCAAAAGAAGTTCTCTTCAGCTGTTTTTTTTTCTGCCCTCTTTTGTCTTCTAAACGAACTTAGCTTGTGTGTGTGTGTGTGTGTGTGTGTGTGTGTGTGTGTGTGTGTGGAGGGGGATGGCTACTGATTCAGGATCCTCATTTATATGCTCTAAGTATAGCTACAGACACCTAGGATTTGGAACTCAAAGACTTGGGTGCTTGCTTACTTGATAAAAAACTCGATTGAAGTAAGTTCGACTACAATAAAATAAGTATTACTGAATGGCCTTCTGGGTAGAGGGTAACTTGGTGACCCTTCTACAAAATTAATTAGTATACCAAGGATGGCAAAAACCTTTTTCAAAATGTCTCCTCATGGACTTAAAAAATAAGATCTTCATTATTGTTGCTATCCTTTGTTATCATTTGATTACATTGCAATCAGATACATTATAAAGAATATTTATCATTCTGTATCCTTAGCACAACTGACAAAGTTTGGTGAGTTCAGACCCACTTTCAGAGTTAGTGTTTATAAAAACTATTGAAACTTTTTTTGAAAAAGTATCACTTAGCACGTCATTTAATTCTTTTTAGAGCTCTTTGACAGGTGAATATATTCCAAAGCTTACAAATGGTTCTTTATAATGAAGATGATGGTGCTTCTATGAACATACGACAGGTGAGAAAATTCCAAAAGACAGTCTCAGCGTTTAATTTTAAAAAAAAATTGGTTCACAGAGGACACTAAAACATAGTGAAGTCAGACTCCGGTAACAACCAGCTAAGTGAACCTAATCTCTACTTTCTCTAAGCCTTCATTCTCTTATTAAAAAAAATAAATGTCTGGGTATTTCTTTGCCAGGCACTATGCTAGACATCTGAGATAAGAGCATGAAAATATTGTTCCCTTGAGGATTTCCTAATTACTGGCATGTATGAACAAGGGAGTTGAATTAGAAAATATATATATATATATAGAGAGAGAGAGAGAGAGAGAGAGAGAGAGAGAGAGATCCTTCCAGTTTTAAAATTCTGTATTCTGTGTTGGTATTGTGTAGTCCTCAAATAAACTTATTTAATTCATTATTTTTAATAAGAATATTCATATTCAAAAACTTATTACTGACACCTCCAACTGGCACTTCTAAACAGAAAGAAGTGAAACTCCTACTTGTCCAATTTGCTATTTGTTATAGGAGGAAATGGTGGTTATATTTAATGTTGATGATTAGGTGAAGGAAATTCTTTGGATTCCCATTACCCATGCTGCTTTTGCCCTTTATTTCCACAGATCATTGAGAGCTAGCTGGAGAATAGCAGAGTGAAAATGTTTTATGGGCTGAGAAATATTCTTGGCTGACTTTCAAAGCTGCAGTAGGAAACAAAAACCATAAAACTGACATCCTAGGAAATCAAAACCAACTCCAAGAAAAAGTTTAAAAACAAATGTGTAATCACCAACATAATGAAATGATTTTATAAAACTTTATTATCTGCTAGAGATAGGCAACACAACAATGGAAAAAAGATGTTCAGCTGTACAAAGTATTGAAGCTAGACTTTCCCAAAACATTAATTCTCTTTTCCCTTCAGAAGTCAAGCCCCTTTCCCAAATTATTCCTATTCAAAAGTCATGCAGTGCCATGGACTGAAGGGATGTTTATGATATCTTAAAATAGGTCAGTAAACTATGGCCACAGGCTAAATGTGGCCAGCCAACTCTTGATTACATATTCTCCACGGCTGCTTTTGCACAACTGCAGCAGCGATGAAGAGTTGCAATAGAGACCATGGACCAAAAAGACAAAAATATTTACCAACTGGCCTGTTACAGAAAATGTGTACCAAACCACTATTCTAAGAAAATCTCACTGCCGTGACGGTAGTGATTAAACCGATTTTATTCTTCAGTACTAAAATCTTCACAAAAATGACATATATTTCCTTTTCAACTCCTTCAACAAAATAAAATGCCCCATCATTTGCCCCTTCATATGATTTCTATATTACAGACAGCTTCTCATCAATCCAAGTTAAATTTTTTCTAGTATACATTCTTAAATGTCATGGAGTTCTAAATGGTAGGCATCTGACTTTGTTTCTTTAAACTACTACCCACACCACCATAGTCAGTATTCATGCTTGGAAGAGACCTAAGAAAGGTCTAAAGAAGGCTAGCCAAACACACACTACTCTGAACACAGGCATTACCTATGATAATTTTCTTAGTGCACATAAACACAAGCAACTTTTCATTTCAAAGACAACTACAATAAGAGACCTATGTGTCCTATAACAACAAAAAAAATAATTCTCGATTTCTAATAAAATGCTGCAACAGACCATCTCTCTAAGGAAAGTCATACCTTCAATCTGTGGTATAGTATTCAGCCACAGTACACAGACAAAACACAAAACAAAAAATAGTCATAGAACTCTGCTAGACTTTATGGAACTATTATAATGAAAAATGTTATACGTTTTGCATTTCTTCTTTTGTTCTTTTCTCCCCAGCATTTCTGTTTAATATTAAGAGTTTACAAATGTGAAAACTATGTTATATCTGAGGCAATTAAGTGTAAATTAGGAAATTCAGCATACCAGGAACTAGGCATTTAATTTAGTAACTTGAAATACAGATTTACAAAACAGTGGTTCAAAGTGTTTAATAACTGGTTATTTTTAGAGTTTTTTAAACATAAAAAATACTTTTTAAATATTTAGATACATGAGAATTTTTATTACAACATAAACACACTTTTTCTATCTCCAATCCTAATAGTATAAGAGGCAATGGTGGTACAGTTCAAAGTACACTGAATCAGAAGACATGAATTCTAGTCTTGCCCAGGCCACAAAGGAATTATGTGCCTCTGTCTTAAAATGTAGGGGCTTCTGTTACTCTGAAGAACAAAATTTGCACTAGATGACTTCTAAGAACTTTTTCAGCTATAAAATTTTATGATTTTATGAAATTTTTAGAACTACCATAACATCACATTAGAAAAATGTATAACCCTCCTTGAAAGTGTCATTTAGAGAAATGATATCCACAAAAATTTCTTCTACAGTGCTTAGTGTTGTGAGTTCACTAAATTTACCTGAAATCTGGATATGCTGTTAAAAGAGGGTATTCCATTTCCTGATCATTATTTTGAAATTCAGAGCTTTTTTTCAGAATGCTGCTAAGCCTGAAACCTTCATTTTCAATGAAAGCTGGCTCAGAACTCACTTAAAACCCCAACCACTCCAAATACCAATTGTCGATGATTAAGTGCAGTAACAAGTAAGTAGTTAATATCACAGATTCTCCAACACCTCACAGAAGCTATCATTCAGTCAGCTTTTAAACGGACACGTAATCTTTTTCATTTTTCTATATATTTAATCATCTTTTTACATTGTAGTCATAAAACCACACCCCGAACATTTTTTATATTTAATAGCTTTGCTTTTATAAAACAGAATAGATTATCTTCTTTCTCCCAAAACAATTACTATCTTTCTTCTATTTCTTTTTTTAAGATTTTATTTATTTGAGAGAGACAGAGAGAGAGACAGAGAGAGAGAGAGTGCATGCATGCACGTGAATCAAGCAGATTCTATGCTGAGGACAGAGCCCAACATAGGGCTTGATCCCAAGACCCAGGAGATTGTGACCTGAGCTGAAACCAAGAGTCAGATGCTCTTGGTGACCATGCCATCCAGATGCCCCACTTTCTTCTATTTCTAAGATACAATTTTTCTCATATTTTAAATTTTTGAAATCATATGTGTCTTGGAGTTGGTGACTTCTTGGCACCATATCACAGTTTAAGGCTACATTTTCCATCAGTAATGGTACGTACAATAATGACGTGTCTTACAACTAATGGCATCTTAGACTGACAAAATGCCATAGTGCCCATCATCTGTAGAACATTTTTGCTAATTTCCCAAATGTTTCAGTTTCATCCACTAGAATGTAAACTCTATTGTGACAGGATTCATTTCTATGTCTATTACTATATTTCTATCTATATGGAAATTATTACTATTAGTAGTAGAATATCTATGCAGACATTATAAGAAACACTAAAGTATTTTAAGCAGTTACTAAAATGCCAGGTACTATGTCAAGCACTTTACATATATTTAATTCTAACAACCTAAAATTTGTTAGTACTATCATCTCCAATTTACAAATGAAGAAACAAAGGCATAGAGAGGTTAAGGAAATTAAAGAAATTGCCCTAGCTCTTGTTTTATCCCCAACATAAAACCTGCTGCAGACTAAGTGTTCAGTAAATATTTACTGAACAAGTGAATGAATGAATGAATGAATGCCGGCAAAGGAATGTAACAAGATCCCAGTTAGACAAACAGGGTCATTACTAAAGTAAGTCACAGAGAAAATGCACAATAAATACAAGCTTGAAAGGTTAGTTAACTACTTATAACTAGAAACCTAGAATCTGCGGTATGGTAGTTGATTCAAAAAGTGGCTTAGAGTATCTGCTTTGGATTCGAAATATCTAAATTCAAATCGCAGCTCAGTTCTTAGTGATATATGACCTTGAGCTAAGGCATTTATGTATCTATACGTCTAAGCTCTCTCACCTGCAAAATAGAGATGAAAATAGGATCTACACTTCTTAAGGCTGTTGTGATAATTAGAAGTTAAAACAACCCCCCCCCAAAAAAAAGACCATAACATAGTGAGTGAGGTCCAAATAAAGAAAGTCACATTATTTGGAAGTTAATTTAACAAACAAGATGAGCCTCTGCAGCTCCAGAGATATGTTGCTAATTTTGAACCTCTTCTAATCCTGCTTGAGGTTTGGCATTACCAGGCAATCGATGTCAGCAAATGGGGATGATTCAGGATCCTGTGACTAGCGAGAATGTCCTAGACAGAGCAAGTTCTTCTAGGCATCTCCAGGTTAGTCAGTGGCCATTTCATCTATCAGAGGAGACTAGACTAAGAGAATACAGTATATGGGGACGGGCTCTGTATCTCTCCACTTCTGAGGACAGTACTGCTGCCTAAGACAAGGCTGACTGATGATTTACTGTCCAGCTTGCTCTCTCCTCCCCATTATGACCTTGAAAAGGGTAAGTATTTAAGCTAGTTGGGAGGTGAGGCAGAGGACTGGAGCCAATTGTCAATTGTATAATATCCTACCTTGCATTAATGTAGGGGTCTTTCTGTCAGTTTTTTCTTAACCTATAAAGCACTTAAAACAGTTTCTAGTACATAACAAGCAGTAAATGAATATTACCTAATATCATTATTAGCCCAGTATAATTCAAATCTCTTCCCTATCTCAGTGCTTTACTCCCTGATATAATATCTATTTTCCAAAGAGCTCTGTTACTTTAACAGTATTTTCAATTTTCTCAAATCTTATAGCGATCATTAAAGCACTTCATAAAGGGAATCTTATAACATTTTCTCCAATTCACAATATGAATTCAAAACACCCATAATTTAAACGTCATTCAGAAAAAAAGAAGCAAACATCAGGCTTACTTATTTTTCAAATCCCAAAGAAATTTAAATGGGACAGGCAGGAGAAAATAGTGGTTGTAATTAGATACTTTTATAAGCATGAAAAATCTCTCATTTTGAAAGCACAAGTATTTCTAAAGCTAAGCAAACAATATATCTATGCTCTATTTACAGTGTGCTTCCTGGCTGCAAACCTCAGTTTCATGGCTAATTTGAATAACTTCAAATAGTCAAAATAATTGATTTAACACACACAGGATAATAGGGACTAGAGTGTATCATAATTCTCTGCTCAATTTGTTAAACATTTTAAGTTTAGAAATTAAAATCTTGATAAGAAGAGTCTTTTTACGTACTGTCGTTTTTGAACTAGTCCTATGGGCTTGACCTGAATGTTATCATAGAAAACATGAAAACAATGAACAAATTAAAGCAGTAACTATTCTATAGCCCAATATTATGTAGAAATGCCTCCTAGTTTATGGAAATTTAATTTTCCTATTTCTTTAACAATGCATAAAATTGGTTTAGTATCTTGGGAATTTTATATCATTAGCTGTTTTTTTCAATTTCTAGGCACTGTCCAATTCAAATAGGTGAAGAACAAAAATATACATGTGGAGGTTTTATATGTTTTAGCTTTTAGGTGCCAGCATTCTAAATAGATAAAACACTTTCTAGGCAATGATGGTCATCACGCTATTTTAAAAAACAAAAACAGAAAGGAAAAAAAAGAAGAGAAAACAAAGTATCACTCTTTGAGATTCTTATGGCTATAGAAAACAATCTGCGTAAGACTTACTGCACCTAAGATACAACCGAAAGTCTCTGCTTTGAACCGTTAGCATCATGTTTATCAGCCTCATTGTTCTTTTCTTTTCTTTTCTTTTCTTTTTTCTTTTCTAAGTAGGCTCCACACTCAGCATGGAGCCCAACCGGGGGCTTGAACTCATGGCCCTGAGATCAAGACCTGAGCTGAGATCAAGAGTTGGACACTTAACTGAGCCACTCAGGCGCCCCTCATTGCTGCTTCCTGAAACATCAATGAACCTGACCCCAAATTTTTCTATACAATGGAAACACCACAGAATTTATTTGACCTTGGTTTGAACAAGTCACTGAAGGAGAGAGGTATACAATTCACAATATGATGAAGACTATTAGGGGAAATGATATCTGGAGGCTGCAAATCATTACCATCGCTAAAATATTTGCAAATTCCTATTGGGCCAAATTGCCTGCAAACACAGGATATTCTTATCAAGTGTCTTGTCTGGTTTCTCACACCACTTTATTTCAAAAGCATTTTATGAGAATTCTGCTACATATACTACCTCCCATCTGGTTCATATTTAACAATGTATCCCACCCTGTTCCTTTTTTAGGCTCCAAAAATGTCTCTGATGTCACATAAATGTGGCAGGTCACACTGCTTCGGCAAACTTCTCTGGCCCCTTTCTCTCCTCTTGTAGTTAAGATGAACTTGAGCTATTTGCACTCTTTTGTGACACCTCACCTCAGTAGCAATAGAAGAATCCAAGTACTTCAACTCAAAATAAAAAGACCAGTAGGTATTTATAGTATATCAAATGGGTAGAGTGAAGAGCTGGGCAGACTACCTCCTAATAACGGTCTCCTAATGACAGTTTATATTGATGAGGCAGCTCTACCCAGGAAGGAAGAGAACACCAATGCCTCTTACAGACTTTAATACTGGGGACCTACAAAGTGCCTTCTACCATCACTGTAATTATCATCAGCAAAACTATTCTAATCAATATATACATTAAGAAGGCATGCACAAAGCACACAAATTAACATTCTCCTCATGAAGTACTTGTAATATATAATTCCTAAAAGGACCTCTAAACATTTGCAGAGAAAAAAAAATCATACTTGTAAACAGTTCTGCCTGATACATGCAGACATATGCATACACACGCATATACACACACACATATATACATCTGTATACATATATATTTATATACACACATCTGTTTGAAATGATATAAATAATCCTTATTGCCTGACATTCAGGAACAGAACTATTAATACTAATTTT
Source organism: Ursus arctos (assembly GCF_023065955.2). NCBI lineage: Eukaryota > Metazoa > Chordata > Mammalia > Carnivora > Ursidae > Ursus > Ursus arctos. Next base: position 16,437,970 of record NW_026622775.1, on the reverse strand, counting down.
TATTCTACTGTAACTATATTTTAGGAAACATAATCCAAAGAATACTAAATTCTGTAAAATAACACCTTTTATTATAATTGGTTTTACTGTGTTGTATAATTATTCTTTTTTTTTTTTTTAAAGATTTTATTTATTTATTCGACAGAGATAGACACAGCCAGCGATAGAGGGAACACAAGCAGGGGGAGTGGGAGAGGAAGAAACAGGCTCATAGCAGAGGAGCCTGATGCGGGGCTCGATCCCATAACGCTGGGATCACGCCCTGAGCCGAAGGCAGACGCTTAACCGCTGGGCCACCCAGGCGCCCTTGTATAATTATTCTTAATGTAGTTCTGTTTACAGTTTTTATCATGTGTATATAACAATCTAAATTTTGACAGGCAGTACTAGGGATCACTGTAAATAATAAGCTATAAAAATAACTCAAATGCCACAAATGGATATCAGCGTTTAAAAAAAAATGTATGTGAAAGTATTATGACATGATAACATGAAATAGTTGGGCATAAGAGAAAAAAACTACATGAATTTAAAAAATGTTTTTATTAAAAAAATGTTTTTATTTAGGCCAAATGTATTAATAAATAAAATTTGTATGAGAAATGCTGTTTACAATGTAATTGCCAATATTTAATAGCAGTCCTTTTAAATATTTCTTACCTGCCTCTTTCAACTGCTAAGGCATCAAGTTCATCAAAGAAAATAATGGAAGGGGCCACTGCTCTTGCTTTTCGGAAGATCTGTTGAAAAGAGTGCCACATTAGCCAAATATCAGCAAACTTCAGAAAATTCTGCAGTTGGCTTTAGTTTGAAAACTATGAACTAAATCTATTATGTGCAAGTCAACCAGCCCAATTGTGACCTTCGGCCGGTAACTTTACTTCTCTAAACTTTAATTTCCACATCTAAAAATGGAGATAAATCTTGCCTCAGAAGATTCTTTTAAGAATTGAGTTAAAAAAAGAATGCAAAACATTTAGCACAGTGCCTGGAACATAGTAAGAGCTCAGTAAATGACAGCCATTATTAATGATCATAAACACATGTTTAAAAAGAAAAATCATAAACACGTAAAATCAGTTATAGCTTAGCATATAAAATACCCATAAACACAAAAACCACACTCCTTGCTCATTTCTCTGAAGACCGTGCAGGAAAGTAAAGTCAGGACAAGAAAAGTGACCAAACCTTGGAAGAGCACAGACCGATCAGAGCAGAAGTTAATCAGACTATCAACAATAGGGACTGCCCAGCTAGTCGCGGGGGCAACATGTGGAAATGGGCTAGAAAAAGTCAGCACAGGCAGAAAGAAATCCAAACGTGTGTTATCTGTAACCCAGGCCCCCATTTTCTGGTCACGAGGATCATGACCATAAAAATAAAGAACAATTACCAAAACATTAATATTAACAAACATTGTCTTTTTCTTATTTTAATCAATGATGATACTGTTGTTGTTAATGTTTCCTACAATTACCACTGTCTACATTTTAAAGGAAAAAAAAAAACAGGACAAAAAGTAACTTAAGATTTTTTCTTAGATGAGAAACCAAGTATTCCAATCTCTAATACTCTTGGGTTGGCACCCAAGTATTCACAAATGGAGACCATCCATTCCATTGTTGTTTGTGTGTCCTCGTCCTTGCTTAGCTTCTGTAAGAATACAGGATGTCTGTGTGAGGCAGGCCAACCTAGGCTTAGGAAAGCCAAGACCTGTGGTCAAATCACTGTAGTTACCCAACTCCAAGTGCCCTGATTTTGCTCGAATTTACCAATTGTGCAGTTTCCGCAATATGAATGAGTGACCTACCAATTAGGCAGTGGCTTTCAATCTGCCTAAGGGATGCACTGTCTAAATCACCAGACAAAGGTCAAATAATTAAAATAAGGAGAGTACAGTGAAATTTTCATATACTAAGCTTATTCAATTTAAAGGACTACATAGTTTAAAGGATTTAAATCTCATTCTGAGATCAAGCATTCCTTGTAAGCACAGATTTTTTTTTTTTTAATGAAATGATAGCAGTTGTTAAAATCTTTATTTGGTAAAACTAAAGGCTGACAGTATTATGATATTTAAAGACAAAGACAAAGTACTGTAGATGATTGAAATCGCAGTTTTAAATAACAAAATAATGTTTGCCTGAAGAACAAATATACCACGAGAATTTGGATTTGCAAATTTCAGAATCTATAACCCAAAACAAAATGGAAACCATACAGAAGGACAGAGGATGGATCCCCCATTCAGAGTTCCACTTCAACGCATGATCATCTTACCTCTCTAACTGCTCTTTCAGATTCACCAACATATTTATTCATTAATTCAGGCCCCTGAATGAAAAGAAAACAACTGTTCAATGTCCTTGTAAATGCAACCACATGTATGTCTTCCGAGGAAGGAGAAAATGAATACATAAAAGAAAAGGAGGAAAAAATAAAAATCTGCTCTTAAATTTGCTCCTTTAACATACTTATTTTCATTGGGTGTTACTCATCCCTCAAATATTAAAGCCATTTTATATTCCAAAAACCACCATCAATGCAAAGGAAAGGCTGTGACTAAAGATAACAGTTTAACTTCTTCTTCATCTACCTGTCAATGCATATTTTTCTACATATCAGGCGTAGTGCTAGGCACTGATGATAGAACAGTCTAATTTGGAAGACCAACAAAGAGATACCATCCACGTATTCCCAGATCTAACCAGTGGCTGGTTCTGAGTAGGTCTATATGTCATTTCGGATCCCAGTCCACTGGATCAATATCCCTCTCTGACAAGAAACAAGACCTCAGGGCTATTCTTCTTATGACTCCACAATAATTCCTGAGAATGGACTGGAAGTCATGTAGTCCGTGATATTATCTTACAGTCCCTGAGTGTTTCCTATATAAGTGCCATTCTCAAGCTCTCTGCTCTCACTTGATTTGGCCATGTAGACACTAACTATATGAATCTGCAGGGCCAAACATGCTCTTCTTTGATTTAACTGAGTACAGTGAGAGAAAGTTCCCACAGCTGAGAAAGACATCCGGCATTATAGGACAAACTTTATACCAATGTCTGAAGGGAACAGCTGTGGTTCTCAGGACAACAGAGTTTTTTTGTTTTGTTTTGTTTTGTTTTGTATTTATTTATTTATTTATTTATGGGTGGTGGGGCAGGGGCAGAGGGAAAGGGAGAGAGAGAATCTTAAGAAGGCTCCACGCCCAGTGCGTGAGCCCAACACAGGGCTCAATCTCTCAACCCTGAGCTCATGACCTGAGCCAAATTCAAGAGTCGGATGTTTAACTGAATGAGCCACATAGGCACCCCTTGTTTTGTTTTAAATATCCCATGACTTTTGTGATGTGATGACTATGTGCCATGAGACAGCAGCTAGGTAAGCAATAAAAAAGAAAGCGTACTGTTTTTCATACAATATATGATACTTTAGATATTTAAGAAAGAAAAAATGCTAACATTCAAAAATGTTAAATGTCAAAAAAAACCCCAAGAACAACAAAAAAAATGTGCATCTCTGAATCACTGATATGCAGTGTATCACTTGGAGACGAGCCACTTTTATAGGGATCCTCCTGTTGACAGCCAGTTAGTAAAAATTTATAGAATTTTATTACTAGAAGTGTGCATGTCTTACCCTTTGTACCCCTTCTAAAATTCCTAGACACAAGAAGGGAAAAGAGATTTTTTATCAGCTGGATGAAGTGCTGAGTGGCAGACATCTGAAGGGAGATTCAGAAAGAGGCTGAATGGATGGACACTTTGAAGGTAACAAGGATAATTGTCATTGTCACAGTGTGATGCTCTACTGAGGGTTAGCAGTGTTGCTGGTCCTGAGACTTTGTTCTAAGGAAGTTATCTCCTCTGGATGGAGGGGGGCTGGGAGGAACGCAGATGGACAAGTGGAAATCAGCACAGGGGTAGTAGTGGCAGGCACCTAGCATGAGGTGTCAGAAATCAAGAGGGTAAGGAGAACTTCCCCATGGGAAGAGTGGCTCAATATGAGGTGTCACAGACTGAGTGGAATGAGAAGGGCATTACTGTAGGGTCTGGACAAGGTATGATATGGAGAGTTCCCATACAAAGGAGTAGAACAGCATGGAGTACTGAAGCAAAGCAGACTGAGGAAAGTATCTGCATGAGAAGGCCGCCCAGTGCAATATTATACAGAATACTGTAGCCCCAGGGGCATAAGCCCAGGTATCCTCATGGAAGGGTAGGATGTGGCCAAGATGTCAAGGAAGAACATGGAGGGGCAGAACAGGATAAGGAAAGAATTGAGGTGACAGGATGGTCTCGTACTCAGTGTCAGAGCTCTAGTGCAGTAAGAAAAGTACACGTGGGGAAGAGCAGCCCAAGAGAGGTTGCTAAAGTCAGTGGGATGAGGAGGGTGCTACAAGAGGTGGGGAGTGGTAGGAAAGGAAGATGGTGGCATCACCCTGACAGGTGAGGAGTATGTTTGTTATGGAAGAAAAGGGGCAGAGACAGTAAAGAGGAATTATATTTAGAAGACTGATCAAATAAATAATTAAGGATAATAGTAGCCAGGTTTCTCACTATTAGAGGAGTTGTAAATATGTAAATAAAGAAAATGAGAATGAATTCTGCTGTACTGAACTGAAATTGAAATTATCAGTATAAATTCAAGATTTTCAATATAGGTAAAGAAATATAAAATTGTGCGTGCATATATATGTACCTATGTGCGTATGTGTGTGTACACACACACACACACACACACTCCTGAGCTTTGCTCCCTGGGAGAACCTGAGAGTAGCTATATCCCAATAATAATAAGCACACCTAGCACCCAGAACAAAACTTTTAAATTCTAAAAACTTGGCTTCCAAATTCTCCTCCAAAGGCATCAGGGCCTCTTAAAGAAATGGCAGATTCTTCCAAGGCTGGGACAGGAGACATACAAAATGAGTCTGGAAATCTTACTGCCTAGATAGTAAGACACTGCTCAAAGAGATGGAAACCTACCATTAACATTTGTTAAGGAACAAGATATTTATACAGTCTCAAAGTAAGTACCCACAAAGCAATGTTAACTTCACAGGGATAACAGTAATTTTACAATGGAGAATCTTGGCAGACACCACTTTAATCAAAGTTAACATTAGTAGCAATGGACAATTTAAAATCAAGTATCACCTGATAGGATGCAATGAGAAGAACACAGTATTATTTCTACGAAAAATCTGAATCTAATCATGAGTAAATATTAGAAAAACCCAAATTGAGAGGTATTTTACACAATAACTGACCTGTAATGTTCAAAAATGTCAAGGTCGTGAAAGTAAAGGAAGGAGTGAGTAACTGTTCCCAGTTGAAGACTTAAGAGGCATGACAAGTAAATACAGCACATGATTATGGACCAGGTCATTTTGTCATAAAGGACAGTAGAGGGACAAATGACAAAACCAAAATGGTAATAATAATGTTCTTTTCTAGTTTGATGGTTGTACTATGGTTATGCGACAGTATGTATTTTTTATAGATATATACACTAACGTATTCGGGGTGACAGAGCATACAGCAGCAATTTATTTTCAAATGCTTTAAGGAAAAAAATTATTTATGACTACTCCTGCAAACTTTCTATAAAGTTTAGACAGTTCAAAAAAAGTTTAGACAGAAGAAAAAAAAAATCCTGATCCACAGAAATATTAGAGACAAGTAAAAAAGATTTGATACACACAGACACAGAAATAATAGAAATGATAAAATTAGCAACGCATTAAAAACAGGTATTATAAATATAATAGCCACTGTAGTGAAACAGTCAGTAAATGTGAAGACAGAGCAACTATTCCAACTGAAGCACAGGAACAAAAAAGACTTAATAACAATGACGAGACTTCAGGGATCTATATACAATAGCAAAAGATTTAAAATACATATAATCGGAGATCCAGAAAAAAGTATAAGGAGACAAACAAAAATATATACAAATTTGATAAAAATCAATGAAACCACAGATCTAAAAAGCTCAACAAACCCCAAATATGATGGGAGAAAAAAAAAAATCACACCAAGCACATCAAGATCAAGTTGTTGGAAACCAGCAATAAAGATACAATCTTCAGAGAAAGTCAGAGAACATAAAGACACATTAAAGGTAAGCACACAAAAGACTCAGTACTGGCTTCTCATCCAAAACCATATAAGCCAGGTGACATTAGAACAAAAGTACTGCAAAACACAACCGTCAACCTGGAATAGCATATCCTTAAAAACTGCAGGCAAAGAAAAGACTGTATCAGATAAACAGAAGCTGAGGGAAAGCATCACCAACAAATCTTCACTACAAGAAATGTTAAAGGAAGTTCTAAAGCCAGAAGGGAGGGACGCCTGTGTGGCTCAGTTGGTTAAACTCAGATCTTGATTTCAGCTCAGGTCATATCTCAGGGTTGTGAGACCGAGCCCCATGTTGGGCCCTGTGCTGGGTGTGGAGCCTGCTTACGATTCTCTTTCTCCCTCTCCCTCTCCCTCTGCCCCTCCCCGCCCCTTAAGGGAAAAAAAAAAAAAAAAAAAAAGCCAGGAGGGAATTTGTATCAAATACAAAGAAATGAAGAGTGTTGGAAATGGTAAATATGTGGCTAAATATTTTTCATTGATTTCTTAAAAAGATAACTGACCATCTAAAGCAAAAGTAATAATATACTGTGGGGTTTATACATATGTAGAGATAAAATATAGAACAAACACAGCACAAAGGAAAAGTAAATTGTTATAAGAATCTTAAAACATAAATTAGTATAGTATTATTTGAAGGTAAACTATAAATTAAGTTTGTATACTATAAACCTAGAGCAAGTATTTTTTAAAAAGTAAAACAAAGAGGTTCAGCTATTAATAGGGGAGATAAGACAGGATACCAGAATATACTCGACTCATCCAAAAGAAGACAGAAGAGGAAAAAAAAGAAAAATGGACAAAAATTATGGGCATTAAGAGGTCTTTCAAATTATAAATATGCCTGATTTAAAAAGACAATCTTTAATACTGTTTTTTATATACTAACTCCACAATGGGTGCTTCAAAAATATTGAAATATGATAGTATGACAACAAATGAGTACATTAGAACACACTGGGATCAGGGTGTAACAGTCAAGGGTAAGAATAAGAAAAGAATAGGAAGAGTATCTCAACATTCAGGCTGACAAAATCCAGCTGCTCCAAGGACACTGCCTTTAGTCATGTTCGCTTAAGATGAGTTATTTGATAGCATCGACATAGAAATCATTAAATAAAAAGAGAGAGAGTTTTATCTTTCTGCCTGATTTTTTTATTAATCCAAGATGATGCATTAGTAAATTTTATATAACGTTAATAAAGTTGTTTCCCTAAAACACAAAAAAAACCTCTCATCTATTTCTTACGTCTGTTTTCTTTTCTTTAAAAATAATCTTTTCAAAATTATTTCAGAGTAATAGATTGTACATAATCTAAAAATTAGTCCTTGAGGCTAATTAGGGGGCAGATGTACTAAAAATATAATTACGGCATATTATAAATATCATCTAACATTTAAGGTACTTCCACATCTGTGACTGAAATCTACCAACAACCACGAAACACATAAACCATTGGTAAGCAAACATGTTTTTAAGAAAACTTGCTTGGGACAGTGCTTTTGATGACTACACTTAATAATTAGTATACCAACTGTTTATATATTGGTAACTAAACTGTCTCCAAGCAATCACGTTTATATAATGAAATTATTTTTAAGCTTATTTCCCCAAAAATGCTACAGAGAGACTTCATGACTCTAATTTCATCACCAATGATTTAATTATCTTAATTTCTTAAATAATGCAACCCAAAATAGATTTAATTTCAATGAAGACAAACGATGAAACATTAGTTATGCTGAAGCAGAGTGTTCTCACTTTTTAAAGGATTTTGAAGAAATAGCAACGACTTAATACCAAATCAATTTTACAAGCTTGTTTTTAAGACACACGTTAGACTATGTAATAGGAACACAAAGTTTATACTTAGAGCCATCAGTGAGATAAATAAACTTGGAGGCATCTTCCTGAGTACTGTAGAATTGAGAAGACAAAATATAAAGAGTTAGACAGTAAGTATTTTAGACTCTATGGGCCACATTTGCTTGTGCCACATATTTTTCTTTTTCAACATCTCATTAAAAATGTAAAATTCATACTTAACTAGAGGGCTAGATTAAAATAAGCTGCAGGCTGGATTTGGCTCAAAGGCTGTGTGATTTGCTGACCCCTGATCTAGATTAATCTCACACAATCTGAAATAGTTCATTTCTGTCAACAAGATCAAAAGTCACCAAAAATATCAATGACATGATTGGTGAGTAAAAAACTTGGACTTAAAAATATTAAGAAAACTGATTAAAACGTTAAGGGAAAAAATTAGTGATACTTAAAAAGCAATTTCAAAATACCTAGTTATGTCTAAGATGTTCACGCCCAATGACAATAACTTCTAGATATATATACCGTAGAGAAACTCTTGTACATACACCAAAGGAGACATATAAAAGAGTATTACAGAAGCACTGTTTGCAATCAAAAATAAATCCTAAACCTGGAATTCATTAATATAAAAACAGGTGAAAGAGATAAAGAGGTATAAACTTCCAATTATAAAATAAGTCATGGAGATAAAAAGTAAAACACAGGGAATACAGGTAAGATTGTACTAAACAGTACAGTGACAGATGGTGACTACACTTATTGTGGTGAGCACTGAGTAATGTACAGAACTGTTGAAACAATATGTTGTACACTTGAAACTAGTATAACATTGTATACCAATTATACTTCAATTAAAAAAATGGGTAAATAAATTGCAGTGTCCTCATAAAATGGAGTTTCATACCATTAGAGTGTAGATGAATGGCTACACGAAGGAGACAGTTTGGAAGCAGGGAGACCAGCAAGAAAGCTGTTGTTATGCAGCCAAAATGCACTGCCTTATATATTTATAAGCAAGAGTAAGAGAGCTCTTAATGTTTTGCCAAATTTTTAAAGATTGTAGAACAGTAGTAATTTTCCCCGTTGATCATTTTTGCATGGTTTCACCTCACATGATCATTTTTAGTCCTGCACTGCAGTGCAAAACAATGTCTGCCGGCTCATAATATATAAAGTCAAATAAATAAAGCAGGTGCTATTCATGTGCAATATGATAAATTACACTTTTACCCAAAGGAGTACACCACAGGGTGGACAAACAGTTAAGAAAGTTAACAAAAAAACAAGAATCAGGGCCCACTCATAAAACAAACCTTAGATAATTAGGAAAATGGGTTTTTGTCAGGGAGGAGGTCAGAGAGGGTAGAGTGAGGAAAGGGTGAGGAATTTTTATGTAGAATGTTATTTCATTTAGGGTAACTAATTAGGCAAGTGTGCCCTGATAATAATCAGAAAGGAAATTGCTGGTGTCACTGTTGTTTTTAATGTAATTATTATCATGCCAAATCTGAATTATTGTTATTGTTCTTACAGCAACTCTCCATAAAAGTCAAGGGCATGACATAAAATAGTAATCCAGTGAAGACATATCTATATATTCAGGCAATATATATAATGCATATATACTGCCTTCTAATTATCTGGCTTAACTGAAGGAACTAGAGAATCTGGAGAAATGATTATTGTTCTCCAAAGATTATCTTAAAAAGATGACTTGAACATCAGTGTTGGAAAGTACAAGATTATGATCATTTTGTGATCTCTGTGAATACAATATCAATATCCTGCTACTAATAACAGAAAAATTAATGTTTTATATATACAGTGCTTAGGCAAACACGATATTTTGTTGAAATGCGAAAATAACCTCAACTAGTTAAGGGTCATTTCTCTGGTACATAGAGGTAAGCTACAGGAAACCTGTAAATAAGAAACAGTGTTGCTCTTTTTCTTCAAAAAACAAAAGAAAAAGGGAAAAAAATAGATCTGAAAATCTAACCTATGAATTTTGCACTATAAAGAAAATATGGGTTGGAATAATTTAAGTATTACTAACAAGTCATAGCAGTAATAAAAAGACTTCTGTAGGAAGGGTGCCTGGGTGGCTCGGTCAGTTAAGCAGCTGCCTTTGGCTCGGGTCATGATCCCAAGATCCTGGGATCTAGGCCCCATTCGGCTCCCTGCTCAGTGGGGAGTCTGCTTCTCCCTCTGCCCCACCCCCTACTCGAGCATGTGCGCTCTCTCTCTCTCTCTCTCAAATTAATAAGAAATCTTAAAAAAAAAAAAAAGACTTCTGCAGGACCCCTAAAGAACATATGATTTTACAGAAACCAACATGCTGATGAATCTTACCTAGATGACTGGCCTGCAAAATGCAACCCAGTAGTTACATGGATACGTTACATGGGTCCAGAATTCTATAAAAAGCCAAGGCAATATCATAACCAAGGAAGGTCTATTTTGATACTAAAGTTCCAAATAGCCAAAAATCACTGTATTCTGGTACAAAGAGTTGCAAAAGATTAAATTCAGTTTCAAAGACATATATTACTTTTTATTCTAACAGAAAACTTAAGGAATCATAAGCTATGATGCTATACTTTTTGTTCCATTTGAGGCCAAATATATATCCAATTCTTAAAAACAGAAGAAAACAGCAACTAGTGTCAACTAATTTCATGAAATCTTGCTAAATATTTCATATGTATTATCCTCCACTGCTTACAAGTCCTCTGAGATGGATATTCTTATTATCGTACCTTTATCGAAAAAAAAGAATGAAGTGTAAAAAGTTTCAGTAATTTGCACAAAGTCATACAGCTTAATAAGTGGCAGAACTGGCATACAAGTCTCCTAACCATCACAACTGACAATCACAGGAAATGCCCTAAAAGTTTAGCAATCAACAGGAACAAAGGATAAGCAACAGATTAGAATATAAGCATTATGTTAAGCATACTCAGAATGTTGTTAGTGGAAGGGCTTTAGGAGTCATTTAATCTAACCTATTTCATTTAAAACCTGAAGAAAACAAAGTGCAAAGAAGTTGAATGAAATGCCAAAAGCCCTAGAAAAGTTAAATGGCAGAAAATAATGATAGAAATGCAGGATTTTAGTTCTCAGACAACTACTCTTTCTAAAAACTATGATGTCTTCTATTTGCTCCAAGCCCTTCTAAAAAAAAAAAAAAAAAAAATTTAAAAAAAGGAAATGTGCCCGTAGATTTTACATGGTGGGGCACCTGGGTGGCTCAGTTGGCTAAGTTTCTGCTTTCGGCTCATGATCTCAGGGTTCTGGGATCAAGCCACTCATCCCCCTCATCGGGCTCCTTGCTCAGCAGGGAGAGCCTGCTTTTCCCTCCCCTCTCCCTCTGCCTGCTGTTCCCCCTTGTGCTCTCTCTCTGTCAAATAAACAAATCTTCCAAAAAAAAGAAAAGATTTTACATGGTACCAGCAATTCAAATTCAAAGGTATTTGTGGGAGCAGAGCAAGTGACAAGCCACAAAGTATAATTCTATAAGTAGCTGCTAACATGGGTTAATTTGAAAATAAGAATTTTATTGATTTCCATTACAAACAAGAGACCATTTACATCAAAATATAATGAAGGTTAGGAATAAATAATATGGTCTATGAGTGCCACATTTGCTCATAAGTTTTTTAACTCTTTAAAAAATACATAAAGCCATAGAATAGATAGGGTTGATGGGATTTCTTTTCCAATTTTAATTACCAAATAACTGTGGTATGTTAGTCCTGCCACATTTCACCTGCCCAGATAATGTGCTTCGCTCATAAGAGTAATCAAGAAAAACTACCCAAAATAAATTAAGTACCATAAGTAGGCTTATTTTGGAGTAAAGCTATTTCATGTTTCCACAGTTAAGATTTCAACTGTTCAAGTTTACAAAACAAAAATAACATAAATTCATGTAAAGATTTGTCCAGCTCTGCTATTAATCCAGTGAGAACTAAATCTGACTTATCTTTTATTATTTCATTTTATATCCTATCAGTAACAAACGCAAGTATAATATTTACACCTCATGCAAATTACATAGCAATTTTGCCCCTTTAATCAGTACTGAGTTTTTTCCAGTCTTCCCAAGGGCTTTTTAAATGTGTCTGACACCTGCCTGTTGCTTTTGGCTACTACAATTCAAACCAAGTTTTTATAAGTTCTAAAATGTCTAGGGAAGCAAGTTAACCTAAGTCCTAACTATGGTTAAATGTTATGGAATATACTCATAAAAACCCAAACTCACATGAGATAGAATTACATATATGTAACGTGAGTAAAGGATCTTGAAAATTAATAAAAAGTACGGCATCAGCACATACAGAAGGCCATTTTGGGAAAGTACTTCAAAAGGTTTGAAAACAGGAATTAAGTACCAGGCAAGAAATGCCTTGGGCAAGTAAAAACCCTAAAAAGCCAGAGGGGCTAGCAGAGAAGGGAACAGAATTCAAGCTGTTCCTCTCAAAAAAAAGTACAACACAAACCTTCCCCACAATTTATTAATTCAGGAAACAAAAATGCTACATTTCAGAATTTGCACAGCAGCACCATGCTGACTACAATTCAGCTAGCTGTAAAGTATGAATGCAGACATGCCCACAGAAACCCCCCACATTACTGCTGGACCACTCTAGTCACTCTCCAACTCTCTTATTGACTAATACGTAGAATGGTAAACACTGGGTTTCAGCTTCCATGCTTTCATCACTAGAAATGACCATTCTCTTGAGCTACAAACCCATACTAAAAATGGCCTTTTGGATCTTATCTGCCATGTTGTTCCACAGGCATTTCAAACTCCACATGTCTAAATCCCAGTCTGGAATCTGCTCTCCCACCTCTAATCTGCCTCTCTTCCTCACATGCTAACTCTTCCAAAACTTAGGGTATTTCCATCTACCAGTCACGGAAAGTGAAAATTTTAATCACCTTTGACTTCTCTCTTTCTTTCTCATTTCTCGCATACATTTAATCATCAAAATTTTAAATATTACCCATTTCATCACATCACTTGTTTAGTCAAATGTCTCTCTCACTAAATTACGAGTTGATAGACAGCAAGGAGCCCATCTAATGCATCTTTGTTTACCATGTACAGAAACAGAGAACACAGAACACATAGAAGGAGTTTAATAATCTGAGTTACACAACTGCTGCAATTGTAAAACGTTTACAAATAGTTTCTAAAGAGTTATAGACATGAAATTGTAATATTTCAACTTTAATTAAATTTTATTCAAGAGATTTAAAAGAAAAAAATGACTAATCTCTCTCAGCTGGAATCCATGAATAAAAAGTTAAATCAATCGAACAATAAAATTTTCTTTCTATTATTAAGTAAACTTCTTAGAAGTCTGAAAGCATTTTCTCTCTTTTTTTTTTTTTAAGATTTTATTTATTTATTTGACAGAAATAGAGACAGCCAGTGAGAGAGGGAACACAAGCAGGGGGAGTGGGAGAGGAAGAAGCAGGCTCATAGCAGAGGAGCCTGATGTGGGCTCGATCCCACAACGCCGGGATCACGCCCTGAGCCGAAGGCAGACGCTTAACCGCTGTGCCACCCGGGCGCCCCAGCATTTTCTCTTTTTAAATCTAAGTCTTCTAAGATTCCCAATGTTGTAAGTTTTGTTATTATAGTTCATATTATCATTTTTTGATTTTAGCCAAATGTTATATAATATTTTCATATCAAGGGATCTTTTTAATATAGTAGTTTTATTGACTACTACAAGCCCAACTCAAAAAAAAATTATTAACATGAAGTTTTAACATAATGATGTTTCAACTTTAACATGTCAGCTTATATAGTGTACAAATAATGTCAAAGTAAATCCAATCTAACTTCCACATAATTTTGTGATACTGACAATGGCACATCATTCTATTTCTCCTAATAATCAATTACCATTAGTTATTCCCTAATAGCCATTCAAACAGTGATAGAACTAAGTATATATTTAATAATGATGCTAATAACTGCCAATTGAAGCAGTTGGAGCATATAAGACAACAGCATTTGGAGAAGTTCAGGGAATTATTAAAGTTAAAAAAAAAAAAAAAAGCCCTAAAGGAATTAAATAGAAACTCAAAAGGTTTCTGACTCTAGATGAGCCCAAATGGTAATAAACCTATAGAAGGAGAATAATGAGTTAGGGTCCACAAAAGGCATGAATCTGTACATAGTTCCTGGTGAGACTAAATTAGAAGCTATATCCAAGGTGAAAGAAAAAATAACCAAAACACTAAAAGAAAGTATTCTTTATAATGGTGGGGTCTGGGTCTGGGGCCAGAACCAACGCAGTCCTTTATAGGCTTCAACTGAGTACTGCAGTGAAATAAGCAAGCTCAGGGAAGCCCCAAACCCAGATTCCCCAGCCAATTTTCTTGGGCTTTCAGGGCTTTCTTTTCCCAGGAACTTTCCATTATCACCATGAACAGCAGGATGATGAATAGGAAAGAAGGTCTCCCCCAAAGCCCTCACCCAAGGAACTGGCAATCTCCCCCATGGCTTTTCTCCCTCCATACATTCCACTCTTCCTGTACAGTGCTGTATAGAGCTATGAGCCAGGCCTTTTAACTTCAGTTACATTCATTAAATGTCTGTACTATGTCTGGATCTGTGATACTGACCTTAAAACTCTTTTATTTAATTAACAGACCTTTTCTGGTAAAGTTTAAGATTTGTAGAAGAATTAAGATAGTACTAAGTTCCTATATATAATACCCCTAAACCCCCACTACACACTTAGTTTTCCCTATTAACATCATATATTAGTACAGTACATTTGTTATAATCAACTAATAATAATGTATCAATATTGATTCATTAAAATCCATAGTTTGTTCAGATTAGTTTTTATTTAAAGTCCTTTTTCTGTTCTGGGACCTCATCCAGAAACCACCATAGCACTATATTTAGCTGTCATGTCTCCTTGCACTCCTCTTTGCTGTGAGTTTCTTAGACTTCCCTTGTTTTTGATGGCCTTGACAGTTTCAGGAGTACTGGTCAGATATTTTACAGAATGTCTTTTAATTTGGTTTTGCCTGATGTTTTTCTCAGATTATGAGTCTTTGGGAGGAAGACCCCCCTCAAAAAAGTGCCATTCTTGTCACATCATACAAGGGTACACACTATCAACATGACTAATCACTGAAGATGTTCACCTTGATCGCCTGGCTGAGGTAGTGCTTGCCAGGTTTCTATACTGTCAAGTAACTTCCCCATCCCCTTTCCATACTGAACTCTTTGACTGGAAGTCATAACTATACACAGCCTATACTTAAAGAATTGAGTAGCTACACCTTCCAAAAATTTTTCACTTACGTCTTAATATACTAATCCTCTCAAAGAGCCTATATAGATTAAGAAACAAAACAAAACAGGAACAAAAAACTGAGATCAAGAGAACTTATTTAAGGCTACAGAGCTAAACAGCACAAGGATTAGGAATCAAACCAAAGCTATCTGAACCCTGCTTAGTGCTCTTTTCATTGTAACACAATTTCAAGACCACAAATTATATAGTAATAGGTAAATTACTCCACCTTATTCAAGCACTAGTTTGCTTCCATATACTTCCATTTTACTCATCACGCTCCTGTTTCTTTGGCAGTGATTATCTTTCTTATTGATTTCACCAACTTCTACTCCAAAGCCATGTTATTTTTCTGTTTTCTTTGTTCTATAGGAACAAATTTTTTTTTTAACTGCCCCAGAAACATTTTTCTACTTCTCTGAACCTACCCTATAGAAATTGCCTGAACTACCTTTTCCAGTATCATAGTGTAATTAATGAAAAAAAGGACTGGGCACTAAATTAAAAAGGGGGGGCGGTGAATAAAAGACTATATAATGCAGTAGTTCAGAGCTTAAACTTTGTACTCAGAAAGCCCTGAGATCAAATTTCAGTTTTATCACTACAACTCTGACTTTAGAAAAGCCATTTCACCTTCTTAAACATTAGTATCCTTATTTGTAATCCTAGAAACTAATCTTAAAGCATTCAATATGTAAAAGAGGTGTATCTATGCAGCTTTCCACACAGTATCTGCAAAATGGAAACTTTATGATTTACAGACTAGCTCACAAAATTTAAAAACAACAGCTTAAAGATAAACTTGGAACTTACCAAATTAAGATTATCTTGTCCCTTTAATAATAGTAGGGAATCTAGTTAAATGAAGAATAGTAAGTACTTGGAATTTTGCATGCTTTGAATAAAACAGGTTCCTGAAAATGGGACATATTTTGTATAATTCCTTCTTGAGACAAGTATCAGAAGAACATTTCCCCAAAAAAGTCAAGCATACACTAAGCTCATTACATTCTTGTGCTCACCAATAAGAGTTCATAAAGGACTTGCTCAAAATCCGTGTCAGACGCCTAACCACCCTTCTTCCAGAATCAGTAACAGTTCTTCATAAAGTAAAGCAGCCCAACTACACAAGGGTAATTAATGTATTGCAGCACTCCAGACAAAAGTAAGAGAGAAGCAGAGAGGAAATTTCAGCTGGAAAATATTTTGACATAATTGACATAGATGACAAATTAAACTTAAGCATATGTCAAGTGCTACAGTCTACACAAAAACACATACAGATGCCAAAGGATATTAAGAGTCCACACAAGCCAAGGCAAAGTCTGAACTCTGAGTATACAGCTTTTAATCACTGTTTAGGAAAGATGCTCAGGGGAAGCTAAAGAGTTCTTTCATAAACTCAGAGAAAGAAATGTTTCAAATCTTTAAATTCTTTATTTTGGGAATTAAAGATAATTACAATTGTGAAAAATATTAGGCAGTTTTTCCTTTCAATACATGTAAGATACTTGTATTTTCCAATAGGCTGGAAAATTTCATTGTCTATCTACATTTCTCCATTTTCAAAATGTGTCAGACTTGTGATTTCAAAAGCTCAAACAAATATAACACTTAAATCCCTTGGAAAAGAAAAATATATGTAGCAACCAAAAACCAACGTTTTCCTCATAGGATAAAAAAAAAAAGAAAACTAGGAAGAATATAATATAAATTCCCAATTTCTTTGACTTCATTTCTGCATACAAAAGCTGTATGACATAGCTACTTTAAACCCTTCTCCCAAGCAATGATCAGACAAGACGAAAAGACCAATGAAAATGCAGAGAAAACCAAAAATTTTTTTCATGTTTCCAACTTTTTCTTTTGGAAAATTTTAAACGTGTAGGAAAACTTAAAAATAGTAAAATGAATATTCATTGTTCATTAAATATATTCTCCATCCAGATTCAAAAATTGAATAATACTGCCAAACTATACTAAAACGTATACTGAATAAAAATCCACCTTAAATAAAAATTACTAGGATACATAATTATCTCTAAGCAAGTATGAACTCAATTGAAAAAGAAAATTTCTTAACATCACTTATCCTTTGTGTGTGTATGACCTAAAAGAAAAATGAGCGTGAGTTTAGTGAAAAAGCTCAAATAAGTTAACACACGCATGGCTATTTTACATGAACAGTGTGAAAGATAAACCTTTCAAAGAATTTTCGTACATTTTCTTACAATGAAAAAAGTAAAACTGCTTAAAGTTCTGAAATGTTTCATACTCAAAAACAGTAATAAGTACTTCTAAGTAATCCTAAGATAGGCCAGAAAGCAGTCCTGGTAACATCTGGAACAGTTATCTTAGATCACAGAAGAATGAGATACTACTTCGTAGGAAAATACATGTGCTCCTCCTCTTTGAGATTCCAGTGTAAATAAATGTGAGTGCAGATCTCATCAAATAAGTTTCAGATATCCAGCAGACAGAAAAAAATCAAGGATTATGAATATACAATTGTGGAATACACAACAAGGTAGGCATAGAAAAACGGAGATGATGGTAAAAAGAGTAGGAAGTGCCAGAACCATGACATAAGAGAACAGGACCAAAGAGAAATCAAGAATGTCTCTGAAATTTCAAAATCACTCATTACTCCAACATTTAAACCTGTAAACTTTAAAACTATGGTTGTGATTCAGTATAAGTGATCATAGTGAAAATGGTCCCCACCCCTATCTTCAGTATCCAATATCTTCCACAAGATAATCACAAATATGCAAACACTAGTGAATGTGAAGATACTGATTCTTAAAAAGCAAATAGCCTAAACATATCTAAATATTATTCCAAAAAAATTTTAAGTAAAAAATTGACTCTACTCTGAAATAAATTTTATGTTTTCAAACTACCAAAGATTTCAGTGTTCTAAGATAGAAAACATATTTTGTTATGAAAAAAATTCCCTGGTACTATCAAAACAGAGCCTTTTATCATGTGCTTTTTCTGAAATGAATTTGATATTTAACAGACTGAAGTACATATTTTTGTGATAAAGTCCATTCCGCTAATATATTTAAGGTTTTATATATGTATATTTAGTAACTGGATATATGATCATATTACATAAAAGTTAATTAAAAAATTAATATATGGCCCTGGGGTGCCTGGGTGGCTTAGTTGGTTAAGTGTCTGACTCTTCATTTCAGCTCAGGTCATGATCTCAAGGTCTCAGGATGGAGCCCTATGTTGAGCTCCACACCTCAGCAGGGAGTCTACGTGAGGATTCTCTCTCCCCCTCTCCCTCTGCCTCTCCCTCTACTCACATGCTCTCTCTCTGTCTCTAAAATAAATAAATCTCAAAAAAAAAAATATATATATGTATATATATACATATATGTATATATATACGTATATATCTGGCCCTAAAGTAAATGTAAAACTACATGTCAAGTAAGATTACCTACCCCAAGTAATAGGGTAGGGCAAAGAACAAATAATATATGTGTGTGTTTCAGAATATAAACCTTATACAGATATTCCCTGACTAGAAAAGTGTTTTTAGGAATTTGGTTTTACCATATAAATTATCTGATTTCTTTGAAAACTCTCTCTATATAAATATTAAATTTACATCATATTTATAATTAAGTCTTAGTTAAGCAAAAGAGATTAGCACAATTAAAAAATGTAGAAACTAAAGAAGACTGGTTTCTATTACACATGGATATAAGAAATACTGAGAATCACGAAACTAAATAGTCTATTGTCCACCATGTTTTGCTGATTACAAGCACTTGTTTATTTAGAGCGCATCGCCCTATATTATATTGCCATCAACCTAAAAAAAAAAAAAAAATCAGCTACTCCTTAAGATGCCTTTTCATGTTTTTCTAAGGGTAAGAATCAGAGGATGGGTATTAGTTGGGCTGGAAGAGAAAGTAGCAATTAAAACATTTAACATCTTACCTTTATAGCTAGGAAATTCAGGCCACTCTCATTGGCCAAAGCCTTTGCAATCATTGTTTTAGAGCATCCAGGTGGTCCATACAGAAGAACTCCTTTAGGTGGTTGAATACCCATTCGAACGAAAGACTCTGGATGTTTCAAGGGCCATTCCACAGCCTGTTTCAATTTCAGTTTGATATTTTCCAGTCCTCCTATATCTGACCAGGATACCTGTAAAACAGAGAACTACCTAAACTAAGTTTTGCCAGGACAAAAAGAGGGGGAAAAAAGAATCAATAAAAAGTGCAAGAGGGGGAAGAGAACCATTTAAGAATCTAGAAGATCCTTAAAAAGTTCTATCAATAAGTAAATTAGAGTACATGAAATGTGAGCTGTATATTACAGAAATACCAAAGAAAAAAAGTTTCTGCTTGTACAAATAACTGTTTAAATGACTGAACAAACTGTTAACAAACTGTTAAGTCTATCTTCTATTTTAGATGGCTTTAAAAATTAAGTTTCATCTGTCTGAAAATGGTTTGAATTAGTGATCCAAGGTCTCATCTACACACATCTTTTTAGCAAATTTATTTGCCTTACGTATTACTTCCAAAAATATTTCTGTAGGTCCCTTAGGGAACATATGATTTTTTTCTGTCTTTAATATATTCATGAAGTATCCTCAAAATTTTGTTCCTTTTTCTCAACAAAGAAACACCCACCAAAATAAGACAACTCTTTACATGTTATTTACTTAGTAAATATCCATTAAGAACTATATGTAAGATAATATACACAGGAAATAGAAAAGTAAGACTGAATACAAACTTTAAAGAACAACTACCAGTAATGTGTACATAAATAATCATAGTACAATGGAAAGGATGCTAAGCACAGTAACAAAGACACAGAAAAAGCTTTTGGGAGTTTCCAGGAAAAGATTACTTCCAGCTGGAAGGCAAATCTGAAAGTCAACTTCTAAAGCACGGATGAAATCTGGAAATGTGAAAACAGGGGAATGGTCAGGTAGAGACCAAAAAATTACAAAAGGCTCAGAGGAAAGTATGTAGGAATAAGAGAAAAAAGATATGAGGGAGGAAAATTAAAAAAGAAAAGTAAGCTGAAACTATATAGTGGGGGACCCTGAAGACTAGATGATGGGATTCAAGAATCTCTCTCTTCATAATAAGTCTTCGAAGATTTTTAATCTGTAAAGTGATATGGTCTGATCTGTGCCTTAGGAAGACTTCTCTGACAAGACTCATTTAGAGAGGAGATCAATTAAGGACCTATCACAAACATTCTTAAAATAAAAAAGCAAACTTAAACTACGATAACCACATCAGAGGATGAAGACACACCAGAGTGATACTGCAGGCCCACAGACTAGGGTTCTGAGGTAAAGAAAGAGGGAGAATTTAAAGCTGAAGATTTCAAGAGGAGTTGATAGAATATGAACAGAAAAGTAATTTTTAAGAGGGAAAATACATAAGATAGATTTTTATTTCTGGATATAAAGAGTTGAAACACAGGACAGGATATTCGAAAGACAAAAAGGGAGCAGTTGGAATGTAAACATTGCAAATGGAGCCTTGGAAAGAGGACAGGACTGGAATTTTCAACTTCAGAGGCTCTACATACAAACAATAAAAACCATGAGATCAATTAAAATTGCCACCAGGAGAGGAGAGATGTGGGTGAAAGACAGATTGCTGGGCACCACCTATATTTAAGAGTCATGAGAGAAAAAGAAGAGGAAGAAAACATCAGAAAAACAAACAATTCACAAATCCAAAAAAGAGAAAGGTTTTGTTTGTTAATATCAGGAAAGGTTATTTTTTGTAAAGAACTTGCATGGTTTTAGAGAGAGGGGGACTTTGTTGTTGTTTTTGTTTTTTGTCCACAGAACCAGAAGAATGCAGTATCATCAGCAATAATCCTGAAATCAAATTTAATTATTCTTCTGTAAATTGCTTTCTTGAGATTTATTTTTAAAAAGTAAGATTACTGGATTAAAAGGCATGAACATTTTTAGGTCTCTTGATGCATAATGTCAGTTTGCTATCCCAACCACTTTATCTATTTTATTTTATTTTTTTTAAAGATTTTATTTATCTGACAGAGAGAGACAGCCGGCGAGAGAGGGAACACAAGCAGGGGGAGTGGGAGAGGGAGAAGCAGGCTTCCCGCTGAGCAGGGAGCCCGACTTGACTCGGGGCTAGATCCCAGAACCTTGGGATCATGCCACGAGCCGAAGGCAGACGCCCAACGCCTGAGTCACCCAAGCACCTCCGCTTTATCTATTTTAGTAGCCTGAGTGTATGTGTATGCTCTCCTGCAGCATCATCAGCCTTGGGTTTTATTTTGCCTTTTTCCCCCTGATGTCTGATCTCACCAATTAATAAAACTAAAATTAAACTTGAGATCCATGCACATAAGCTTATGGCCCTAAAAATATAGGATCAAAGGGACTATTTAACACAGAAGGTGACTGTTACTGTCAAAACCTGGCCTGCCTAAAAGTGCAGCAGAGTTGTCACGCCCCTGAGGGGTAGTTCCTGCTTCTGCTTTCTGGGGTCTCTGATTTTCTTTTCTTTAAACTTTTTAATTAATTTTTGAAAATTTTCAACATACACAAAAGTTGAAAAATCAATACATAAGTGTATATATACACTTTTTGCCAAAATTCACCAATTTTTAATATTTGCCACATATGCTTTAGTGCATGCTCTCCCTTTCTCTTTCCACACATACAAACAGTACACACACAAACACACATACTTTATCAATTTTTATATTTGCCACTAAATCTTTTCAAAGTAGGATGCAGATATCAGGACACTTCTAAAAACTGCAGCATACTCTCATAGAAATAAACATTTTGGGAAGAGAGTGTTAAGAAGGGTAGTCAACAACTATCAAAAACTAAATAGATCAGAAGTATAGAGTACTAAAGAAGCAGTGGTCAGTAGATTTAGCAACAAGGTTACTGGATTGAGTGGCTTAATTAGATCTGTACGTTTTGTTTTTTATGTCTTAGCAAAGGAATATACATACACACAGCACAAACACACATTTACGAGCACATACAGATGGTATACATGTTATATATAATGTATAAAAGCTGTATTTACAATAACTACCAGAAATGTAAAAGTCAGAGATGCACTCCTTAAACTTGTGAAAATTAAAATGATAGTGTGTTACTGCTTTGATCCTGCACGACGCCCATTCAATTGTTATTATGCAATTATTATACCTATACAATGAGAAGAGCACACTGCCAACATGCTCCACCAGGAGCAGACTTGCCATATCTTGGAGCATGTTTCAGTTTTACTCTTTTTTTTTTTTTTTTTTTTTAAAGAGAGGGGGAGAGAGAGAGAGAGAGAGAGAGAGAGAGGAGACAGGAATGGGGAGAGAGGGAGCGTGTGAGCCCAACTTGGGGCTTTATCTCACAGCCCTGAGATCATGACCTGAGCCGCTATCAAGAGTCCGATGTTTAACCAAATGAGCCACCCAGGTGCCCTGAGTTTTACTTTAAGTAATATAGCATTTTAGCAG
Source organism: Ursus arctos (assembly GCF_023065955.2). Classification (NCBI taxonomy): domain Eukaryota; kingdom Metazoa; phylum Chordata; class Mammalia; order Carnivora; family Ursidae; genus Ursus; species Ursus arctos. The sequence goes on along the minus strand of NW_026622775.1, from coordinate 16,415,159 downwards.
AATACTTATTTAAGTAATTTAAGCTAATTTAAGTAAGTATACATATACAGATAAAATTTTCTTAAAGGTTAATGCAGAACTATACCATTCCTGATCAATGACATTTTATAAAAAATTCAATTATATGACTATAAATGCCTAGGGAGTATTTTTCTCAGATTTGTATGGAACTAAATAAACCTGGCAAATCTTCATTATGATAAAATTTGGTTTTCAATATATTTGTGTGTGTTTGGTTTTTAATCGGTCTTTTAAAGAGTCTTGAAAAAAGAATTTTTTAAAAGAACTTAATATCAGATATTAAGTACCTCCATGAACCACATATGGAAATCACCAATATAAACACAAAGAAATCCATGTGATAAAAGATGATCTCTGTAGTTAATAAGGAACAGTGAGTACTAGCAAACAGAGTCAGCTGGACCCGAAGTCGGAGAGGACTTGTCCCTCAAGAGAAATTAGGATGCTTTTATCGGAAAGCTGAGTGTTCAATGGCATGGAAGAGGCCAAAACACTGATGCCACTGTAGGGACCTAGCAGTCTGTGCTGAGGAGTTGGTCCATTGCCCTGAAGGCTGTAGCAGAAGAGAAGTGAAACAATCCTGTCCCCTACCCTCTCCTGAGAGAGAGCTCTTGCTTCATCAGTTGTCCTTTCTCTGTTACTGCCTTGACTGTATTTTTCACTATATTCTTTCCTCAGACTACAAATATTCCATTTCTCCCTATCCTTCAAAACAACCTTACTTTGATATTGTTTCTACCTAATGTTTATCACATTCTTTTTCACCACTAAACTTTTTGAAAGATAGTTAATATTCCTCTATTCCTACTGCATTTATATCTCCCACTTTATATTTTAGTTAAGTATTTATCTTGCCAAGCAGTGGTAGGAAAGGAGTGTAAAAGGATAAAAATAGGGGTGCCTGGGTGGCTCAATCAGTTAAGCAGCTGCCTTTGGCTCAGGTCATGATCCCAGAGTCCTGGGATCTAGCCCCCAGTTGGGCTCCCTGCTCAGTGGCGAGTCTGCTTCTCCCTCAGCCCCTCCCCTTGCTCACACTCACTCTCTCTCAAATAAATAGAATCTTAAAAAAAAAAAAAAAAAAAAAGGATAAAGATAAAAAGTTTAAGACTGGTGGGAACACAGGGAGTTGAGGGAGTTACACCAGGTTTCTAGTCTCTCAGGAAAACATGAGGCAACGTCATCTGCAGAAATATCAATTAATCTAACAAATACTGACTAAATGCCTATTTCATAATATGCTGGTTGCTGGGGACAAAATAGTTCTTGTCCATACTGAGCTTCTGACCTGATGGAATACTTCCTTAAAGGGATGTATTTCCATAATTAGGCAATTACTATATAGCATGGTACAAGCTATAGTCACAGAATTTAAATGTATGGTCCAAAAAACCCTTTTCCGAGGTGATATATGAGGTGGGCTGATGGAACTAGCCAGCTGAAAGTAACAGTAGGTGACATGGGAGGAGAGAGACAAAAAACAGCATCATACATTGGGAGAACATGGAATCAAGGGTAACAGCCATGATGCAGACTTGGGCAACTGAGTAACTGAAAGTTACATTAAAAGAGAAAAAAAAGAACATGTTTGGAAATTAAGGAATAGTTTCCAATTATTATATTGTGGTTGGAATTTACAAGTGAAATAAATTTGATAAACCAAGAAATGTTTTCTATGTGCTAGACTTCTGTTAGTAAGTGTAAGAGCACAAAGATGAGTGAGAAAATGTCCTCAAAATTTTGTACTCTAGAAAAAGAAATAAGTATCCTAAAAGACACAGTCTTTGTCTAAAGACGTAAAACAGCTGTCTTCACACAAAGTAATACAAAAACTACTGAAAAAAAAAATACGGAACAGTTCTACAGTTCTCAAATATGTGAGATGGTGAGGACAGACATTTGGAAATTGTGCATATATGTAAGACTTATGTCAAGGTGTTAGAATGTGAAAATGATAGTAAATGAGTGAAAAAGAAAAGCAATAAAATAAATGCATCAAAAAAACCACTACTGTGGTCAATCATACAGACAGCTAGCTACAACTAAGTCTAAAGCAGTTTCCTACTGTCCCTTGCCAACTGGCTGCAAGGTGAGCTGGGAGCAATGAAGCTGACCACCTTTCTATGCCACCATCATCCATTCAAAAAACCACTAAGTGCCTACTCCATATTCAGTCCCATACCAGGTGCTGGTCTACAAAATCCTTGCTCTCAGGGTTAAAACACCATAAGTAAGAGATTAAAAATAAAATCACTCTTGGGGCGCCTGGGTGGCATGGGGCGCCTGGGTGGCACAGCGGTTAAGCGTCTGCCTTCGGCTCAGGGCGTGATCCCGGCGTTCTGGGATCGAGCCCCACGTCGGGCTCTTCTGCTATGAGCCTGCTTCTTCCTCTCCCACTCCCCCTGCTTGTGTTCCCTCTCTCGCTGGCTGTCTCTATCTCTGTCGAATAAATAAATAAAATCTTTTAAAAAAAAAAAATCACTCTAACTACTGCATGGGAAATGAACTTAGTGGAGGGGGGTAGTCAAGATTGGATATGGAAGACCAGTGAGATGGTGGCTTGGAGCAGGATTACAGCAGTGAGATGGCAAGGACAGCCAATTTAGGCATAAGAATATATTTTGGAGGTAGAACCAGTAGGACTTACTAATTAGAATGTGAGGGAATGAGCGAGTCAGAGTAACTCTTGAAAAAAATATATAGCAATTCCCACCTCACATGATTATATTTCAGCTACCCATAACAGGTATAGCCTATAAGAAACTAGGAAGGACAATATAAGAATTATCTGTTTTCCCAACACCTAAAAGTAACCATCACTAATGGTACCCTCTAGCCTTCAAATGTGTGTTTTCACTGAGATCATAATGTATTCACAATTTTATATTCTGCTTTTTTAAAACTTCATATATTTTTTGATATTACAGATCTTCCAGTTACTGTATGACTTTGGGCAATTTACTTGATCTCTCTAAACGTTCTCATCTAGAATAGGGAGATAATAAAACCTAAGCTCCCAGTTTTATTGTGAGATTTAAACAGCATAGTTTATATTAATTGCACTTTGCCCGGCACACAATAACTATTTAATGAATACTAGGTAATAGTTTATGTAAATGTCTGAAAGATGATTACAATGAACAGTCATATTTTGAAGGACTAGTGACAAAAGTGAAAAGCCAATCAGGCAATTTCATTTGTAGTTTCATGAGCAATCTTGAACTACTATTTTTCTATTCTTTTCCTTTGTGTCTGATCATTTCTTCAACTAAACAAAGGTAAATAAGTTTTGCATTTTAATATAGCACCTAAATGCCAAATAAATGATGAATAGAGACTAGATAAATGATGAATAAATCTACAGCTAAGATATCAATTCAAAAATGAATATAACTCAGCTTAAAGAGCTTACTGTTGCACAGAAGAATCTTAAAGCACAGAAAGTCATGGGAAAAGTTAGTCTGTCAGAGAAGAATAAATACCAGCATGAAATCGTAAAATCCTAAAACTAGAGCAGGAATCCAAAAACTAGCTGGTTCACTATCCCACCTTCAAACAGTATTTCATCTTTCAACTCCTCTCATCTTTCAACAAACACTATTTTATGCTCTTTAAAAAAATAAAAAAATTCTGTAACTCTCTTTTTAATAAGTTACACTATATCATAACTGCCAGAAAATTATTCCTACAATCTAACTTAAATCACTCCTGATAATAGCTGGGTCCTTTCTTTCTTACTTGGTCCTAATGAAAACAGTGAACAGCTGCTCACATATGGCTTTATAACTCTTTGAATTAATAATAAAGTTAGAAGTATAGGAACAGCTGTCAAACAAGTACAGACGGAGCAATGAGATAAATTTCCCAAGGGAAATGCCCTCCACAAACCTCTTACAATACTTTCTGGACAAGCATCCATCCAGCAATACACAAACCAAAACCAAAACAAAAGGACCCCTCAAAGTGCATACCCACAGAGGCCAAAAGACTTGATGATCAAGTTTAAAAAACAAACAAACAAAAACAAACAAAAAAACCAACTTATGGACAAGTTCCACAAGGAAGAGTAAAAATTAATGAAGTGAACTGCAGATACTGGGAGATACACGAGAGGAATTCAGTAGCTCCAGAGGGACTCACAGTGTCTTTACACATTTGTGAGTCAAGATGCTCATGTTTATTAAATGCCAAGTTTTATACTGCCAGGTACAAAAAATTCTTTTCAAAGTGTTATTTTTATAGAAAATATTATGACAAAGAGTACTTTTCATTTTGTTCTTTCATGCTAACAAGTCCCAGCAGGAGGACAAGAAGCCAGGAGTAGCAAGTGGGTTGGCGCCTGTTCAAAATTCTCTGCGGGGTCACACGTTAACTTTCAATCAATTCAAACATTTAAAATAATTTTTTTTCTTTAGAAATCATAAACATCTCAAATTACTAAAGATAATAAATAATGCAGAAAGAAGTAAGTTGAGAAAACTCAACCTCCAAGATCCAAAAGAAAGATCAATACATTTCCAGATGCTTCTTTAATGGAGGTAAAGGAAAATTAGGAAGAAGTATTCAAAATGTGTTCTTAGATCTAAGTAAAAATAAGTGAAAGCCATTAGCTTTGTATAGTAAAAAGACAAAAAACATTGTCCCCCATGCTTTAAAAACACATTCTATGGAGGTTTAAAAAAAACAAAAACAAAAACAAGTTTCAGTTGTACTAGAGCGCCATAAACCATCTACAGCCTCTCTCTCTCCACCCAATCCATTAAAGATAAAAACTTCAGAAAAAATACAACAACAACAAAGATAACTAAGTGAGGACTCTGAAAAAGTGAAGTAGGTGAACTGTGAGGGAAGGACAAATAGAAGTGCTCTGCACAGGGTGGTAAGAGGGGCTAAATATGTTTCCTTCTCTTTTCTCTCTTCACTCAGTTTCTCCCCTTCTTCCTGTCTCATTTCCATTTTGCATAAGCAAGCTTGGTTGAAAATATCTAACAATTTCAGAGGTAAAAGTACAGGGAGTTTAAACAAGTAAATGAGAAAGACGAAAAGAAACTGCACACGAAAACTTTGCCACTAATTGCAAACTGCCACTAATCTGGGTGATTTTGTTGTTTAGTAAATCACATTAAGGACCTCACTGAAACATAAAGGCTATGGGAGCCAGATACTCCAATAACTCCTTAACTAATAAGGAAAAAAGGTAAAGAAGAAATAAACTATTCAAGTAAAAAATTATAGATGTCATGGAAAATATGAGCAACTTAAAGGCAAATGTTTTAACCAAACTTCAAACTGTATAATCAGTTGAATGGCTACATTAAAACCTGAGTTCAATTTCTAAAATATCATTACCTTACCATCATACTTTAATAAGTTTACTATGATCTGTCCTCAGAGAACTGGTTATATATGAACCTTATAAGAACATATTATTATTTAAATAAGTCTCCCTTAGATCACAAAAGTCTATAATTTAATTCAACTTAAAAATAGTTAGGGGTGCCTGGGTGGATCAGTTAGTTAAGTGTCCGACTAGTAATTTCAGCTCCAGTCATGATCTCAGGGTCATGGGACTGATTCCCTCCCCTCCCCCACCGGGGGCCATGGGCTCCACAGTTGGCAGGGAGTCCCTTGGGGTTCTTCTCCTCTCCCTCCGCCCCTCCCCACCACGAGTCCACTCTCTCACTCACTCTGTTTCTAAAAGTAATAAATAAACCTTTAAAAAAGATAGTTAATCATTTCCAAAATGAACTTTAAAAACACAACCTACTTTAGCCAGATAAACAAGTCCAGGAAAAATCTCATAAAAAATGGAAAACTTAAGAAAAAAACAACAGCAGCAATAAAAAAAATTTTTAAAAAGTAAAACTCATCAAGAAAATGATAAGAAGTCTCACCTAGAAAATTCTTCGTATCTCATTAAAATATTTTATATTTTTTCTGATTTACCAAATTCCTTAAATAATATAACTGTGAAGACAAAAAAATGCTTTGAATAATTTAAGGAAACTGCTTAGAAAATCCCTGCCATTCTTACTCCGGCATAGCAGAACTGGGAAAAGATAAAGGAATATGGATAAAGGAAATGAAAAACCTAAGAACGGAAGAAAGAGAAAGGGACTTTTACAGACTGGCCCCCCAAACCCAGGTGCTAAAGAAGCATATGTTCTACAAGTTTCTCAAGTGAATTTTAAATTAACCACAGGTAATAGGTGACAAAATGTCCCAATACTAAAGAAATATAAAAGGTCCAGAAAAAATGTTTTAAACAGTAAAAATTTTAAAATGAGTTTTGTCCTGATTATTCTTCTGTGGGAATTTACAAGTGAATAGTCAAACAGAAGGATTCTTTTGTTATATATGCATATATCACCAGGACCTTCTTAAGATAGTGCCTTGTATATTACAGATGCTCAATGTCTAGTAAAGGAATAAATTAATAGGCAGACACATATTTCTCTTATATTATTTTAAAGATAAAGTGGCAAAAGAGGGAGAAATAGCAGGGGGATGGGCTGGTAGGAGGTGAGATGGGAAAAATAGGAGAACGTTAGGAATAAACCAGCATGTGTGGTCAGACCTAATGAAAAAATGTTGCTAACATGTCAGTGTACAAAAGCTATACATATGACTTGCAAGACACTTTCTAGCCCAGATCTGTCCAAACAGTTGGATCATAAACGCAAACCATTTCCTCTGATGGTTGGTTGACAATAAAAATTTTTGCGTAATAGAAAGAAAAACCCTCCCCTGCCAAGACTGGAGAGATGTTCCAAATTTTTGTGAAATAGGAAGCAAAGGGAGGAGGTCCCAGAAAACTGAGCAAACTTGTATAAGCAAATTTCCTAAGGACCTTCAACTCTGGTCGTGAGATACAGACCAGAAAGAAAGTTCCCACACGGAAGAAAAACCAGTACTGGCCAGAGAGTCAAGATGTTGGGGTGGGGAAAGAAGATTACTACTGATGCTTTGGCTTGAGGCAACAGGTATGAGGAGAAAGCCCTGACAGAGGAAAGGGGATTATCAGAAAATAAGTCTTACAACACAGTCCTTACGGTCAATATTTAGAAAAAGAATGAAAGATGTTACCTTAATAGTTAAAACTTGTCTTGGAATGCTGAATGTGCTACATGTAACAACTGAGCGTATGAATGTTAGTGGGACAGAACCAACTTAGGAACAAGGCCTGAAAGATACCACCACAAGACAATTCTGGGAAATAAGCTGCCTAGAAAAATAAGACATATATTTTAGGAATGTACCGAGTTCAGTGAGACAGGTCAAGCAAGTCTCAGGAACTAAGCAAGCCTATGTGTAGACTGCTGAGCAAATCTTGACTATCCTAAGGTAGAATTTGCGTATCTTTTATAACTTCTGATAGGTATGAGGGCGCACGTGTTACAGTATCAACAAGAGAGCCAGACTCCCATAGGTATAGTTGGTAGAGGTTTTAATATCAAATATCCATTCACTTTCTCATTTATTTATTCAGTCATTCACTCTGATATATTCATTTTACTGCAAGGTTATGTTTGGAGTGTCTGGCCAGGCTCTAGGACTATAGGTAAGTATACAGAATGAGGTACGGAGAATGAACAAGACTGACATGGTCTCTTCATCAGTGAGCTTACTGCCTGGAAGAAGAGGCAGACATTAAACAAATGCATTAATAATTGAATAACATGAAAGAAGAGATGCATTTGAGGATAATGACAGAATTATACTGAGGGACCTGAATTTTACTCCAGATTCTACTCTGATAAAAGAGACCCATTTTAGCTTCCCTAATTTGTGACTTGAGCAGTTACTATTCTCCTTCCTGGCTTCCTTTCTTTGGTATCTCTAGGAAAATCTGAAGTTGTGTACATTAGACATCCTGACACTTTACCAAAAAGGTAAAGCAATAAGACAGTTAAACATGGATTTAAAAAAAAAAAAAAAACACGGAGAACAAATTCTACATGTGAGGAACATATGCACCATAAGTGTGCAAAAAGGTTGAATTCAGAAGGACTGGGTCGCTTAAACCCTGCCCATTCTAAAGAAAGGCCTGGCCATTGGCACTCTTCTGGGAGATAATCTCTAGCCTTTTAAATATTGTGCCTGATAAGAGTGTTTTTGTACTTGAAGCCTTAGGCTAAGCTATACCAGTTTGACCAGATAAGCTTACCCTGACAATGTGATTTAAGAACATCTGTTTTTGCTCTGGAAAGGACTGGAATCTAAGTAGCTAAGTCAGACAAGAAGATGATGTACGTCTACATGACTGATCCCCAATAAAACCCTGGACACGAAAATTCAGATGATTCTCCCTGGTCAATAACACTTCACACATATTGTCACATCATTTCAGGTAGAATTAAGTATGTTCCCATGTGACTCCATTGAAAGAGGACACCTAGAAGAAGCTTGTGCCTAATTTCTCTGACTTCACCCCATGGGTCTTTTCCTTTTGCTGATATTGATTTGTATCCTTTTACTGTAATAAATCATAACCATGAGTATAATGGCCTCTGAGTCCAGTTAGTCATCCTAGTGAATCAAGCCTGAGGGTGGTCTTGGGGCTCCCCAACAGGCAGATGATTACATTATTAAAAAACTAGAATTCTCTAGAACTCATATTCTCACAAACTCCCTTCCTACCTCCTAGCACCCATCGATAGCCTTGGACATCAGAAAAAAACTTTTATCTCAGGACTTTGAACTTATTTTATAAATTTACCTCCAGCTTATAGCGCAGTTCTCAGACATCTGCTAATTTTCAGATTAAGTTTAATCACTCTACCATATTTTTCCCACTTTAACATTATATCCTATTCCACCTTATAGCACTTGTCTTTCTATTAGGTCAAAACCAGAAGGTTCATTCTTAATACCCAAAACAAAACAAACAAACAAACAAAACAAAACTACATAAAAAACCTACAAAGCATTTCTCTGAAAAGCACATGAAATTCTGATGCAATTTTAACATGGGACATTGGAATACATTCCACCCTGTGGCTTGGACGTAAATCATTAAATATGGGATGCCGCCAAATAGGGACGCCTGGGTGGCTCAGTTGGTTTCGCATCTGCCTTCGGCTCAGGTCATGGTCCCAGGGTCCTGGGATCCAGTCCCACATCAGGCTCCCTGCTCAACAAGGAGCCTGCTTCTCCCTCTGCCTGCTGCTCCTCCTGCTTGTGCTCTCTCTCTCCCTCCCATTCTCTCTCTCATAAATAAATAAATAAAATCTTAAAAACAAACAAAAAAACCCTGCCAAATAAAGACTTTTGTTTCTGGCCAACGAGTAAAAGAGGTAAGATGTACCTTTCTGTCTGAAAATTTTAAAGAAACTGAAGAAACTGACAAAATTTATGAACATGAATTCTCAGAACATAACAACAAAGGACAATGATCCCTGAGAAAAAAGAAACCCACTAGCTGATTATATTCAACCAGTCGCTTGGAAAAAGGTCACAAGTTATAGTAATGAAGAGGAAACATGGCCAAACCCACAGGCTTCCTGAGATGAGAAAATAAAGGTAGGAGTATGGGGAAGCCAAAGAGGCTAGGTATCACAGAGCAGAGGAGTAGAGATAAAAGAAATCCATAGTAAGGGAACTCCTGAATTCTGATGAGGGTCTCCTTCATATATCCTGTTATCAATGCACACATGTGAGAAAAACAAAATGAGACAGGGGAGGGTGGGTGAGAGAGGCCAGAGACCCAAAACGAATAGAAGGAACATTTACCACGCATTAGGTAGAGTACTGCAAAGGATCTTATCCCAATACTAAGGAAAATTTAACCCCAGACAGAACACTGTCTTGGTCCCATCTAAGAAAATTAAAAGGCAAGACGCCCCCCCCCCCCCAATAATCAAACTATTTCCAAGTACCTTAACCACATCCCAGAACAAACTTTAGGAGCATTTTTATGAATATAAAAATTATCCAGCTACCAACAAGGTAAAATTCAAAATTTCTGGAATTTAATAAAAAAGTATCGGGCATGCAAAGAGCAGGAGAAAAGACAGCCCATAAGAAGAAGATCAAAAAACTGAAGCTGATCCAGAAATTAAAGATGACAGAATAAACAAAGACATTAAAACAGTTGTTATAAATGTATTCCATAAAGTCAAATAAACACTGAAAACACTAGAAAAGAAAATATAAAAAGGTTAAAATCAAATTTCTAAAGAAGAAAACTAATTTAATGTCTATAATTTTAAAAATGCAATGGACAGGACTAATAGCAGATTAGATATTTCGGGGGGGGGAAGGTTAGTGAACTGGTAGGCACAACAGACATTACAAAAAGAAACAAAGAGAAAAATAAAAGAATAAAATGAACACAGCATGACTGAACTTTGGGACAATCTCAAGCAGACAAATGTACATATACATTTTGAGTCCCCAGTGAGGGAGGGAGGCAAGAAACAAACTAAATATAAGAAATAATGGCCAAGATTCCCCCCCCCAAATTTAATTAAAACTATAGACCCACACATAAAAGATTATCAATGAACCAGCATAGGAAAGATGAAGAAAACTACCAAGGCACATGGTAACTGAAATGCTTAAAACCAGTGATAAAGAAGAAATATTGAAAGCAATCAGAGGAAAAAAGATATATGGAAACAACAGATTTCTTTTCAAAACTACTGCAAGAAAGAAGAGTGGAGCAAAAGCAACTTGGGGGGAAATGAGAAATGAAAGATAGGACATCAGTACTGATCCTGCAGACAGTAAGATGATAACAGAAATCTATAAATGACTAACTCCGTCAGTCCAACTATTAAGGCAAAATGGACCAATTCCTTAAAAGATACAAACTATCAAAATTCACTCAAGAAAAAAATAAATAACTTGAATAGTCCTATATTTATTTAAAAATTAAACTGTACTTACGTCTTCAAATAATGAAAATTCTAGGCCCAGATGGTTTCAGTGGAGTACATTTAAGGAAATAATACTAATTCAACACAATTTCTTGCAACCCATAAATGATAAGAGAACACTTTCCAACAACTTTCATAATGCCAGCATTCCCCTAATACCAAAACCGGATAAAAAACTTCAAAAATAACTACAGATCATTATCTCTCATAAACATGTATGTAAAAATTCTCAACAAAATATTAGCAAATAAAATCCAGCAATTATATAAAAAGGGTACTATATCACAGTCAAGTGAAATTCACCCAGAAATACAAGACTGATTCAATACTGAAAATCAGTGTAATTCACTATATTGACAAACTAAAAAAACACATTATGATCATTTCAAAGATGCTGAAAATGCATTCAACAGAATTCAACATCCATTTAGGATTTTAAAAAAATCTCTCAGCAAACTAGAAATAAAAAGGAACTTAACCTAAGAAAGAACTTCTTAAGGAAAAAAAAAGCTAGCATAATACTTAATGATGAGGGAAGTAATAAAGAGTTGCTGTTCAACAGGTATGGAGTTTCAGTTTGGGAGAGAAAAAAGTTCTGGAGATCTGGAGATGGATGGTGATAGTGATTGCACAGCAATGTAAGCATATTTAATGCTGCCAAATTGTACATGTAAAAATTGGTTAAAATGGTAAATTTTATGTTATGTATATTTTACCACAGGTTAAAAAAAAAAACCAAACACTTTTCCCATTTGAGGTTCTCACAGATGTAAGCTATAATTGTAGCTTCTATAATGCTATGGTTACAAACACAATAGTTAACTCTAACTAGGGGGAAAAAATCAGTCAAAGACCTAAATTAAAAGCTAAAACTATAATCTTAAAATGTAAGGTAAATCTTCATGAACTTGGATTTAGCAATGGTTTCTCAAATGTGGTACCGGAAGTACACACAACAAAAGAAAAAACATACACTGGACTTCATCAAAATTAAAAACTTGTGCCTCCAAGGTCACTATCAAGAAAATGAAAGAGGCAGTCCACTGAATGAGAGAAAATAATGCAAATCATATCAGACATCATGTATCTGATAAAGGACTTTATCCAGAATATGTAAGAATTCTTACTACTCAATAATAAAAAGACAAATAACCCAATTAAAAATGGGCAAAGTGTCTGAAGAGATACTTCTTCAAAGAACATACACACAATGGCCAACAAGCAAATGAAAAGATGCTCAATATCATTAGCCACTAAAGAAATGCAAATAAAAAACCACAATGAGCTATCATTTAATACCCACTAAGCTATCTATAATTAAAAAGATAGATAATAATGAGTTTTAGTGAGGGCATATAGAAACAGGAACACTCTATACACTGCTGGTGGGGATATAAAATGGTGCAGTCACTTTGGAAAACTGTTAGTTCCTCAAAAGGTTAAGCAGAGTCACCAATGACCCAGCAATTCTATTACTAGATATAGATCCCAAAGAACTGAAAACAGGTGCTCAAACAAAAACTGTACACAAATGTTCAAATGCACCTTTAATTATGATAACCAAAAAGTAAAAGCAATCCAAATCTATGACTGGATAAATCAAATGTGCTACATCCATACAACAGAATTATTTAGCAATTAATTGGCAATAAGAAGCAATAAAGTACTCATACATGATGCACGGATGAACCTTGAAAGTTTTATGCTAAGTGAAAGAAACCAGTCACAAAGAATCAAATATCTTATATTCCATTTATATGAAATGTCTAGAATAGGTGAATCTGTAAGAGATATAAAATAAATAAATGTTTGCCTAAGGCTTTGAGGATGGGCAGGTTGGGAAACGATGGGTAAAGGGTACAGGGTTTCCTTCTGGGATGATAAAAATGTTCTAAAATTGACTGCAGTAATGGCTGTACAGCTCTTTAAATATTCTTGACCACAAAAATTCACCCTTTAAATGATTGAACTGATATGTGAACTGGATCTCAATAAAGCTATTACCAAAAAATAAACATGTATTTATATGGGTAAAAGAACTATTTCTGAAAAATAAGAACCTTCATGAACCAAAATGCTTCACAAAACATTCAGTCATTTAACAAACTTCTATCATTTAGTTATTACCATTTGCCAAAAAGTGGGGATACAAACATGAACAAGACAAAAGGTCCACAGGGATATATGTGTATTTTGTGTATTAGATATATTATGTCCCCAAGGCATGTACGTGTATTTTTTATGTGTGTGTAAGGGATCACATTACAAGATCTTTGCTAACCGAGACATCAGAAAACAATTTTTCAGGCAGAGAAGACAACACATGCAAAAACAGGAGTGGTTCAACAAGACAAGAGCATAGTAGAAAGAGAAAGTGAAGAAGGAGGCATGAACCAGGTTACGAATAGCAAGCTAAAGAGTTTAGACTTCATTCTAGAGATGATCAACAGGTAGTCATGCTGATGGCTGTTAGCCAGATCAGTAATTTCTGTCGGAAAAATTACTCAACGAAGTGTTGGGAGGATTAAAGAACAAGATCAGATGGGTGTGCAATTACTCCATATCTGTACAAGGTAAAGTAAAGATGTGTAGTTCTGTAAAAGAACCACATCAACCCTACCGATGAGTTCTTTATGCTAAATGAAAATCTGTGTTTTTAGCAAAGACTCACCAAGTATTTATTGAGTACCAACCAACTATAACATACAAGTGCAGCATATGCCTCTCTGATAATCTAAACGTTATTTATAGATTCAAAAGAAGACACACATCAGAAATAGCAAATTAAGAGCTTTCCTTCCTTCTATCATCTGAAAGGAAGAGTGTCTGATTTCACCAAAGTTAACCAGGATCAGAACTGAGAACAGAAACTGTTGATCTTCACACTAACTTTTGTATCTCTCTCATTCCTCCTCTAGACTGTAAGCCTGAGAAAAGTAAGGTATAAAAGGAAAAGTGGAATGAAAGAGTTAAACTTCTAAAATATTTAATACAGTTAAAACTACAATCTTGATTTTGGCACAGAGTATTTCCTGGTTAAAAGTAATCTACTTTCCCAAATGTGCTTTCCTGTTCAATTGTTATTACTTAAAACTATAAAAATGCATAAGAGAAGTTGGCAGGGAAGACTGGGATCTTGGGAGTGATAGAAGACACTCTTCTGTCTAGACAACAAGAAGCAAAATCAAAAGAAACCGAATTCAAAAGCCCTGCCAAGAACCAATATGGAATTAATAGAATTTCCACAGGTTGTATATCTATTCCAAAAAAAGCAATCTGTTATTTAGTAAAGCATCACAAAACCCTCAATCCTTTGAATCTGTAAAAAATAAAGAACACACAAAATACAGTACTGTTTTTAAAGAATAGAAACTCAAATTCCTTCTAATTATCCTGAGGGTACATGAAGAATGAAATGTAATTACAGTCAATTAAACTATTTAACTCAAATCTCTGCACGAGAAAAGTAATGCTAATGAGCTCATCCTATGAAATTCAACTGCCTTGTCACATTCTGATGTTCTATTCTCATCTGAAAAGATGCCAAATGAAAATACATCAGTAAATTTTGAATATGTAATTAGTGAAATAGACAGTCTTTTGATTATTCATATAATTAAGTTTGCTACCTTTTTAAAATGGGAGTAAATGAGGTATGTTTATTTAACTAATGACATTTGGTATACACTCAACTTGACTGCAGCCTACCTCTAAGTTTAACCTGGATCCAGGCTTACAAAGAGGTTTCGGGCTATACAATTAGTCTTGAGGCTCTGGTTGCAGTTCACTTTACAAAAGTGGGTTCACATGAAAGTAGAGCCCTCTCTTTTTATTGGCTTTTAGCTTATTCTGAACCAAATGTCCAAATTCTGAAAACTGCAATCCAAAAGCAATACCAGAAGTATAAAGATGGATTATTTCCAAATAATGAAACAACCTAAAACTACATAAAATGAAATAGGGAAAGCCTGGAGGGTGAGGGTGGGGATGGTTTAAGATACATAAATGGATTAAACTTGATGGTAATCAATCTGTATATATTTGGTTAAGAATGCCATTTATCAGTGATAATTGCTATGGTATTCATAAAATGACTTATTGCAAAGATAATATGTAAACACAACTATTAAAAGCATTGTATTTTTTTTTTTTTGGTTACCTTAATAAAAAGAGAATTTTCAATAGATCAAGAAAGCAACATGTGTTGGCAGAAAATATAAAGGACTACTTTGTATCCGTCCAGAATAGACAGCTTAGCACTATTACATGCATCTTTATTCCAAAATTGTTAAATTCACTGAACAAACAGTAAGTTAAAATTCACTAATGTTAAAATTCACTAAAGAAACAACTTGCTTTATAAAACATGAAGAATCTGAAGAATGTCACATGAAGGTAATAATAGACTATATGATACTTTAGAACAGAAGGAGGATGTAATATTTAAACATACGTGAAATTGACTATCTGGTTTTTTCTTGAAAATGATAGTTTTTCACTTGTCCATTGAACAAATATTGGTTGGACATCTATTATGTGCTAGGATAAAAATAAAAGGATAAAAATAAAAACAACTTCTGTTCTCATGGAACTTAAAATCCCTTAAAAAAATCATCTAGTTTACACCCATTACCTAAAATTTTAACATTTTTGTAGGAAGGAGAAGATATATATAATTGACAGTTCTTTTTCATTTTCTTTAAAGATTATCCAGTATTATTCCTCATTTTCAGTCAAGAAATTACACTCTAGTGGCAAACAGAGAAGGACTAAAGTAAAAATAAAATGAAATTTTACTTAAGCTCTTTGTAATTTTAAATTTTTATCACATATTTATAGATCAAAACAATCTTTACGGGGGGAAAAAAAAGAGCTTAATAACATTTGACCCAAGCTTTGGGGCGCCTGGGTGGCACAGCGGTTAAGCGTCTGCCTTCGGCTCAGGGCGTGATCCTGGCGTTATGGGATCGAGCCCCACATCAGGCTCCTCCGCTGTGAGCCTGCTTCTTCCTCTCCCACTCCCCCTGCTTGTGTTCCCTCTCTCGCTGGCTGTCTCTCTCTCTCTGTCAAATAAATAAATAAAATCTTAAAAAAAAAAAAAAAAAAAAAAAACATTTGACCCAAGCTTTAAAACCACATATTTTAGTGTGGTAATTCCACTTCTAGGAATCATAAATGCAAAGATTTGCATATAAATGTGTGTATAATCATATTAGAGAAAAACAGAAAAAAAACCAGATATTTGAGAATGGAAGGATAAAACAATTACAGTTCATCCACATAACAGTGTATTATACAGTCCTTAAAAGAGGTTTACTGAGAAATTTTAAAGTACAATGTTTACCATATAATTTTAAATGAATAAAGCAAAATATAAAACCATATGTATCCTAAGATTAACTATATTAAAATACTTATATGCATAGAAAAACCACCTATCAAAATTTAAAAAATTTATTGGAACTATAACAAAAATGTTAACAGTTGTTATTTCTGGGTGAAAAATTGAAATTTCAAAATTCATACTGGCATAGTCAAAGATTCTGAGGATTCCTATAGTAAAGAAATACATTTGATTTTAATAACCAGTCAATTGTAAAATGCATTTGACTTTTAATACACTAATTGGTGTAATCACCAATTCAAAAGGTCCACAAAAAGGAAACATTACATTTAAGTACGTGGCTAACACTTACGGTCTCCTGAAATTAATAATGCATATTATAATTGGCAATATTCCCATCTTAAGACATTTCTTTTAAACTTAAATATAACTAGGGAACTGTGATTTAGAAGTTTTAATTTCACACACTGAAATCTTTTCTCAAAAGATGCTGAATGCTCAATTTACTATTAAAAAATGTTCACAATTAACTATCTACTTGAAACAGGTTTTCTATAGCAAAGTACGTAGTAAACCTTCTGCAGAAATAACTTGGGAGATATTTTTGTTGATATAATAGTCTGAAAGCAGAAGAGTAAAGTTTAGGAATCCAATTATAGAAATGTTGACTTCTCAGGAAAATTTTTACAATCTGAAGTGAACATAAAAAGCAATGTAAGAAAAGTATTTTGACCAGGACTAATCACTCCGGAGCTCATGAGTAACATCACAGTACACCATGGCCTTAGGCCAAGTAATAAAGTGCCAAATGGAAAATGGCACAAGTCCATGGATTGTAAATACTGTATCAAAAGAAAATAAAGGGAAAAAAATCTTTCATTAGAGCAATTAAAAATGCAGTTGTAGTACCAGTCCCCGTGATGAATGAATCAGTTCAGCAATTCCAAGAGTGGAGAGCCACTGTTTAAACACATTCTCCACTGGCAGTCATTTTAAGTTGAAAAAACTTACTGTGTGTTTCTTTAGTTCCTAAACTTTTTTAAACACTAAAGTGTTTTTGAATGGTGTAGTTGGTTTATAACCCTATCTGCTGAAATTTTCGCATGTGGCATTTGATGACTAGGCATCTACTTGACCCATTATATTATGCGGCAGTAGCCAATAAAATACAGGTAAATACTACAAGTAAAAGTACTCATGCCAATGTGCCCGAACTTTAGACCATAAATTCCAAAGAAATGAAAAGCTTCTATTAATCCAACATCGATCATTCATTATTCCATAATTCCTGTTGTCAAGTTATTCATACAAAATTAGCACATTGTGTTACACAGCTTCAGTAAAACCCCAAAATTAAGCTGTAATTTCATTAGTGAATTTGGAAAAGTTTCAAAAAAGAATTTAAAATCACATAAAGTTGCCTAAACTAGAAGCTACTCCTTAGGGATGTTCCTACCTCTAGGCATTGTTTCCCACCTTAATTTACAAAACAATTGTCTTCTATAAGAAGTTAACAAGCTTCTTTGCCACTTAAACTTTTGCTAACTATCCCAATATAATGTAGGACATGCCATCAATGCTTTGTTTCAATGTTCATTTTCCAGAAATATTAATATATCCAAAGAGAACTATAAGGCCATTTTTTCCCAGAATGTTAGGCCCACTCAGGTGATAACCTGGCAGATGATTCACCCATAAAAGGTAGCTTCTGTTGCCCTTGTGGTGATTTGACTGTGAACTTTGCAAAGCAGGTCAATGATGAAAACGTAAAACCTAGCGCTCAAAACAACAGACATGCGTTATTTCTGACAATTCTAAGAGTTAACGGGGTGGCTTTTCTGGTCTGGGTAAACTTCTGGTCTGGGGTGAGGTAGTTTAGCATGGTATCTGTCACATGTTTGACAACTGGCGGGGTGGCTGAAAGGAGGGGATCTCAGCTAAGAGGGCTCACTTCTGCTCCACATGGTCTCTCATCCTCCAAGAAACTAGCACAGTTTTCTTAGCATAACTAATTCAGGGTTTCAAAGAGCAGCAAGAAAAGGCAAGCCCCAGTGGTTCCAAGCCTGATTGCATCATGATTGCTAATATTCTATTAGCTATTAGCCAAAGCAAGTTACATGGCCAAGTACAAATTCAAAGGATGGAAAACTTGACTTCATCTCTTTTATGGTAGGAGCTACAATATTGCAGGGCAAAAAGGGCAGTTTGTACAGTGATGGGAAGAATCTGCAGTCACTTTCTGCAATCTACCACACTGTAAAATGCAGAAGGTATCCACTCCACATGGTCCATGGCCAAATAAATTTCCATAATAGCCCTCTTTTGACACTGCAGCAAAGAAATACAACTGATTTTATTTAAACCAGCATTTCCCAGACTTATCTGGCCACAAAACACATTGTCCAAGAACACTTTTAAAAGTAAAAACAAACAAAAAAAGCAAAACAAAACAAAATAACAAAAAAAAAAAAGTGAAAACAAATCCACTGATTTCTCCCCACTGTATCATTCCACACAGTCTATTCCACTGATTTATTATCCTTTTAGTCTCTTTAAGTTTTTTGTTTCTTTGTTTTAGCTTACAGCAATTAAAAAACATTAGTTAATGACCAAGAGAACTATTAATATATACACGATGGGGCAAAGGGCACAAAACTCTGCCTGACTCTCTCACAAGGCTCTGAGTTTTCAATTAACTGTAATGTTAGAGCTTTTACAAGGGAGTATCTTGGAAGCAATAAGACTAATTCAAAAGAGAAAAACTAATGGAGTGATATGATAGAAGCAAAGGAAAAGAACAGTCACAAGATTCCATTCTTCCATCAGTGCTCTCCTAAAACTGTCAGAGAGCAATCTGTAAACTTTCCTCAAGCTACACTAAGATACAAACCTCCTGATGATCAAGACAAATTTAACAGTCCATCCCCTATCCCAATATAATGTAGGACATGCCGCCAATGCTTTCAGTGTTCATTTTCCAGAAATATTAATATATCCAAAGAGAAGTATAAGGCCATTTTTTTCCAGAATGTTAGGCCCACTCAGATGATAACCTAGCAGATGATTCACCCATAAAAGGTAGCTTCTGTTGCCCTTGTGGTGATTTGACTATGAACTTTGCAGAGCAGGTCGATGATGAAGAAAATGTAAAGGAACCTGAGGAAACACCAGGCATCAATAGTAGAGGCAGCATAACTAGAAGATTTTTTTTTGTTCTAAAATTAGCCTAGTAAACATTTTCTTATAAGACTAAATATGCAATTAGCATACAACCCAGCAGTTGTACTCTTGTGCATTTATTCCGGAGAAACAAAAATTTACATTTACACAATACCTGCACATGAATGTTCATAGACGGTTTATTCATAATCACCCCAAGCTAGAAACAGATCAGATGTCTTTCAACAGATGAATGGTTAAACAAACTACGGTACAGCCATACCACGGCATATTACTCAGCAACAGAAAGGAACAAACTACTGCTACACATAGCAACTTGGATGAATCTCCTGGAAATTATGCTAAATGGGGAAAAACTAATACAAAATGGCTGCTACTATACAATTCCATTGTATAACACTTCTAAAATGACAGAATTTTAGAACTGGGTGCAGGAACACGCTAAGTAGGGTTATGAAGGGGCAAAGCTAGGGATCATCATGGTAACAGAACTATTCTGTATCTTGATTCTTGTGATGGACACACAAACCTTTATAAGTATTAAAAGTGCACAGAACTAAACACACACACACAAGTACAAGTAACATTGTAGAAATCTGAATAAGATCAGTGATTATATCAATATGAATATACTGCTTGTGACACTGTAGTATTGCTTACAAGATTGTTTACACTGGGGGAAAAGTGAGTGAAGAATATACAGGATCTCCCTAAAGTACTTCTTACAACCTCACTGAAGCTCCAATTACATCCATAAAAATTTTAATTAAAAAAAAAAATGTTTCTTAAAGTTTAGCCTAGGTAGGTTGTTTCCCTGAAGTCTCAGTTTCTTTCAGAGTTCAAACAGTGTAGCTAGCATGGGAGTACAAATGACTTACATTTGGTACATCAATTGCTACTTCCCTCATGGCACTGGGCCTGATGTCATTCATCCCCTGTAAGAAATCATTCAGAGTAATCTTCACCAACCCAGCTATCTTGCTATCAGAGAGATTAGGCTGTTTCTTCAGGACTCTCCGTAAGGCATAGAGACCTGTAAAGAGAAAAGTAATACAAGATTTATCTTCTGCCCCATAAATACAGATTGAACCATTACCAAAAAACTAATAATAAATTCAAACTTCATACATATTATAGCATTTAAAATTGGTTGTGCTTGTGTGTATATATGGAGGTGGGGAGAGGTATCTCAAGAATATGGGAGATGAAGGCAAAAATCCAAATGCTTAATTTGGGCAGTAAAAATATGACAAACTGATATGATATATGAAAAGACAGATACTTTATAAACATGAAATAAAACTTGCAAAACAACATCCACAAAAAATACCATAAAGAGTTATCAAAATAACCTAGGGAATAACACACCTCTTGCTTCCGCCCTTTTTATTAATACATTCAACCCAGAGTTATAAATTTTATAAGGTATTGGCAGAACATCTTAAAGGAAATATTCAGTTGGCAGTTGGAAATGTGGTTTTGGAATGCAAGAAAGAATCAGACTTTAGAGTGGTGTGCATACACATGAGATCTGATATTACAGGAATAGGAGAGACCTATAAAAAGAGTCTAGAAAGAGACCAGGTATGAAAGAATGGGAGCTAAAGTCTCATTCCTAAGAAAGCCCATCATTTGAAAAGCATAAGAAGAAGTGATGCTTTTAAAAGAAGACAGAATACAAAGAGATGGAGGAGTGGAATCAGAACAGTAAAATACTGCAGGAGCCAAAGAGATGTTCAACCAAGTCAAATTTAGAGAAATCAAGAACAACTTGCAAGAGATCATGTAGACCTGGAAAGTGACACATGCAAATTCTTTGGTTTTGCTATTGCTTGCAGTTTAAACACTGACAAAACTAAATGTCCTAATTCTCCTTCCTTTACAGCTAAGTTGCCAGGCTTAGAGCCCTTTGATCCGTGACAAAGACCTCTAGGCAGCAAAGTCCCTATCTATGTGCTCTTTGCCTTAGAGTCTTTAGTAAAATGAGACTTTTGTGTTCCAGTTAATGAAGAAGGTCCATTTAGAAGAATTCTGGTCTCAGAGACCCCTCAGAAATTCAGTCTGAATATCCGAACTTGTCCTGGGACACCAGCTAGCTCCATCATGTTAACGGTCTTTTGTATAACACAAGGATGCTATGCCTCCAAGAATTTTTTACAAAGATAAAATGATACCATAACTATCATTTTACTTGCTTTCACTTCTTTGAACTTTTATAGAGAAACAGAAGCATCGAGGCAAGGAAGGCAGACACAAACTCCCAGAACAGAAGGCAAGGTATCTTTGACCAGTAAGAAAAAAAAGGGAATAGCTCAAGGATATTCAGAAAATCAATCTATAGTAATCTTTTCCAGGAAACTATCAGTGTGAGTCTAAATTCATGGAGGACTCTGAGATAGTAGGCTAAACTGGAAAAATAGCTACACAAGAAGAAATCCTTCTTCATGTCACTCTGTGAAAAGGGAGGCTCAAAGAACTGGTGCAAATGCTGCTGCTCTGACTACTTCTGTTGCTGTAATATTCTGGCCTTTGACTGTGACCCAAGGATTTTTTTTTTTTTTTTTTTTTAAGTAGGCCCTAAGCCCAACGTGGGCCTGAACTCACAATCCCAAGATCAAGAGTCACATGCTCCAATGACTGAGGCAGCCAGGCACCCCATGACCCAGGAATACTGTATTTTCTGCAAGCACTTGGAAAACTTACTAGCTTCCAGGCAGGGTAAAAGCGCAGACCCTTCACAACTCTTAACACAAAAATAAAAGTTAATATTAAATTAGACTGTTTCACTGCCTAACATAAGTTTTAGTTAAATGCTACAGCAGCATAAAAAAAAACCAAATAGATAAAACTGCAGTAACTAAGGTCCTGTGTTGTATTAAACAGCACGTTGGTGGCCCAAAAGAACTTAAGGAATTCCTATAAAATCTTACATAAGTGGAAGTAATCAAATGACCAGAAGAATCTGATTCTTCTTCATGTCTCAAATGGCTCTCTGGCAATACTGGTCAATATTTTTAATTTAAACCAGATACCTCACTCTTACCAGAACTGAGATACTAAAAACTGAAGCAAAGGAAGTCGTCAAATAATTTTCCTGCCACATTTATGACATGTAAGCATAAAGCCTGACAAGGAAGAAGACCAATTATTTTCATGTGAGGAAGGGATTTGGAAAAAAGACAATATAAGGTTTAAAAAGCATATACAATATTATAAGTGTATATTTATAAAATAGCAAAACAGCCATGATTTCAAATGCAAACTACAGAATTTAGAGGGGGGCAAAAATTTCCACATCTATGAAGACAGCAAGAAAAAAGGAGTGATTCCCAAAGACAGAAAAGGCAAAAAAAAAAATAAATAAATAAAATAAATACAGTAGTTTTCAAAAGTTAAGAAATAATAAAACAGACTAATTCTGTGATGAACACAGCACAATTTAACATATCCAACCAATATGTAATATATATTTACCTACTATTTCTCAAATAAACTTAAAATTAAAAGATGACAGTGAGCCACTACTGAGTATATCAATCAAGAGTTGAAAAATAAAGGTTTGAAGTAAAGTCATTCAAGCTAGTAAAGACAGTAGATTAAATCCAAGCACTTACTTTTGTTCCCTCCTAAAATCCCACTACAATGAGTTATAAAGGGAATTTTAAAGAAACATAAATCTGGAAGGGCAAATAGAGAAAACAATATAATAGCAACGAAAATTTTGGAAACTGGACAGCAAATAAACAAGTAGTGACTGAATATAACTGACCCAGGAAAGCTGACACACATACAGTGAAAAAAATCTCAGAGGAACCAGATTTATAAACCAAATTTATAAACCAGATTTATGCCAATAGATGCCCCTCTTATTCACCCTACCCACATATAATCAAAAAAGCTCAAAGTTGGACAGCATAAATCACTTCTGGAAAAAGAAATCGGGGTTAGAAAGAGAAAAATGGAAGGTCAGGAGAGAAGTCTTTTAGGAAGCAGTTAGATCATCAAGATCCCCTCCCTAATTGCATGGAGTCAGATGACTTTTCCTGTACCCCACCTCTGAAGATGTCTTCTCTGCATAAGTAACACAAACCGTTTCTGAATTGAGGGAACGCAAAGCACAGTTAAAGACAAGGGAATCATACTGAATAGAGAAATTAGTGAGACTCCCCACTCCTCCATTCTGTTCTTCCTTGCTGCTCCGAGTTTACCATCAGGATACACCTGCCACATATGAAGTTAAAAGATCCTTCTCCTAGACAGGTACCAGCCCAAGAGGAAAGACTAAGGATACTGACAGGTTTGTTCACCCAAGGAAAGGGTCCGTGCGGAACTCACTACACGGAAAACCACAAACTCACATGCCCCAACAGTCAGAGCACCTACTCAATTTTTAGGAGCTCCACTTTTAAATATGAGAAAACACCCAAAGATCACTAGATATCTAAGGATGCTTTCTAACAAGCACTATGAAGAAACAAAATACATAGAAAAAAAAAAGCAACCTAGAAGAACCAGGGATAGTATAAGAAGAAACAAATACAAAGAATAGTGGTGCCCTGAAAAATGATTTGGGTAATTTAAGGATTGCAAGCAGTTGGGACCGAGAGAAAGGCTAGCAAGTTTTTGCCGCCCCTCCCCAATAAAACCAAGAACTAGTCTTGAAATAGAAGTAAACAATCTCTCAAGATGAGCTTCCAATGAAGATTAATAGGATCAACAAGAGATGCTGAGCAGAAGCTGAGATAACCCTAGAGCCCACTGTGACCATGTAGAGGTAGCAAGGAATGGAGCATACAGTTAGCGCGGAAGATCTCGTAACCAAAACACTCTATTTCTTTCTTGTAATTGTCTTCCTCTTCTGTCCATTTCTGCCCAATCTGTATTAAATATTCTGTTTTCTAGGGCCTATTATTTTTTAATGACAATGCCTTGCTTGTTATTTTTGAACCTTTCCTCATTTCTAATTTAAGAATTTCAGGTTATAAATTCCCCTATTAGCAGTGCTTTAGCTATATATCACAAATTTTAATATATCTACATTGTTCAATCCTAAACAGCTTTTCATTTGCATATTATAATTCAACCAATGAGTTATTTAGAGTTTTGTAATTTACAAATTACAAAATTTTCTAATTTATTGATTTTTAATTTAAATGAATGTTTTGGTCAGAGAATAAGGGCTGTATTAAATGAAATCTTTTGAACTGTAAATTCATAAATGTTTTATGTGTACTTCAATATATATTTTTTGGTTTCAGTATTCCAAACATACACCCATTAGTTCAAGTTTTTTTATTTTTTGTTCAAATCTTCTCTATCCTCAACCACTGAAAGAGATGCATTAAAATTCTCTCACTAAAATGTCTGCTTTGTTCGTTTCTCCTTGTAGTTACAGAAAGTTTTGCTTTACACATTTCACAGCTACCTTTGTTACGTCTCCCCAATGAACCGAACGTTTTATCAATATGCAGTACTCATCTTTATCTTCAGGGATGCTTTTTGCCTTAAAATTCCTTGAACTAATGTTAATGTGGCTATAGTCTAAGCCCTACCATCTCCTTTTCTTGTGTTCTTTCAGACTGATTGATTTTTGTTTTGTCCTTTCTACATTCCATTTTGCCTTCTACTAGTTTTGAAGTTATATGACTCGTTTTCTATTATTTTAGAAATTATACTGGAAATGTTAATACATGTATTTACATTAACAGAGTATAGTGAGTCAAAGTAAAGTCAATCATGAGGCTGCCAGGAAATTAATAGGAAAAGTCTGTGAGATAGATAGCCCACATTATTCTTCTGCAGGGAGGGCTTTTAACATACAGGAGGAACATTTATTTTGTTTCGTTTTTTTAAATCTCTATTTGGTCTGTAGTTAATTCTTCTCTCGGTGTTTCATTTGTATCTTCTTTTTTCTTTCACTAAAAATACCAATAGTATGCTCCTATCTCTTGAATGGACCTTCGCCTGACTTCATAATCTTAAAAATCTTTTCAAAGAATGAATTTTTTTTAACTTTGCTGTTTTGTTCTCTATTCCATTAATCCAACCTTACATTTTTAATTTCCTTCCTCTTGGGGTTATTTTATTGATCTTTTCCAAATACTCAAGCAGAATGCAGTTATTTTTAACACTTATTTCCTAATAAAATGTATTTGTTATGATTTCATCTTTGAGAACATTTAAAACAGAATTTTTACTAACATTCTATTCTTAATACCTAATTTGCTGTATGATGTCTTTTGTAGCTCACAGAGAGCTTACTTAAATATTATCTGATTTAGTTTTCAATTGTACCACTTATTAAATTACTGACTCTTAGCTTGAAAATCATGCTTCTATACTCAGCTCTAGGGCTGAGACTGCAAACTACTTTTTAAATCCATAGTAGACTTTGCTAATGCTACCGCAAAGCTCTAGAGGGAGACAGCAAAGCTGAAGAGGACAAAAGGGACTCATTCCTTCCTGTTTATGTCCCATGGACTTACCGTCTGTTTGCTATTCCTGCGACCATCATGCTACAACCCTTAAGGGACACCAGCACAAACCGAGCAGTGCTACCTTCTCAGAAGTCTGAGTTAGCCTTCAGAGCATCAGGCTGCTACTCTTCAAGGGCTTGAGTTACAGCTCATCTTCTAGGTTTTAATAATTTCAACCGTTTCCCTTTGTTTTCCCAGCCTCAGGAGTGATAGGTCCTTCCTGTAGTTGCTACCCTGAATTACTTAGTTAACATTTTATAATTGGTTATCAATTCTTCATATGAAATTATCTCTGTAACAGTAACTGGTATAGGTTCGATCTCCTAACTGGATCATGACAGAAATAACAATCCCGTGAGATTTTTTTAGACTTACCCTTTTTCTTTCTCCTGATTATATGTATATAGACTGAGGTTTTTAATAAGTGAGAGCAAAAATCACTCAAACATTTTAGGAGCATAATGCAACTTGTGGGCATGTGGCAAAGTCTAAATAAGATATTAGTTAACTAAGTCTAACAGTGTATTTAAAAAATCCATAATATTCACAAAGAGTTTATCTCTGAAATTATTATTTTTACTGTACAGGAATAATTGAGAATTGAGAATAATTATTTTTACTGTACAGGAAAAAAATATTTGATAAGATTCAACATCTATTTATAATGATAAAAATAATTTAAAATGCTCTTAGCAAAGCGTATTTGATTAAGATTATATTCCAGAAATCTTCAGCAAACATTACACTTAATACAAAGACTTTATATGCATTCTCTAAAATTGGTAACAAGACAAAGATGTCACTATTACTATTACTGGATAATTTATTCGTGGAGGTCCTGGCTACTAAGAACAGAAAAAATAAAAGTGAGAGAAAGGTAAAAGGATGGAAAGAAATAAAACTTCCATTATTTGCATATGACAATCATCTACCCAGAAAAGCCAAAAAAGATCAGAAGAAAACGAGTTGAATTAATAAAGAGTTAAACAAGGTTGAAGACTGACCAAAAAAAAAAAAAAAATTATCAATATAAAACTTCTCTACACCAAGAAGAGCAAATTTAAATTACAATTTTAAAAAAAGACACCATTTGCAATAATCACAAAAATGATAAATTAGCTAGGAATTAACCTAACCAAAAACATATAAGACCTCTATGGAGAAATTTTAATGAAGAGAGAAATATGAATAAAAGAGTGACATTCCAGGTTCTTGAATGGGAAGACACTACCATAAAAATGTCCATTATATTCAGGACTTCAAGCTCTATTACAAAGCTGTAATCATCAAGAGAGTATGGTACTGGCACAAAAACAGACACATAGACCAATGGAACAAAATAGAGAACTTAGAAATGGAATCCCAACTCTATGGTCAACTAATCTTCAACAAAGCAGGAAAGAAGATCCACTGGAAAAAAGACAGTCTCTTCAACAAATGGTATTGGGAAAACTGGACAGCCACATGCAGAAGAATGAAACTGGACCATTTCCTTATACCATACACAAAAATAGACTCAAAATGGATTACGTGAAAGGAAGAAATTTCTAGGAGAAAAAGCTTATCAGAACTAACAAACAAAAAAAGCACATAACTGAATATTCCAATAGCTATTAAATAAATTTATTCTGTAATTAAAACTTTTCCTACAGACAAAATTCCAAACACAAATCGCTTCATTGGAAAATGTTATGAAGTATTTAAGGATGAATACAACACTAAGCTTACAAAAAGTCTTCCAGAGAAAAATAAAAGCCAGACAATTTCCAAATTGACTCAGAAGGACAGCACAGCCGTGCTCCTCAAATCTTAAAAGTACATTATAAGTAAACAAAATTATAAGTGAATTTCTCTCATGAACATATGTGCAAATATCCCAAACCAAACATCAGCAAAAACATAATTAAACAAAGGATTATACATCATGACAAGATGGTTATGTTCCAAGAATATGAGGTTGGTTTCACATGTGAAGATCAATGAACACCATTTTCCATATTATTAAAAGAGAAACAATATGATTATCTCAATAGACACAGATAAGTACTATCATAAAAAATCAACAGTTAATTATTAAAAACCAACTAGGACCAGATGGAAATTCTTTACTAGATTAGCTACAAAAAACATAGAGTGAATATAATTCTTAACTGTGGGGTGCCTGGGTGGTTCAGTCAGTTAAGCGTCTGCCTTCAGCTCAGGTCATGATCCCAGAGTCCCAGGATCAAGTTCCACATTGGGCTCTCTGCTCAATGGGGAGTCTGCTTCTCCCTCTCTCATGCTTTCTCTCCTCCTCTCGTGCTTTCTCTCTCTCATTCTCTTTCTCTCTCTCAAATAAGTAAAATTAAAAAAAAAAAACTGTTAACTGTAAAATATTAGAAACCTTCTCCCTAGGATCAAGAATGAGATAAGAATAACTTATTACTTACACTAAATTAGAAATCTTAACCAGGGCAATAAGGCAAGAAAAAGAAATAATAATCATAGAGATTAAAAGGAATGAAATAAAACTGTCATTATCAGCAGACTGTACACATGTAAAGATATAATGTAATCATTTACATAGAAAACTCAAAGAATCTACATATACACTATTAAGACTAATAAGTGAATTTAGCAAGGTAGGCAGACACAAAGTCAATACACAAAAATTTACTTTTCCTCGGTAAGAGAATAAAAAAAAAACTATAAAGTAAAATTTTAAAAGATGTCACTTATAACTGCATTCAAAAAAACCTAAATACCTAAGAATAAACATAATGAACATTATGAAAGACTTCACAAAAAACTTTGAGAAAAATTGAAGACCTAAAATAAGTGAGGGGATCTACCATATTCACGGACTGCAAAGATGTTAACTTTCTAATTCTCCCCAAATTGATCAAGAGACTTAAAAATTCCAACTGAAATCCAATTTGGGGTGGGGGGGGTGCCTACCAAGCTGATTTTTTTAAATATTTATTTATTTGAGGAAGAGAGACAGAGAGAAGGGGGGGGGGGCAGTGGGGCAACAGAGGGAAAGAGAAACCCAAGCAGCCAAGTTGAGTTTTCAAGTTATAAGCAAATGCAAAGGGCCAAGAATAGTCAAGACAACCTTGATGAAGAAGAAAAAAGGAGCAGGAATACTTATGCTCCAGAAATTAAAGCTTTTAATAAAGCTGAAGTGATTAAAGACATTTCAGTGATTCACACAAGGATAAAGAGGTCAAACAAAGAGAACAGAGAATTCAGAATGAACCCAAACTCTTGATTTATGACAAAGGTAATACTGCAGAGCAAGGAAAGACAGATACTCATTTCATTAACTGATGCTGGTACAACTGATTACCTGCACGGAAAAAGGGAATAAATTATAGATGGTAATGTGAAAGATAAGACAATAAAACATCTTTAGAATGAAAGAAGATAATACAAAATATTCACGATAGTGGAATTAACATAAGATTTTTTTTTTTTTTTTTTTTTTTTTTTTTTTTTTTTTAGAGAGAGACACAGTGCATGAGCAGGGAGCAGCAGAGAGAGAATCTTAAGCAGGCTTCATGCCCAGCGCACAGAGCAAAATGCAGGGCCTAATCTCACAACCGTGAACCAATATCAAGAGTCGGATGGTTAACCAATTGAGCCACCCAGATGCCCTGATACATTTCTTAAACAGGATTCAAAAATCACTAGCCACATGGGAAAATATTGATAAAGTGGTTTTGTTATATTTATATATAGCAAATATATTATATATAATTACAAACTTCTCTTCCTTCAAAGACAATATGAAGAGAATAAAAATTAGAGTAGAAGACATTAAAATAAACATATATATATCCAAAGGTCTCATAACCAAACTGTATTAAAAATTCCGACAAATTAATGATTTTTTTGAAAAAGCAACACAATGAAAAAATTGAATACATACCTGAGTAGTAAGAAAAGTTCTGTGAATTGTCCATACAGAAGACTTAATCAGTCTTAGTATCAGTGAGGACTCAGTAAATAAATAAGTTGACTTGTGTGCACAATATACTACTTTGCAAAATATGTACTGTGTATATGATTTATAGTCCTCACAGTGAGTTTTCATTTTCAGGATATGTTCATACAAGTGGACATGTTTGGTATGGGACTGTGGTGAGAAAGAAGAAAAGAACAGAACTCGAGGAGAGAGAAGAGCATCTCTTACATTTAATTAATCTGAAGGTATTTTTAAAAAACAGTTCTCAATAAGAGAAGCACTACGCCATATCCACATTACTTACTTGCCAATTCAGTTACAGTTCATAGTAAAGTAAGGCAACTATTAAAATATTATATCATGAGCCACTGAGAAAATATATTCATCAATCATAAGTTACTCTTTCATAGGCACTCTTCTTCAGTATTAATTCATCTATTCACTCATTCAAAATATTCTCTAAGTACCTCCTAAACATAATTTATTCAATAAATATATTGAGCTCTTACATGTAAGAGAGTCCACAAGAGCAAGATGCAGATAAGCCTCTCATAGTCTAACAGTCTAATAGAGAAGACACATAATAACAAGTATTATAAACTGTGCTGAGTATTATGTCATGGAAAGAACAAAGCGGTACAAAAACGCATGTCAGGGACACCTAACCCACTTTTGTGGGATTGGTGACAGTTTGGAGTTAGAGAAACTTCAGAGAAATCATTTAGTATATTCTTCTACTTCACAAATGAAGAGAGACTAAAATGTATGTCCAACCTCAGTAGTCAGCCCTGAAAAATGAGTGGATGTTAAACTGGTAACATGAGAATTGAGGCCACCGAGGCAGCAGAGTATTCAAGGCAGAGGGAATAGCACATACAAAGGCCTAGGGACAAAAATGAGCATAACTTCAGACACTATGAGGCCATGTAGAACAATAAAGACAAAATTCCTGTCCTTAAAAGAATTCACAGTTAGAAATATAAAAGAACATGTTTTAAATAAACTTCAATCCAGCTCTATTAATTTGTTTGCAGATATTTGAGAAGACAACATGCCGCACTGTCGGAAACGGAAAAGGGACAATATGGAAAATTACAAATTTGCAAAAGCTATAAAAACTTAAGGGATCCATGAAATTCCTGCCATAGGCCTTCAAATTCTTTCCAATCTAAGGTTCCATGATTCTAGACTCTACATAGACCTACTCTATTTTATACAAATTCTTTTTGAAAATAATGTACAAGTTGAAACAGAATTTATATGAATTAAATGTTAAATGTATATCAGAGCTTGCAAAAATTAAAGACCCCTGGACCTATCATATTAATGCAACCAATTCTCTGTTGTCGTAGATCTGCCACTAGCTCAGGTGTCACTTTACATAAAACTTAGCCTCTTTGGTCATATGTTATCTCACTTATTAAATGGAAAAAATAAAGTATATTTTATCTAAATTATTTTTTCAGCTTTAAAATTCTATAACGCTAAGCTTAAATGATTGGACATCAACCATTCCCAATGAGGCATACTAGAATCTACACCAAGAAATTAAATTTTTAAAAATACATGTATTTTTATAAGCCAGAAGTAAACAATTAACTAGAGGAGCAAATGGACACATGTACACCATCAGCAAATATAGCTTAGGGCAAGCAATCTATGACATTTCCTTTTCTTACTAAGTTTAAAGTTAATTTTTAAAATGTAAACAAAAACAGAAGCAGTACATCCATGTTCTTAAAAAACACAACTTTGAGACAAAAAACAGGTGTAGCTAATTAAACAAATTAAACAATAAATTTGTCATTTTGTTTTAGTTACTTTATTTTCCAATGCTCTCAAAAGTTTTGAGAATGGAAAACAAGACACAATGAAGAAAAGTCAAAATGCCTCAAGCAAGCCTAATGCCAACACATTCTTTCCAGTCTAAAACATGTTCCCCCTCAAGCTCTGCATCACTATCCAGAGATAATCACTTCCGGATAAGAGCAATTACTCTAAATTCGAGTTCTTCAAAACCATCTGCTCCAAATTCAATCAACAAACATCATTTTGCCCTACACATATGGACTCTGACAATTTTATACCCAGTGCTTACTAAATAATGATATTATTTTTGAGACTGCAATTAAGTTCCTTTATTGGAAACTAACAATGAACTTAAAGTGATCACAGGAATAATAATGCTTTTCACAATTACTACCTACCCTACAGACATTTAATTATATGACAAAGTAACATGAAACATGGCATCTGGATGTCAGATTTGAACTGTGAAGGTTGAGTGTAAAATTTCCTCAGGCACGTGAAGACTGAAAGCAACTATAATAAAATCTAAGTCTCCTTTTTTAAAATATATGTTCTTCAAAATATCCAAACTATAGAAAATTTTTGTTTTATCTGGAGTCTTTACTCTCCCTCAACTCAGTATTAAGTATAGATAAGGTGATAAGCATCACTTGATACATCACTGGGAGAGTTCCATTGCTCACTGCTCGTTAACAGAAAAGAAATCAAACAAAATACCCTCAAAGAGGGTCTTGTGGTTCTTGCTTTATTTATACTTCAAGTGATTTGTGTAATGTAAGCTGACTGCAGAAGCCAGGTCTATTCTGAACCCACTATTACTTTCAAAAGTTGCTTTTAAAAGTAATGGCACTATAGAAGGCATACTGGTCTCAAGACCTGAATCTTGGGCCAAGATTTCACTCACTGTTTGAGCCTGGATAGATCACATAGTCTGTCCCCATCTGTGAAATAAGGGAATGTAGTAATGATTTCTGAGAGGGTCTTCTAGTTCTAAAACATCAAGATTAATTCACTTCACCAGTCCCAGGTTTAACAAACTTTCCTAAAAATACAGCTTTTAGTTTCAAATTTCTAATATCAAATTATTTACTTACTTGGCTTATCAACCTTACTACTTTTTTGAGTTAAAAAAAAAAAAAAGATAGTTGTCTACAGCACAATTCTTATGCCAAGACAGATTAAAGATTTACGCCTTGGTGGACTATAGCAAGGCCCAAGTCAGAGAAGAGGAACCAGGAAAATAATGATGGAATATGACCTGATCTCGTTTTACCTGAGGAGGAAAAGGGGGCACAGATGCAAAGGCAGAGGGCAGGCCAACTATATTCATCCCTTTTTTACGGAAGGTACAAAACTTTAAATAATAACACAACAATTAAAATTGAAAAAGTAATTCACAAGCACTACCTCTGTTCCCTCAACTTTCAATCCCCCTCAATTTATCACAATCTAGCAGCTAGCCACAGGACCCCACTACAACTACCCTCTTCCAAGGCCCCCATAATTTCCCAGGTAAGAAGCTAAGCAAGTGATGCCACTGTGGTCTCTCATACTGCTGATCCTAGCTCCACTACTTATCTCCTATGTGATCTTAGGAAAGTTCTTTAACCTCTCCGACCTAAATTTCCTCACCTTTAAAATGAAGGTAACCTTATAAGGGATGCGGTGAGTAAAAAAATGCATGAATACATGTAAGGCACTTCAAGCAATGGCTAACACATTGGATTAGTGGTAACTAATACAATATTAATTCTAATTGCTTCCTCTCTGCAATCTTCCCTCATTTGAGTCTCCACTTTCGGCTCTCTTCCCATTTCTCTAGCCACTCCCTAGTCTCCTATACCAGATCTTTTCTAATAAGCCAACCACTGAATGGTGGTATTCCCCAGGACCCCTCTTCTCTCCCTATTAGCATTCTAAAACCTCCCTGATCACTCACAAACACCCAACACACACAGGTACTGTGATTACCTGTTACTCTGTAGTACTTGCCTGGGCACACCGAGCTCTAAGAGGAGAGGGTCCAAGACTGTCTTGTTCACTGAGGCAGCCCCAGCACCCACTGCAGTGTCTGGCTCAATAAATGAATAAATGTCTGAATTCCACTCACTCCAAGTGATTTCATTCATTTCAATGGCTTCAATCACCATCTAACTGCTGACAACTCCCAAATCCCTATCTCTAACCAAGACTCTCCTCATCTCCAAAGCCTGCAATTCAAAGTCTTGCACCTCAGACGATGTAAGGATAAGGAGGTTTGGAAGGTGGAAGTCAGACTACGCAGGAAGCAGTTTACACCACAGTCCAGATAAGAGCAATGGAAACAGTTTAATTTTTTTTTAAGCTCAAATTCTGAATAAATTTTGAAAATCAAGCTGACAGGATCTGATAAAGAAAGAGTAAAAAAAATTAAAAATAACTCTTAGAAATAACTTATTTAGATAGACTGATTTTTTTTTTTTATTTCTGTGATTGCTTTAATTAGGAAGAAAACCTTTCCTCAAGTTTCCTACTTTTATAGTCTTGGCAAGACAACTTGGAAAAGTTTCCACTAGTGAAGTAAATGGTATATATCACTGAGAGCTTAAACAGAATTAAAACTACCACCTGTTTTTCTGAAACAAACCATTCAGCTCCAGTCATTTCAAATGAAGAGCAAAAGTAATATGAAGATACCCAATTCAATGACAAAAAAAAAAAAAATCCACCTCTCATAAAAAAAATCCACAGTATTTATGCAGTGCTGTTCACAACATCACAAATAAAACCATCACTACATTTCATAATTATAAAACAGAGGAGAAAGTTCATTGTTTCATGAGATTTTACACTGCATAATTACTGCTTATTTACCCAGCTACAATAATGAATAAAGATATGATTCATTATAAAATGCAATAATTAGAGCGATGATCGTGATACATCGATTTAATTTTGTTGCTCTACTGCAGGCCTGCAGCAGACTAACATGTAGAACGGGGAGGGAAGGGAAGAGACTGTGACTCTGCCTATATACGCCGTGACAGCTCCCAAGTTCAGCAAGAAAATCTGTCAGGGAGGCACCCCAAAACAAGTCCTATCAAACTATCTCTAGTTTGCATTTTGTAATTGATGAGCAAGACTTTTACTGCTCCAAATTCAGGAAAAATAACTTTTCTAGCAAGGTAAAGTATTCTGCCAGATTTCCCTATCATCTCCTGTACTAGGATAACCAAGAATACTTCATAAAATACCAGTATGCCAAAATTCAAATAAGCATCCACCAGAGAAATGAACAAATACATACAAAATACGATTTTCTTTAAAAAAAAAAAAAAAAGAGAAAGTGACACCACAAGGTTCTGTAGAAATCATGACTACTGCACCCAGACTACATTTTTAAGCCTCATAAGAACTCTTAAAAAAAAATATGGTATCCCTGGCGAGCAGGTAAGGAAACAAAATTTAAGAAATTAAATGAGCAGTGTAGCATCTGAATCGACAAGTCACCATAAGCTTTCCACAAAACACCATTACTTCCCTGAACTTCCTTTAAAAATACTGAATTTTTGCAGAATCAATATTAATTCTAACTTAGAAAACAACATTGGCAGAATTCAAAAAAAGGTGGAAAACTTTAGAAAAATCCTTTCATAAGAGGACTGTTGCATATTTTGTACATAGATCTTCCATAAATTTCTGTTAAAATAAGCTAGTGAAGGGTGAGAGAGGGGAGTAAAGGATATAAATATCTCAGAATTAAGACAGATAAAATTTTCCACCTCAAAAAAAGTTATGTTATAGTATTTAGACTCAGTATTGTTACTAGACCTACTTCAGTGTAATAATGACAAAATCATTGTTTAAATAAGACTTTTAATTCTTCCTGTCTGTGATGCTATCTTATCAAGGCCCAAATATTTGGTATGAACATGTTGAAATGATGTGTAATCAACAAGGATGCTAAAGATAAATTCTTAGAATGTGAACCAAGTACTTCCTTTCACTGTAAACAAAATGACTGAGTCCACCTCTTGAAGAAATCAAGCTCTATTTATATTCACTCTCCTGAAATGGCACAGGCAGCCTTAGAAGGATAAGTTTATAATAAATCCCTATATTTGGAAAACATTGTTGCTAAGCATCTTCTAACATTCAGCAGAGTTTATATAATTCATGTCTCTGCTACATAATTAACATTTCATGTTTTCCAAAAAAGTGTGGTATGCTTATCTATGTTGTTAATTTAAAACATTATAAATTTTGAAGGAATTAATAAAAGGCTATGCAACTAATTAATTAGAAAGGCAGCCTAATCCCAGGAAGAATACAAACATAGACATTAAATGTCAGGATGTGTCAGAGTTAAGCTTGTAAACAACGTGTCCACTTGAGATAAAACATTTCAAAATGCAGCTGCTCTTTGCTTAAAAAGGTGAGCTACAAAACATTAGGCTTTTGGACAAGTCACAACATATCAAACCACACTCTAGCTTAAAAATTAATTATAAAGAAAACATAACATTTGAAAATAAGTTTCACACCCAACCCTTAACATTAAACAATGTTATCTGCTCAGATAAAGGATCCAAGTGTTGAAAGCAACACTACTACAGTATTTCCAATTTTCACTCTCATTATGGAAACAAAGTTAAAAGATACAAAAAATATTTAGTAACACTGGAATAAAGATTAGAAAAGTTGAGATAAGCACACTGTAGAAGATGCAGTGGCACTTTCACAAACTATGGAATAGATTGTAAACCTTCTAGCCCTGGAAAAGCATGGACAAACAAATATATTCTATAGGGACTTTGATCTTTAGTATTAGTATCCCACAAACAATAACCTTTAGATTACAAAAACAATGGGAAATATAATTCACTTAGCTTTTATGAAATTCTGAATCACTTCAATGTATGCTATTATTAGACATCTGTGTACCACCCTTTGTTAAAAAGGGCAAGGTTTCTCTGACTAGAAGGCAGTCCAGGGAAGAAGGAAAACCATCAGATGGCCAATGCACAAAAAAACTCAGAGAACACACAGGTCCAGAAATCTTAAGCAATAAATGTTCCAGGAAAAACATATGTCTATATTTTTATTTGTATTCTTGTTAATTCCTATTTCCTTAATTGTGGCTTTTCTATCTTTCAGAATTGCCATTTTTAAGTTTTATTCAGAACCATTATATGTACCTACAAGACAAACTTAAGACACTTATTTTCTCCTAGAAGGAGAGTTAAACGGTATAGTTCAGAATAGTACATTACTGTCACATAAAAACTCGGAAAAACTCAACACCATCAGAGGTTGGCAGAGATTTACAGTCTCTAAATTTATCTAGTTATTTAAATCAGTTACAGAGTCTCCAAAAATCAGGGTTAGTGGGCCAAGATCATTGCTTCTCAAAGTACAGCCCCTGCACCCACAGCACTGGTATCACCTATAACTTGAGAGAGATGCTAATTCTTGGGCCCCACCTGGACCTAATGAACCAGTAGGATGGGGCCCAGAACTGTGTTTTAACAAGCTCTACAAGTGATTCTTAGACAGGTTTAAACTGGAGAACTACTGGCCTAACCCAATAATTTAGAATATTTGCTCACAGGCAACTGCAAGCCTGGCTGCTTTAAAATCAGCTGGGAAACAGAAGCAGGGGCTCCAGTTCCCTACTTCCCTTAATTAAATATGGAGAGGGAACGTGTGTGTAGCTTCCCAGGTGAACCTCATGCATAACGAGGTTTAAGAACCAATGACCTAAATTAGCGGCTCTCAAAGTGTGCTCCCCAAACCAACAGCATCAGCCGGGAACTTGTTGGAATTCACAAGCAGCAGCCAAGACTGAATCAGCAACTCGGAGTGGAGCACACCCAGCAATGTGTTTCACTAAGTTCTCCAGGTGATTCTGATACATGATAAAGTCTGAGAACGTCTGCTCCAAGTCATCCATCCTGAATTAAGAACATATATGACATGAATGTGGATTTTGTGGAGAAGAATAGAGACAGAATTAACTTAGACACTCAGAAATACATCTCCTGGAGCTAGACTATCTCACTGTCCTCACAAATCTAGAAGTTAAAATGCTTTCCTTCCCAGATACGCCAGTGGACATTCTCAAGCTGTAAGCACAGCACAACTGGTGAACAATGAAAATGCCTCCTGAAAAACACTGGTTTTAAACAAAATACAAAGTCCACAGTCAGAGCCATGGCTGAGAAATCTTGTCAGTGGGAAGCTAAAAATGGACTGGAATGTTCAAAAAAAAAGTAGCAGCAGTAACTTAGGCATCACAAAACACTTAGACTTTATTTAGTGCTACCTTTACAGGTACCTTTACAGGCAGCACTAACCAGTTGGATATGTTTCCTCAGCACAGACAGGGATTTCTGAAGGCAACAGAGGAGAGAGGGAGATGAATCTCACCAGGGGTTTAAAAATAAAACTGATTCAACTCTCAGGTTAATAAACATTTTTACTGCTCTACAAGGGCAGTCGGGTGGTAGTCTGATTATGTCTTCCAGCTTTCACATATTTCTCAGATCAAATACTTATTGAGCATTCACTATGTGCCAGAAATTATTACTGCAACCTCCAAATATTAAGATATTATCGTGACTCATTTCTAAAAAACAGTGATTCTCATTTTGTGTATAATTCTAAGGTCAATGTAATGATTGCAACTGCTTCTACTTACCCAAGGAAACGTAACATGTTTAAAAAAAACAACAACAAAAACAAAGAGGCACCAATTCAAATTTCCCTAGGTGGTCACTTTAAAAGACTGAGACCCATTCAAAGTATTTCCTAGTAACCCCTCTAAATTAAGGTAGGATGCTACATTGAGTGCTCAATTCTTTTTATTTATAACTAGGAGACTAGTTCAAATTTACCACAGAGCTGAGTTTATTCTTCCTACGCTCAATACACACATCATAATACAGGGCGATACCCGTGTGTTCAGTATGTAGGGTAGGCTTATGCCTCTTCTACAGCACTTGGAATGTAATTCTGCTATTTTTAATGCTTAACGAGTTTTAGTTGTTTTATCTTTTGAGTTGCACTATTAAACCAAATTTATAATTTATTCATGTCAAGTCCATAGGCAGAAATTATAAAATTGTTTCAATAAGAAAATGCAGTTAACGTCACAATTGACATTAGTCTGCTTTGTGGCATTATCTCTAAGAACAGTATGGGAGAAAGCCCAGACAAGTTTTTCAGAAAAACAGGTACAAAACACAATAAAGGGCAAAAAGGCCAGGTGTATTAAGAAAATAGCTAATGAGGCCAGGCCACATTTAGTAAATAACTTGGGAATTTATTTTCCCCTTTCCTTTTTCTAATCCTTCTTATCCTTTCTTTTTGCTTTCCCCCCTTTCTTTCTCATCCTCCCTTATATCTAAGGAGTGTCATATTTACCAGGGCACTTAGATACTATCTGCCACAACCACCTGAATCTACCAATAGAGAAAACTAAGGCTCAGGTAAAGCAAATAACGTGCCCAAGATCACAAGCCTGATTTTAAAAGCAGGTCTGTCCAACTCTCAAAATCCATTTATTACTATATTCCCTGCTTCTTTAGGAAAACGCCTTGCAAAAAAAATTCTAGTACACTGTTCTTAAACTTTATTCTGCTATATAGAGAATGAAACTACAAAACACAACATAAAGTATTTAAGACACTGTACACAAAACAACATACTTTCCCTACTGGACACTAATTATAATGCTAATCTTTTTAAATACTACCTTCTCATAAAGCAACTCATTGCTAGACTAGAGGAAAAAAGATCAGTTCAATACTGGTAATTTGAAATTACTATTAAGTCACATTAATAGAAGTTAATATTTATTTACTGCTTGTATGTGCCAAGTACATCCCAGATATCTATCTATCTATCTATCTATCTATCTATCTATCTATCTATCATCAGGTTGGAGGCCCTCCTCCATCCCTCCTTCAAATCCTTTCACAGCTTTTTCAATTAATGTAACATAGTAAAGGGTAGAATCTCTCAAATCTTGTCATCCTCCTAAAGTTCTTAGGGATACTACAATGCCCATGAAAGTAGATGGTCCTATTTACATTTAGTATGTAAATTACATTATCACATTTCCCCTTAATGTCTTAAGACACAATAAATGGACTATACTTACTTTTGAAATAAAAGATTAAATCAAAAAAAGGCTTCTTCTTAGATAAGACTTTTTCTAAATAACCACAGCATTTCCTTTCCCCATAGGGAAAGTCACTACATTCTCCATAGTTTCATGAGTGCATATCTCACTGTGTAAGTAGTTATTCACAAATCTCTTTCCTTCATCAGACTGTGTGTTTCTGGACAGCAAGAATCCCAGAGCGTTCTAGAGTGCATGAAATATATGAGAAAGTAAAAAAAATGTCTGATAAAGGTTAATGAAGAATGAATCCTTGCCTAGATGGGCAAGTCCAAAGCAATACCTGCATAGTAATCCACACTCTTCATTATCACCTAATGGAATGAAGGAAGCAAAGTTACC